>NC_142053.1:105326883-105958597 GCF_982192425.1 Myodes glareolus | reverse complement strand
TGGGTATTCAACTGAGTTCACACAAAAGCAAACAGTAAAGGACTGAGAGCTAGTGCTGGCTAGCTCTAGTATGCAACCATACCTCTCTAGACATAGAGACTTGCTTTTTTGGAGAATGTCCTGAAAGGCAGATGGGACTCTTAAGTCAGGATCTTTACACATGTTGTTCTTTTTTAAAAAAATTAAATATTTCATTTGCATTGGTATTTTACCTACATGTATGTCTGTATGTGGGCATCAGATCCCCTGGACCTGGAGTTATATGCCGTTATGAGCTGCCATGCAGGTGCTGGGAATTGAACCTGGGTTCTTTGGAAAAGCAGCTAGTGTTCTTAACCACTGAGCCATCACTCCAGCTCCTTTATAGCAGATTTTTAAGGGAGTATTATTTTCTATTAGAATTGTACTTTACTGATGACATTTTCAAAAAAGCAGCCAATGGTTATTTCCCTATAAATAACCATTTCTCGAGTAAATTGCTCTAATGGAATTTACCAAGGAAGATCTGTAACTAGAGACTGTCGATATTATCAGTAGCCTACTTAGCGAAGAAGGCCCATATGGGCTTGCATTCTGAGTTATTTTAGCAAATAATCACAACGCTATGAAGATGTGGAATAATAATTACCACACAGTGTATTCTCTGTGCTGTGCATGGTGCCAGCTGCTCTATGCATTTCATTTGTCACCCTCATACTAACCATGCAAGGTGGTAAATACTTGGCCTCATTTTACAGATGAGCAAACTGGTTCAGTCAGTTTGAGCAATGCGTTAAACAGATAGTTATCTGTATAAGTTCTGTGATTTCCACAAAATCTTGATACTAATCTATTATCTGATGAGATAGGGTCTTGCCATGTTATCCAGACTGATCTTGAACTTGTGGGCTCAAGTGATCCTTTTGCCTTGGCCATTCAATTAAATGGGACTATACGGGTACATGTTAGCACCCCCAGGTAAATTTTTAAAATGTTTGCTTTCTGAGACAGGGTCTTGTCCTGTAACCCAGGCTGGCTCAAATGTGCAATCCTTTTACCTCAGTCTCCAGTGTGTTGGATTTTAGGCATGTGCCATCATTCTTGGCACTCTTTTTATTGTTAAATAAGGTTCTGCTGATGCATGCAAAGCAACCTGTATCACCTGCCATGCATTATCTAACAGTCTTACTTAGTCATCTTAATTGAGCCTCACAAAAAGTCTATGAGGTAGAGCTTCTCCTAATTTATATTTGAAGAAGCAGAAGCACCAGCAAGGCTGAGGAAGCAGCCTGTTCCAGGTCAGACTGCCATGGAATCTTAACTGCAGCATGCAGTCCAAACTTATACTTTAGAGTAGCCTTGTTCATGAGAAAGAGGATGTGAGTCTCATATCTATGTAGCTACAAAGAAAGAGAGATGGTAGTGAAACTTACATTTTTTCCCTCATATTTACGTTGTGTGTGTGCACGTGCACATGTGCAAACATGTGTGAAGTTCAGAGAAAAACTGATTTGGCATCTTTTATCATTTCACCATGTGTGTTTTGGTGATCAAACTCAGGTCATCAGACCTGGCAGCAAACACTTTTATGCACTGAGCCATCTTCCTGATCTAAAATTTACTTTGATATATTTTAATAACCTCCCCAATTCAACAAATCATTTTAGTATATAAACAATGTAAAACAACTTAGATGCTCTAATTTTTATGTACTTCTTATTTGAACTTTCAGCACTTTTCAGTCTGTACCAGTCACATTTCAGGACGGTCACATGGTCTGAGAACTACAGGACAGGAAGGGAAAGTCAAATATTGATTTCTTTTGCAGTGCTGAGATTGGAACCCAGAGCCTTGTGCATGCTAGGCAAGCACTCTACCACTCAGCTATAGTATAGCCTCAGCCCTGTGTTAACCTTTTGTTTTGAGATAGTGTCACTCATGTTACCCAGGCTGGCATTGCCCTCACTCTACAGACAAGGTAGGACTTGAATTTAATAGCTTCCTGCCTTAGCCTCCCAAGTACCTGTAGATGTTGATCTTTGTGAGGCATGGGGTGGGAGTGGGCACATATTTGTAGATGTATATGTGTGTCTTTGTATGGAGATCAGAGGTCAACACTGGGTACCATTATTCTGAAGCTGTCTATTTTAATTTTGGGGGTCAACATGGCTTAGAAATTGTCAAGTAAGATAAGCCTGATTGCTCAGTGAGCCCCAGGAATTTGCCTGTCCCCGCTTCCTCAGTCTTAAGATTACAAGTGCATACCATATGCTCCACTTTAAAAATGCATAAGTGATACAGGTACTTTGCCTGCATGTATGTCTGTGTCCCTGTGTATACCAGCACTTAGATGCCTGGTACTCAAGGAGGGCATAAGAGGACAACAAAACCCCTGGGTTGGAGTGACAGATGGTTGTGAGTCACCATGTAGGTGCTGGAAATCAAACCTAGATCCTCTGGGTGAACAACTAGTGCTCTTAACCACTGAGCCATCAATTCAGTATATGGCCAGCTTTTTTCTGTGGGTTCTGGGGCTCAAACTCAGGTACTCCCACTTGCAGGACATGTACCTTACCAAGTGAGCTACCTTTCTAGATATGGATGTTGATTTTGATAGAGGCCAGCAACTGAAGAGGAAATCATCAAGAGGAGCTTTGATTGCTACTCACCTGCAAGTATGTCCTTAGGAAGGTTTTCCTTTTGAAAAAAATGGACTATGGATATTTTCCTTTGTTTTTTTTTTTTTTTTTGAAGAGGGGTAAGTGGTGTGAGAGAATTGTCTGTATCCTGTCAATCATGTTTTGAATAAACGCTGATTGGCCAGGCAGGAAGTATAGGTGGGAAAACCAGACATGAAATAGAGGTGATCCAATGAGAACAAGAGAATTCTGGGAAGGAGGAAGCTGATTCCTCCCAGTCCTGTGGAGATCACCGAGAAAGAAGGATGAGACCTTCCAGCTGAAAAAAGTGCCGAGCCATATGGCTAAAATAGATCAGAATAATGGGTTAATATAAGTCATAGGAGCTAATAAGAAGCCTGAGCTAATGAGCTGAACAGCTTATAACTTATGGAGACCTCTGTGTGATTTTCTTTGAGGCTAAACAGCTGTGGGAATCGGGCAGGGCAAGAAACCCCAACAAACCAGCCCATCATGTTACAGAATGGCACCCATGTGAATAACTTCATCCATAGAAAGCCTGAGAAAGCTTGGGGAAGACTAGAGTAAAGTATTTTGGTTTTCAGCTGTAGCAGGAAAAAAGCTGCACTGTTTTAAAATGCCTGCTTTCTAGGGCACCTGCCAGGGAAAACTCTGACTCTTTCATGCAGGCAGTCCTGACTATGGAGCTTTTAAGTGTTGTTTATGGATACAATGTTGCAGCTTGCAAGGACCTTGAAATGCCGAAGAGTTGTGGCAAAAAATGTGGCTACAACCGGTACCTTCAAGATGAGGGTGGAATTTCATAAAGCTAAGGAATGGGCTGGATCTAGTAGTCAAAGCCACGGCTTTAATCTTCTCCATATTCCTAAGCAAATTAAAGACCCACATGGTCATAAAAAGAGAGATATACAGTAAAGAGAGATTCAAAGAGGAAAAAAATCTCTGAATGGTTTTCAGTGTATTAAAATATATACAGGCTAAAGGTTAAGGTTCTCAAAGTTAAAAAAAAAAAGAAAGAAAAAGAGTAGCCGGTTGTGGTGGCACAGGCTGGTAGGATTTGCCTGGGAGGGAGAGACAGACATCTCTGTGAGTTCAAGGATAGCCTGGTTTACAGCGGGAGTACCAGGACAAAGATACACAGAGAACCTGTCTCAAAAAGCCAAAAGTTAAAAATAAAAATAAAAGAAATAGATGTTAAAATAAAGCCACGTAAAGATGGAAAATACACAGAGAATCTTGATACTGTATGCAATTATGCTCTCTTTAAATTGTTGGAATGCTGAGGAAGGAACAACAGCTACTAAAAGATATTTGCTTATAAATGCTGCAGAATTAATCCAAGATAGGTATTTTGAAAATACCTTGACTTCAAAATTGAAGTCAAAAAGTATGTTACTTTGGAGAAGAGATTTTGCTTTTGTTTCCACAGAAAAAAACAGGCTCTGGATTTATTCAGAGTTAAGAAAAATCAGTTTTGATCAGGGAAGACCATCTGAGAAATCTTCGGCATGAATAGATGGCCCAAATGTCTGAGTTCTTCATCCAGAACAAATTTAAGAGTGCTGCCTGAGATGATCAAGACTCACAGGATACTTCAGTCAGGACTTGATCATAACTCTAAATTTTCTTTAGGTCCCCATAAGATTATCAGCACCCCCAACCAGCTGGAAGTAGCCTGGAATACTATGCCCACATTCCCTAAAAAAATGGACTATGGATATTTTCCTTTGCTTTTTTTTGAAGAGGGGGAAGTGGTATGAGAGAATTGTCTGTATTCTGCCAATCATGTTTTAAATAAATGCTGATTGGCCAGGCAGGAAGTATAGGCTGGAAAACCAAACAGGAAGTAGAGGTGTTGCAATGAGAACAGGAGAATTCTGGGAAGGAGGAAGCTGATTCCTCCCAGTCCTTCCTAGACCACAGAAGAAGCAAGTTGTAATCTGCCTGACAGAGAAAGGTACTGAGCCATGTGACTAACATAGATAAGAACAGTAAGTTAATATAAGCTACAAGAGTTAACAAGAAGTCTGAGCTAATGGGCCAATCAGTTTTATAACTTATGGAGCTCTCTGTGTGATTTTCTTTGGGGCTTGCCAGCTGTGGGGTATCAGGAGGGACAGAAACCCCAACAAACAGGCCTTCCTGCTAGAATTTCTCATCAAAAGATACAAAAGCGAACATGCGTCATTCCTGGTTGAGCTAATCTTTGAAGTACAACACTTTAAAACCTCATAGCAAAATGCAGCATACATGTTTACTCTCCCTTTGAAAAAGGCTGATGGAAACTAGATAAGGAAAACAGAAATGAGAATCTGAAAATCTATTAAAGTCCACCAGTAATCAAGTGTCTACTGTGCCTCACCTAAAACTATGCAGGGTGCTTTAGAGGATAACAAATTAATATACTCAGAGCTCTGTTCTCAAGATAATCTGAACTTGTTACCATACAGACAAGCATATGGCAATGACAGGACATGTCAAGTCAGTATTGTAGTTACTCGAAAAATGTAAAGGTATTTGTCTTAAATGTTGTCAATCTGAAAAGAGCCCAAGATAGCCCAAAACATATGAGGGACAAAGTTTCAATGACATACTGAATAAACGAATGATGAATGATGACTCTAAAATGGAGTCTTAAAATGGGAAGACCAGTCTGCATTATGTAGTGTTTGATTTATACCTATACGCTGTGTTCTAATGTTCCATGTTCTGAGAAAAATTAGAACTGAAAGCCATTAGGAGTGAATTGATCTTTTTATTTTTAACAAAATAGAGATAGGTTAAGTGCTCATCTATGCCTTTCCATTTTCTCCTCCATGAGCAGTGCCAATTAAGACACATTTTGTCATAGAAAAAGAGTGCCCAAATGGTCACCAAATTCTCAAAACTCCCAAGAGGCCTGCTGGTTTGAGAATTCTTTCAGCCTGCTGCTTTGTGGAAGATAAACTGTAGAGCTAAGGTGGGCTTGTTTGAATTCCCTATGCCTGAAAGTTGAAGCAAGCAAGCTGCTTCAGAATGTGTAGTGACCATTTTCACAGGGATTCTATAGTTTCAGTGTCATCCACTCAAAATTCTTTCTTGGAAACTTTGAATTTTAATCCACACTTCAGGAATTTATCTGTGGGTGTTTTTTTTAAGCCTTTGTAGCAAATGCAGTGTTAGGAAGGGAATAGGTGTTTAATAAATGCTTTCTGGTGGGAAAATCGGGAAATCACATAAAATTTCACATGATTAGATGAACTCTACTAGACAAAATTCCCTGGTATAAAAAGATTTAAGAGTGGGCATAGCTACGTACAGTTAATTCCTACAGTAAGTCCTCCACACTAGCTCTAATACGCCCCTTTCATCTTACTTGATTGCTCTACCTCATGAGTTTGCTTATGCTGTTTCCCCCTTTGGTTTCCATAACATCTTCCACTCTCGTCTTTATTTGCTACCTCTGCCACTGTTTCCTCTTTCCCGTTTACAGAGTTCTCGCTCAACCTTTACTGTGTTAGCTTCTTCTCATCTGATATTTGCTTTTTTGTCTTTAGTCTTCCAGGGGGAAATTCAGTCATTCTGGGACTTTCCCTTATATGCTGATTGTCCCCCGACCATGCTCCAGTTACACGAGTCCTTTATGTTCTGAAATATCCCAGACTTTTTCCTGATGCAAGACTTTGGCAAATGCATGTACTTCTCCCTAGGATGTTCTTCCTTGAACCGTTTGTGTAGCTGGGCCTTTTAAATACCTCACTTCTTACTAGATAAGGTATATCAGCTTGAGGTGGTCCCCAAATTATGATGGTCAAATGAAGAATTTAAAAAATAACAGTGGAGAGAAAGGTAGAAATTTTAATGTCAAATTCTGAGCTTTGTTCTTTTTCTGGGTGCAACACGAAGAATGAAACTCATATTCCTGGGTGGTGGCAGCAAGCCGCAGCCCCCATACAGACATGGGATCATGAGGGAAAACAACAAGCGCCTTCAGTGTGCTAACCTGGTGAAGAATGATGTTCAATAAATTCTGTTGAAGGCCATTGAACTCACTCAAACAATTTTCCACTTAAAAGGGGTTAATTGGACTGTTGCCCCATCATAAGTCAAAGAGCATTTGTACTAATGCTAATACAAAATGCTAAGACATTTTGCTTGTTTCTACCCTAGAACTGAACATAATTACAAATTGCTCTGTTGTTCATTTTCGGTCTCTACCCCAACCCTAGGACTGAAAAGCCTTAGGTTGGAGACTATTCTTGTTTTGCATCTCCATAATCATATCTCCAGTAGCTAGTACAGCACGTGAGACTGTGCTCAGTAAATACAGATGACCAGAGAGAATTCCAACCCAGAGCTCTGTCTAAATCCATGTATTTCAATGTTACAGAGGCAAATTAAATTCAATACAAAACAGTATTCACTATATTTTATGTTAATGATAGTTTGTCCCACCATTTTATTGGTTATAAAGTCCAATAATTCTCTTTAATATATATCCTACGACCATATCCATGCACTAGTGACATTTTTCCAGGTACTGTCACCAATCTCTGTTCTTCTGTTCCTCCCTTCCTTCTTTTGTCCATTTATCCATGTTTCACTAGGCAGTTCTGGTTAGCCTGGAACTTACCACGTAAACTAGGCTGCCCTTGAAATTAAATAGATCTGCCTGCCTCTGCCTCACAGCCCATACATTTCCTATTTTTTTTTTCGAGAGGTTTACTCTTGCCTGGTCACACTGATGCTCTCTTAATACAGAAATAATCATGCTAGTTTCCTGCTTAAAACCTTTCCGTGCCTATCAGATTCTGAGAAGATGAAGTCTAGCTCTTATGATGACTGACTACACACTTTCCTACTTGCCATTTTTACTTTCAGTTTTATCTCCTGAATCCTCACTAAACCCTCCACAGTACTACTGCTGAAGAGAAGCTTTTGCTAAGCTACAGCATTTTTATCTTCTCCTGGGCACACCCAGTTCTCGGTACAAATTTCATACCATGATAGTATTTGCTGATATATTTGTATGTGTGCACATATGTATCTTTATGTGTGTTTTTATCTATTACACAGTAAGCCCTTAGGATTCTCTGTACAAACTTCATATCATGATATCCTTTGTTGATGTACATATGTGTGTGCATGTACGTATCTTTACTTGTATATTTTTATCTATTGTACAGTAAGCCCTCAGAATTATAAGCAATAACTACCTAACTAGTATCTGGTAAGCAAATTATTTCTAAATGTGTTTCCAATCATTTATCCTTTCATGTTTGCAGAGAACTCACTTTTCTGTAGCTTCCGTTACTCTTAAAGCATATTAAAGAATGGAAATTTTTTTAAAGCTTCACATTTACCTAATTTCTTATTTTACATACAAGGAAAGGTAGGACTTCTTCATTGGCAAGTTATTATGAAAGATCCCAGAGTTCTAAAAGTTAATTTCAATTATCAAAGTGCTTATGCATATTTTTTAAAAAAAACAAGACTGGTGCTTCATTAGTGCAGTAGATGGTGTTAGTCTTATCATATGATAAACAAGACAAAGAAAAACTGACAAAGCTGGTGATTTGAAAATGACATTGGGGCTGGGAATGTAGTACCCCGGGTTGAATCTTGAGAGACAAAAGAAGATCCAGAGAGAGACGAAGATTGTTGGGAAGGGCCTCCTGAAAATGTAATGGTACAATGGTAAATGCAAAAGCACGTTCTAATTTTAGAGGATTCTTTGACAGGTCCTCAATATAGATTTTGCTATACAGTGTTTGTATTTTCAAAGGCAGTGGTAGTTAATGACTGTTTTTGTATGTCATCACAGTGATTCCCATTCCTCTATCTTCCTGTGAGCTCCTAGCAGGTTAAAGTTGTTCTTACCTTACTGATGAAAGATCTCAGTGAGGCAAAGGCATGCTTAAGTGATACTTCAGATTGTCCATTTTTAAAAGCAAGAGGAATATCAAATACTTTTTTCATTAATGGGTCATGCCCATCATTATTTAAAAGTTGGCTCTACAAAACATGAAAAACAAAACAAAACACCCAGTTTATAGAAGCATTTAGTTTATCCCTCTTGTCCACATACAAGATAACTAATTTTATTGCATGACCAATATCTGCTTATGAATACGCTGTTTGACCTTTGGAAGATTTTTAGAATATTTTGAGTATCTTAGTTAAGAATATTCTTCGGATCTTCAACTTAAATTGGAAATCTTGAAATACCATATAAACTACATCTAGAATATTGAAACTCTTAAGCTGGGAGAGTTGGCACATACTTTTAATCCCAGCACTTGGGAGGCAGAGGCAGGTGGATCTCTGAGTTTGAGGCTAGCCTGGTCTACAGAGTGAGTTCCAGGACAGCCAGGACTGAATCCTGTCTTGAAAAAACAAAAAAAATACAAGCAGACTGATGGATGGACAGGAAGGAAGGAAGGAAGGAAGGAAGGAAGGAAGGGAGGGAGGGAGGGAGGGAGGGAGGGAGGGAGGGAGGAAGGAAGGAAGGGAAAATAGAGAGAAATGCTAGCATTTAGAATAGCTAAAAAATACTCTTCCAGTGGAGCATATCAAAATACAAAATGAATATGGAAAAAATATTTCATATCCCATCCCACCTTCCTTTCTGTTTTCTTCATTTTCTTTTTTTCTTAAAAGTTCTCTTTATGCAGCCCAGGGTGATCTAGAACTTGCTACATACATAGACCAGGTTGTCTCAAAGACATGATCCTCTTACTGAGATTATGCACATGTCCAGTTATGACTGGCTGGGAGGAATACTTTTTATTAACTTACACTTTTAGACACTTAAAAACCAGTAACATTTTTTAAAAAAAGTCTGCTATTTAAATTACCTTTGGAAGTGTGTTTTATATAAGATATATTTATGCACTATTAACAAACTGAATCTTCCATGAGTTCAGAAAACAGATATGGTAACTGGCTATTAAATATCTCTTGTAAATGGGCCTAAAATAATAGTACAGTTGTACAGAGATATCAGTTAGTTCATGAACTTTGCTTTAAAATAAATCATCAGGGGGGCTCCAACATATATAGTTCAGATGTAAAGTGTCTGTCTGTTTTGTGAAAGTCTGGGGTTCAATCCCCAACACTGCAAAGAAAAAAAATAAAAGAAAAACATTTGGGCTGGAGTGATGGCTCTGTGGGTAAAAGTGCTTGGCATGAAAGCATGAGGAACTTAGTTCAGATTCTCAGAATCCATGTAAAATCGAACACAAACATCTGAAATCCCAGTGACTTCATAAAGATCACACATTCTCCAATGTCATCAGCACCATTTACTACCTCAGCCTTCAAAATAAAGAGTACGGTAGTCAGAGACACGGTATGTGCTTTGTATGCAAAACAATAAGTTAATATTGGTAAAGTGCTTGAGAGATTGACTTTTATTAAGAAATATACAAATGCCTATTAAATAAATCAAAACATATCAGAAAGGCAGTGAGGAATAAAAGCCTAGTCATGAGATGTGATGTCCTATTTACTGACATGATGAAAAATAGATGTGTGTTATTTTAATCAAAACAAACCTAAGTTTTTTTTGCACGGTTGCCTCCTACAACTTCTTTTATTGTTGCCTTTTTTTGAGACAGGGTTCTCTGTGTAGCTCTGGCTGTCCTGGAACTCACTCTGTGGATCAGGCTGTCCTCCAGCTCACAACGATCTACCTGCCTCCGCCTCCTAAGTGCTAGGATTAAAGGCATGTATCACCACTGTCCATCTTGCACCTCCTTATTAGTATGTTATTCGATTCTTCCTTATAATGTCTTTGAGAAGCATGGGGCAAGTTTCCATACTATATCTGGAAGCCTAAAGCAATTAAGTTTATTATGTAAGAAAGGGGAACAAACATACTGGATTGCCTCGCCCAGCCTTAATACAAGGGGCGGTGCTTAGTCCTACTGCAACTTGATATGCCTTGCTTTGTTCATACCCATGGGAGGCCTGCCCCTTTCTGAACAGAAACGGGGCAGGGGTGGATTGGGGTGGCAGAGGGGAGACTGGGGTGGGGGAATGGAAGGAGAGGAGGGAAGGGGAAATTTGGTTGGGATGTAAAATAAATAAAATACATTTAAAAATAAAAGGGGAGGAGAGCAAAACAAACAACCCAACCAAAACAGTCCGAAATAATCTGTAAGTGAAGAGAGAGCAGGTGTGATTTCCGCATTTGGGTTCTCACCGATGCTATTTACATGATGCTCATGTAGTTTTTACTTTCAAAGCACTCCCACGTCTATTATCTTAGTTTCCCCTTCCAAGGAGCCTGCAAGCGAACTTGCTTTTACTTTATTTTACAAATCAAAGTAATAATGATTTGGGATGAGGGAAAACATCGGAGAAAATCCTGAGCAGCCAGTCAATTTGCCTGGACATTATCCCTATAAGCTATCTTGTTACAATGAGTATTTTGACTGGCTGATTTTCTCATGATTTCCAATAAAGATTACTAGTTATTTTAATAAAAACATAAACAAACACTCCCACCCTTCCTGCTTTCTCCCACTTCTCCATCCGCCCATATCATTTGTTGGTTTACACAACCTTGGCTGATCTGGAACTTGTTATATAGATCAGGCTACCCTCAGATTTGTGACTAACACCGCCTCCCGCCTGTGTTGCCCAAGTCCTGACATCATGGGCTTGTGTCATCATGCCTGAAAGAAAATTGATTCTAAAGACAAATATAAAACAACAGAATCTGAGAGGCAGAGAAGTATTAAGGACATTTTAGTCTGAACACTTCACTCTATGAATGACTGAATTTCACTCATTTCCCAAGGTTTTACCAGAGCATAGTTAAACTTGGCTTGCCACCAGCATTTCCTCATTGCTCCTACCAGGTTATCTCAAACCAAACTGTCCTGCCTTTGGCAGGTAGACACTGTAAAATGTTTTCCTCTTAACACCACCAGCTGAACTCAAACTCATCTTTACCTCGAAGCACTGGGTGAAAAACAATATGCGTTGTCTAGTACTGTCAGGGAAACCTCAGTAGCCGTATTGCCTTCCAGAAGTGCCTGGTGTAAAATGCCTGCTTTTGTTGTGGCAGAACCTTTGGTAAGAGCAGCAAATTAAGCCACGCCCAATGTAGACTCCCACAAAGGCACTGAATGACCTCCTCTGGAAGCCTAATGGAAAGAGTCTTGTCTTCTTAGAAGGAGCCCGCAGTATTAGCAGACCTAATGAACTTCACTGCAGCTATTCCTTACTAAGCCAGGGCCTGGTCTAATCACTGCCGCCTAACTTCCACATTTTTTATCAGTGCCAAGTGATCTTCAGTATTAGCACCCTGATAGCAGCTCTGCAGCATGGACTGAGGTTTCCGTTTCTTTAGTGATGTGGTCTCAGTAACGAGCTATGGTGATGCAACTAGGAAATCATGTGGGTGGCATCTTAGGCCATGCTGACAACATGGATGGAAAAAACGAGAAAGCCACACAAATCCAGTGTCCTCTGGCCAGAGGTCTTCAGTTCTGCCAGTGAGATGAGACTTGCTTCTAAAGCCCAGACTTTTTATGGGCTGACAGAAGAGGGCTCATCATACTTGTACAAGAAGCAGGAACCTCTAACATTTGCCATGACAATGTGTAAAAAATCCTCAGTTTTCTAGCTCACAGTCTACCTGCACAAGACCTCGTTTACTATCATTGGGCTTCACAAAGCCAATTTTCCTGGCTTCTTTTTTCGGTGGCCTCTGAAAGACCATATGAAAACAAAAGTGTTCTCAGAGTTTTAATATTTGCTTTCAAGAGGGCACTTTTTCTTTATCTAGTCCTCTGACATCCCCAGTTAGGAAAGATTTTTCTCCTTGTCCTCAATGCCTTCTCGATGCTTTGCCCTTTTAAATACACTTTCAACCAATAGGATCTAGTGCTCGTTATTATTTGGTGCTACTGAGGAGAGAACATCAGGTCTCATGCATGCGAGGCAAGCACCCTGGCACTGAGCGAGGTTCCTGGTGGCTCTCATTCTTCTTTTTTCCTTTTCATTGTAAGAGTCAAGATCACATTTGCTCAGGTAGACCTTGAACTTGTGAACTTCCTGCCTCACCTCCTTGGTAGCTCGGATTACAGGCCTGTACTTGCAAGCCCAGCTAGAGTTGATTTACTTCTGCAGTCAGGATGGAACATCTATATAATTAGTCATTAAATAAAAAATAGCAACTGTAAATGAATATTATATATGTTATCTTATTAGGATATTAGTACTTTCTATTAAAATTTAATGGAGCTAATGAGATGGCTCAGTAGTTTGTAGCACTTATTGTTCTTTCAGAGGACCTGGGTTCAATTCCCAACACCTGCATGGTGACTCACACTCATCTGTAATTCCAGTTCCAGAGGATTAAAGGTCCTCTTCTGGTCTTAGCAGGGACCAGGAACACATACAGTGTAATACATACATTCAGGCAAAACACTGATAAACGTAATATAAAATAAATAAATCTAAAATTATTGAAAATTAAATTTTGACAGCCGCGACAAAAGATATCTAATATAAAAAATATATTAACAGCAATTTCATAGAAAAAATCCCTAATATTAAAAAAAATGATTTAAATCACAGTTGTTGAAAAAGTCATGCATGTTATTAAATAGTCATGAATGATGAAATTATAGTACATAAATGAATACATAGTAGAGTTATGCAGAGAATTTCTCTATACAAGAAAAATTGTGATTTAAGCCAGGATTTAGGATTGAAAATGGGCTTTGGAGAGGACTCAGTGGTACAAGCCCTTTCCATATCAGCACGAAGACCGGAGTTTAATCCCTAGAAGCCAACTAAATGCTGGGTGGGTTTGGAGTGTTGCTTGTAAGAAGGCAGAGAGGGGAATCCCTGGTGTAAGATAGTAACTAAGACTACTCACACCTAGGACTGACTGAGAGATCCTGCTCAAAGACTAAGGTAGGCATATAATTAAGAAAGATCCCTGCTATCAACTCTGGGCTGACACACACACCTGCACATAGACTTGCACCCACACCCATGAACATACATGTGTACACACCACACACACAAACACATGAATTTTTTTAAAACAGATTACACAGCATTACCAGGCTATCATATGGGTCCCCTCTCCCATGTTTACTTACTGAGATTAAGTGTGAATGAGCTTTCTATTCTACTGAGATGATCTAGCCGAGCCTATATCACTCCTGAACTGTTTGGAAGAAATGACATAGTTTGAGATTTTTGGCCTATTCCAAAGTGCTTTGATAGCCAGGAACCATGCACCCTAAAATAAAATTTAAAATAAAGAACTGAAATCAAGCCAGATGGTGATGGTGGTGCATATCTTTAGTCCTGGCATTTGGGAAGTAGAGGCATATGGATCACTGTGAGCAAGGCCAGCCTGTTCTACAAAGCAAGTTCTAGGACAACCAGGGCTGTTACACAGAGAAACCTTGTCTAATAAAACAAACAAACAACAATAACAACAAACAAACAAACAAAAATTTGAAGTGCTCTGATAAAATATTTCATTGTTTGCATATTTTTAACTAAAAGGTGGTTTTAGTTGATGTGTTATACCAGATAAATATAACTTACATAATTTTATATAAAATACAATTTTATAAATTTATTCTATTCCAGATAAATTTAGTACTCTGCTCAAGATTCTATTAACTATTTCTTGGATTAAATGAGGCTTCTAGAAAACTGTGAGCCATCTCTCCATCCCCTAAATTGTACAAAGATTTAATGGGATTTTAAGTAGAGCTTATGATATCATAATAGAACTTGTGCATCTAGAAAGAGCTTCCCACTTCTATACTACTCAAAACCATTGGGGCTAAGTAGACAACACTCCAGTAATAGCCAGTCTTTTGGCTGGAAGTGAGGAAGAAGAAGAGAGAAAACAGACACTGAAAATGGGAAGGGGCTGGCATCAGATAGTCTAGAATGTATCAATCCAGTCTCCTGGACTGCTTACAACTGGGTCATATGTAAACTGAGGATGAAAAAGTTTGTTCTCTTATAAGCAAGAGGTTGGAGCAACAGATGCTGAGAGGCTAAGGTCTATGGTCACAGTCACAGGGAAAGGTGCTGAAACTGGAACTCTTATCCCTCAAGATATATCACTAGGCCATTCCAGGGAGACAGCAATAAACCTCATCCAAAGGCTTCAATTTGTGGAACTAAGCCAGGTGAGTTCACACATTTTATAATCCCAGCCCTTGAGAAGATGAGGCAAGAAGATCAGGGTTCTTTCTTGAGATATTGCAAGGTCAAGGCAAACTTGGTCTCCATGAGATTCTGTCACCAAAGTCAAAAGCAAAAAAAGAAAAAGAAACTGCTCTGAATTTTAGCTTTGAAACTACACTATTTGGATACATGGCTCAGTGGTGAAAGGTGCTCGCCACCAAACCTAACAACCTGAGTTGGATCCCTGGGACCCACATGGTCGAAGGAGAGAAACCACTCCCACAAATTGTCCTCTGACTTTCATACATTTGTCATGGTAGGCAAATGTCCAAGCATGACACAAAATAAATACATTTCTAAAAGACTATGCTTGATTTCCTTTAATGAGTAGTTCTACTTAATACACACACACACATTCATAGCTGAAATAAGCAAGATTTTTCTTTGCCTTAGGGCCCTTTGATCATCCCTGATTTTTTTTCCAGTGTTGGAAATTGAACCCAGGGCTTCACAAGCTAAGAAATAGTTCCACTGCAAAGCTGTATTCTAACCATGAATTTATTTTTCTGGTGCGGGATAATTGTCTGTATTCTGTCAATAATGTTTTAAATAAATGCTGATTGTCCAGGCAGGAAGTATAGGTGGGAAAACCAGACAGGAAGTAGAGGTGGAGCAAAGATAACAGCAGTATTCTGGGAAGAATGAAGCTCCCTCTGCCAGTCCTGCCCAGACGACGGAAGAAACAACATGTAATCTGCCCAGCTGAGAAAGGTACTGAGCCATGTGGCTAATGTAGATAAGAACAATGAGTTAATATAAGGTACAAGAGTTAATAAGAAACCTGAGTTAATGGACCAATCAGTTCCAATCAGTTCCAATCAGGACCAATCAGTTCCAATGGACCACACAGATCTCTGTGTGATTTTCTTTGGGGTTTGCAGGTTGTGGGGAACTGGGCAGTGTATAAACCCCAACATTTTGGCCCTCATGTTACAGAATGGCACCCAAAGTGGATAGCTGCATCCACAGAAAGCCTTAGAGAGCTTGGAAAAGAATAGAGTAAAGCATGTTTTCTTGGTAGCAGCAATTTCCCGGGTCTACTCTGCTTGCTGGAGACAAGAAAGCACTCTCATCTAAGAGAGGCATCCTGACTCAGCTTTAGCTTCAAAACCCTGTGGCTCTTTTAAGAGGTCCTGTCACGAAACACTTAAATGGTGTTGATGAAAAGCTGAATGCATGATTTTTGGTTTTCAGCTATAGCAGGAACAAAAGCTGCACTATTTTAAAATGCCAGCTTTCTGGGCTGTCCTGCCAGTGCAAACTCTGACTCTTTGTGGCAGCAGGGCTGGCTACAGAGGGAAGACTTGAGAGTTGTCTGTGGATATATTGTTGCAGCTTGCTTGCTGGCAGGGACCTTGAAATGTCATAGAGTTGTGGCAATAAAAATGACTACCAGCAGGTAGTAGGGCGTGGTGGTCCACACCTTTGGTCCCAATGCCTGAGAGTCAGGGACAGACATATATCTGTGATTTCAAGGTGTGGTAGCACACACCTTTAATCACAAAGCTTGGGAGGCAGAGACAGACTATCTCTGTGAGTTCAAGGACAGCCTGCTCTACAGAGTTATTCTACAACAAAGATATACAGAGAACCTGTCTCAAAAAGTAAAAATAAAAGAAATAGAGGTTAAAATAAAGCCACATAAAGATGGAAAATACACAGAGAATCTTGATACTGTATGTTATTATGCTCTCTTTGAATTGTTTGAATGCTGAGGAAGGAGCAATAGCTGCTAAAAGATATTTGCTTATAAATGATGCTGAATTAATCCAAGATGAGTATTTTGAAAATACCTTGGCTTTAAAATTGAAATCAAAATGTATGTTACTTTCGAGAAGAGATTTTGCTTTTGTTTACATAGAAAATGAAAGGCTGTGGATTCATTCTGAGATAAGAAAAATCCTGTTTGATCAAGGAAGACCACCTGAGAAATCGCCAGTAGGAACAGATGGCCTGGATGTCTGAGTTCTACATCCAGAACAGATTCAAGACTGCTGCCTGAGATGATCAGGTCTCACAGGATACTCCAGTCAGGACTTGATTATAACTCTAAATTTTCTTTAGGTACCCATAAGATTATTAGTGTCCCCAACCAGCAGAAAGTGGCCTGGAAAACTATGTCCACATTCCGAAAAAAAGTGGACTATGGATATTTTCCTTTTTTTTTTCAAAGAGGGGGAAGTGGTGTGGGATAATTGTCTGTATTCTGTCAATCATGTTTTAAATAAATGCAATGCTGATTGGCTAGGCAGGAAGTATAGGCAGGAAAACCAGACAGGAAGTAGAGGTGGAGCAAAGATAACAGCAGTATTCTGGGAAGCATGAAGCTCCCTCTGCCAGTCCTGCCCAGATCATAGAAGAAGCAATATGTAATCTGCCTGGCTGAAAAAGGTACTGAGCCATGTGACTAATGTAGGTAAAAACAATGGGTTAATATAAGCTACAAGAGTTAATAAGAAGCCTGAGCTAATGGGCCAATAAGTTTTATAACCTATGGAGATCTCTGTGTGATTTTCTTTGGGGCTTGCCGGCTGTGGGAAACTGGGCACGACATAAATCCCAACAAGCTGGACCTCATGTTACATTTTCCTTTTCTTCTTCTTCTTCTTCTTCTTCTTCTTCTTCTTCTTCTTCTTCTTCTTCTTCTTCTTCTTCTTCTTCTTCTTCTTGTTCATCAAGAATTGAATCCAGGGCATTATGCATGCTAAACAAATGTTCTATCACTGAGCTATGCCCCTGAGCTCCTCACATATTTCTTCTTAAAGATTTAAGAGGCAAAATAACAAATAGGTAATATGTAATGTATGTCCTAATTACTGTTGAATATTTCTATTCCCCTTAGTAGTTGGCTACCCTGACTTTTTGATTTGATGCCTACCCTTCTATTTAGCTGTTATTTAAGTCCTCCAGGAAGTAAAAAAATCTGCACGAAGTTTAGGGGGATCTCAGAGGAAGAAAACTTCTATATTATTCTAGCCATTGTCCTTTTGAAAACGTAGTATTGGTTAATATTACTTTTAACCCTGAATTGCGATCCTTTGAATGAATCATGGCTGCCTTCATGTTAACCTAACATCAGTGTCTTCGATTTTATATGCCATGGGTGGGACTACTTTCTGTTGGGAATGAAAGGGGGAAAATGGCAATTTGTAGTGCTATAAGCATTACCTTGCTATGTTTCTTTTCCCCCATATAGCAGAACTGGAACAAACATACTCTGGAGAAGAAAAAAAACAATGTGTTAGTAATATACTTTTACCTGATGCAACCTAATAACTATTGAGTAGATGTCATATGTTCCAGGATCAATTTATAAGAACATACATTTCCACAAAAATAAAGGCGCAGATAACTACTTAAAGGCTGGCCATATCCTATCTTTCCATATACATTTGCTATAGTTATACCAGCATTAAAAGTCCCATGTCAATATACATGACTATAATGACAGATTTAAAAAAAAATAAGAAAACTTGTCCATGTCAAACATCCTTTGTGTGCTATACCATGCCATAGCCAAGGTCTCTAGCACTCGTTAAGACAAAACATCTTTCTTAATTACAGAAATGTCGACAAATGCTATATTTTTGCACAATGGTATTAAAATACTCTCTTTTATCAATAACCATAAACACATGAAGTTAGGAATAATATTCAAATCCCTATGTGCTCACAGCTTCAACAGCTGTCAGGAACAGTCTTGTTTAAGTCCCATGAAAAGCAGGCTAATCTTCCTCTACCCTCCCCTTCCTCCTGTCCCTTTTCAAGCAAATTCTCAAGATCGGTTGTCTTCAATGGGAATTATGTCCCAGCATATTTACAGTGTTTACTACAGCTGGGGGGACAGGTCAGGAAATTAGAAAGAAGACCATGAAAAGGAGAAAGAGGTCTTCGGGGAGGTTAACGAAAGGAAAAAAAGAAGGAAAAAAAATGAAGCCACATTACGTGAAATCAGAAATGGGGCTAACTGAGGGAAGAAGGGGTCCAGCCGGAGTGGGAGGCAGTTAGAGGATGAGCCAAGATAAAGCAACAGAGACTATTCGGATGAAAATAATATTACAGAAATCTCATTCTTTTTTATATTAATTTAAAACAAACTAATAAATTCATATATAGGAGAATCCACCTGAAATCTTAACTACTAGTCAGCAGATTTTTTTGTAATTTTTGAAAAACTTGAATCAACTGTATAGATAACGAGTTTTTGATAATGATAACATATATAACTTCTTTCAATCACTATTCTTGGTTTACCCACATGTTTTAACATACTTGTAGATGTATATTTCTATACATATCTGTTAAACTCCATCTCTCTGTTCCTAAAGTGGGTAGTATTTAGAATTATTCAGCTCTACTTAACAGTTCAAACTTTAACTTTGAGCTGCTCATTAATTTGGGATCTGTTTCAGTTGAACAATACAGGCCAGCTACCAGCACTCTTAATTTCCTAGCTTTCAAGGGCATACTAAGACGCCCGCACATCTGTAAGATTATTGGATAGGAGTTTTGTATGGTCTCATAAGTATTTCATTTCCTTGCTTTTCTTTTATCACTGGATGAAGAATGCCAGAATCTAGATTATTAAGAAAATTTAACATTTTCTATCACATTATCCAATGGGTGGCTGAAAAGAGAAAAACTGTAACATCTAAAGTTCTTCAACTCAGTTTTTCCAAACAAGTGGAATGTTTAAGAAAATACCCCAACTTGCTCTAGAAGTGCAAGAATGTTTATGAGCTCCTGGGGAGACACTTTATTCCAGTAAGTCAAGAGAATATCTCAAAATAGGAGAAATAAGGGGTTAGATCTGAAAACAAAAACTGAGTGACCTAGGATCAACCAACACCATACACTTTATCCCCTTTTTCTTCCTACTGCCCAACACTCACACAGGATAGTAAATATTCCAGGCTGGCCTCAGATCCACTACTGAGCTAAGGAGCTAAGGATGACTCCTAATCCTCCTACCTCCACTTCAGATTGCTGAAATTAAAAGGTCTGCAGCACCAAGGGGCCTTCCCCTTTCCCTTTTTTTAGTGGGGATTTCAATACCCAACCCAGATTGGCCTTAAACTTACAAGTGCCCAGACCTTCTGCTTCGTGCCCTACATCTTGAGTGCTGGGATTACAGTATGTTTTATCATACTGTGCTCAAAATAACACACACACACCTTTCACATTGGTTTCAAATGTATCAAGCAATCTTTATTTTATTTTATAACCTTTTTATTTACTTTATAAATGCCCTTTGGGATGGTTTGCTCCAATCTTCCTATCATGATTGAAGACAAAATAAGAAAAGTTTGTTGATCTTTTATACCCAAGACTTAGCCAACTCTAACATTTCACAAACAATGGTAGGATTATGGACATTTTTCTGAAGAGGCAGGTACCTTTATCTGCTTCTCAAAAGGTTCTGTTAAACAAAACATTTAACAACTTTAGAGGAGACAAATTATTTTCTTCCATTTTCCTCTTTTTTATTATAAGGCTGATGTTCTATCTGCTTCCAACTACTTCAGACAGAAGAATGTTTAAAATCTAGCTCATGTCTCTTTAACGTATTTCTTTCATTTCTCCAATATATCTTTTCTGATTTACCTAGGCCACTCCCTCCTTTTCACCCTCCCTCCCTACTTATAGGATTTATTTTGTTAGTTTGAGACAGGGTCTCATAGTCCAGGTGGCTTTGAATTCTTGATCCTCTTGCCTTTACCTCCCAATTAATGAGACAAAGGAAACATACCACACTTGCCAAGCTCTGACTAAATAATAATAAAACATTAAAATTTTGTTAGTATATAACATTCTTTGGATATTCCTCTGATATAGTTTTCAATATTGGCTATCCCTATTTTAAATGACAAAATCTTTTAACATTAGAAAGTAGATATGTGGGTCCCTTTCCACCCAAGCCACAGACTTTGGTAGAAAGTGTTTGAGGAGCCACTGCTGATTTTATGATGGTGTGAGACAGAATAAAGGGGTTTTGATGTCACTTCTCCTATGTTTAATACATTTTTTTTCTGATACTGGGATCAAACCTATTACTCTATATGTGCTAGGAAAGTGCTCTATCATGGAGTTATATTACCAGTTCTTTTGAAAAGTATTTTTTACAATTATATTTATTATCACATTTGTGGTGTGGGAGCATATTTGAGCTGCAACGCTTGTAGAAATTTGAGGACAAATTACAAGTTGAGTGCTGTTTGCACAGATGGACCTCGGGGATCAGTTGTGTTTGCCACTGCCATCTAGCTCCCTGGCCCAGGATGAAGGTGGGGTACTGGTTTATAGCCCAGGTTGGACTTAAGCTTTCCATTCCCCTGCCTCTGCCTTCCAATTGCTGAGGTTATAAAGCATTTTCTAAATTTTATTTTTAAACTGGGGTCTAGCATCTCAGGAAATTGTAGAGGTAGGTTTCGAGCCCACAATCTTCTTATGTCAGTCTTTCGGAGTAACTGGGAATACATCATGGGTCACTGTTCTCAGCTTACTCCCAAGTTTTTTTAATAAAAGCACAAATATTAACAGTTTCAATGATTATTATTAATCATCAATAATCAAAATGGTTTTGTTATCATTTATTTTAAAATATGATTTATTTTAAAAGATTAAGCTGACAGCAACTTATGCCCTCCCCTGCTGTGCCTGGCCTTTTGGTATCTCCTGGGGAAAAAAACGTAAAACAGTAGGGGTCATTATTGCGCGTGCGCAAACTTAATAAACCAGTAGGGGGCGTGGTTGCGCGTGTGCAGTCTTCTTAAACCAACAAGGGCCTGGTCGCGCATGTGCAGCCTTCCTCAGAAGCCGCAGGCTTTTCAACCTGTCCTCAGAGGGTGGTGGCGCCATTTTGAAAGGCAGTGGCCATCATGCTCTGTTTTTCTTTCACCCCTAACAAAAATGTTTTGACTTTTTTCTAGGAAAAAGAAATTGGGCCTTTCTGTTCATCCTCCACTCCACCGGCTCCTCTGGACTTCTGGGCAGGTCTGTAAAGGGGCAGGCTGCAAGAAGCCTTGAAGGCCGCGCCTGCCGCCTCTGGGCAGGGCCGCAGGAGCTAGTGTTCTGGTCAGTGGACCTGTTCCCTCAGAGGCTCCTCTGCCATTTAGTCAGTGGCACTGCCAGGCCACTGGCCCCGGCTCCATAGTGAGAGATCGCCAGTGGGGCTGCGGGTCGCTAGGCAGTGACAAGTTTTCCCTCTTTGGCCATTCCGTCCGTGGCACCGCCAAGCCCAATCCCTTCTTGCTTAGTTCCCAGTAAGTGAAAGGAGATGCAGGCTGTCAGAAGTAGCAGCAGCGAAGACAGGGGAGGTGGTAGAAGAGCCTCAAGGGCAGTTAAAGCTAAGCTTAGTGTAAGAGATCTGATGTCTGATGATTTTAAAAAGGCATGGTTATCACTGAAAGACATCCATGATAAAGAGCTTCACCGTTTACAGATGAAATTGGACAGCATGAGGAAAGCCAGGTTGACGGAGGGAAGGCGTCATGGCCCTGTAGCAAAGAATAAACGAGTGACAGAGACACAAAACATCCCTGATTCAAAATTGTGTGAGCGCTGTTTAATAAACGAAACATACAGCAATATGCTACAGCAAAAATTTAGTAGCATGCACCAAAAAAGTCTAGGGCAGATTGCTGAGCTCACTGTAGAAAATAACAAATTAAAAGAAGAAAATAGAAAGCTTTCTGAAAAACTCAAAGCAAAGCGGCCACGTATTCCTCTGTGTTTTTTGGATAGTGATGATGACGATTTCATGCCTGGTATTCAGTTTGAAAGGAACCAGGTTTATACAGTAAAGGAGCCTTCCTATCCAGTACAGTTGCCTGCTCGACAGGTTATGGAACCACGTAGGGAACAGAGAAGATCTTTATGTATTCTGGACATAGAACCAAGTCCAGATGATAATCCACCTCCACTCAGCAGTCAGGGAACAACCATCCAGGTACCAGAGGCCCCTTTTGTGGACTCTGTCTCTGTTAAGGATAATCTTGCTAAAGAGGCCAATGTCTTACCCTCGTGTACAGTATATTCTTTACCAACTACATTGGAAATCTCAAATAAAGATAATGTGATTCATATCTCAAGCCACTCTAATGGAAAGGAAAAGTTCTCCACACCAAAACAGGGAAAAAATACCTTTATTTGTAGTTTTTCCAGCATTTCCTCTGGAGAACCTATAATAATACCTGATATCTCAGAGGAAAACATGCCTTGTAATTCTGGCAAGGTTTTGCCACCTTTGACAAAGAAAAATGAATTAAATAATATACAGTTTCCTGTGGACTATAGTTCCACATATATTCCGCAAAAGAAATCAGCAGTCCATGGGTTCAGTTACAAAAAGGGCATTTCAGTGAAATCTGGTAGTGCTCCCTTACCTTCCAAGGTAAACAATGTGGAGAGTGCTAGTCAATCTGAAAATGTAAGAACTTGTAAAAAGAGGCCTAAAAGTGATTCTGAGGGAGTTCCTTTGGTGTCTGTGTTGAAAAGAAGAATCAGCAAATGGAAGGGAAGACGTCACAGTTTTTTCTTATAAGAAAAATATGTTTTTTTATAGTGTTGCTGTAAATTGAAACTATAGAACTAATAATGAATAACACAATGACTTGAAACTCTTCGACAAATGCCCTTTAGGACCCTAATATAGTGAATTGCTGTTAGTAAAATGCAGAGGACAGAGAACGAAACACTTCAGAACACCCCTGTCCTCCAAACAACAATGTGTACAAGTAGAACAGAAGTTTACATTAAATTTACTAAGGTCATAACAAAATGTAAAAAGCCATAAACACCTGAATGATAGGAGCTTGTAGTAACTCAACATTTACATGGATATAGAATAATGAAAATACTATTTACTAGACAAGATAGGGTCCCTAGAACCAACCCACTGAAGTAAGCATTGTTTAGAAGAAAATGGGTATTAGTTTATGGAATGCACTGTGATTTTAAACATACAAAAAATAAAGAGATTTGATATAGAAAACATATGAGTTATTAAAAATGTCCTCTCTGAAACCATAAAGCAAGAGCAGAAGAACAACCTAATTAACAAGGGCAAAATATTTGGCAGACTAAGCAAATCTATATTTGTAAGAACTATTAAGTTCATAAAAAAGTCGTGGTTTTATCTGTTTCCTCAAAACATGCATCCAGACTTCTATGGTTAACAAAGTATGTGGTTATTATACCTGTGTATATGTGTGTACACTGGATTGGAAGAAGTCAGCAATGTAGCTCTCCTTTCTCCCATTCTCTGTCCTTTTAATTTCTTTGTGCTCAGATATACCCAAATATTTATCTTTTTCATTTTCCCCATGTATCTCTTGGATATATTTTTATTACTGTCTTTTGAAATAGATGAATAGATGAATTAATAGTATAGGAATATTTTGTTAAATTCATACAAAAACGATTAATTTAATAAGAATATTTTCATACCATATTTTTTCATTCCAAGAACAAACAATACAATGTTTCTTCTAACATTATAAAAACTATTATCATTGTGATGAAATGTTCTAGAATATTCATGGCTCTAACTAAGAAACCCTGTAAACACCACAGTTTCCATATTCTCCCATTTTTATCTTTGTGGGAAGGTAAAAAGCATGAATTGTGGTTGTTATAGGTAATCTATTATTTCCTGAAATGAAACTCTGGTTTTAAAAATTATTTTACTTCTTTTCAAAAACACGGAGGCCCATCACAGATCTTCAATCTAATTTTGACAGTTTACTCTTAAGTTGTATATTCCTGAAAACAGTAGATTGCAGAATTATTTGTATTGTTTTTCGGTATGCAATTGTAGAATCACAGCCCTCAGGAAGCTGATTAGCCTGTGCTACATAGTGAGTTCCAGGCCAAGCTAGGCTAAATAATGAGATTCCATCTCATAAAGAAATAAAAACTATTTTTTGAGTTGTATTAATGTATTTTCACATCTTTTATTCATATGTGGCTAATGGTTTTAATATTTCTACAGTTAATTGGCTATCAACTTATCTGTTAATCTGTATTATTTGTATTATTGTATTGAATATTTTATATTATTTGTAGTATTATTTGTATAATTTGTATTATCTATATTATTTATATTACTTTGTACTATCACAAAAAAAGCAAGTAATGCTTACTGAAATTTGATAGAGATATTCTGGGAGTATAGCTCATGTGTCAATCTCTAGGTTTCATCACATCACCAGAAAAAAAAAATAAAATGAAAAATAGTTGAGCATGCTAGCATGTGTCTCTAGTAGCAACATCTGGAAGATAGACAAGAAGACCATTCTTGACTATAAAAAAATGACTGTTGTATTGGTGTACTATAGAATTTGTTATTCATATCTGACTAATCTGTTTTAATGTTTATTTATCACAAAAATAAAGTATGTAGTAGTTAATAAAATGGATAAAATAGACTGGAGGTATATAGCTCATGTGCTAGACCCTGGGTTCATAACTCTAGTAACAAAAAAAAAAGTTAAAAAATATGCCAACATATTTATCATGGCAGGGAAGCACTTGCATACAAATGTACAAGACCCTGGGTTTGCCATCTGACACCAGGCAGATAAATGAAACAGCCAAGTGTGATGGGAAAAAAGTGAAACAGCCAAGTGTGGTGTGTACCCTTGTAATTCTAGCACTCAAGAGCCTAATGCAAGAGGATCAGGAGATGCCATCTTTGGATAAATAGTGAAACACTGTCTCCAAAAATTACATAAATTGGGGCTGGAAAGATGACTCAGCAGGTGAGAGTACACTTTGCTCTCGCAGAGGACCTGTGTTCAGTTCACAGCACCCACATAGTGACTTATAACCATCTGTAACTCCAGTTCCATGGGAACTCATGCTCTCTTTTGACCTCTGCAGGCACCAGGCATACATGTGGTATCCATACACACACAAAAATAAATAAATAAATAAAATAAGCAGGGCATGGTGGCGCATGCTTTTAATCCCAGCACTTGAGAGACAGAGGATAGCCTGGTCTACATGACAAATTTGATGTCACTTAGGGTTACAAGATAAGACTGTTTCAAAAAGCAAAATAAATATATAAGAAGCAAAAAAATTAAAAATAAAAAATACTAAAGAAATTTTAATTAAAAATAGTTACATGATTATGATGATTACAACCCAGGTATCTTTTGAATTTATTTTAAATTTACTTACTGATTTTTGCAGTGCTGACACATTTTTTTTTTCTTTTTTATAGTGCTTGGAATTGAACTCAGGGTCTCAAATACACTAGCCATGTGTTCTACCATTGAGCCCTCCTCTATATTTATGAGGAAGATGTAACTTGTGAACACTGAATAATGACCACTTAACGTGGATTTTATGTTCTTTAGACTTGCACATTATTTGAGCAAAATATTGAGAAGTGGAAGAAGAGGGTGGGAATTGTATAATAGTTGTGGCATTTGAGAGAAAGGTAATTTTATTTTAACTTTTGAGAACGTGTAGTTAATCTCTTGTTTATAGATAGTCATATAGTATAAAAGAGAAACTAGTAATGTTAGCAGATAATACCATTCTTTTCCAAGAAAAAAAGCAGTCTGACAGTCTGACTCCAGCTAACACCAGTGATGCTGCAGAGACAATGAGTCCAGATAACACCAGTGATGCTGCAGAGACAATGACTCCAGACAATACCAGTAATGTTTCAGAGACAGTGACTGAAGACAATGCCAGCGTTGCTGCAGAGACAATGACTGACTCCAGACAATGCTAACGGTGCTGTGGAGACAATGGTGGCATCCTCTAACTTCAGAAAACCCTGTTTTTTGTTTCTGTTTTTATGTTTTTCAAATAAAAGCTAAAATGTTAATTTTGTATTGTGATTATTTCCTTCCTGGTATATTAACTACTTAACATAGTTTATGCTTTGCATAAAAATCCTTTAAAATTATTGCATAATTTTTATAAATTAATTAATAGTCATTTTTAAATTATATCAAACACTCAAATCCATAGAAACTTATTTTATTGTTCAACTTAAGGAATATTTTATGACTTAAATCTTTAAAGATCTGTTTCTAACATGCATGTTCTCGATTTACAGGCATGACCCTATGAGGTGGGGATTTTAATATTTTTAAAAAATATTTTACAGATCCTTTTAAGTAATATATGATTTTACATAGTGTCACAGAACTTTACTGTCTAAAATGTGCAATTTGGGACTCAAGACAGACACATTTTTACATTTTAATCTTAGGCTTAAATCAATATGATGTAAGAGTTAAAGGGCTCTAAGTAATGCTGGAATTCTGAAACTATCAACTTGAGGACCTAAAGTTTCTCTCAAGCTAAATATTATTTTTATTTTTGGGAAAGTATTCCCCACGCTGGTTTGGTTGTCTTGCCCAGCATTGATACAGGGGGGAGGAGCTTGGTCCTGTCTCAGCTTGGTGTGCCATGCTTTGTGCCCATGGGAGGTCTGCCCCTTCTGAACAGAGATGGAGAGGTGAATGGGAGGAGTAGATGGGAGAGGAAAGTAGATGGGAGGTGGGGGACGATGGAATGAAAGAAGGTTGGGGAAACTAGTCGATATGTATAATAAATGAAAATTTTTAATTAATAAAAAAATGTTATTTTCTAAAAGGAAAGATTGAATCAATCCTGCACTGATATGTTGTGATTAAAATGCAAGACAGTTGAGAAATTTTAAACTGGAACCTACCCTCTTGGCTACAGTAAAGAGACTGCTAGAGAATAATTGCCTTACTCCCAATAGGTAAACTGGGCATTGTGGTATTTGTCTGTCATTGTAATTACTCAAGAGGATGAGATGGGAAGATTGCTTGAGGCCAGAAATTTGAGATCAGCCTGAGCAACATAAGACCCCAGTTGAAGAGCAGTAAATTGGTGGTAGAAACAGGAGACTGAGTTCAAGACTAGCCTGGGTGACATAAGGAGCTTGAGGCATGCTTGAACTGTGTAGCAAAACCTTGTCTCAAATTCCACTCAAAAACTGACACTAACTGTGTTTAAGAGGGGAAAAGGCATTCAAGTAGCAACTGCAGGGATAGGAAGGTACTACTAAAGTATTCAAGAATTGTGGGATACATTTTACAGATCCAAAATAGACTATAGGAGACCAGATAGCTGCATGCTTATTTTGAAAGATTTTGGTAGTATAGTCACAAGGTTACCCTATAGGTTTAGGTTCTTACATTTTCACCAGTGTTGCTAGGATCTGGGAACCCTGTTACTCCTTCCAGGATAAGGGAACCTCTCGAATCCTCCCTCTTAATTCCATGACCATTTTGAAAAGATCCATAGGCTGGAAAAAAGTTCAAGTTCTTGTTAGCAACAGGAAGAAACATCAAGATAATTTTAAAACTAAGTACTACATTATTTTAAGTAAATATGTAGTACAGAAAATAGATCCTGGTTCTCTACTGTGAAATTCATATGTCAAAACACCACAAGAAAACAAGTAAAGGTGAAGTGATTTTTCCCTCTCATTAACAATTTGTTATGCAATTCCGTTCCTTGGAAGTCATATAATAAAGTCAGGTAATTCACAAGACAGCTTATCTGTATTACAGGTAAATAAGCACAAGCCTAGAAATGGAAGTGCCTTTCCCAATATTGATGAAAGTTAAAGAGGAAAGGAAACCACTGGTTTTGTTTTGTTGTTTTTTATCTCCTAGTTTTCCCACTACACTTAGCAATTTTGATTATGCTCAGACAAACTAGAAAATGTGGCTACATGTGTAAGTCATATTTTAAGTAAACTTTAGGAAAGATCAGGCTATGCATAGTTTTATCATGAAATATTTCAAAAAGAGCGGAGGTACATTTCTAAATCCTCATGTTATGCATAATCTTTAAAGAGATTAATTACCTGTGTCTTTGTCAGTGGTAAGGCTCTCTGTTTATCGGTGAAACAAAGCCACATGGAAACTCATCCCTGGATGCCTGTAACAGAATGTGATGCCTGAGTCATTTAACCAGTTTTTAAACTGGGGCAAGACATCTGAATTAGACTGCACCCTACTTTTAAACACAGCTCACTGGAAAATTACAGAGGTGCTCTTAGTCTTTAAGTGACATGTTTTAAAAAATGGCTGCTAGCCTACTGTAGTAATCATAACCACTAACCAAATGATATAATTAGATGGCTGAAATTGGTTTAATCTAAACATTGTTCAGTTCTGTTCCTTGGAACCAGGGACAGTGCTAGAAGCCGAAGTGTAATGAAGTCTCTAAGTGAACATGAGCTGCAAAAGAAAGAACATAGAGTGAAACCTTTTCAAATATCACTGTCGAATGTGTGCAGTGAACATGACTGCTGTGTGAAGAAAGACCAGCGGGACACCCAGTGACGTTACATCCATACTCCACTCATTAACGCGATCAAGTGCCACAAGCAAGAGAGTTACCAGACAAGCTGAAAAGTGGCTTTTCCATCTGGTGATGGTGTTGCATGCTAGTAAGCCTAGCATTCAGGACACTGCATCAGGTGACTTGTTCCAAGTTCCAAGTCAGCCTAGACTATAGCCATAGTGAGACCCTGTCTCAGAAAATAAACAAATGGGACTGGAGAGATGGCTCAGCAATTATGAGTGCCTAATTGCTCTTGACTAGAATTCAGTTGCTTCACACAGTAATATCCGCTGTGGAGGGAGATCTACAAAATACATCTTAGATAAAAGCTAGGCAAGCAGGCAGGGTTGGGAGACTTTCTGGGCCATGGACCAACTAGGCCTTTAGGCCATCCACCTGGTAGATGTGGAGTCCAGACCCATGTGGGTGCCAGATGAACAAGGATGCTTAAAAGAAATCCCACACTAGCTCAGAACTGAGAACAATGCATGGCTATTTATTTATGGATAGACTTGAAAAATCAATATCCTCTGCTTTAACGGAGAACAGCAACTGAATCCCACAGAAGGAAAAGAGGCAGGACACATGCTTTACATCCAAGCCCCTGTGCGCAGGTACCTTAAAGGATACTGGCTGTAGGATTTCCTACAGCAAAAATTAACAGTTGTTTTTCCATTGAGGCCTATGAATTTCATGACCACAGCCTTTGTCCAAGTTCCCAGTACCTTAAGAGAAGTCCCTTCTGTGGAGCTGGTGTTAACTCCAATCAGAAAGTTGACTCAGTTTATAATCATAGGCTCCATTACTACATTAACTGGCACATGTCTGGCACTCCTGTTTTATAGCCTGTAGAAACCACTGGTGAGTAGCAATAATTTAAGCAAAAATCCCCCCTTGGGAAATCAGAGAAACACTTTGTGTCACAAGAGTTAGCCCACAGGGAGGGGACACTCAGAAGTAGCCTTATTTTTCCAATTCCTGCCACAAACGCATAAATATTCATCAATAGGGCCTACTTTCCAGGTTTAGAATCAACCAACATGAGTAAAAATAGCCTTTAAAAATAGCCTGGAGTTAACTGGCTGTTTGGGGAAAATGACCCATCTCTGGCACTGGGATATGTGTGTATATGTACATGTATACACACTCTCGTTCTCTCTCTCTCACCCCCACTTCTCTCTACTCGCTCTCTCTCTCTCTCTCTCTCTCTCTCTCTCTCTCTATCTATCTATCTCTCTCACATAAACATACATACACACACACACATGCATACACACACACACACACACATAATTTGAGACCAACTTTTACTATGTAGCCCTGGTTGGCCTGAAACTTGCTGTGTAGTCAGCTTTTCATCAACAGTATTACAGTGTTTTGTGGGAGAACCTCTTGAAAGAGCTAGGAGGTTTTGCAGGTAAAGTCAAGTCAGGAAGCTTCTCTTAAATGAGATCACTTGCCTCTAGCAAGCAGTGGCCACCCAAGAAAGTACTTCTATCAATAAGTCGTGCTTAAATATACTTTTTTATGTCTAGAATTACTTCCCAAGCTCTGTCATGCTCTATGTGAATGCAGTTGCCTCATGGGTGCCATTCTGTTGACAGAGGGTTTTGTCCCAACAGGCCATTGTTCAGTCCCAAGGAAATCACACAGAGGTTTACATTCATTACAAACTGATTCGCCTTGTATCTCAGGCTTCTTATTAACTCTTTTAACTTATATTATCCCATAATTCATGTCTGTGTTAGCCATGTAGCTTGATACCTTTTTTGACGAAACAGTCATCCTGCTTGCTCTATTTCTGGCTTCCTCTCTGTCTGTCTGGGTGACGACTGCGACTGAAACTTCCCTCTTTCCAAAATTCTCGTTGCCCTTCCACTACTTCCTGCCTGGTTGTCCCGCCTGTATTTCTTGCCTGGCTACTGGTCAATCAACATTTTATTAAAAATAATATAAGTGACAGGATAAAAGATTATTGTCACACAGTATGTCAGTTATTTTATAAATAGCCATCTCAGAGCTCAGAGCCACAGGCACTTCTTTCCACTGTTCCAGGACACATGAAAGAGGACAAATCAAGCTTACTACCTATGGCAGCTCATGGTTACTCTTGTATTAAAATGAGAAGGACACAGGAAAACAGTATGGCTTAATTCCCCCTAAATGTTTCTAGGCAGAGATCCTTTTCTTTGTCTGACAATGTAAAAGAATTGACACAAATGAGCAACCATTAGTTTCCTTTTCAAAGGCAATAGCCACCTATCTGCTCACTTGATTCTTTAGTTTTTGGAACTGATGTAATTGTTGCAATGTGCTTAAAACAGCACCTTTTGAAGGCATGCCTGAAAGCTTATATTGACAAATAATTACTGGCAGATGTGTGTTTGTCAGTTGAATCAAAACAACAAAGGGGAAGACAAAATATTTAGGATGATCTGCAGAAGCTTACAATTTCACATTCAATTAAATGAAGCCAGAGACTTTATAAATACTTCAGAGAAAGACTTAAAGATAATAATTGCCACTCAGTGTGAACTGGAAAAGTCCAAGGAAGTTGCAAAATCCTTGAAGAATCTAAATTTTACAAATATTAAGGTGTGGCTTCAGAAGCAAGCAAGCAAACAAAAAGTGAGAGGGCATAGTAAAAAGGCTCAGGAAATGGACTTGCTTGCTCCCAAGCCTGACAACCTGAGTTTGATCCTGGGATCCACATGGTGGAAGGGAAGAACTGAGTCCTTCTGTTTGTCCTTTAACCTTAAGCATGCTTAAACATTGAATGTGTTTACAGGAGAGTTTCATGGGGCTGTGAATTGACAGTGTGCCTGGGCAGGAATCTTCAGGGCACTGGACAGAAAGTTTTTCCTCTTCTGGGCTATGGAATATCTTTTGTGTATTTGCTAGATTACAAGAAAACTTGTTGTTCCCATAAGGGTTTGGCAGGTCTTGAAAACAGTGCCAGGAGTTTGTTTGTACAGAATCCCCAAGCTCCCTGTATTCCACAGCCATAGCAGTTGAACTCCCACTCTCTAAGTATATGAAAAATCCTAGAAAAGGATCTGTTATGACCCTACCAAGGCCCCCAAAATGCCATCTCTTAGGTTTTGTGTCAGGAGCACCCACACTCCCTTTTGGTCAGGGACAAGTCAAAATGCACAGGGGACCAGAATGACCCTAACTTTGCTTCACCTCCAGGCACCACGAGGACATTCTACATTGTATCCTGGAAAAACTTCACTTAGCCAACCCTGCTAAGAAGCAGGGGTCTTTGTATCTTGCAGCCATTCCCAATCTTTGCAGGGGGAATTGGTCTGGGCCAGCAGAGGCCAAAGTTTGGATACTTTGTAGTTATCTGTAGCTTGTAGATCCAGGGAGTCAGTTGCGGAAGCAACAAAAGTCAGAGGAGGCTTTCCTGGAAGAGTGGAAGGAAGAGGATAGGTTGGGGCTCTATTGCGGGGAAGTGTCTTGGCTAAGCCCGTGGGTGGTAGTATTCAGAAATCTATGCATGCTGTGGCCTTGACTACTGTTCTTCCCCATTTCCACATTCCATGTTTGATGTCTAGCATTTCTTAGTCTCTACCTCCGAAGGAGTAGCATTTTGGAAAGGTACATGGAATAGCTCTCATGTACCAGCATGGGCGTGGTTTCAGTCAGTGCCTCTGAACCATTCAGTGGGTTTCAATGGTTCTCAGCAGGAATTAATCCTATCCCTGATATAGTAGGGAGCTGCAGTACTGGATGAAACTGGGTCCTGAGATAGAAATGTTTTCAGTCTGTGAAAGCTCCAAATCTTCAGCTGAGGGCTACTGAGGCACATGGTGTAGACCCTGTGAGTGAGGGAACCAGACAAGCTCAGGGAGGGTCTTGTTAGCAGGTGCAACAGGCTAGGCTCCCCAAAAGGTGGCTTGTCCTTAGCCTCACTTTTGGAGTGTATTCTACAGCAATTGGGAACTCCAGGATTAGGTTTCATTCTTGAAAATCTGTCATCAACAAGCAGCACCAATGCACTAAAGTGTGAATACTTCAAGCCCACTGATTTCTTTCCTAGCACAAGGAATTACTGGCTGGCAAGGAACTTCCTCTTCACTACCCCAAAACAACAAAGAGAGAGAGAGAGAGAGAGAGAGAGAGAGAGAGAGAGAGAGAGAGAGAGAGAGAGAGAGAGAGAGAGATAGTTGTTAGTTTTTAAAAGGTGCAATCTACCAAAAAAAAAGGCTTTTTTTGAGGTGGCTTTTGGCATGGGTGCAAAGTCTTCTTCTCCCTCCCATCCTGCTAAGTCAGCTTTCTCTTTTTATATCACTAGATGGCTGGCTGGTTGGGCTAAATGACCTTGTGCTCAGAATCTCCCTGGTAGGAGGGGGGAAGAAAAGTGCTGCTAGGCTGTGTTTCTAATTTTAAAACAATTTTCTTGGAAATTCTAGTTCATTTGAAAATAAGTGGTGAGGGCCTCTAATTTCCCTCTCGTTTTTTGGTCCTAAGGGGGCACAATCCTGTGCCTACAGTTCTTTGTCAGCCCTCTCAATGTCACCATACATCTCAGTTGTATAAGGCCTGATTGGAGTATACCCTTGTTGCACCATAAGTTGTATAGTTTCCAATCTTTGTTTTATATATTTGAGTATTCTATTAATAATATAGGGTCCAAAGGGGAGTATCATAAGGAAGAGTAACAGGAGCTATCAGTGGAAAACCAGGAAGATCTGGAATACCAGGCCTCAAACCAATTTTGGTTGGCTTCATGTTCCCTTTTTCTCTTCGCTAAGCCTTCATGGGCTTTTGCCATGGAATCTTTAAAAATTCCTGAGTGGTCCGTATAGAAGCAGCATTCTTCTCTCACAGCTGCACATAGCCCCTTTTCTTTTGGGAATAGTAAATCTAGGCCCCTTCTGTTCTGCAGTACCACCTCTGCTAGTGAAGATAGAGACTCTTGCAGGTGGAAGATGGAGGTTTCAAGTCTCTGAATGTCCTCATCTATTGATACGTGAATAACACTGTTATTAACACTGTTGAGTGACTAGTTGAGGCCACTCTGTTCCCAATCCTGCTAAACTAGTTCCCATCAGGATGGCAAGGGTAAGGGCTGTAACTGGCTCTCACTTTTGTCTAAGAGCATAATGGGTAGCTTCACTAAGGCTTGACAACTCTTTAGCGGCATGGTAAGTTACCCTGGGAACCAGACATAAAAGGACACAAAATACCTTGGTTCGAGTCAGCACAGTCACATTGGCGCAGGGTATCACGCCAGAGAAACATGCCCACCAGGTATCATTTTCTGGGACCAAATATCCTGATTGGTTGGTGAGTGGCATAGTGTGATTGCAGAGGAGTTACAGTACAGTTACTGTCCCTGTACATAGTCCCTGACCTGAGACTTGTTTGAGGTTCAAGGAAGTAGTTGACTGCCGTTGACAAGAACCTGAGACTCCCTTTTGTTTCTGCCAATTAGAATTGTTGGTTGGGGCCACCATGGCTCTTCCTTCATAATAGGGCCATCTTGGGCTGTAGCAAAGCCAGCAGGAGGCAGTTAGTTCTGGAACTTGGAACTATTTAGAAGTAAGAATGAATGTTGTAATGAAGTAAGTCACAAAACAATCTCACAACAATTTTGAATGATGATTAATAAAAGGGTTATTTATTTAAAGGGAAAAAACTTACAGATCACCATCCTAGACAACAGCCTCCTACACGACCAGGAAAAGCGTCTGATAGCCAGAAGCAGAATTCGAAGCAAGCAAGAGAGAGAGAGAGGGCTGCCGCCGCTTATTTTTAAAGCAAAATATACCACACAACAGTGGGCTGGTATTTTAAAGGCTATTGACTGAAGGAGCAAAAGTAGCTGCCGCAACACCTCCCCCTTTTGTTTAAGAAAGAGAGTTCTAAATCTACTACAAAATTATATACAATAAGAACAAATATCCCATTCTAACTATCTTAAGTCTTCTATAATAAATAACTTGGCCAGGTCATGAGGGGAAATAGCTACATTTATCTAGTTTCAAAATCATCTAACCCAGTCTTGGCGAGATTTGACACTAAAACTCTAATTAACCCAATTTAAAAATGGGGTACTGAACTGAACAGAGAATTCTCAACAGAAGAATTTTGAATGGCCAAAAGACACTTAAGGTCACGCTCAACCTCATTAGTGATCAGGGAAATGTAAATCAAAACAACATTGAGATACCATTTTTCACCTGTCAGAATAGCTAAACTCAAAAACACTAATGATAGCCTATGCTGGAGAAGATGTGGAGTAAGGGGAACACTCATCTATTGTTGGTGGGAATGCAAACTTGTGCAGCCACTGTGGAAATCAGTGTGGCGGTTTCTCAGGAAACTGGGAGTCAACCTCCCTCAGGACCCAGCAATTCCACTCTTGGGAATATACCCAAGAGATGCCCTATCATACTACAAAAGCATTTGTTCAACTATGTTCATAGCAGCACTATTTGTAATAGCCAGAACCTGGAAACAACCTAGGTGCCCCTCAATAGAAGAGTGGTTAAAAAAGGTGTGAAACATATACACATTAGAATTTTACTCAGCAGTAAAAAACAATGACATCTTGAATTTTGCATGCAAATGGATGGAAATAGAAAACGCTTTACTGAGTGAGGTAACCCAGTCCCAAAATGAGGAATATGGTATGTACTCACTCATAAGTGGATTCTAGCCATAATTAAAGGTCTTTGAGCTTATAATTCGTGATCCTGGGGAAGCTAAATAAGAAAGTGAACCTGAAGAAAATCATATAGTTATCCTCCTGAATATTGGAAGAAGACAAGATTTCCAGGCAAACTTGGGGGCACGGGGGTGGGGGTTGGGGGGTTAGGGGGTGGAAGTAAGGGAAGTTGGGTAGAGAGAAGGGAGAAGGGGAGGATTCGGGATAGTTTGGGGGAATGGGATGGGTGGAATGGAGGAAGGATGGATATGGGAGCAGGGAAGTTAATATCTCAACTAAGGAAGCCATTTTAGGGTTTTTAAGAGACTTGATTCTAGAGGGGGTCCCAGGTCCAAGGAGAGATCCCCAGATTGTTCCCTGGGCAGCAGAGGAGAGGGTGCCTGAACTGGCCTTGCCCCATAGCTACACTGATGAATATTTTGCATATCACCATAGAACCTGCATCTGGCGATGGATGGAGATAGAGACAGAATCCAACATTGGAGCACTGGACTTAGCTCCCTAGGTCCAAATGAGGAGCAGAAGGAGGGAGAACGTGAGCAAGGAAGTCAGGATCACAAGGGGTGTGTCCACCCACTGAGATGGTGGGACTGATCTAATGGGAGCTCACCAAGACCAGCTGGACTGGGAACGATGGGGTATGTGATCAAAATGGACACTCTGAACGTGGCTGGCAATGAGGGCTGACTGAGAAGCCAAGGACAATGGCATTGGGATTTAATTCTACTGCATGCTCTAACTTTGTGGGAGCCTGGTTTGTTTGGATGTTCACCTTTAAAGACCTGTATGGGTGGGGGAGGATCTTGGACTTCCCATGGGGCAGGGAACCCTGACTGCTCTTAAGACTAGAGAGGGAGGATGAGGTGGGGAGGGGGAGGTGGGAAGAGGGGGAAGGGAGGTGGGGAAGAGGTGGAAATTTTTAATTAATTAATTAATTAAAAAAGGAAAGCAATAAGAAAGAAATCTACTCTGTTATTTGTTTAAAAACTGGGAAAAAAGAGTCACTTGAGAGGTGAGATTTACATAGAGAAAAAATCCAGAGGCCAGGCATGGAGCACAAAGTCAGAGAGCTGCTGCTATGCTGGCTGTGCTTGAGGCGTGAGCCAAGGACATAGTGCCAAGTGTGGCTGCGGGCCTGAGCCCTGCTGGTGATACTGGTGCTCTTAGGTCCCCTTGCTCTTGCTCTTGACTGGGATTCTGGAGAGAGTGGCGCGCGGTGGGGGTGCAAAGTGCTGGCAGGGGCGGCAGTTCGAAACTAGCCACTGCAATTGACACAGCAGCTGCATTGCTGCTAAACAGGCCTAGTGCTGAGGTCAGTGCTGTGCACCTGTTCAGGGATAAAGGGTCATGTTGCTTGCAGTGCTCCCAGTCAGTTATCGCTGGGATTTCAAACAGCATTGCTGGAACATCAAAGGGGGATTTTGTCCCAAGGGGTTTATAGCACAGGCAACTGCTTGTGCTTGTGCTTGTACTTTGAGCTCTGTGACTCATGTTGTAAGGGGGAATCTAAAACCCGCTCAGAATAGGTCAAATTTGGCAGGTAGAGACTGTCAGGACCTGTGGTTCCCAGGAGGTATGTGGGGGAGGGGAGCGGGGCTCGAGCCAAGCTGTGCTGGCTGCAAGCAACTGAGCAGGGTAGGGGATGGGGGGTTGGGGGTGTGATTGCCCAACGTTGACGACACTAAAGTAAGTAACAAACCAATCCCACACCAATTTGGAATTATGATTAATAAAAGGGTTATTTATTTAAAGGAAAAAAGCTTACAGATCACCGTCCAAGACAACAGCCTCCTACATGACCAGAAAAAGCATCTGATAGCCAGAAGCAGAATCCAAAGCAAGAGAGAGAGAGAGAGGACTGCTTACTTTTAAAATGAAAGATACCACACCCCAGTGGGCTGGTAACTCAAAGGCTATTGGCTAAAGGAGCAAAAGTAGCTCCCACAGCATTGTAAGACTATAAACAGGAGGGTTTAAGTTCAGAAGATCTACTAGGTGTAGGGCCAGCATCCCAGCTTGTCTTTAGTGCTGGTAAAACAGAGGTGCTAAAGGTAATTACCGGAGTGGTTGTGCAAGTAGTAAGATGGGAGTAGGGGGAGGCACCTTATTTGACCTGACTTATTGGGGCCTAATGCTACAGTCACAGGAGATGTTGCAACAACTAGCAGGGAGAACAGGATCCCTATGTCTTCCCATCCTGGAACAAACAATCGTAACCCCCAAATCTTGCTTGTTAACCAGTTTTCCCCTCCTCAGTAAAGGTTATAGTGATTTTAGACTCTCTTGGTGTGGTGCAAGTGAAAGAGACTATGTCTCTTAGTTAGTTCTCCACTGGGAGGCACTGGTTTCGCCAAACATCACAGTAAAACACTTCAGGCACCCCACAGTGGCGAGTTTGTTTACCCCCCCCCCAACAAATATAGCAGTCAGAATGTCTACATGCAGGATAAGCGTCCTGAAGAGAAAGTTCAGTGTTCTCCCAAGAGTCCTTTGCTAAAGCACATAGGTAAAAACAAAACAAAACAAAACAAAAACAGAGAAAGCACACATTAGAGACTTAACAGCACACCTGAAAACTCTAGAAAAAAAAAAGAAGCAGACTCACTCAGGAGGAGTAGTAGAATGGAAATAATCAAACTGAGGGCTGAAGTCAACAAGATTGAAACACAGAAAACAATCCAAAGAATCAAGGAAACAAAAAGCTGGTTTCTGGAGAAAACAAACAAGATTGACAAATCCCTAGCCAAACTAATCAAACGCCAGAGAGAGAACACACAAATTAACAAGATCAGAAATGAAAAGGGGGACATAACAACAGACACAGAGGAAATTCAGAGAATCAATAGATCTTATTACAAAAGCCTGTATGCCACAAAATTGGAAAATGTGAAAGAAACGGACACTTTTTTAGATAAATACCATATACCAATATTAAGTCAAGACCAGGTGAGCAATTCAAATAGACCAGTAAGTCGAGAGGAAATGGAAGCTGTCATCAGAAACCTCCCTACCAAAAAAAAAAACACTGAATCAGATGGTTTCAATGCAGAATTCAATCAGAACTTCCAGAAAGAGTTAATACGTATACTCCTTAATGTGTTTCACAAAATAGAAACAGAGGAATCATTGCCTAACTCCTTTTATGAAGCTACAGTCACCCTGATACCAAAATCACACAAAGACTTGACCAATAAAGAGAATTACAGACCAATCCCACTCATGAACATAGATGCAAAAGTTCTCAATAAAATACTGGCAAACAGAATTCAAGAACACATCCAAGAAATATATACTGTGATCAAGTAGGCTTCATCCCAGGGAGGCAAGGCTGGTTCAACATACGAAAACCTGTCAACGTAATCCATCATATAAATAAACTGAAGGGAAAAAAAACATATGATCATTTCATTAAATACTGAAAAAGCATTTGATAAAATTCAACACCCTTTTATGATAAAGGTCTTGGAGAGATTAGGGATATTCCCAATATAATAAAAGGTTCATTCTTAAATATAAAAAATAATAAAAGCAATATACAGCAAGCCAACAGCTAACATTAAATTTAATGGAGAGGAACTCAAAGTCATCCCACTAAAATCAGGAACAAGACAAGGCTGTCCACTCTCTCCGTACCTCTTCAATATAGTGCTGGGAGTTCTAGCAATAGCAATAAGACAGCATAAAGAGGTCAAAAGGATTTGAATTGGGAAGAAAGAAGTCAAATTTTCATTATTTGGAGATGATATGATATTGTACAGAAGTGACCCCAAAAAACTCTACCAGAGAACTCCTACAGCTGATCAACACCTTTAGTACTGTGGCAGGACCCAAGAACAACTCCAAAATATCAGTTGTTCTCCTATACACAAAGAACAAAGAAGCAGAGAGGGAAATCAGAGAAACATCACCTTTCATGATAGCCACAAATAGCATAAAGTATCGTGGGGAAACTCTAACCAAGGATGTGAAAGACCTATTTGACAAGAACTTTAAGGTTTTGAAGAAAGAAATTGAAGAGGATATCAGAAAATGGAAGAATCTCCATGTTCTTGGATTGGGAGGATCAATATAGTAAAAATGACAATTCTACCAAAAGCAATCTATAGATTCAATGCAATCCCCATCAAAATCCCAACAAAATTCTTCACAGACCTTGAGAGAACAGTAATCAAGTTTATATGGCAAAATTAAAAAACCCAGGATAGCCAAAACAATCCTATACAATAAAAGTACTTCTGGAGGCATTACCATCCCTGACTTCAAATTCTATTACAGAGCTACAGTAATGAAAACTGCTTGGTATTGGCACAAAAACAAAGATGTTGATCAATGGAATCAAATCAAAGACACAGATCTTAATCCACTAACCTATGAACACCCGATGTTCGACAAAGGAGCTAAATTATACAATGGAAGAAAAAAAAGAATCTTTAACAAATGGTGCTGGCATAACTGGATATCAACCTGTAGAAAAATGAAAATGATCCATATCTATCCCCATGCACAAAACTCAAGTCCAAATGGATTAATTAAAGACGTTAATATTAATCTGACCACATTGAACCTGATAGAAGAGAAAGTGGGAAGTAGTCTACAACACATGGGCACAGGAGACCACTTCCTAGGTAGAACCCCAGTAGCACAGACAATAAGAGAAGCAATGAATAAATGGGACCTCCTGAAACTGAGAAGCTTCTGTAAAGCAAAGGACACTGTCATTAAGACAAAAAGGCTACCTTCCGACTGGGAGAAGATCTTTACCAACCCTGCATCAGACAAAGGTCTGATCTCCAAAATTTACAAAGAACTCAAGAAACTAGCTCTAGCTTCTTCTTATATATTATTTCAATCCATTTATATTAATCTGTGTATCACCATGTGGCTGTGGCTTACCAACTAAAATTCCAGCATCTGCGTCCAGTGAGGCTACATGACTTGTCTCTGATTTTGTCTACTTTCTCCCAGCTACCTCTGTTTCCCTATAACTCTGCTATAGGCCCAACGCAGTTTCTTTATAACCAATGTTATTCACAGCATACAGTGTGGAATCCCACAGCATTTCCTATTCTGTATGTCAGGTCAGGAATTTTCCCTGGACATTCCCACTGCCTTTGCTGCACTTATATATAAATAAGTATATTTATTCTCTATTTTCTTCTTCATGACTATGTCTCACAGCCTCTGAAATGTAAATTTTAATAAAATTTACCCCTCCTCTCCACCTCTTTGGAAATCCTAGAATAAAATAGTCACTCATTGAGGTTTTCTCTAAATGATTTCCTAAGTTTAATTCACATTTTTTTAGACTTTACCATTTATCAGGTCTTCTATTGTTTCTTCAGATTTCTATTTTAATAACAAAGATTTATGGTTTAACTGGAAATAGTTCTAGTGTATTGGAGAAACAATTCTGAAAATTTTGAATGCAGTTATTTTTCCCCTCTGAAATGTATTTATGATTAATAAGACATTACATGTGCTATTCAAGATCTTTCTAGATATCCACTGATAATCGGTGGTCTCCTTCACACTTTCCATTATAGAGTGTATTTTTATTATATATATATATATATATATATATATATATATATATATAATGTGTTATAAAAACAGATAAAAATTCTGTTTTAAAAAAAACCTGAAGTTTAGAGTACAAAGTTGAATCAACCATGAGAGTCTGAAAAGTAAATATTTTTTATTTATTTACAGCTGAGTGACAAATCACCTAAGAGTCCACAACATCAACAATTACCTGTGGATTTGTTGTCATGTTCAATCCTAGGCAATTTGTCTCATCTGTTCAGGTTGAGGTCAATTCAGGACAATATTTAAATATTTCTTGCTTCCTTCATTTTACTATCTTTTCTGACATTAATGTGCCAGGAATCTGCCCATGTCTTTGCTTCTGAATACGTATATGCAAAAAGTTAACTAAGGATTTCATTTTCTGAAAAAACTTAATGAAACAGTAAAGAAATTCACTCCATTTCCCTTTCTTCTTTCTATACTCACAAAACAGTCATATTAGTTAATCAAATTTTCACATTTTTGAATATGAAAACAATTAGTTTTAAAAGAATTTCGAATAGTGACAGAGAAAGGAGGGGAATATGGGATAGTTCAGAAGAAGTAAGTGTAAGAAGCAATTGGTGTGGCTATAATATAATGTCTTAAAATTAAAGGAATAAAAATGTTTTACAATGTAAAATCTGTTATAAATATTTTTATGTAGCATGCAGGTCCAGCTTGTGGTTGTATTTGTCTCTCCCAGTACCCGACAGTCGGCAAGTCCCAAAGAAAATCACAGAGATCTCCATAAGTTATAAAACTGATTGGCCCATTAGCTCAGGCTACTTATTAGCTCTTGTAGTGTATATTAACCCATTATTCTAGTATATTTTAGCCACATGGCTAGATATCTTTCTCAGTGAGGCAGCTCACATCTTGCTGCTTCGGTGGTCTGGGCAGGAAAGTGGAGGGAGCTTCCTGCTTCCCAGAATACTCTTGTTCTCATCGCCCTGCCTCTACATTCTGTCTAGTTGACCCACCTATACTTCATCCCTGGCCAATCAGCGTTTATTTAAAACATGATTGACAGAATACAGACAATTCTCCCACACCATATTTAATTAATCTGTTTATTTTGAACAGCCTAAAAATCCAGTTTTTCAAATTTCTTTCACGTTCCTCTGATTTTTATTTTATATTATTCTTATGAGTGGTGAGCCTTAAAAGTTTATTTTGATCTCATATTCAGTATTCAGCCAAGGACCATAACTATGAATTCCATGATCACAGAATAAAAACACACAAGATATTTACACATAAGTTCCTTATCTAAGACCCACTGAATTCTTAGAACCTTCTCTTCTCTGATGAAAGACCTTATACTAAGGTTTACTTGAAGGAGAAAACTTAAGCAATATCTTCAATGGCAAATGCAACTTTATACACACAAGCTATTTATCCTTTATTTGTACGTATGATTCTTAGATTAGTACATTCCACAGAGAAACCAATTCAACTCTCTATACTTTCCTCTGTTTCTTCTTGTCCATGTATTTTTCTTTGCACAACATAAATTTGGCACACACTTGGTTCACAAGCCAAAGGTTTGAGGAAAAAGAACAATTGGGAGTTACTCAATTCAATATATATGCTAGCGACCTCACAAACTGTCCAAGCCACAGAACTGTCTGTCAGTCACATTCATAGGTCATAGTTTGGTCTACTGCAGCTGTAAGTATGGAGTCAGAGAGCTCCTACTTGCTTAGGTCAGATATATCTGTGGGTTTCCACGTCATGATCTTGGGCCATTTACTCATAATATCGCTCTTACCTCTCAATTTCTAGACACCAGGAGTTCAACCCAGTGCTTAGCTGTGGATCTCTGCATCTGCTTCCATCAGTTGCTGATGAAGGCTCTATGATGACAATTAAGGTAGTCATCAATCTGAAGAGGGGAGGGCATTTGATGTACTGTTTACAGAGGTTTCTATCAAGCTCGGTCCCATAGAAATTCAGTCTCAAAGGAACAATTGAGGTGTATATTAATCATAAACTGGCTGGCCTATTTGTTCAGGCTTCTTACTAACTCCTATAACTTATATTAGCTCATAATTCTTATCTGCGTTAGCCACATGGCTTGGAACTTATTATCAGGAGACATTCTCATCTTGCTTCCTCTGCATCTGGTTGACAGCCTCAGACTGAGTTTTTCCTTTCTTCAGAATACTCCTTTTCTCATTTTCCTACTTCTATTTCCTGCCTAGCTACTGGCCAATCAGCATTTTATTAAAGCAATAAAACTGATAAATCTTTGCAGAGTAGAAGACCATTGTCCCACAGCAAGGTATCTTTTCCACTATTGCTTAGATTCTTAGCTGGGGTCTTACTTGCAAATTCCTGAACTGATGTCATTTTTAGGATGCTTGTCATTGATTTTTTTTTTGTTAGACTTGTTTATTCAAGTATCCGAAAACACTCTTTCCACTTCCTCCCCTCCTCCCAATACCCTCCAGCTCACCCCACTCCACCCAGTCCCTCTCCTCCTCCCTCACCATTTCCAAGAGCAGTCAGGGTTTCCTGCCCTGTGGGAAATCCAAGTTCCTTCCCCTCCCTCCAGGTCCAGGAAGGTGAGCATCCAAACAGGCCAGGATCCCAAAAAGCCAGTCCATGCAGACGAAACAAGACCCAGTGCCATTGTCAATGGCTTCTCAGTCTTCATTTGGACATTGGGGGCTCAGTCAGCCCCCATGTCAGCCACATTCAGAGAGTCTGGTTTGATCACTTGCTTGTTCAGTCCCAGTCCAGCTGGCCTTGGTGAGCTTTCATTCAATCAGTCCCCTTGTATCAGTGGGTGAACACACCCTTCACAGTCCTGACTTCCAGTGCGCCAATGTGGGTCTCCGTCTCTATCTCCATCATTCGTCGGAAGAAGGTCCCCTCTGATTTTGCTTTCCTTGCTCACGATCTCCCTCCCTCTGCTTCACATTTGGACCTAGGGAGTTAAGTCCAGTGTTCCAATATGTGTCTCAGTCTCTATCTTCATCCATCGCCATATGAGGGTTCTGTGGTGACATGTAAAATATTTATCAATATGGTTATGGGCCAAGGCCAGTTCAGGCACCCTCTCCTCTACTGCCCAGAGTACAATCTGGGGACCTCTCCTTGGGCCTGGGAACCCCTCCAGAATCAAGTCTCTTAAAAACCCTAAAATGGCTCCCTTAGTTGAGATATAAACTTCCCTGCTCCCATAACCATCCTTCCTCCCTCCCCCTCCCATTCCCCCAAGGCATCCCCACTCCTCCCCCTCTCCCCTCTCCCTAACCATCTACTCTTACTTCCACCCCCCCTACCCCCCATGCACCCAAGTTTGCCTGGCAATCTTGCCTACTTCTAATATTCAGGAGGATAACTATATGATTTTCTTCAGGTTCACTTTCTTATTTAGCTTCTCAAGGATCACAAATTATAGACTCAAAGACGTTTAACTATGACTAGAATCAACTTATTAGTGAGTACATACCATATTCCTCTTTTTGGGTCTGGGCTACCTCACTCAGTAAAGCGTTTTCTATTTCCATCCATTTGCATGCAAAGTTCAAGTTGTCATTCTTTTTTACTGCTGAGTAAAACTCTAATGTATATATGTTCCACACCTTCTTTAACCACTCTTCTATTGAGGGGCATCTAGGTTGTTTCCATGTTCTGGCTATTACAAATAGTGCAGCTATGAACATAGTTGAACAAATACTTTTGTAGTATGATAGGGCATCTCTTGGGCATATTCCCAAGAATGGAATTGCTGGGTCCTGAGGTAGGTTGACTCCCAGTCTCCTGAGAAAGCGCCACACTGATTTATACAGTGGCTGCACAAGTTTGCATTCCCACCAACAATGGATGAGTGTTCCCCTCACTCCACATCCTCTCCAGCATAGGCTATCATTGGTGTTTTTGACTTTAGCTATTCTGACAGGTGTAAGATGGTATCTCAAAGTGGTTTTGATTTGCATTTCCCTGATCCCTAAGGAGGTTGAGCATGTCCTTAATTGTCTTCTGGCCATTCGAAGTTTATCTGTTGTGAATTCTCTGTTCAGATCAGTACCCCATTTTTAATTGGGTTAATTAGAGTTTTAGTGTCTAGTTTCTTGAGTTCTTTGTATATTTTGGAGATCAGACCTTTGTCTGATGAGGGGTTGGTGAAGATCTTATCCCAGTCGGAAGGTAGCCTTTTTGTCTTACTGACAGTGTTCTTTGCTTTACAGAAGCTTCTCAGTTTCAGGAGGTCCCATTTATTCATTGTTTCTCTTGTTGTTTGTGCTACTAGGGTACTACTTAGGAAGTGGTCTCCTGTGCCCATGTGTTGTAGACTACTTCCCACTTTCTCTTCTATCAGGTTCAATGTGATCAGATTAATATTAACGTCTTTAATTAATCCATTTGGACTTGATTTTTGTGCATGGTGATAGATATGAATCTACTTTAATTCTACTACAGGTTGACATCCAGTTATGCCAGCACCATTTGTTAAAGATGCTTTCCTTCTTCCATTGTATACCTTTAGCTCCCTTGTCAAAAATTAGGTGTTCATAGGTTTGTGGGTTAATATCCGGGTCTTCTATTCGATTCCATAGGTCGACTTCTCTGTTCTTATGCCAATACCAAGCTGTTTTCAATACTGTAACTCTGTAATAGTGTTTGAAGTCAGGGAAGGTAATGCCTCCAGAAGTTCCTTTATTGTATAAGATTATTTTGGCTATCCTGGGTTTTTTGTTTTGCCATATATACTTGATTATTGTTCTCTCAAGGTCTGTGAAGAAGTTTGATGGGATTTTGATGGGGATTGCATTGAATCTATAGATTGCTTTTGGTAGAAATGCCATTTTTACTATGTTTATTCTCCCAATCCAAGAGCAGGGGAGGTCTTTCCATTTTCTGGTATCCTCCTCAATTTCTTTCTTCAAAGACTTAAAGTTCTTGTCAAATAGGTCTTTCACTTCCTTGGTTAGAGTTACTGCAAGATATTTTATGCTATTTGAGGTTATCGTGAAAGGTGATGTTTCTGTGATTTCCCTCTCTGTTTCTATATCCTTTGTGTGTAGAAGGGAAACTGATTTTTTGGAGTTGATCTTGTATCCTGCCACATTACTAAAGGTGTTTATCAGCTGTTGGAGTTCTTTGGTAGAGTTTTTGGGGTCGCTTATGTACACTATCATATCGTCAGCAAATAACGAAAGTTTAACTTCATCCTTTCCAATCAAATTCCCTTGATCTCCTTATGTTGTCTTATTGCGATTGCTAGAACTTCAAGCACTATATTGAAGAGGTATGGAGAGAGTGGACCGCCTTGTCGTGATCCTGATTTTAGTGGAAAGGCTTTGAGTTTCTCTCCATTCAATTTGATGTTAGCTGTTGGCTTGCTGTATATTGCTTTTATCATATTTAGGTATGATCCTTGTATCCCCAGTCTCTCCAACACCTTTATTATAAATGGGTGTTGAATTTTGTCAAATGCTTTTTCAGCATCCAATGAAATGATCATATTGTTTTTTTCTTTCAGTTTATTTATATGATGGATTATATTGATAGATTTCCTTATGTTGAACCAGCCCTGCATCTCTGGGATGAAGCCTAATTGATCATAATGGATAATTTTTCTAATGTGTTCTTGGATTTGGTTTGCCAGTATTTTATTGAGAATTTTTGCGTCGATGTTCATGAGTGAGATTGGCCTGTAATTCTCTTTCTTGGTTGTGTCTTTGTGTGGTTTTGGTATCAGGGTAACTGTAGCTTCATAAAAGGAGTTTGGCAATGTCTCTTCTGTTTCTATACTGTGGAATACATTAAAGAGTTTAGGTATTAGCTCTTCCTGGAAGTTCTGGTAGAATTCTGCATTGAAACCATCTGGTCCTGGGCTTTTTTTGGTAGGGAGATTTTTGATAACAGCTTTTAATTCTTCACGACTAACAGGTCTATTTAGATTGTTCACCTGTTCTTGGTTCAACATTGGTATAAGGAACTTATCTAAAAAAAAGTCCATTTCTTGTACATTTTCCAACTTTGTGGCATATAAACTTTCGTAGTAAGATCTAATGATTCTCAGAATTTCCTCTCTATCTGTGGTTATGTCCCCCTTTTCATTTCTGATCTTATTAATTTGCATGTTCTCTCTCTGCTGTTTGATTAGTTTGGATAGGGGTTTGTCGATCTTGTGGATTTTTTCCAAGAACCAGCTTTTTGTTTCATTGATTCTTTGGATTGTTTTCTGTGTTTCTATTTTGTTGATTTCAGCCCTCAGTTTGATTATTTCCAGTCTTCTACTCCTCCTGGGTGAATCAACTTCTTTTTTTTCTAGAGTTTTCAAGTGTGCTGTTAAATCTCCAATGTATGCTTTCTCCGTTTTCTTTAATTGGGCACTTAGTGCTGTGAACTTTCCTCTTAGCACTGCTTTCATAGTGTCCCATAGGTTTGAGTATGTTGTGTCTTTGTTTTCATTAAATTCATGGAAGACTTTAATTTCTTTCTTTATTTCTTCCTTGACCCAGGGGTGATTTAATAGTTGACAGTTCAACTTCCATGTGTTTGTTGGCTTCCTGGGGGTAGCACTGTTGTTGAATTCTAACTTTAATCCATGGTGATCTGACAAGACACAGGTGGTTACTAATATTTTTTTGTATCTGTGTAAGCTTGCTTTGTTACCAAGTATGTGGTCAATTTTTGAGATGGTCGCATGGGCTGCAGAGAAGAAGGTATATTCTTTCCTATTTGGGTGGAATGTTCTATAGATATCTGTTAAGTCCATTTGATTCAATACCTCCAATAATTCTCTTATTTCTCTGTTGGGTTTCTGTCTGATTGATCTGTCCATTGGTGAGAGATGTGTGTTGAAGTCTCCTACTATTTGTGTTTATGGTTTGATGATTGCCTTGAGTTCTAGAAGTGTTTCTTTTACATAAGTGGGTGCCTTTATATTAGGGGCATAGATATTCAGGATTGAGACTTCCTCTTGATGAATTGTTCCTGTTATGAGTATGGAATGTCCATCTCTATCTCTTCTGATAGATTTTAGTTTGAAGTCAATTTTGTTAGATATTAGAATGGCCACACCTGCTTGTTTCTTAGGTCCGTTTGCTTTGAAAACCTTTTCCCATCCCTTTACTCTGAGTAGATGTCTGTCTTTGTGGTTGAGGTGTGTTTCTTGTAAACAGCAGAATGTTGGATCCTGTTTTCGTATCCAATCTCTAAGTCTGTGCCTTTTTATAGGTGAATTGAGTCCATTGATATTAAGTGATATTAATGACCAGTGGTTGTTGACTCTGGTCATTTTTTTTTGGTAGTGGAGTGTATGTTTTTCCTTTCTTTGAGTTGTGCTTGTGAAGGGTCGCTGGATGTCTGAGTTAATGTAGGCAGTGTTGGGAATGTTGGGTTCCTTGGTTTGTGACTTGCCTTCTAATACTTTCTGTGAGGCTGGATTTTGTTTATTTTTTTTTATCCTGGAATATTTTGTTTTCTCCGTTGATAGTGAACAATAGCTTGGCTGGGTATAGTAGTCTGGGCTTGCATCCATGGTCTCTTAGTTTCTGCAGTACCTCTATTCAGGACCTTCTGGCTTTCATGGTTTCCATAGAGAAGTCTGGTGTAAGTCTGATAGGTTTACCTTTTTAAGTTACTTGATCTTTTTCCTTTGAAGCTCTTAATATTCTTTCTTTAATCTGAATGTTTTGTGTTTTGATTATTATATGGCGAGGGGATGGTTTTTTTTGATCCAGTCTATTCGGTGTTCTGTATGCTTCTTCAACCTTCATAAGGATATCGTCCTTTAGGTTGGGGAAGTTTTCTTCTATAATTTTGTTGAATATATTTTCTGGACCTTTGATCTGCAATTCTTCTCCTTCTTCTACCCCTATTATTCTTAGATTTGGTTTTTTTTTATTGTGTCCCACATTTCCTAAATGTTTTGTGATGAGAATTTGTTGGATTTGCTGTTTTCTTTGGTCAGAGTGTTTAATTTCTCTATGGTGTCCGCAGAGTCTGAGATTCTTTATTCTATCTCTTGTATTCTGTAGGTTATGCTTGTTTCTGAAGTCTCTGTTCGTTTACCTAGATTTTCCATATCCAGCCGGCCCTCGGTTTGTGCTTTCTTCATTGACTCCATTTCAGTTTTCAAATCTTGAACTGTTTCCATTACCTATTTGATTGTTTTTTCTTGGTTTCCCAGAATTTCATTTACAGACTTACTCATTTCTTCAAACGTTTTGGTGTATTTCTCTTCCATTTCTTTACTCATTTCCTCAATATTTTTGTTATATTTATCTTCCATTTCTTTACGGCAGATTTTCACCTCCTGTTTAAGTTCCTCTATTATTTTCATAAAGTTCCGCTTAGAGTCGATTTCTTCTATTTCTTCTGAAGTAGGATGTTCAATTCTAGTTTCATGATGCCTGGATTCTGGAGATATCATGTTGCCTTTTAGGTTGTTGGAGGAATTCTTGTATTGGTGCCTGCCCATCTCCTCCTCTCTGGATGAAACTCCTCAGCACTCTGGATAGAACTCCTCAACACTCTCTGGATTGGACTCCTCAGCACTCTCTGGATAGAATTCCTCAGCACTCTCCGGATAGAACTCCTCAGCACTGCAGCAGGGATAGCTGGTATTTCCAGGACCCAGGAGACTCTGTATAGAACTCCTCAACACTGCAACAGGGATAGCTGGTATTCCCAGGACCCAGGAGACAAAAGGACGGAAGCAGTGGGGGCAGGGAGGGGTCCTGTAAAACACCGAAGACCCTGCCGCAGAAGCTGAGGGCCGAGGGGCTGTGCTCTCTTTCGGGACAGACCGCCCAGGCCAGCACCCACTCACCTCTTCGGATAGAACTTCTCAGCACTTCAGCAGGGATAGCTGGTATTTCCAGAACCCAGGAGACAAAAGGGCGGTAACAGTGGGGGCAGTGAGGGTCCCGTGGAACACCGAAGACCCTGCCACAGAAGCTGAGGGCCGAGGGGCTGTGCTCTCTTCTGGGACAGACTGCCCAGGCCAGCACCCACTCACCTCTCTGGATAGAACTTCTCAGCACTGCAGCAGAGATAGCTGGTATTTCCAGGACCCAGGAGACAAAAGGGCCAGCAGCAGTGGGGGGAGGGAGGGGTCCCATGGAACACCGAAGACCCTGCCGCAGAAGCTGAGGGGGGGAGGTGCTGTGCTCTCTTCCCGGATAGACCATTCAGGGGAGCATCCACTCACCTCTCTGTATAGAACTCCTCAGCACTGCAACAGGGATAGCTGGTATTCCCAGGAGCCAGGAGACCTTGTCATTGATTTTGACAGCAGCTGAATCAGTTTTCACTTCCACCAACCAGGACCAAGTGTAGCCTTTTCCATGCATCATTTTTTTATTAATCTATGTCATTCTGACAGCAGTAAGACAAAATGAGTAATTGTTTTAACTTTATTTCCCTAATGGCTAAGTATATTGAACACTTTTAAGTGTGTCTCAGACATTAGTGTTTCACAGTCTGAGAACATGATTTTGGTTCTATAATACAGGTTTTGGAGTCATTTGCTTTCTTGATGTTTATTATTTTTTTGAGAAGGCAAAGAAATGAGATCCCTGGAATTGTTAACTTGCAAAACTGACAGTTTGGGGCAGTTATAAGAACATATCTGCAGAAATCATAGACTCTACAATTTGATGAATGAAGTTTATCCCTGGTAACTATGACAGTACTACCAACAAAGACTGATATTTAAATCATTTCTAATAGTCTTGATTAAGAAATTATCTTTCAGAAAACACATGGGAATTACACTGATTGATGAAATGAACAATAGTAGTTGGACATGTTTATGTAACCAATCATGATTTATCTTCTATAGCTCAGGATGTAAGTTCAATTAATCACATCTGAGTTACATATCAGATTGGGCAAACTTTACCCATGTTATCACAATGTGAATGATGGGTTTTAGAACTTCTATGCCTTGCTCATCCTTCTGCTCTTCAACTGGACCTTGGGGGCTCAGTCCATTGCTCTGATGAGGGTCTCTGTCTCTATCTCCACCTGTCGCCGGATGAAGATTCTATGATGATATTCCAGCTAACCATTGTTACATAATGTTACAAAATGACGCCCACGTGGATAACTGCATCCACAGAAAGCCTGAGAAAGCTTGGGAAAGACTAGAGTAAAGCATTTCAGTTTTCAGCTGTAGCAGGAAAAAAGTTGTGCTGTTTTAAAATGCTGACTTTCTGGGCCGTCCTGCCAGGGAAAACTCTGACTCTTTCAAGCAGGCAGTTCAGACTATGGAAACAATGTTGCAGCTTGCTTCCTGGCAAGGACCTTGAAAAGCCATAGGAGCTTTTGACTGTTGTTTTCTCCACATTCCTTAACAAATTAAAGACCCATGTGGTCAGAAAAAGAGAGATATACAGTAAAGAGAGATTCAAAGAGTAAGAAAACATCTAAATGGTTTACAATGTGTTAAAAATATATGCAGCCTTCCATAGTTGAGATATATTCTTCCCTGAACCCACATCTATCCTTCCCTCCCCCCCCAGTCCCCCCAAGCATTTCCCATTCCTCCCCTGCTCCCTTCTCTCTAATCTCCTCCCCTTCCAACTACCCTCCCAACCCCCCATGCACCCTTGGTTACCTGGAACTCTTGTCTATTTCCAATCTCCAGGAGGAAAACTACCTGAATTTTCTTCAGGTTCACCTTCTTATTTAGCTTCTCTAGGATCACGAATAAAAGGCTCAAAGACCTTTAATTATGGCTAGAATCCACTTATGAGTGAATACATACCTTATTCCTCTTTTTGGGTCTGGCTTACCTCACTCAGTAAAGCGTTTTCTTTTTCTTTTTTTTTATTTTTCTTTTTATTTATTTATTTATTTATTTTTAATTTAATTTTTACTGGGAACCCCTCAAGAAGCCAGTTTAGGGTTTACTAGAGACTTGACTGTAAATGGGATCCCAGGTCCAAGGAGAGATTCCCAGATTGTTCTCTGAACAGAGGAGAGGGTGCCTGAACTGGCCTTGGCCCATAACCATACTGATGAATATTTTGCTTATCACCATAGATCCTTCCTCTGGCAATAGATGGAGATAGAGACAGGGACCCACGTTGGAACACTGGACTTAACTCCCTAGGTCCAACCAAGAAGCAGAAGGAAGAAGAACGTGAGCAGGGAGGGCAAGATCAGAGGGAACCTTCATCCGGCGATGGATGGCGATGCAGACGGAGACCCACATTGGAGCACCGGACTGAGTCCCCCAAGGTCCAAAGAAGGAGCAGAAGGAGGAAGAACATGAAAAAGGAAATCAGAACCGCAAGGGGAGCGATCACCCACTGATACAAGGCGACTGATCTAATGAGAGTTCACCAAGGCCAGTTGACTGGGACTGAAGGAGCGCTTGATCCAACCAGATTCTCTGGAGGAGGATGGATTCTCTGAATGTGGATGGTCCGAAGTCTTTCTAAAAAGCCATTGACAATGACTCTGGGACTTGTTTCCTCTGCATATTCTGGATTTTTGGGGATCCAGTCTGATTGGATACTCAGCTTCCTGGTCCTGGAGGGAGCAGGGAGGAACTTGAATTACCCACAGGGCAGGAAAACCTGACTGCTCTTAGGGATGGAGAGGGAAGAAGAGAAGGAGTGGGGGGAGTGGGAGGGTGTTGGGAGGAGGGGCGAAAATGGAAACTTTTATATTTTAATAAACTTTAAAAAAACATCCAAAAATATATATGCAGTCTTAAAAACAAGCTTTAAAGCCTTAAAATAAAAAGAAAGAAAGAGCGTAGTTGGGTGTGGTGGTACATACCTTTAATCCCAGCACTGGGGAGGCAGAGACAGATGGATCTCTGGGAGTTCAAGGATATCCCGGTCTACAGAGGGAGTTCCAGGACAAAGATATGCAGAGAACCTGTCTCAAAAAGCCAAAAGTTAAAAGTAAAAACAAAAGAAATAGAGGTTAAAATAAAGCTGCATAAAGATGGAAAATGTACAGAGTATCTTGATACTGTTTGCTATTATACTCTCTTTAAATTGTTTAAATGCTGAGGAAGGAGCAACAGCTGCTAAAAGGTATTTGCTTATAAATGCTGCAGAATTAATCCAAGATAGGTATTTTGAAACTACCTTGGCTTCAAAATTGAAGTCAAAAGATATGTTACTTTGGAGAAGAGATTTTGCTTTTGTTTCCACAGAAAATGAGAGGCTCTGGATTTATTCAGAGTTAAGAAAAATCATCTTTGACCAAGGGAGACCACCTGAGCAATCTCTGGTAGTAACAGATGGCCCAAATGTCTGAGTTCTTCATCCAGAACAGATTCAAGACTGGTGCCTGAGATGATCAAGACTCACAAGATACTTCAGTCAGGACTTGATCATAACTCTAAATTTTCTTTAGGTCCCCATAAGATTATCTGCACCCCCAACCAGCTGGAAGTAGCCTGGAATACTACACCCACATTCCCCAAAAAAATGAACTATGGATATTTTCCTTAGATTTTTAAAAAAGAAGGGGAAGTGGTGCAGGAGATTGTCTGTATTCTGTCAATCATGTTTTAAATAAACACTGATTGGCCAGGCAGGAGGTATAGGTGGGAAAACCAGACAGGAAGTGGAAATGACCAGGAGAATTCTGGGGAGGAGGAAGTTGATTCTTCCCACTTCTGCCCAGATCATCAAAGCAGCAGGATGTGAGCTGCCCCACTGAAAATGGTACTGAGCCACGTGGCTAACATAGATCAGAAAAATGGGTTAATCAAGATGTGAGAGTAAGCCAGTAAGAGGCTAGACCTAATGAGCCAATCAGCTTTGTAACTCATAGGGAGTTCTGTGTGATTTTTCTCTGGGACTAAACAGCTGGGGGAACCGGGCAGGACAAAAACACAAACAAACAGGCCCTACTCATGTTACAAACCATCAGTGTGATAGTGGGACAAAACCAGTTCAGGTACCCTCTACTCTGCTGCCCAAGGACATAGCTGGAGACATCTCTGTGGACACCTGGGATTCCATCTAGAGCAAAGTCTCTAACCAACCTTAATGTAGATATCTTCTTCCCTACTACTATATCTGCCCTTCCTCAATATCCACCCTCCCACTCCCCCAAGCTCTTTCCAGTCTTTACTTTCTTCCTTCTCTCTCCCCCTCTCCTCTTCCGCAACACCACTCCCAGCCCTACCCCCACCCCCATACTCCCAACTTTTGCCCAGCAATCTTGTTTGCTTTCAATTTCCAGGAGGATCTATATATGTTTCTCTTTGGGTTCACCTTGATATTTGTCTTCTCTAGGATTATGAACTATAGGCTTAATGTCTTTTGTTTATTGTTAGAGTCTACTAATGAGTGGACATACCATGTTCATCTTTTTGCATCTGGGTTATCTCACTTAGGATAGTGTTTTCTATTTCCATCAGTATGCATGGAAAATTCAAAATGTCATTATTTTTTATCACTGAGTAGTACTATAAAGTGTACATATTCCACACTTTTGTTATCTATTCTTCCATTGAGGGGCATCTAGATTGTTTCCTGGATCTGGCAATTGCAAATAATGCTGCTATGAACACACTTGAACAAATGCTTTTGTAGTATGTTGGGACAAATCTTGGGTATATTCTCAAGAGTGGCATTGCTGGATCTTGAGGTAGATTGATTTCCAATTTCCTGAGAAACCACAACACTGATTTTCAAAGTGCTTGCACAAGTTTGGACTGGGAGGTGTTGGTCTACCCACTGAGACAGTGTGCCTGTTCTAATGGAAGCTCAACAAATTCAGTTGGACCAGTACTGAATGAGCATGCATTCAAACCGGACTCTCTGAATGTGACTGAAAATGGCGGCTTGCGACGGACTGGCTCAGGGGAGCCACTCAGACCGTGAGGGAATCAGGGCGAAGGACGGAAGATTTCAGGATACGGCAGAGGAATGACAGACAGACCATTCTCAATGTATTTTTGAAAATGCTGCTGCGTTTTACTTATTCAGTGTGAGGTTTTTATATTATTACAAACAAAGAACTTCGCAAAGGCGTACATCATCAGATCATAAAAAAAAAAGCATAGAATAGTTTACAAAAAGAATCTTTAAAATGCTTTGACTTGGGACAAGGACTTTCTCTCAGTCTGTACCAGGCGGCTGGCAGGGCTAAGTGACCTTGTGCTCAGAATATCTTGGGGTGTGAGAGGAGAAGGCCACTATCTTCCTGGGAAAACTTTCTGCTAGGAAATTTTAGACATGATCTCAAACTTGTCTGAATCTGGTTTCATACCATAAATCTCAACTTTCTTCCCTCCCCGACTCTCAGGGTCAGATGTTGTAATTAGCCTAGGTTTATTCTGGCCATAATGAAGGCTGCATAGGCCTCCTGCACGTAATTCTCAGGCAAACATCTAGTGTTGCTGCAGCTGTTTTCCTGCAGAAGGCTTCTAAGGTTTCTCCTGATAAGAGCAACTCCTTTTGCTCCACATCACTAAAGAATTATTTTAATGATGACTTCCCTATTTCCAGAACTAGTTATTTCTTTAAAGGCTTTAATGAATAGGGGTGCAAAACTCAAAAATGTTTTCAGCAGTCTTGTTTGTATCTGCAACTGCCTGGAATAGTCTGATCTGTAAGCATTATGCAAGGATCACAAAGAACACACAGACAAGGGAAAAGACAGACATATAGCACCAAGTACAGTCAGGTTGAGTCAATACAAATGGCAACTCAGGTAGCATTACACCACAACTGATTGCCAAGGGACAGCCCAGGACTCAACTCCGAGAAGCGCGGATCCTGATCCTTCCGGCAATATTTGCCCATCCAGTCAGCATTTCTGCTACACTGGCGAGACAGCCGTAGGTGTAGCAGGGGCTGACTGAAAAGCCATTGATAAAGGCACTGGGACTTATTTCTACTGCATTTACTGGCTTTTGGGGACCCTAGTCTATTTGGATGCAAAGCTTCCTAGGCCTGGATGTAGGGGAGAGGGCCTTGAACTTCCCACAGGACAGGATTCCCTGCCCTCTCTTAATGAGGAAGAAAGAGGGAGGATTGTGAGTAGAGGAGCATGAGGGGACTGGGAAGAGGGGAGGAAGTTTAAATTTTTGAATGGAAAATAAATAAATGAATAAATAAAAAAGAACTTTTATGCCATTTGAAGGCTTGACAGCTTAGAAAGCAACTTCTGATAGTAAAAGTAGTAGTCATTTTCCTTTTACCTCTAAAGTGTGGTCAATTATAAGTAAGAAGCAATTTAAGACCAAGGTGCCAGCACTAAACATGAATATATAATACAAACAATAAATGGACTCAGTTGGGCCATAAATTTCTCTGTCAATCCCCTCTCTCTAAACACACACATGCACACATGTACACACATACTCACATTCACAAATACTTTCAAATAAATATGTATATTCATGAATAAGTTGGAAAAATTGGAGGAAGATGTGGGGGAAAAGTATAGTAGTAATTATTTTGAGATTGAGTTGAAGTGATATAAATGTACATTGAATATCCAGAATTTTTATCAAGCATTAGTCAAGTATTTGTTCTGAAAACTTTTTTGTTTTACAAGACACACAAGGAAATATTAAATCACAGGTTTTTTAATAAGAAAATATTTCCTTGTTTCTTATTCATATCTGTTGCCTATGTGTATTTAATGTACTTTGATTTTGTTATAGCTTTAGATGAGAGACTGGATATAGCAACATTGTCTAATATCTTTTCTTTTTCCTTATTCTAATCCCTTAAAAAAAGATCGCATGGTCTTTTCTAGTTGATAGCTAACTTCATTATAAGGGATAATTGTATAACAAAGAGAAAATTGAAATAAATATTTGTATATTTATAGTGATTGGTATATATGGAATCCATTATCATGAATTTATTCTTTAAGTGAGAATGACACGTATGAACACAATTTAAGAATATCCTGATTCTTTTGCTTACTGAAGTCAATTAACAAGAGATAATCTCCTTATACGAACTATTGAAAATGCATTTCATCCTTTGTTTTAAATAATGTGCAACATGGAGGCAGAAACAATGAGTTTGTTATGTGAAATATTTTAAAGGGTTATGACCATTTATCTGCAAATAACTAATTGTCAGCTGAAGGTAAATAAGAGCACACCATACAATTCACTTCTGCAAAGTTCTTGTTTTTGGCTCTCCAGTAATTGTAAAGGTTCCAATTATTACAATAAGTTTTAGTAATACAGATATCATTTGTTTCAACAGAGTGATGATTTTAATCAGCTATTGAAGGTTTATATTTTTAAAATAAGATTCTTTTCACAAAGTCCTTATTGCTTCTTGAAACCTTTTATTTAATCATTCAAAAAAAGAACAGCTCATATATCATAAGAAGAGAAAAAAATGGTAAGTCAGAAATTTGGAATGTTGCATCCTGAATTCACAGGCAAGGGGAAAGTTGATTTAGAAAGAAATGGTGATTTGTATGTTATACTGATTCCATGCTCAAAAGGATATGATGCATAATTCTTATCTTGTTGTTATCTGTGCAGACATAAAACCAAAAATTAAGATTGGTTGACCAGACAATAAAATTTTCACCATTGTATGAATACAAAATTAAATATAACAATATAGAATATAGAGAAGGGATTGAACATGAACAGTTCCTTTCCTAGAAATCACCAATATATTGTGCTTTGTATTCTCTAGGAGCACTGTTGACAGGAAATAATGACATTCTTTAGCCTTACATGACTATTTATATTGAGAGATTTCAAGGAATATACTGAAAACATCAATCTGAATGTACCTTATCTGTGACAAATCATATCCCACAATCATAAATAAAGTAAGATTTTTCAAATGTGGAAACACAGTTTTTTGATGGAATATATCTCGATATAGAAAATTTAGCAATTCTGAATAAGATAAATGTCATTCAAAGTGTTTTATAAATAAAAATATGCTATCCTTCCTTTCAAATTAAGATTTTCAGTTTTAAAAGACAAATAATAAACTGTCTAGATTTGACATTCATTTTTCTTTGGTCACACACTTATCTCTAATTTTTTAATGTAATCATAACAAATCCATTCAGATATCAAGATGATTAGGTATGGCTTCTGTTTCTACTCACCTACAGAAGGTCATTATTTAGGACAAGTATCTGTAAAAAAAACATAAATGGGGTAAAGATCAATAGAAATGCTCTCATACGAATATTAGAACAGGTCCCCAGGGTCTGTTGCTGGAAATAACAACTGAAAGATAGCATATGGCTAGATATAATCTGATTTAGGGATCTTACTGACTAGATAGGTAGATACATTGCTGATGGATAGATAGATACAGAGATAGACACTTGGACAGACAGACAGAAAGACTCAGTATATAAATATACATGTATTTATGAATATACAGTATTATATACACACATATATGTATGTATGTATGTATAAACATATATAAATGCTATGGATAAAAATATTCATTGTGGTTACCTGTAGCCAGAACATCTCGAATGTTTTCTGGTGGAATGCTACGTTCCTCAGCATATGTCTCAAGTCTCTCATGTTGCTCAGGAGTCAAGGGTTGACCTTTCCCTACATTGCAGGAATGACAATGTCAGAGACATGTTCAGTAGAATTCTGGAGAATTTACATTGTGCCCTTAGCATCCCACCATAATATATAGTAAAAATCTCAACTGTTCCAAATTCATTTACACTTGGTGAGTCAATATAGGCAATAAAATTTTTCACAAGTTTCACAGACACTTTAAACAAAGTCTAAATGTTGGTATGACATCACTTTTCAGGGTTTCATAATGCTTAAAAAAATTAAAAAAGAACCTTATGTAGAGAATTGACTCATCACAGTCCTGTCCACTTTCAAAAACAACACTGGAGAGTCATACCTGTCAATGGAACCTTCACATTTCTCCCGAATCTATACTTTAGAATTGGTGTTTTAATTTAGTACACACTTGATCAAATGACACTCAAAATGGTCTGAATTTGGGGAACATAATATGTACTCTATTCTTTTCAGTAAGGAAACATGGAAAATAAACTCTTCCAATAGCTTTCCCCCATTGCCCCTAGTAATCAATGACCATGCTACTTGAATTACAATATAATGTAACAGTTGGCCCATAAAACAAACAGACTGTCATTTAGTAGACAGGAGTTTGAAAATACCATGATGCTGTATTTGGTCAGTGAATCTGACTTAATACTCATTTACAGGTTTATACTTTCATTACTATTTCAAAGAATCCACTATCATTCTTACCAAGAACAAAAATCAATTTTGTTTTCCGGCTGGCTCTATCCACATTTTCACCAGCAAAAAATATGATGTCTTCTGTTGCAAACAGAGGTTTAAATACATTATCACCTTCAACTGCAATAAATACACATTTCAAAGCTTAGTGTCATTCATTTTTCTGCTTTGTTTGACATCATCTGTTGACAAAACATTAATATTGACCCTGACTCTAGCCTTATCACTATCACCTGACACAGGTGGGCAAAGGTATTCTTGTAGTCATTCATTTTACATATCCCATCATAATGCAGTGACAAATCATTTCCACTCTTTAAACCTAATAATGAATCCTAGGTCCATATACTTTTCCTTTTTTTCTGACTTCTTTGTGTCAAGATATGTAGGATCATTCTTTTGGTTGTTCCTTCCCATTTCAATCAGATCCAAAAGGCCACGTGTTGATTTCCTGAAAGTTAAAACTTTGGTGTCATACTATAATAAGACCTGGTGAGCAAATAGCTAAATATGCAAAAAGAGACTGTACTCATTAGAAATGTGAAAAACAGTTTTCTTCTTGTAAGATTATAGATGTAAAATGTAAGAATGAATATTTTAAGTTTACTAGACATTCATATTGTGTGTGAGTCAATCGTTCTATGTATGTTTCTGTGTGCGTATGCCTCCCTTTCTCTCTCTTAGTCTCTCTCACTATCTCTCTTTCTGTTGTGTGTGCATTAATGTGTGTGTGTGTGTGTGTGTATGTGTGTGTGTATGTATGACAATTCCACTTGCAGACACTGAATGATAAAAAAGTTCACAGGAAAATAAATGGATTTAAGTATTTGATCATTTTCTATTATGTGACTGCTTTTTAATATCTATGTAAGATTAGCAAAGCATTATTTTTGCCAGAATAATGTACCTTCTCTTCATTTAAATTCAACAAATAGTTATACTGTATATAATTCAGTCGAAAAGTGTTGCTATTATTTTAGCAATTGTTTTTCAAAATTGAGGTAGTCAGTTTGAAATTCTTAATCTGATTTTCCTCTAACTTCTTTTCAAAAGTGAATTTTATCATCCAATGGTCTGAATGTTATGATTTTTACAAAATATAAGAAAAGGAAACTTTAAAATAGCACTGTTAATTTAAATTATCTGTGAATACAGGATGATAGATAATCACTATAATATAAGTACTTGATAGCCTGAATCATGAAGTTTGCAAAGATGTTTGAGGTCTCACTATTAATAATAGGTCACTCTATTAAGGAGTGGCAGGCCTGTCCAATAACAATCTGAGATACTGTATGAAAGAAAGGACACTGAATATTGTCTAGAAACAAATTTTCATGCAAGAAACTATTTGGAGACATTTTGTTAGCATACCTCAGTTGGTTGGAAGAATTGATAACTTCCTAGTAACCAAAATTGTTCTAGGACCATGTACCCATGGGTGGTTGATGTGTCAACATGGATGTGCTCACCCACAATGCTTTAATTCATAGAGGAACCTCCCAGACTCCAAACATACTTACACTGGGATCTGTAGTTACCGTCTTCTTGCCTATATGCAGTGATTTTGGTCTGTGAACATTGGTTATTTGCACTGAGAATCAAACAGAGGAATCATGGCTTACTATTTTTATTCTGTGAATTCATATTAAATATCTTCAGGTTTTAAAGAACTTGAGATACTTTAATATCTATGACAGCATTCAGAGCTAGAGGAGACAAATCTCTTTTTATCTCACTTTTCATAATTCTTGTTTAGAAAATACCATTCTGTTTATTATCATACCTAGGAATTGCTTGATTTGTGGCATTCTTTCCAAGTGCTATGAAGACTCTATTTTCTTCCTTGTCCAAATTTCTCTATTCACTGAGTATAATTTTCAATATGTTAATTCTTCTTTTTAAGACCAACAATTATATATACATAGGATTTTATGAATGTAGTTCAAATGCTTTTATATTTAACCTAAAATTACGACTGTGACGAGAACAAATTCATGATTCTAAGTATTTTAGTTATTACAGTCCAATGCACTCTTTAATTGATAATTGTTATCTGAATGTCAGAAAGAAAATTTTTGAACTAGAGCATCAGAGACAAGCTCCCAGCAGCTCAAATCAAATATAATCATACAGAAACTATATTATTTAAATCATTGCTTGGTCAATCATTTAAGCATATTGCTAGCTAGCTTTTACATGTAGAATCAACCCATTCAGCAATTTATATTTTACCAAAAGGCTTGTGGCATACTGGCAATGTTCCAGCTTGCAATTTATGTCTTTCCCCACTGGCATCTTTCTGACTATTACTTCTTTCTCCCAGCATTCAGCTTAGTTTTCCCACACCTAGCTCTACTCTGTCCTATCAAATGAAAAATATTTATTCTTTATTCATTAACTAATAAAATAATATATAAAGAGAAAGATTTAAAACAGCAGACCTAGATTTGCAAATTAGATTTTTCTGACCTGTTTGTGGAAGAATTTTTTTATGACATCCTGCTTGTGGAAGAATTTTTTTATGACATAATGGCTAAATAATATAAAATAATATAATATGCATGACTTTAACCCAAATGCTCACACCTACCTTTTGACTTGCTAGAAGAGAGATCTTTAGAGTCTCATGATTCTAATATTAGAGAATAAAATTCAGCCATAACCCTCTAGTCACAAGGATTTCTCAGGAAACACTCATAGAATTGGAGACAGATTTAGCTTTCATGTGGTGCCCAGATCTAACCCATCATGGAATGACATAATCACATTTCTGAAGATGAGATTTTTAGTTTCCTGATCATAAACACAACATTCTCCTGTAAATTTAACAACATAAAAATCTGTGAAACGTAAATAGTCTGCTCAAGTTACACCACTGACAATTAGCTTACTTGACATAAAGTATGATTTCCATTTGACTGCATTCCTCATTACAAGTAAGTTCACGAAAGTAGAATCTCAAAGGTCCTCCTTCCTCTATCTTATCCACATTGTCAGCAGCACCGGCAATGGTAATCCACTTTCCTTCAAGCTGAACAAACCACAAATGCCACTGGAATATGAGTTGATACTCACACCTCTGATCCCAATCTTTGGAAATATGTAAAATAACTAAACATACAATGAATAGTAGTTTATTAGTTCAAAATTGTTCTTCTAGGGATGAAGAATAATAAATGGGTAATATGATAACTCAATTTACATAGCATTTTAAACCTGAGACTTTTAAGAACTACTCATATTTTGGTCTCCTATGCTCTGCAAATTCAACTCATTGCTTTCTTAGTTTATTTGTTTCATTTTTGAGAGATCTGACTGGAAAAGTGTAACTGAGTTAAAGTCAGAAAGGTTATTTTATGAATACGGACTTGCATGGACAAACTGAATGACACAACACATCCAAAACAGTAAGCTATTGATGAACATTAAACCTATTTACAGACCAAATGAATTTACCTCAGCTTGAGCATGAGTCAGATCAAATGCCAAAGTCAGCAGTAGAAACGTTACCATGGTGGTGCCTGCCTTCACTCTTCTGCAGATTCTCAAAATAGGATATTGGTTGTGAAGAAACTGAACTCATATAAGTTTTTATATAGTTAGTTAGAGGGAATTTCATGGAAACAACCAATGATTCTGCACCACAACAACCAGCTTATTTCCTGTATTTCTACTTTGACCCCGCATTGTGCCATATGATCTCATATCCTTAAACTAATAAGATTAAGCTAAAGGTCAGGGTCGGTTGGGGTGATTAATTGAGCATTCCTGCCAGGAAGAAAGATCTATCCCTGCGAGAACATTTAAGTGATCATTTTGCCTTCAAAACTATACTGGTGGGTAAAGGTCACAATGCATATGCATATGTCATACATGAGTCATTTAAAACCATGGCATCTGCTTTAAAATATATCCTGAAACTAAACATAATACTGTGCAGTTAAATTAATTTAAAATTGTGGCCTGAGCTATATGAGCCAAAGCAACAACACTATTAGAAGAAAAGATGTTAAAACTTGACAAGGATTTCCTATAAAGATATTGATAAATCCTGTGCTACCTTTAAATATTGCAATATATTGACTACTTTATTCTTCCAGTAGACTGAATTCAAAAGCTATGGCACAAAGCTACAAGAGATATTTAAAAAAGCTAACTGCATAAATAATAGAAAAAAGCTACTAGATGTCTACTGTCAATATGTACAAATATCATTTATCAAAAGAAAGCAAATTAAGTAAAATAGTCTATAAAATTAATGACATTCAGAAAACCTGTGCAATGTGAAAATGGGCTCTGCATTCAAGTTCAAAATATGCTTACATTTCCTATAGCAAGGAACCTCTGCCCAGTTGACATCTTTATACATCAAAACCAAGGTCTGTTTTGTGCTTAGACATAAGATCTTGTCATTCTTTTCTAGGAACAACCAAGCATATCAGAACTCTGCAGAACTTGTTTTTTCCTTTGAGGCTTCATTCTCTGACACATGGAATAACCTAAGGCTAGTACTTTGGCATTTTCAGTTGACAACTCATGATTACTAACTTCACCATTAAAATAAATTAATCAGTCCTGGTGTGGGAGGTCCTGTCTGTTTGTTGCTTTTCTTTGTTAATGAATAAAGAAAGTTCTTTGGCCTGTTGATATGGCTGAAATTAGGTTTGTGGGGAAGATAGAACTGAACGCTGGGAAAAGGAAAGTCAGGGAGACACCATGAATCCATGGCTGAAGGTAGATGTGCTGAAATTTTGCTGGTAGACCATGACCTCTTGTTGATATGCAGATTAATTGAAATGGGTTAAATTATGTTGTAAGAGTTAGGCAATAAGAAGCTAGAGCTAATGGAACAAGCAGTGATTTGATGTAAATAGTTTCTGTGTGATTATTTTGGGGCTGGGCAGGCAAGACAAACAAGTGATCTCTTTGTGACTATGGGCATCCATGTGGCCAACTAAATCCACATAAACCCTGAGAGGTTTTGAAAATGAATCCTAGATAAATTATAATACACAGTTTAATACAGATTCTTGCTTTTTGCTGGCAGTGTGCTGCAGCTCCATTAAGATTGGTTTTCCTGATTTAGCTATTGAAGGAAAAAAGCTGGGCCATTTTGAAATGCCAACTTTCTGTGTTGTTCTGTCAGTGTGACCTCTGGATCTTTCAGGCAGAAGGCCCCACTACAGAGCATTTGAGCAGGGATTGTGAGCAGTGTGTTGCAACTTGTTTGATGGCAATGTGGGTTAGCTTTGTGTGTGGATCAGGGATGGAGTGTGAAGCTCAAAGATACAAGCAGCTCAACTATGCTGGACTCTGCATAGTAAGCAGGCAGTACCATATGTACAATATAAATAGTGCAGCTTAATTTTTAGTCTGTGTGGAACAAGCAGTGATTTATCATATTTGACCTAGCTATGGGGCAGCTTAAGGTTTTAAGAAGTTTTTAGCATTTTAGGAAGTGCTTCTGATAAGAAAATATTTACAGATTTGCAATTAAGACAAATCCAGATAAAACGACCTCTATTTGAGTCACAATGTTGGATAAATGTATGTAGGCTTTGGAAAGAGAAGAAAAAGTGTATAAAGAGTCATAAAATAAAGTTAATGCTTCAAAGAAAAGTGTAAAGTCTATAATGTGCCAGACTACAGATAGTCATAGATTAAAAGGAGTAAGAAAAATAAACCATGTAGAGAGGGACTATACACAGAGAGTCTGGGATAGGTATATTATTGTGTTATCTTTGAATTTTTGACTGTGAAAGAGCTAAGTACAGAGAGGCATTTCATTGTATGGACTGTTAAGTTAAACCAACATAAAGGTATCTTGATTTCAGAATTTGAGTCTAAGGATATGTAGTGTGGAAAAGAGGTTCTGTTCTGCTTTTGTTGTCACAGAAGATGAGAACATGTGGATTGCTTCCAGACCAATATGGTTTCATGGAACAAGACCCCCAGAAAGGTTGCCTTGCCGTGAACACTCTCAAAAAATTACTTTGCTAAACTGATGACTGAGATGAAGCTAGCACACAGGACACACCATAAAAGACCTGATGAACAGCATCCCCAATCAGCAGGAAGCAGTATGGAAAAAACTATGTTCATATTCCCAAATATTGTCTATAATTGCTTATTTCCATTTAAAGGGTGATATAATATAGATATGAATAAATTGCATTGGTATGGATCTTGGTTTCTTGATAAAAATTTAAGGTAAAGTCTGTTATAATATATATGCATATTTTTCCACTTTAGTAAGATATTGTCATAGTGTAGCTCATTTAAAAATATGATGTATAATTAAGAAATATATGTTAATAATCACCTATAATAGTCATACTTGTAGTCATGTTATTTAGATTTTCTAGATGTATAAAGATACATTTAAGTTAGATAGATATTCTCCAAATCTTTAAGAGACCTTCAGAATATGGCATTTAAAATGTTTAAAAACTTAAGACTTGAGACATATCTCTTTCTGGCCATACTAATCTACCACAAGAGGAAGATGGCCATTGAAGGGGCTCCTTATGGAATTGCTTAGCCATTTGGGTAACAAACTGCTTTTTCCTGGACTGCTGAACTGGACTTGCAGGACCCACAGAGAAATGACTGCTGAAATTACCTAAAGGGGAGAAGATCTTTTTGGGGTTCCTGTTTCTTGAAAGAGTCTGTGAGATATGTCATTGAAATTTCCTGCTTCATGGAAAAGTCTGCTGGATACTCTGGGCCTGTAGGCTGAAGATGGATACCCCAATGGTACAAAAGAACTTTGGGTGACTATCTAGGAAGTGAGATGTCTCTGTCAATCTGAGAGTTTTGGAAATTGTTTATAAAGCACTTCCTGTTTACATAGGTAATATTATATCCTTCTGATATCTTTGATGGAGTTGAAGAATTTATAGTTTTAGTTAGTTTTCCTTAGTTATAATAAAGAATAAAGTAAATATGAAAGTTGTAACTATAATTCTTGCTTGATATCTGTTTTGCTATATGTAATTTTACTATGATAAACTTAAAACCTTCCTTTTTATTTATACAGAAAAGGGGAAATGGTGTGGGAGGTCCTTCTGTCTCTGTGTTGCTTTTCTTGGTTAATGAATAAAGAAAGTGCCTTGACCTGTTGATAGGGTAGAACTTAGATAGACATGGAAGAAAGAACTGAATGCTGGGAGAAGGAAAGAGTCCTGGAGACATCATGGACCCATGGCCAGAGGTAGATATGCTGAAACTTTGCTGGTAGGCCACAACATCATGATGAATTACAGATTAATAGACATGGATTAAATTAAGATGTAAGAGTTAGCCAATAAGAAGCTAGAGCTAATGGGTCAAGCAGAGATTTAATGAATACATTTTCTGTGTGATTATTTCAGTGCTGGGCAGCTAGGACAATCAAGTGGTATCCTTGCACCATAGCCCTTCATGATACTTTCTTTAAATTATATACTATTGTTATCTCTATCTCTGCATGAGAAAGAAGCTAAAAGGAGTTTCTGATTACACATATTCACTTTTCCATGAAAAATAAATTCATTGTAAGGTGTGGTCTTTTCACTCAAATGTTGATCCAAATCTTTCTGCAAAAGAATACCTACCAGCAATATGTTCCTTAACATTTTTAATGAAATAGTTTGTTTTTAACTAATTCCAAATTAATAACTCTCTATGGACCTTGATAATTTAGCTTTTTTATTAATACAGATCATGGTATAAACATTCCCCCAAATATATCAGCCATAATTACTCAGAAAATCAATACTCTTTAAATTTCAGTTGAGTGACAAATAGATTGCACAACATTAAGAAGTACCTTTGGCATAGGATTCCTGCATCATGAAATTCAATTAACATCATCCAGATTGACATCAAATTGTAAAAGATTTATTTTACCACTTTCTCCATCCATCAACTCTTCTTCTATGTGACAGGAACATGCCCTGCATATTCCCAATTCCCTTGATGCAGTATAAGGGTATTCATTCTGTGTTTACTACTTAACCTCTATGTCTCAGAGTCCCTAATATTTAATGGTTAATAAAATTTGTCTCTCCCCTCCTTTCCTCTCTAACATTTTGGTGCCAAGAAACTACCTGTGTTTTTGCTTGAGTATACACATATACACAAACATAATTAAGTGTTTCATACTCTGAAAAGCTTTATGGAACACTAAACAAACTCATTCACTCCAATTCTTTCTTCTATCTCTACTCACATTACAGTCATATAATTTCATCAAACTTTCAAAATTTTGAATATGACAGCAACTAATTTTTAGAGAACTCTAAAATAATTTCAGAGGAAGAGGAAACAATAGAATGCTTCTGAAGGAAAAAATGTAAAGAGCAATTGGTGTGGTTATAATATAGTATCTTAAAATTAAAGGAATCAAAAGATTTTGTAATTTAAGTTAATGTCTGTCAAAAATATAATCCTCTCTCTGTTTATTTGGAACAGTCTGAAATCCATTTTTTCATTTCTTTCACATTCTGCTGATTTTTATTCTGTAACAATATTATGAGTGATGAGCCTAAATGGATTATTTTGATCTTGTATTCACCATTCAACCAAGAGTTTTAACTTTGAATTTCATGGTAACAGAAGAAAAACTCCCAGGATATTTATACATAAGTTCCTTATCTAAAGACACATTGCATTCTCAGAGCCTTCTCTCACTCTGATGACAGACCTTATGCTAAGGTTTTGATAGAAGGGGAAAGCTCATGCAATATATTCCATGGCAAATACAACTTTACAAACATAAGCTATTTGTCCTTTATTTTGTATGTTTGGTTCTTAGGTCCACACATCTCAAAGAGAAAATAATGGATTTCCCCATAATTTCTTCTGCTTCTTTTTGCCTCTGTATTTTTCTTTATAGAAAACAAATTTGTCAGATACGAGTTTCATAAGTCATAGCTTTGTGGAAAGGGTATTGTTGAGAGTTACTAGATTAAACCGATGTAAATATGGAAATACTCTGAACAATCTTTAGGGCATGTAATGAAAAATAAAAGTTAATAATCCCAACAGAGAGAAAAATAGCAATGGTACAGAAGAATTTTGGGTGACTGTTCAGGCAGTGAGATGTCTTTGTCCATTCAAGAGTTTTGGTAGTTGCTTACAATGTACTTCCTGTTTACTTAGGTAATATTTTTTCATTCTGGAGTCTTTAGTGGAGTTTAAGAACTTATAATTTTCCTTAGTTATAATAAAAGATAAAGTAGATATAAATAATGTAAGTACAACTCTTGCTTGACACTTATTTTGTTATATGTAATTTTACTATGTCAAAGCCTTCCTTTTGTTTAAACAAAAAAGGGGAAATGGTGTGGGAGATACTTATGTCTATGGGTTGCTTGTATTTTTTAATGAATAAAGAAAGTGCCTTGGCAAGTTGGTAGGGCAGAGTTTTGTTAGCAAGGAAGATAGAACTGAATGCAGGGAGGACAAAGGTGGAGTAAGTGAAATTCCATTGGTCCGCCAGAGTCAGACATGGTGAATCACTGCTGGTAAGCCACTGTTACATGGGGAAATATACAGATTAATAGAAATGGGTTAACTTAATATGTAAGATTCAGCCAATTAGTAGCTAGAGATAATGGGCCAAGCAGTGATTTAAGTAATGAAGGTTCTGTGTGATTATTTCTGTTCTGGGTGACCAGAATGAACAAGTAGTCTTCACCTACAGATATTGAGTCAAATCCTTTGAGCATCTGACAAATAGTGGTATAATTATTCCTTATGCTAGATTTATTGTCGTCTTCAAGAGGAATTGCCCATAATGGTTTACAGAGTTTTACAGTTTTGTAATCCCACTGAGTGTGAAAGGGTGTTCCCTTTTGTCTACATTCCATCTCAGGTTTCTTATTTGTTGTCTTTTTGATCTTTGCTCTTTTTACTGGGCTAAGATGAAGTGTCAACCATGCTCGTATTTGCTTTTACCAAATGACTAGTGCAGAAGAACATTTTATAAGGTGCTTGTGAGTCATTTTCTCTCTTTCTTTCTGTGTTTTCTAAAAAGAACACTCTCTTCATTCCCAGAGCCATTTATTTTATGGAGTATATTTATTCCTTACTCTGTATTTTGAGTTCATGTTTTGTGAATCTTTATCACCTTTTACTTGTAAAGCTGGATAAGATTCCCACATATTCTTTGTGCCTTCTCTTTACCCAACTGTTTTCTTATCTGTGGAAATGCTTTTCAGTTTTCTGAAGTCCCACTTGTCAACTGTTGAAATTATTCACAGCTAACATTTTTTCCTACACTGGTCCTGTTCTAGACCTTGCCTCTCTGACAGGAGACATGGATGAGGACCTGGCATATAGTATTGTACTTGTTCTTTTTGAGTTCTGGTCTCTTCATAGGTTTTTGCAGTAGGTAACACCATGACATTTTTCTTTGCTCATACTGGTGATATGCTTAGGGTCCCAGAATTAGTTGCAAAGCTGACATCACAAGCATATCCCTGTTTAAAGTCATAGGGCCACAAATAAGCTAGAATAAACAGCACAGTGAAAGGGAATGTTGGGTCTAGGGGATTTTATCAAACTTCAGGTAGAGTTGTGAATCATCTTGGATAATAATAATATTTGCTTGTGTGTGTGTGTGTGTGTGTGTGTGTGTGTGAAATTGTCAAGAAATATTTTCTAAAAACAAAAAAAACTTGTTTCTGGATATATTGATAAAAGCTACTAGTTTGACAAATTAAAAAATATGTGAATAATGAATTGAAACATGAAACCATGTGCAATTCTGTGCATTTAGAATCACAGAACTGAGTCCCTAGGTCATATATAGTTTTTTCCATACAATATCTTTACCCCATTCAAAGTTTCAATCTTCGGTCTTGTGACACTCATAGAATGTGTGTTCTTCTAAGTTCTAGAACTCTAAAATCATAGTAAAATAGACAATTGTTTTAAGTCTTTCTTAATTCAATTTTGTTTTCTGTTACCATTTAGCAAGCATGAGGGGAGTGTCCCTTATAATCAATACAGATTAATGATATGTTTTTTGGATGTTGACCGTTTTCTTTTTTATCAAAAATATATTCTTATCCCACACAACACACCCCAACCACAGTTTCCCTTCCCACAACTCATTCCAATTTCTCCTTATCTCCCTTCTCCCTCAAATCAACTTTCCCTCCATTCCCTTCGTAAAAGATCAGGCCTTCAAGACACAACAACAACAAAAAAAAACATGAAAAAATAAGATTCAATAACACAAGGCCAAAGCCTTCTTAAAGAGACTGGACAAGGCAACCCAGTAAGAGGAAAGAGTGCCAAGAGTAGACAGAAAAGTCAGAGATATACCCTTTCCCACTGTTAGAAGGCCTACAAATACACCAAGCTAACAGCCATGGCAAATAAATAGAGGAAATGATGCAAACCCATGCAGGCTCCATGTTTACTAATTTAGTCTCTGTGAGCCCTGCTTGATTGATTTAATAGGCCATGATTTCCTGTGTCCTTCATTCCTTCTGGCTCCTACAATCTTTCTTCTCTATCTTTCATGAAATCCCAGGTAATTGAGAGGAGAAATCTGATAGATACTTCCAATTGAGCCTCTCGCTGAATGTCTAGCTGTTAGTCTCTGCACCCACTCCCATCTTCTGGCAGAGGAAATCTCTCTGATGATGACTGAAAAAGACACAAATGTATGAGTATAGAAGAATATCATTAAGAACTATTTCACTTAATTTTTAGCCAGTTTTGTTTCTTTATACCCTATGTCCCTGGGATATCCTAAATTCCTGGCCATCCAGATCATGGGTAGCAGCTCATGGTGTGGGCTTCAAGTTAATCAAGACATTGGCTGGCCACTCCCACAATTCTGCATCACCATTGCCCCAGCATATCTTGCAAGAAGGACAGATTGTTGATTGAGGGTTTTGTGGCTGGTTTGACATCCAAGTTTCTCTTTCCATAGCCTGTATAGTACATTTGCATGCCAAAGAGACTAGAAAAGAGGTGTGAAGACTACATATAGACATTAGCTCTCCTCTTTGTCCATTAAATGAGGACTGAGTGGATGTTACCCTCAACAGTGGGGTACTTATTGTCAAATTTCAGAGATAAGCTCACTGCCCAAGCATCAGCCTGAGGTGTTTAAAATCCTCCATGGGACCCACTTGACAACAACACAATCAAACACAATTCATTCCCACCAGTGAAACCTTCCCTGTCTAGAAAAGATGGTAGTTAAGACTGGATTCTTCATTACTAGGAAATCCCAAGAGGGTCATCCTCATAGATTCCAGGAAATTTTCACCGCACTATGTTTTCATACAACCCACAAATTTTCTCCAAATTCTCCCCATAATCTCTCCCTCCATGTCTCCCACCTAATCCTTCCTTCTCTAGTGCCAAACTGCCATTGTTAATTTCATAAAATATATTTTACTTTCCCTTTTCAGGTAAATCCCTTAATCTCACTAGAACCCTCCTTTTTAACTACCCTCTCTTGGTCTGTGGACTGTGGCTTGGTCATTCTTTACTTAAATGATACTATCCACTTATAAGTGATTACATACCACGTTTGTCATTTTGGGTCTCTGTAACCTCACTCAGGAAATTTTTTTTCTTGTTCCATCCATGTGACTACAAATTTTATGATGTCATATTTTTAAGAACTAAGTAATAATCCATCAAGTAAATATGTGACATTTTCTTTATACATTCATCAGTTGAAGGATATCAAAGTTGTTTCTCCTTTCTAGGTATTATGAATAAAGATGATAAAAACATTAAGCAAGTGTCCTTGTAGGATGATGGAGCATCCTTTGGGTTTATGCCCAAGAGTAGCATTTGAGTTTTTGATATACAGATTTCTGAATTCTTTATAACTTTAATAGTGGAACATTTCAAACCAAATGAATAATTCACTGACTTTTGTTTCTCATGAACTCAGCTGTGGTATCTCTTGGCTTGATGTTCAGGATCAATATAAACAAAGGAGCACATCTGTATGATATCACATTTCTCAAATGTTACCACTCATTTTGTGAATGAACATCCATTGTGCAAAGAAACATTTCAATATGTTTGTTATGGTTTCTATGTGGTTTTGTTTTATATTTTTCAGGAAAACTATTATAAATTATATGTTCTATAGTCCTCTGTCCAATTTATTACCTAGTATCATTTGATGTACTTATTTTGTTAATGATATTAAGGATTTCATCATACATTTTGAATATATGTGCCATTATAAGTAATGTTTGTCTCAATGTCCCAAATATCTACATTTTTATAAAGTTTGCCTTTCTTCTTTGCTTTCCTCTCCTGTGTAAGACAATGTATTAACTCAACTTTCCTTCCCCTAAAACTTTTTACACTTTCAGTGTCCAAGTTTTTGATGTTTCATGGGTTAATACTCATACATTTTCTTCAGCTTTTCCTCTTAAATCTATATGTTTGTGGTTCACCTAGTTATCCTTTTATGGAATTGATTTAGATGTTTTGGATTACAGAACTTCATTTTAATCAAATTTTTATTGTAATGTTTTTGTCTCATGTTTATCAAAATCCTTTCCCAAAGAATATCTATTGACAACTTGCTATCTTACACTTTCTTGAATCTCTGAATTTTATTATTCCCAAATTAATACCTACATTTTGGTCTCAATATATTATAAACAGACATATGAATTTCCTTAATCACAAACTACTGTTTAATCACTATCATGATGAACTGACTATGACTGTCTAAAATGTAAAAAAAAATATATTTTTCAATTGTGTGAACTATTTGTCAGATTCTCTGAGATTAACACTTCCCTCTGGCTTTGGTTTCCTGTACAATCCTGGACAATTTGCCTCTTCCATTCAGGTTGTGGTCATATGGGAACAGATTTTTACATTAACTCATTCTTTCTTCTTTGCTCTTCTATTTATTGCAAAAGCTTCCTTGATGTGGGAGTCCCCTCTGTATGTTGAGATTACCATAAATGAATAAAGAAACTGCATTGGCCTTGTGATTGGGCAGAACTTAGGTAGGCAGGGAAGATGGAAGTGAATGCTGGGAGGAAGAAAGCAGAGTCAGGGAGAGAAGTCATGTATCCTCTGCCTGAGACAGACACCAGTTAGAATCTTGCCAGTAAGCCACAGCCAAGTGTCGATACACAGATTAGTAGAAATGGGTTAAATTAAGATGTGACAATTAGCCAATAAGAAACTTAAGGTAATGGACCAAACAGTGTTTTAATAAATATATTTTCTGTGTGGTTATTTCAGGTGGAAATCATCTGAGCAGTGGAAAAAGAAACAAGCAGCTCTGTCCCATACAGCACTCCCTGGAAAATTTCCATATCTTTGATTGAGTATAAGCATATGCACAACCTATGTTTATAATTTCATTTTCTGAGAGCTTTATGGATTTCAAAGCTAACTCAATTATTGTCTTACTGTCTCTTGCCTCTGAGTAATCACAAAACAGTGGTAGTATTTCATCATTGCTCACAGCATTGAAATTAAAACCAGTACTACAACTCAACATCTCTTTATCTTAAACAATAAAAAGACAACATGCTTTAATTTTTTTCACTTTTTCTTATATTTTATTCAATTTTATACTCATCTAAATGATGAAGTACATTCAGAAATTGTTTTCCTGTGACATTCAACCAACCACAGAACTACGAATTTCAAGTTCACTAAATGAAAACAAACAGAATATTAACACAACAGATTGTTTCTAAGTACACGTTGTAACCTCAGAGCCTCCTGTGAATGATGTCTGACCTTATATTAAAACTTGGCTGGAAGAAAAGAAAACACAAGGAAGTGCCTGCAAAGCCAAGTATAACTTAATGCTCATGAAGGAGCAATATTATTTGCAGTTTGCTCACTCTATTCAATGCACTTCTTATCAGGCTGGATTTCTTCTTATCTTTTAGCTTTTCTTTACACAGTAAAACAATTTATAGGAATTATCCATAAGTAACCGTCAGACAGAATAAAGTGTAGTTCTGTCTTGTGTCACACACATTTAATCCCAACCCTTGTGAGACAGAAGCAGGCAGTCCTTTGTGAGTTCAAGGTGCAGTGTCACACACCTTTAATCCCAACGCCTGAGAGGCAGAGGCAGACAGATCTCTGTGAATTCAAGGTGTGGTGGCACATGCCTTTATTCTCAGCACTTGGGAGGCAGAGGCAGACAGATTTCTTTGGGTTAAAGATCAATCCAGTCTAAAGAGTGAATTCCAGGATATCCAAAGATGCACAAAGAACTTGTCTCAAAAAGCCAAAATTTAAAAGTAAAAATAAAAGAAATAGAGATTAAAATAAAGCCATATAAAGATCAAAACTACTCAGAGAGTCTGCATACTGTATGTTATTATGTTCTATTTGAGTTGTTTGGATGCTGAGGAAGGAGCATCAGTTGCTGAAAGATATTTGTTTATAAATGCTGATGAACTATTCCAAGATAGGTATTTTGAAAATATCTTGACATCAAACTTAAAAACTGAATTAAAAAGATATGATGTTACTTTGGAGAAGAGGGTTTGCTTTTGTTTCCATAGAATATGAGAAGCTATGGATTTCTTCTGAGTTACAAAAATTCAGATTTGATCAACGAAGATCACCTGAGAAATCTCCAGTAGGAACAGATGGCACAGATGTTTGAGTTCTACATTCAGAACAGATTCAAGATGCTTCCTGAGATAACCAGGCCTCCATTCAGGACTTGATCATAATTCTAAATTTTCTTTGGGTCCCTGTAAGATTATCAGTGCCCCCAACCAGCAGGAAGTAGCCTGAAAAACTGTGCCCACATTTCCAACAAATGGACTAGGAATATTTTCCTTTATTTCAAATGTTAGTTACAAGTTGTTATGGATAATGGTCAGGAAAAAAAGCTAAACAAAGTATATTTGATTCAGGGCTCTTCTTTTGTTTTTTTTGGTTTTTTTTTTTTTTTTAAAGAGGGAGAAGTGGTATGAGACAATCGTCTGTATTCGGTCAATTATATTTTAAATAAATTATGACTGGCTATTAGCCAGGCAGGAATTATAGACTGGACAGCCTGAGAGTAAATAGAAGCAGGTCCATGAAAATAGTAGATCTCTGGAAAGAAAGATGTTTTTATTCTGTCAGCCCTGTCCCAGCCACAGAAGAAGCAAAATGTGACAACCCTGTTGAATAAGTTACCAAGCCATGTGCCTAACACAGATAAGAATAATGGGCTAATATAAGTTGTAAGAATTAATAAGAAGCCTGAGCTAGTGGGCCTATCAGTTTATTACTAGTGAAGACTTCTGTGTGATTTCTTTGAAAATTGACAACTGTGGGAACCTGGCAGGACAGAAACCTCAGTCAACAGGAATACATCCCTTAACAAAAAGAAAAATCTGGGTGAATCAGGAGCACATTCTTTGTTCAACATGAAACTTCCTTATTGGTTAGATACTAAACCAAAGTCAAATTTATCTTCACCTCAGACTGAAGCAGTATCCCCAAAGAATCAATGAGTATTCTTTATAATAGAACTTCTATTTTTTTAAAAAAGGCATATGCTGAGAGACACAAGCAATAGAAATGTCTGCTTTCACATTTAAGAAGACCAGAAGTGCAAAGTTGCAGCATGGTTATGTCCTACTCTTTGTTCTTAAAGACAATTTTATCAAATCTTCTCTCCTAGTCTGCCTCCAGAGGCAGACTGTCAACTTTAAGGCTGTTTGATCCTGTACTCTGCTTGATGTTCACAATATCTCCTGATTATAGGTAGACCTCTGTTTCCAATATTCACTCTCTTTACAAGGGAAGTTTAAGTACTTGAGACAGTACAGCAGCAGACATCATTACACTTGAAGACATCTGCAAAGATTGTTTTCAAATAAAATTATGCTGAGACAAATAGTAAGATGGTACTCTCTAAGATGCAAATGTTGTGAAGAACACAAATGAAAACTAAATAGACTTTAAATGGAGATGCATCTTAATGATACTCATTTTACCTAGCACACAAGAAAACCAGGTTTTACACACACACACATACACACACACACACACACACACACACACACATACACATACAAGAAAGCATAATCTATAAGACAGTTGATGGAATTAAGTTTAAGCTAGGCTCTATGGCTCATAATTGTTTGTGGAGAAGAATTACAGCTTTGTCAAGTATATGAAGATGTCTCACAATGCTTCCATCAATCATTCTTTTACAATCATCTATGAAAATGATCCCAATATCCATTGCTCATCTGAGTAGTAACTAGGTCCCTAAAGGGTGGTAGCCAACATCCAGAATTGCAAAGTTAAGAGGAACTGTGCAAAGACACTTTCCTATATTCTCAGATTCTGAATTTTTATTAGCAACATTTGATATTTTTACTTTGTAGATATATGTCCCCAACATTCCACAAACTTGTCTTTTTGCCCTTAGTTCTAGAAAATATTTATAAAATATATTTCTTCTTCTTCTTCTTCTTCTTCTTCTTCTTCTTCTTCTTCTTCTTCTTCTTCTTCTTCTTCTTCTTCTTCTTCTTCTTTTCTTTCTCCTTCTCCTCCTCCTTCTCCTCCTCCTTCTCCTCCTCCTTCTCCTCCTCCTTCTCCTCCTCCTCCTCCTCCTTCTCCTCCTTCTCCTCCTCCTCCTCCTCCTCTTCCTCCTCCTCCTCCTCCTCCTCCTCCTCCTCCTCCTCCTCCTCCTCCTCCTCCTCCTCCTTCTTCTTCTTCTTCTTCTTCTTCTTCTTCTTTTTCTTGTTTTATTTTCTTGGGTTTCTTTTAAGATATGGGTTTTTCTGTGGAACAGCCCTGGGTGTCATGGAACTCATTCAACAAACCTCAAACTCTCAGAGATCTGCCTGCCTCTGCCTCACAAGTGATGAGATTAAAGTACGTGACCCACAACTTGGAGAAATGTAATTTCTTCACTAAAAAGCATGAAATTAAGTTAGAGCCCTCAATTTTAACCTCTTTTTTATCTATTTTTCAAGATTTATTTATTTTTATTTTATGTTCATTGATGTTTTTCCTGAATGCATGTGTGTGTGAAGATGTTGGATTAACTTGAACTGGAGTTAGACAATTATGAGCTGCCATGTAAGTTCTGAGAATTGAAACCAGATCCTCTAATAGAGCAGCCAGAACTCTTAGCCACAGTGCTATCTCTCCTGCCCCTCATTTTCCTTTAATGACAGATCTTTTGTTGAAAGGTAAGAACAAATTTGTGGGTTCCAATGTCTTAGGATTTTAATGAACATTACAGAAATTATATTTCTGTCTCTATCTTCTAAGTGCAATTATCTACTGCCTTCTACCCCATACTTTAGGGTAGACTTTTTGCTTCCATGACTGAATATTATCTAAATCTTGAATCTATATAAACATGATTTTTCTTTCTGTGAATGTAGTAAGATATAAAGGACCCATGAATGCTCAAGAAAATATTTCCATAATCATATATACTTGAGATTTTATATTTAAAAATGTGGATCTTAATATGCTAAATTAAATATTTATTGAAATTTTCATTATGCCAAGCAATTGTACACCAGAACTATAGGCCAACAGACTTTATAATATCAGGGGGAATTCTACTCTCTCTAATTTTGGTGTATTGACAAAAATTATTTCTTTTTACCTTTCATTTTATACACATATCCTTTTAATTATTTCCTCCTAAACTCAAGAGAAGTATATAAATAGAAAATTCTCAGTCCTTTAACCACAGATCACATGCAATTATCCAGAACTTTTACTTTTGAATAAATTTATAAGTAAATTTTTACTCATAAGTATTTTGCACTTGTATAAGAATATTGCCATGCAGTCTAGATTTTGTTCATCAATACCATATTCAGTCTTTCAATACAGCAAGAAAATGAGCATTACAGAAATTAAAAAAAACATGAAGAACTAGTATGTAGTGTGTTATTTTAGGAAAAAATATTTTTAATTGTCATTTTTAAAGCATTGGTAGTACAGATGCCTTTGTAATATTAATACTTGGGATTTGGAGACAGAAGATCTATGACTTTAAAGCCAGACTGTGTTAGAGTGAAGAATAAGTCTCAAAAATATATCAACTTAGGTTTGTGGAAATAGGTCATTAAGTCACTTAACTAATGGAAATGTAAAACTCCCACAGTGAAAGGTAAACTCAATGCTGGTGTTATGGAGATAGGAAGGCAATAGGTTTTTATTGCCTGGACAAACTAGGCTAATTGGAAAGCTGTGGTTCGTTGAGACCCTGCCAGGAAATCAAAGTGAAATGACATTAAAAGTTTATATTCAAATAATCAAATCAGCTCTCCCAATGCTTGTAAACACATATCACAAGCACATATATGTACATGCACACTCATGTGCACATAAACACACCTGAATGCACACATACACAATAAGGATGATAAGAATAATGTAAGCAAAAAAAAACAGCAATGAAAATGAGAATGGGGACAAGAACAAGGATAAGAAATAATACCAAAATTTGAGCATAGTAATACTAAAGCTTTGATCAGCAAAATGCTTATTTGTTTTTGGCCTCTTGTTTGTTTACATTTGGTAGCTTGGAATAATCAAGAAATTAATCCTAGTTCTGATTTGGGTTTTTTGTATGTTTTGTTTTTCTTTTTTGGTTATTTGTTAGTTTTTATATATTTCAAAGAAATATGTTTTTTGGGGGGAGAGTGGGAAGAAAGGCAGTTTTCTTTAAAGGTCTGGTCACTAGTAGTTGTAGAACCTTGAATATGAGCAATACAAATTTGAAGGCAAAACAGGAGTCGGAGGATGGACCTGGGAGTAACAGGAAACAAATGGGATTAGGATACATTGCAAAAATTTCCCAGGGAGTTAATAAAAATTTTTATGTTGAGGGTAAAAACAGACAAAAAGTCCCATTTAAAAGGTGGACCTGGGACCAGGATAGATCTCAAAAGAAAAAGATACTTAGTAATATCATGAAAAACAGCTTACTATCCCTAGAAATTAGTGAAGTGCAAATCAAAACAACTTTGAGATTTCATCTTGCTCGAATGATAATGAAATGTTCAACAAAACATATAAAGTATAAAGTATGCTAAAGTAACAGAAGCAAAGGAAAAATGTATTTGGGTGGGGACAGAGGAGTGATGGGGAGGACTAGAAAGAGGGGAAATAGGGAAAACTGCAATCATGATGAAAAATAAGTAAATAAGTAAGTTTATTTTGAAAAATATGCTGAAAGAGTGAGAGAGAAAGAAAATATGCACTTGTTCACTTTGTTGTGATTAGAAACTGCTGTAGTCACTGTGAAAATCACTATCAAGAATTATCAAAATTTAAAATTAAATTCAAATGATTCAGATATACCACTCCTTGGTATCTGCCCAAAAGCCTTAATATCCTACTCCTCAAATACTTGGTCAGCCATATTAATTGTCACTCTGTTCACAATATTTAGGAAATGGTTAAAAACAACAACAACAATAACCTAAATTCCCCAAGCCAATGTATAGATAATGAGAATGTGCTGTATACACTCTATGAAATACTATTCAACTATTAAGAAAAATTATATCATTAACTTTGTAGGTAAATGGATTGAAATAGAAGAGATCAAATTTGTGAGATAACACAGACCCAGAAAGACAAACATAGTATCTTCTGTCTCTTCTGTTGTTCCTAGATCTGTATCCACAGGTATGAGTATATGGCATAGAGTAGCTATAGATACCCAAAAGATATAAAAGAATTGCAGGCTGGTGTGGATAGTGTTTGGAAGCACAATGCCAGATTAAAGATGAAATGACATTATAAATGGAATAATGGGAAGCTTTCTACAAAGAGGATAATACTCATGGAGAAAGATGGGCAAATTAGATACACCAAGGATTTTTGATTAGGTCTTGAAACATAACATCAATTTTATATTTGCCTGAAATTATATATAACTCATGTGAATATAGATGTATTTCTTCTATCATCTGTTTTTCTATGTCTCTCTATCATCTCTATATATACTTCCATATAAATTATAAATGTATGTATGTATGTATCTTATAGGAAATTAAACCTCAGGGACTGACAATGATTCCCACAGGAATTATAGGTTAACAAAAACTAGACTACCCGGAATGGAACACCTCCTCTCGAATGGTAGGTAAGGTTAAATCAAGTGACTCCACAAACAATATATATTATTGACGGAGTCCTTCATTTTCTCTCATGAATTGAGTGAGGTCTCTTATTAATGAAGAAAATGCATAGTAAGAACACAGGACTTAGATAAATCTAGAAAATTGGACCCCAAAGCCTCTTTCCTGCAGTCTAGCATCAATGTTCCCAGAAAACTCTATTCATGTTTGTAGTATGAGGCAGCTCATTTGTTTCCAGACAACCCAGACCCAAAATCATCACAAATATACTGTATCATTACAACATTCCTTGGTAAATTATCTCATGCTTCTTATTGGCTTGCTCTTTACTCTTAAGTTAACATATTTCTGTTAATCTGTATATTGACATGTGATTATGACCAACAGATAAGTTTCCATTCAGCATCCAGCATATTTCTCCTTCACTTTGCCTCCTATTTTTTCTTCTACCTGATTGAATTCCGGACTTTCCATAGTCTGCACTGAAAAAGGCCGAAAGCAGCATCATTATTAACCAATGGAATTTACAGAATACAGAGGGGAATACCACAACACCTCCCCTTCTCTGTCTAAATAAAAAGAAATGTTCTAACATTAACATAGCAAGGTTGCAAACAGCAAAACAGTTATCACGCAAAAATTATAGTTAAAATATTTATATCTACTTTATCTTTTATCATTACTAAGGAAAACTATAATTATAACTATTATTCATCAGCTGCGAGGGCTCCAGAGGGATATAATATTACTTAAATTAACAGGATGTGCCTTATAAGCAACTTCCAAAACTCTAGAATTAGCAGGGACCTCTAGTTGCCTAGACAGTCACCCAAAGTTCTTCTGTAACATTGAGGCATCCATCCTCAGCCTATAGGACTATAGTATCTTAAAGACTTTTCCCTGAAGCAGGAAATTTCAAAGACATATCAATCTATATTGGCAGCTTGTCAGTCACTTTCTTCTGTGTCCTGTAAAATGTATGGCAGACTCTTTCATGAAGAAGGAGGCACGAAGGGCCATCCCACCTATAGGCAAGTTTCGACGTCATTTTTCTGTGGGTCTTGCATGTCTAGTTCATACAGCATAACATCAAGCAGTTCAGACAAGAGCACTTTCTTGTTTAAGTATTTAGCAAACTTCATAAGCAGCCTCTTCAATGCCTACCATTCTCTTGAAGTAGATTGGTGCTGCCAGGAGCAGATGTGCATCCTTGTCATGAAAAATCTCAAGTTCTTAAAGCATTTTAAAAGCCATATTCTGTTAAGTCTTTGAAAATCTTGAAGAATGCCTATTCATCTGAAATACATCTCTATACATCAATTAAACCTAACATGACTACAAACTTGTCTATTATAGATGACTATAATATATAATATTAACCTGTATTTCTTAATTGTACATTACATTTTCAAATGAGCTTCACGAACACAATACTTTAAGCAAGAGCAGAGATATACATATAATAAAATTGATTTTAAAATTTGTATCAATAGACAAAGATCCATGCCAATGAAATGTATTCATCTTTATAGCATACCCCCTTTAAATGTAAACAAACATTTATGAACAATATTGTGGAAAGTTTCACGAAGACCTTTCAGGGGCTCTTGTGTCATCAAACCACATTAGTCTAGAAGGAATCCACAGGTTCTCATCCTCTGTGGAAACAAAAGCAGAAACTCTTTTCCAAAGCAACATATCCTCATATTTTGAACGTTCAAACATATTTTGAAGTCAAGATATCTTTAAAGTATATGTGCTGATGTACCTTATCAGTCAATAAGTGAAATGTCTCTCTGCAATTAGCTCATTCACAGTCAAAAAAATTAAAAGAATATAAAATAATATACTCAATCCAGACTCTCTTTATATTTTCTATTTATATATGACTTAATTTTCTTTACTCTTTTAATCTATGACTGTCTGTACAATGTCTCTTTAAAGACTTTGTTTTATGAGTTCTTTGTATATTGTGTAAATCATCCCTCTATCCGATGTAGGGTTGGTGAAGATCTTTTTCTTTTTTTTAGGCTGTAGGTTTGACTTGTTGATCATGTCCTTTTCTTTACAAAAGCATCTCAGGTTCAGGAAATCCCATTCTTACTTGTTTCTCTCAGTGTCTGTGCCCCTGTGATTCTATTTAGGAAGTAGCTTCCTCTGTCAATCAATACATTCAAGTGTACTTGGCACTTTCTCTTCTATAAATTTCAGAATGTTTGGTTTTATGTTGAGATGTCTGATCTATGTAGACTTGAGTTCTGTGCATGGCAATAGATATGGCTCTGTTTTCATTCTTTTACATGTTGATATCCAGTTATTCCAGCACCATTTGTGGAAAATGTTTTCTTTTATCCATTTTATATTTTTTTTCTTTATCAGAAATCAAATGTTCATAGGTATGTGCATTGATATCTGGGTCTTTGATTTTGTTCCTTTGATCCTCCTGTCTGTTTTTTTCCCCAATACCAACATGTTTTCAGTACTGTTGATGTGTAGGAGAGTTTGAAGCCAGGGATTCTGATGCCTCTAGAAGTACCTTTTTTGTACTAGATTATGTGTGCTATCCAGGGATGTTTACTTTTTAATATAGAGATAAGTATTATTCTTTAGAGATTTCTAATGCATTTCGTTGGCCATTTCATTGAATCGGTAGATTGTTTTTGGTAAAATTGCCATTTTTACTATTTTAATTCTACGTACCCGAAAGCATGAGAGATCTTACATTTTCTAGGGTTTTCTTCAATTTATTTCTTGAAATATTTAAAGTTCTTGTCATACAGGTCTCCCATTTGTTTGGTTAGAGTTACTCTGAGATATTTTAAGCTATTTGTGGCAATCATCAAAACAACAAATAATCCCCCCAAAAATGGGGTAAAGACCTAAACAGAACTCTCAGCAGAAGGATCTCAAATGACTGTAAAACACTTAAGGAAATGATCAACATTGTTAGGCATCAGAAAAAATGCAAATCAAAACAACTCTGAGATTCCATCTTACACTTGTAAGAATAACCAAGATCAAAAACCCTGATGACAACTTACACTGGAGAGGGTATGAAATAAAGGGACCACTCCTCCAATGCTGGTGAGAGTGTAAACTGGTACAGCTCTTTTGGAAATTTCTCAGAAAATTAGAAAACAACCTACCTTAAGACTCAGCCATACCATTTTTGGGTATAGACACAAAAGATGCTCAATTGTGCCATGAGGACATGTGCACAATTATGTTCATAGCAATATTATTTGTCATAGTCACAACTTAGAAACAGCCTAAGTACTCTTCAACTGAAGAATAAATAAGGAAAAATGTGGTACATTTATACAATAGAGTATTACATAGCAGAAAAAATGACACCTTGAAATTTGCGGGCAAATGGATTGATCTAGAAAATGTCATGTTGAATGAGGTAACCCACACTCAAAAAGACAAATATCATATGTACTTACTCATAAGTATCTTTTAGGCATAAAACAAAGTAAAATCAGCCTACAATTCACAATTCCATAAGACCTAGACTACAATGAGGACCTTAAAAGAGACATATATCAATCCAATCTACTTTGGAAATAGAAAAAGATAAGACCTTCTGAGTAAATGAGGAGTATTGGGACTATGGGATTGGGTAGAAGGGGAAGGAAAAGGAGAAAAATATAACTCAATAAAAGCAATATTTTTTTAAAAAAACAATTTTTTTATTTTTTCCTACTTTTTATAACTATTTCTTGTCTCTCCCAAGCCTATACACATACATCCAACATCTTGATTCATTTAGAGGCCTTTTCCATCTGGGTTTGTCTTTATTGTGTGCATATCTAATTATTTTTTGATGAGGAGTGCCTTTTTTTTTAAAGTGCTAAGTAGCATGGCTAGGACCAAGTTTGCAGCATTGCCTGTTTGGTCTGCCTAGTCCAACATGGTGAAAGCATGTTCACTGCCTCTAAGAGCCATGCACATTGCCCCAGGTTCTGGGTCACAGCAGGTCTGTGTCAACATTATCCAATTTGTAACACCTTACTCACAACCCTATGTAAGTACTTGGCCTCTTAAGAGGCCATAGCTGTTCATGCAACTAGCATGGACCATCTTGCTGCCATTTCTTAAAAAGCCATACATTTTTGGGGTATTTTTGTTTGTTTGTTTGTTTTTTTGCTGCTAATACTGAATGAGGAAGACCTCTGTTAAAAGTATCAGCAACCTTCCTCGGTGTCAACAAACAGACCATATCTGAAAAAAGAATCAGCTACCAAGAAACTGTGTTGAGCCCTTATTTATGTGGGTCTAGAAGTCCTCTATTTTTGCTTTAAGCTTTTTTTTAGGTCATAGGTGAATCCATACCCCAGATAGCTTGCAACTTTTTTTTTGTCTGAGGCTGCTCATACATTTCCCAGTCACCCAGACCCAAAATAATCACATTGAGACTGTATTAGTACAACACTATTATACTAATTGTGGTCTATTAGCTCACAATTCTTATTGACTAGTTCTTATATCTAAAATTAACCCATTTCTATTAATCTGTGTATTACCACGTGGTTGTGGCCTACTGATAAGGTTCCATTCAGTGTCTGGTGTCTGTCTCTTGTGGCAGCTACATGACTTCTTGACTCTGCCTACTCTCTCCTCTATATGCTTGGAATTCCTGTCTTTTACTATTCTGTGCTGCAATAGGTCCAAAGCAGCTTCTTTAATAACCAATGGTATTCAGAGGATACAGAGGTGAATTTCACATCACATACTATTAAAGGATGTAAGTAATTAAACAGTGTACCCACTCTAACACCTATGACTTATCACAATTACCAGCATGACAAGATATGCATAAAGAACCAACAAGTGGAATCCACATGTTGCTGGCAACTAACAGCTATCTAATTGGACCAAATGCCCAATGTGCAGGAGGAAAAAGGCATGGTACAGGAAGACAAGTCAACCACAAAGGGACATTGAGTTCATAATTCATAGAAAAAAATCTACTACCACCATTTTTATTGACCAGCATAATTCCATAATACATTCTACATCTCATATTTCCAGCTACAGATATGTATAGTTGTCATTGCTCAGCAAAGAAACCTCTCTTTACAACAAATGGAGTCCATAAAAGAAACCCACAAATGAATTCAATGCAGAAACCATTGAATCATGGGGAATCCAACCTCACTGAATACATCTATAGCTCAGCTCTTCCATCTATGGCACACAGAACATTTGAAGAGAGGGAACAGAAAGATTATAAAATCCATAATACTAGAATATCTGCAATCATATATTCTCTCTAGAAATCGCTGGAACAATGGCAATATCAACTATCATGTTAATGTGAAAGGGGGAAATTTTTGATGGGACCCACACATAGAAAATGAGTAATAGTAGACAAATAACTACTGAGAAATGGATTAAGAATACTCTTCCATGGAAGAGCACCCTGACAGGTTACCCAGTGCAGAGTGAGCAGCCCTATAGGTCAACTGCACATCCTTACCTCTCTAGTCTTCTAACTCCAATCCTCCCGTCTCATCCAACCAGTGCAGAACATGTGGTGGCCTACCCCCCCACAATCATATCCCAGCCTAGTGGATCCTACAAATCTTCAGTGATCAATCCTGTAACCATATACACCCATAGAGCAAAAGTAGTCTCTGTAGGTGTTAATTGTACATATTTGTATATACCTGCATAAATACATACATATAATAATGATCAAAGGAAAAGAGCAAATGTACTTGAAAGTAGGGGCATGGAGGCATTCTAGCTGAGAGAGAAAGGAGGGAAGAACATTGAGAGGAATATAATGTATTTCTATTTCAAATAAAATGTTAAATACTACATTAATACAGGATTTATTATGTAAAGAACACAATTCAATATTTGCCATTTTAGTCAGAATATTATTTTAATGTAACAGAAAATGGGAGGTAAACATTTTACATTCAGGACAATAAATTATTTTACTTTGGTTATTGTCATTCTCATTTGTTATCTTCATTGAAATTGAGATGAACTCATTATAATTGTTCACTACATGCTTTCAGAGTTTTAAAAGATATTTTCATACATAGTTTTAATTGAGTATCCACCAAACTACCACAGCTAACTGACATTTGAGGATAGTGTCTTCCCATAGATATTTTATGAAAAGTTAAACTCAGAACTAAAACCAGATATAGGTAATCATGTTGAATAATGTAGGAAAAGCATAAAACTAACACCAAGACATATAGAAATTAGGAGCAGTAGTTTTGCTTCTTCATGTTTATAAAGTTATATTTGCCTTGGAAAATACTGTCTGTGGCTTTTTGTTCTAGTTAAGTTTTAGTCTAAGGTCAGCCATCAGAATAAGAGAAGGCTCTGAGACTGCAATGTGTCTTTAATCTGAATCTCTTGTGTCAATATTCTGGATATTTTTGCTCAGTGAACTTGGAATTAATTAGTTACTATGTTTGGTTGAATTCTGCTAACAAGATGATATTGAGCACTTAAGGTTCCTCACTTTTAAGATTACTCAAACAAAGGCACAAGGAAATTCCTGGCACATTAATGCCAGGAGAAGAGTAATAGGAGGGAAGAAGGAAATATTTAAAAACGTTCCTTAAACATTGTCAGATGCCATTGTCCCTGGCTTGTTTTATAGATTAATGCATCTGACAAAAGTTAATTGAGAGTTCTTAAGATCTTTATGTTTTTAACATATGCTTTGAGTGCTGGTAAAAAACAGGAAACTGATTCCAAACTTTAGTAAAAGACATAAAAATTCTGAAACAAAGATCACAGAGAGACATGGCTGTGGCCCTGTCAACTCTGAAGTTAAAACAGTTTATTAAATGGCAAAGGTATTTATATCTTCTGACGAAGCATGACTAACTCTATGATGACAGTGAAGACTGGCACACCATGACATGCATACAAGATTTAACGTGATTTATTGTAACAAAAATAATGAAACAATTTGGTGTCCATTAATATGCTAACATTCATAGTGTAATGTTAAATTTCTATGCACCTTCAGAACACACTGATTTGTGCCTTTAATTCCAGCACTCTGGGGGCAGAGGCAGGTGGATCTCTGTGAGTTCAAAACAGCCTGGTCTACATAGTGAGTCCCAGGTCATACAGAGCTGCATAGTGAGACCATGTCTCAAAACAAAGTGAAAGCAAAATCCAAACAAAGCTCCAAAGTTTTATACAGCTGCAGAAGAAATGGAGATGCTCTTTCTGCTTTAATAATGGAGACAATCTAATACACATTGTTCATTAAAGCTTTGTGGTGTAGAATTTGTACAATATGCAACCATTTCTGTAAGAACAAGAGAGGATGAATGTGAATAGAAAAATAAACTACTTATATGTGCATTAGAAAATTAATCTCAGTTCACATCTTTATTATAGAAGGGTCCTAGAAATCAATAAGAAATAATTTCTTACCTTGAGGGCTGTGAAGAGAGTGAATGGAAAGGAAAATATATATTACATCATCTAGTGTTTTGATTTCTGACCTGTGTGCATCATACTCCCACTGTAGATTTAAATTCCAATTTTGGAGTGAAAATTGTATTTTAAATCTTTGAACACTTTCTGTGAAATTTGAAGAATTTCAAATAACGAACATTATTTTCCAGGTTGAAAAACAAACTGTCCTGACATGACCTCAACCTAAATGAATTAGGCAAATTGCCTAGAATTGAACATGAAACTAAAGCTACAGGGTAATGTGGAGATTGGGGACTCTGTGGTGATTTGTCACTCAATTGAAAATAAAGAATATTTACTTTACAAACTCTCATGGTTGAATCAACTTGGCACTCTCTATACAGTAGTATGTTTTCAGAAGAATTCATAAATCTTTATAACACAGTGGGGACAAAAATGTAGATTTTAATTTGGAAATATAAAATATCAATTTATTTGATTTAAAATAGAATATTTTCTTTTTTTAAGATAGTCAAGAGGAAGTCTTTAATTGTGTTCATAACCAAATAATATTATTCCATTTAGAAAGTCTAATTAACAGGCATGTATTTTATTCCAAGGTTTATTGCATAAATTAGTTGCATACATATTAATTGAAAGATTAAACATTACAGACAGAATGAATCTAAGTATAATAGGGAAATGTTACAAGTTCTGTTTATGTATCAATGAAATAAAAAGATCAATAAACATATGTTGAACACAACTAATGTCCAAATTCAAACTCAGTGCATTACTAGTTATAGAAGGGGCTGTGGACAAATGTCACAAGAGCCCCATGGTTCTAGCACCCAGTTATATCTCCTTGCAATTCTGGAAAAACAAAAGGAAGTATGTGAATGATGTGTCAAAGTACAGTATTTCGAAGCACTGCTGGTGGTGTTTATATACCTCAAAATTTACAATAATATAGCAGGTAAATTTACGGCTGTTGGAGCACAATAAACATTGACATTTTATTTTAAAAGAAAATCCCATTAGTTTACAATTTGGAAAAAAATAACACTTGCCAGGTTTTCTTGAAGAGTTATAGCTTGTTGTGTTCCCATTTGACCATTTGGATTTAATTTAGCGACAGATTCACAGTGGATGACAGATTGCTCAGAAGTGACTAATGATGTATTCCTAACGTTCATTTGGTAACTGGGCACGAAACTGCTAATGAGTGCATTTCTACTGCTTGGATTTGATTTTTTTCTTATTAGTTTAATCTGTTTTTTTTAATATATAAGGGTCACTGAGTTTTTTTTTTTCAATAGAAGATCAAGACAGGAAGTATTCTCAAGCCTGCAGTCTAATATTTTGAAAATTTAATTTACTTTTCAAGCTCTGAGTACAATACCTCTGGTTTCCAAATGGAGCTCTTAACACACTCCTGGCTTTTTGTGGATTATTTTTGCAATAGAGTGAGTTTGAGCTATTTAGTATTTAATTAGTAGGGAAAATGAACCAAAGAATAAATGTAATTAGTTATTTCCTGGAACATTGTTTAGTGTTCAAACCAGACATAAGGAAAAAAAAGTGGAATCAGTAGTGTTAACTAGGCACAAATTAGGATGAATTACATAAAGACTACACTTAAAATCCCCAATTTTTTGATTATAAACATCACACATAAGCCAGAAATTGTGGGATACCTAATGTCACTAACAGGTGATGCAATTCATCTCCTGAAATAAACTCTAAGAGTCTCCTGAAATAGACTCTAAGGGGCAAACAAATGGAAAGAATATTAAAGTACCTTAACAGAACATGAACATATTTATGCTTTAAAATAAATTAGATTAGTACAGGTCTCTAAATTTATAGGCTAGCTGATTGAGACTCATCTTACTCTGATTATAAGTAAATCCATTGGTGTTGTGGTCAGCTGAGCAAGTTCATCTGAGTGGCTGTTACACACCACCACAGCCCAGGTAATGTATAAATAACACTTAGCATTTATTTAGAAACTCGTGAGAGCAAGATCTAGGTGTTAGTATGATTTGTTCCCAGGGTCCGGTTTTCTGCTTCCATGCTGACACCTAGAGAACTGTGCATGATAGAATAATTGCTGTCCCTTTAATGCCAGAAAGCAAAAGAAGGTGAACAAAGGCTGCATACAGTCTTGCTTTGAGATCCTTAGTGCCAGAGGGTAGAACTCTCAAGATCTATTCACTTCTTAGAGGCCCCACCTCTAACACCCCACTCTAGCTGATGTTTGACACTTAGATTTTGGAAGGGACACAATCAAGCCATGCTAGATATTGACAAGAGACCTGTAACAATCAGTGTGATTTATAAATGCACTTTGAATAGGAAAACACACTTTAGTGCCTAAGGCCCCCTGACAGAGTGGTCTTACTCTACAGTGTTGGAAACGAAGAGACAAGTGGAAATTTCCCTCATAAATACTGAGTATATTCAAATAGAAGTGAAAACGATCTCTGTGTTTAAGAATTTTCTAGAAGAGGAACACGCATTGTGTACTGTGGAGATCTGTGTAAAGCAAGTGTTTCCAGCTCCTTACTGAGACAAAGAGGTCGAGGAGGATGGGTAAGCCAGTAAGGGTGGTAGTTGCTGAGACTTTTGGCCTGACTTCAGTCCTCAGACCTCACACTGTGAAAAGATCCCACCAACTCCCACATGTTTTCTGACTTCATACATGACATGTGCATACACACACACACGCACACACAGACACACGGAATTTAATAGAAGAACAATTAAAAACACTTAATTAAATTTTGTCTCAAAGACACAGGATTTGAGTTTGAATCTTTTCTGTTTGATTTCTACTGATCGTTCAATATTCGAGAAACAGAACCAATTTTTTCCACCTTTATATTTTCATTCATCAAATGAGTTAATTATAAATGACCTCAGCGAAGCTAACTATAGTGACTTCATATTAGAACATGCAAGAAGCACAGTGCCTAGGAGCCAAAGCCTGAGAAAAGTAAGAAGATTCGTACTTCTGGGAAGTACATTACATCACTCCCAACAAATATGTGCTGGACATTAAACAGAACAGAGGGCTAACAAGACAAGTCCACAGCTCTGAGAAGCTCAGTGCTCCCAACTGCAGGAAACACCAGAGGTTTTCCTTAGATATTCAATAAATGATGGAGTTAGGTGGGTATTTGGTTCTTATTTTCTTTAAATCTCTAATAAAACTTAATTGAATAATTATGATAAGTAATAATATTTGTGCTGTGTATTTGAGGGTATAAATAGTATCTTCTTTGGAATCTTCATTTTAGTATCTTTTCATGGAAGCCCCCACCAGTGATCCTGTCACCCTAAATTAACTATGTTAATTAGCAACTGACTAACTGGGCTTTTAATTAACTACTTTCTATTAATTAACTACTTTCTAAAGTGCTTAATTTCTTACTATTTTAAAGCCCTTAATTATTTAAGCTTTCACTTAATGTTAATATATTAAGACCCCTGCTAAGAACTCCAAAGATTGGGCTTATGTTGATGATCAGTTTCTAGTCTAACTTTAGTTCAATTTTCACATTCTAGTCGCCAAAATTTGCCAAGTGGAAAATGTGCTCTTTCACCTGTTGCTTCCTAAATAAATTACATATAAATGTTCAATCAAAAGTTATGTTGGATTAAAATGATAAGGAACGCTGGACTGTCCATCACTAATATTCATTTAAACCTCATCATATTGGTATTCTCATTTTCACAATTTTATGACTTATAACAGCTTCTAAGTGTTTGTGAGTCTCTTTGCCACAACTTTATAATACCCATACCTGTACCATTAGTCTCTCAATTTCTGAATCTTAATTTTTGGTTTTTGCCTAATTTTAAACATTTAGGTGAAAATAACATATAACAAGGAGGACTGTTGTTCTTTGCACAAGGTGTTTACGGGATGTGGAACTGATGAAATATACATCTACAAATGTTCACAATCACAGTCAAAAAGGTGTTTGTTGTATGTGGAACTCAGAAAGAAAGCCTTTCAGCACTGAGAAAGGAGAAAACAAAAACACTCAAGATGTTCTAAGCACACTGACAGCATTCCTGTGAAGCAGTTGGTAATATTTACTAATGTCATGCATTAGTAAAGATTATCAGTTCTTGACATGATTATTATGAGATGTGTTTGGTCTGTTTGCTGCCTGCTACAGAGACATCAAAGGTACCACTGTCTTTTATGTTAGGCATTCTTATCATCTATGTTTTAAACTTCTTTATGGTAATAGGAAAGATAAAGCAACATTTTTTTACTATGGTTTTATCCAACACATCTAACAATAACTCTCCCAGAAGGAAAATATGTTGAAAGTTTTTCACCATATTTTAAAATTCTGCATTTATGAATGAACAAACTCAGTGTAAGTCCAAAGAGGCCAGCCATTCCATTCTTTGGACAAGAATTAACACTCATATATCCATATGATTCCAAACAAAAGGTCTTCTAGATATATACATGTAAGGAGCCGCCAGGATGTAGACTTGGCGAGATAGTGCCAGTGGTCCTACAGCCTGGAGGTATACAAATCCTTTGATGCTGCCACCTCACAGGCCAGAGTGCTTGGGGCCTGTGTTTTGCATTTCAGAGCCTTGGTCCTGTGGCCTTAGGCCCTAGCAGAATGGCATCAACCAATCAGCATTCGATCCTCTCCACCCTAGAAAAGTGGCTGCCTTTGGGTCTCTCTCTCTCTCTCTTGCTTCCTGCTCTCTCACCCTCTCTCCCTTACTCTCCCTCTCACTTTCTCTTTCGCTTTCTGCCTTCTCTCTCTCTCTCTCTCTGTCTTTTCTCTCTTTTCCCTTCCCCCAATTTTCCTCAACCGAGTGCTCCTAATAAAGGCGTGATTTAGGAAGAAATCTCGATTTCATGGCCGTTCGTATATGCTGGTCAGGAAGCGTGCCGCATATACACTATGTTATTGTATTTTAAATTTTTAATTATTTTAGAATATCATACATGCACATAATATGTTTTGATCAGGTCTATCACTCATTCTCCCTCCAAATTCTCCTCTATTCCTGACCATGACTATTTCCTCCCAACTAAATGTGTTATTATTTCTCTTAAGACCACTAACTAAGTTCACTTAGTGCTGCTAGTATATGCCTGGGTATCAGTCATCTACTGGATCACAGGTAGCTTCTGAGAGATGGTATCCCTGAAGAAAGCTGACGCTCCCTCTTCCACAAGCCATCAGTTCCTTAATATGGGATTCCCCTCCATATGCTACGAATATGTTTTATTATCATTGGAATTAAAGAAGCTGTTTTAGCCAACGGTTTAGTGCAGTAAAAAACAATAAAAGAAAATTTGAACGGAAATATAGAGAAAAAGTAGGCAGAGTCAGTGACACACCATAAAGCTGCCCAAGGAGAAAGACACCAGCCACCAGTCAGAACCTGACCAGTAAGCCACAGCCTCAAGGCCACAGATAAATAGAAATGGGTTAATTTAAGATATGAGTTAGCTAGAAATATGCCTAATCTATTGGCCAGTGTTGCAATTAATATCGTTTATGTGTTATTATTCGGGTCTGGGCAGTCAGGAAATGAATGAGCAAACTCTGCCTACAATTCCAAAAACTTCACCTAGGTATAGTACTTCACAACCACCTCCCTCCTCTGTGCTGGTATTTTTGTGTGGCATCTTGTGGATGCTATAACAATCACTGTGAGTTCATATGTGCAGCTTCTCTGTTCTGACAGGAAGAGTGTTTCACAGTAGCCCTCTATCCCTTGATTGTTACAGTCTTTCTTTCTCTCTTGGGATGCTCTCTTGGCCATGGAGCATGGTGATGTACATGTCCCATGGAGAGCTGAGCACCATGCAGTCTCCTTTCCACTACAATGACCAACTGTTTATCTCTATGTAAGTCACCATCTAGTGAAAATAATGGCTCCTTTGATACATGTCAGAAAATATGCTAATCCATGGTTATAATGATAAGCACAGAGTTGATTTAATACTGTGTCCATTAGCCAGTACAATGATGCTTCCAAGAAGGTCCAAGCCTGATTTCTCCCTTTGCAGAACTCAAATTTGTTGTATCTGAAGCAATGAGGTCGTCCCATAAATTCTGGAGAATCAAGAGCAGTGACAATGGCTTCTAGTATTTGGGATTGATCGAACCTCAATGACCAACAGCTATAAAAGAATTAGCCAAATATGACAATGCTTTCGATTTTGATTGTTATGCCTTTACTGTTTGACTACAATAAGTAAGCCATTTATATTTTGCAATTTTTATTTTTATTTTTTGAGAGTAAATTTTATTAAATTATAAAAGTTTCCATTTCCGCCCCTCTTCCCAACACCCCCCCACTCCCCCCACTCCCTCTCCTCCTCCCCCTTCGTCCCTTAGGGCAGTCAGGGTTTCCTGCCCTGTGGGAAGTTCAAGTTCCTCCCCCCTCCCTCCAGGTCCAGGCAGGTAAGTATCCAAACAGACTGGATCCCCAAAATCCAGTATATGCAGAGGAAACAAGTCCCAGTATCATAGTCAATGGCTTTTCAGAAAGACTTCGGGCCAGCCACATTCAGAGAATCCGGCCACATTCAGAGAATCTGGTTAGATTACGTCCTCGTTCAGTCCAGTCCAACTGGCGTTGGTAAACTCTCATTAGATCCGTTCCCTTGTATCAGTGGGTAATAGCATCCCTCGCAGTCCTGATTTCCTTTTTCATGTTCTTCCTCCTTCTGCTCCTCATTTGGACCTTGGGGGGCTCAGTCCGGTGCTCCAATGTGGGTCTCCGTCTGTATCGCCGTCCTTCGCCAGATGAAGGATCTATGGTGATAAGCAAAATATTCATCAGTATGGTTATGGGCCAAGGCCGGTTCAGGCACCCTCTCCTCTGTACAGAGAACAATCTGGGGATCTCTTTTTGGACCTGGGATCCCATATATAAACAAGTCTCCTGTAAACCATAAAATGACTGACTTAGTTGAAATATATTCTTCCCTGGTCCCATATTCATCCTTCCTCCCTCCCCCCGCCATCCCAGGCCACCGAGCTTTCCCCATTCCTTTCCTACTCCCTTCTCTCTAACCCTCTCCCCTTCAAAAACCCTCCCCCCCATGCACCCGAGGTTACCTGGGACTCTTGACTATTTCCTACCTCCTGGCAGATAGCTAAATAATCTTCATCAGGTTCATCTTCCTATTTAGCTTCTCTAGGATCACGAATAATAGGCTCAAAGACCTTTAACTATGGTTAGAATCCACTTATGAGTGAATACATACCGTGTTCCTCTTTTTGGGTCTGGCTTACCTCACTCAGTAAAGCGTTTTCTATGTCCATCCATTTGCATGCAAAATTCAAGATGTCATTGTTTTTTACCGCTGAGTAAAACACTAATGTGTATATGTTCCACACCTTTTTTAACCATTCTTCTATTGAGGGGCACCTAGGTTGTTTCCAGGTTCTGGCGATTACAAATAGTGCAGCTATGAACATAGTAGAACAAATGCTTTTGTAGTATGTTAGGGAATCTCTAGGGTATATTCCCAAGAGTGGTATTGCTGGGTCCTGAGGGAGGTTGACTCCCAGTTTCCTGAGAAACCGCCACACTGATTTCCACAGTGGCTGCACGAGTTTGCATTCCCACCAACAATGGATGAGTGTTCCCCTCACCCCACATCCTCTCCAGCATAGGCTATCATTGGTGTTTTTGACTTTAGCTATTCTGACAGGTGTAAGATGGTATCTCAAAGTGGTTTTGATTTGCAATTCCCTGATCACTAAAGAGGTTGAGAAGTGTCTTCTGGCCATTCGAAGTTCATCTGTTGTGAATTCTCTGTTAAGTTCAGTACCCCCATTTTTTAATTGGGTTAATTAGAGTTTTAGTGTCTAGTTTCTTGAGTTCTTTGTATATTTTAGAGATCAGACCTTTGTCTGATGAGGGGTTGGTGAAGATCTTCTCCCAGTCAGAATCCAGCCTTTTTGTCCTACTGACAGTGTCCTTTGCTTTACAGAAGCTTCTCAGTTTCAGTAGATCCCATTTTTTTCATTGTTTCTCTTATTGTCTGTGCTACTGGGGTCCTACTTAGGAAGAGGCCTCCTGTGCCTAAATCTTGTAGACTACTTCCCACTTTCTCTTCTAACAGGTTCAAAGTGGACGGATTAATGTTGATGTCTTTAATCCATTTGGACTTGATTTTTGTGCATGGTGATAGATATGGATCTACTTTCATTTTTTTACAGGTTGACATCCAGTTATGCCAGCACCATTTGTTAAAGATGCTTTCCTTCTTCCATTGTATACCTTTAGCTCCCTTGTCGAAAATTAGGTGTTCATAAGTTTGTGGGTTAATATCTGGGTCTTCTATTTGATTCCATAGGTCGACTTCTCTGTTCTTATGCCAATACCAAGCAGTTTTCAATACTGTAGCTCTATAATAGAGTTTGAAGTCAGGGATGGTAATGCCTCCAGAAGTTCCTTTATTGTATAAGATTGTTTTGGCTATCCTGGGTTTTTTGTTTTGCCATATAAACTTGATTATTGTTCTCTCAAGATCTGTGATAAGTTTGATGGAATTTTGATGGGGATTGCATTGAATCTATAGATTGCTTTTGGTAGAATTGCCATTTTTACTACGTTGATTCTCCCAATCCAAGAGCAGGGGAGGTCTTTCCATTTTCTGGTATCCTCCTCAATTTCTTTCTTCAAAGACTTAAAGTTTTTGTCAAATAGGTCTTTCACTTCCTTGGTTAGAGTAACCCCAAGATATTTTATGCTATTTGTGGCTATCATGAAAGGTGATGTTTCTCTGATTTCCCTCTCTGCTTCTTTATCCTTTGTGTATAGGAGGGCCACTGATTTTTTGGAGTTGATCTTGTATCCTGCCACGTTACTAAAGGTGTTTATCAGCTGTAGGAGTTCTTTGGTAGAGTTATTGGGGTCACTTATGTAAACTATCATATCGTCAGCAAATAACGAAAGTTTAACTTCATCCTTTCCAATACGAATCCCCTTGATCTCCTTATGTTGTCTTATTGCTATTGCTAGAACTTCAAGCACTATATTGAAGAGGTATGGAGAGAGTGGACAGCCTTGTCGTTTTCCTGATTTTAGTGGAAAGGCTTTGAGTTTCTCTCCATTCAGTTTGATGTTAGCTGTCGGCTTGCTGTATATTGCTTTTATTATATTTAGGTATGATCCTTGTATCCCCAGTCTCTCCAACACCTTTATCATAAATGGGTGTTGAATTTTGTCAAATGCTTTTTCAGCATCTAGTGAGATGATCATATATTTTTTTTCTTTCAGTTTATTTATATGATGGATTACATTGATAGATTTGCGTATGTTGAACCAGCCCTGCATCTCTGGAATGAAGCCGACTTGATCATAATGGATAATTTCTCTAATGTGTTCTTGGATTCGGTTTGCCAGTATTTTATTGAGAATTTCGCATCGATGTTCATGAGTGAGATTGGCCTGTAATTCTCTTTCTTGGTTGTGTCTTTGTGTGGTTTTGGTATTAGGGTAACTGTAGCTTCATAAAAGGAGTTAGGCAGTGACTCTTCTGTTTCTATATTGTGGAATACGTTAAGGAGTATAGGTATTAGCTCTTCCTGGAAGTTCTGGTAGAATTCTGCATTGAAACCATCTGGTCCTGGGCTTTTTTTGTTAGGGAGATTTTTGATAACAGCTTCTAACTCTTCGCGACTAACAGGTCTATTTAGATTGTTCACCTGTTCTTGGTTAAACTTTGGTATATAGTACTTATCTAAAAAAATGTCCATTTCTTTTACATTTTCCAACTTTGTGGCATATAAACTTTCATAGTAAGATCTAATGATTCTCTGAATTTCCTCTGTGTCTGTGGTTATGTCCCCGTTTTCATTTCTGATCTTATTAATTTACATGTTCTCTCTCTGCCGTTTGATTAATTTGGATAGGGGTTTGTCAATCTTGTTGATTTTCTCCAAGAGCCAGCTTTTTGATTCATTGATTCTTTGGATTGTTTTCTCTGTTTTTATTTTGTTGATATCAGCCCTCAGTTTGATTATTTCCAGTCTTCTAGACCTCCTGGGTGAATCAGCTTCTTTTTTTTCTAGAGCTTTCAAGTGTGCTGTTAAGTCTCCAATGTGTGCTTTCTCCGTTTTCTTTTATTGGGCACTTAGTGCTATAAACTTTCCTCTTAGCACTGCTTTCGTAGTGTCCCATAGGTTTGAGTATGTTGTGTCTTTGTTTTCATTAAATTCAAGGAAGAGTTTAATTTCTTTATTTATTTCTTCCTTGACCCAGGGGTGATTTAGTAGTTGACTGTTCAGCTTCCATGAGTTTGTTGGCTTCCTGGGGGAAGCATTGTTGTTGAATTCTAATTTTAGTCCATGGTGATCTGACAAGACACAGGTAGTTACGAATATTTTTTTGTGTCTGTGGAAGTTTGCTTTGTTACCGAGTATGTGGTCAATTTTCGAGGAAGGTTCCATGAGCTGCCGAGAAAAAGGTATATTCTTTCCTATTTGGGTGGAGTGTTCTATAGATGTCTGTTAAGTCCATTTGATCCAATACCTCCAATAAATCTCTCAATTCTCTGTTTGGTTTCTGTCTGAATGACCTGTCCATTGGTGAGAGAGGTGTGTTGAAGTCTCCTACTATTAGTGTGTGTGGTTTGATGACTGTCTTGAGTTCTAGAAGAGTTTCTTTTACATATGTGGTTGCCTTTATATTAGGAGCATAGATATTCAGGATTGAGACTTCCTCCTGATGAATTGTTCCAGTTATGAGTATGAAATGTCCATCTCCATTTCTTCTGATTGATTTTAGTTTGAAGTCAATTTTGTTAGATATTAGAATGGCCACACCGGCTTGTTTCTTAGGTCCATTTGCTTGGAAAACCTTTTCCCAACCCTTTACTCTGAGTAGGTGTCTGTCTTTGTGGTTGAGGTGTTTTTCTTGTAAATAGCAGAATGTTGGATCCTGTTTTCATATCCAATCTCTAAGTCTGTGCCTCTTTATAGGTGAATTGAGTCCATTGATATTAAGTGATATTAATGACCAGTGGTTGTTGACTCTGGTCATTTTTTTTTTTTTAGGTAGTAGAGTGTATGTGTTTTTCTTCTTTGATTTGTGCTTGTGAATGGTCGCTAGATGCTCGAGTTATTGAAGGCCGTGTTGGGAATGTTGGATTCCTTGGGTTGTGATTTTCCTTCTAATATTCTCTGTAAGGCTGGATTAGTAGCTACGTATTGTTTAAATTTGTTTTTATCCTGGAATATTTTGTTTTGACCGTTGATAGTGAACAATAGCTTGGCTGGGTATATTAGTCTGGGTTTGCATCCCTGGTCTCTTAGTTTCTGCAGTACCTCTATCCAGGATCTTCTGGCTTTCATGGTTTCCATAGAGAAATCCGGTGTAAGCCTGATAGGTATACCTTTATAAGTTACTTGACCTTTTTCCTTTCAGCTCTTAAAATTTTTTCTTTAATATGTATGTTTTGTGTTTTGATTATTATATGGTGAGGGGATGTTTTTTTCTGATCCAGTCTATTCGGTGTTCTGTATGCTTCTTGAACCTTTATAGGAATATCGTTCTTTAGATTGGGAAAGTTTTCTTCTATAATTTTGTTGAATATATTTTCTGGGTCTTTGATCTGGAGTTCTTCTCCTTCTTCAATCCCTATTATTCTTAGATTTGGTTTTTTATTGTGTCCCAGATTTCCTGAATGTTTTGTGAAGAGAATTTGTTGAATTTGCTGTTTTCTTTGACCAGAGCATTTATTTTCTCTATGGTATCTTCAGAATCTGAGATTCGTTCTTCTATATCTTGTATTCTATTGGTTATGCTTGATTCTGTAGTCTCCGCTCGTTTACCTAGGTTTTCCATATCCAGCCGGTTCTCGTTTTGTGTTTTCTTCATTGCCTCCATTTCAGTTTTCAATTCTTGGACTGTTACCTTTACTTGTTTGATTGTTTTTTCTTGGTTTCTCAGGGTCTCATTCACGGATTTACTTATTTCTTCAAACTTTTTGTTATATTTCTCATCCATTTCTATACTAATTTCTTCAAACTTTTTGTTATACTTCTCGACCAGTTCCTTGAGGGAATTATTCATATCCTGTTTAAGGGACTCTATTGCTTTCATAATGGCACTTTTTTCCACTTCATCTGGGTTAGAGTGTTCAAATCCTTCTGTTGTAGGGTTGTTGGGATCTGGTGTTTTCATGTTGTTTTTCAGATTGTTGGAAGAGGTCTTGCCTTGGTGTCTGCCCATCTCTTCGTTCAAATGCTCTCTATTGGAACTTCTGGTATCGGGTCAGGTTCCCTTGTTGGGCAGGGAGTTCACTGATAGAATGCCTACCTTTCCTCAGGCAGGCTATTGAAGCACAGGCACTCCCTCTTTCCGGGATGCGCCTACAGAGCAGGCCCAGTGTGCAAGGCAGCTGAGCTGGGGAGATTTTATGGCCCCAGTGGGAGAGGAGAACTATAGAAATTTGTACCTGGATGGAAGCTGGGATGGCAGGCGGGAGAGTTTAGCAGGGTGGAACCAGCACTGCAGGCTGACCTGGGAGTCTATGGGGTCGGGGAAAGTCCGAGCTCCTCCTCGCCGGGCCCCTGCCGCTGGCCTGAAGCCAACTCACCCCTCCGATGGCCCACTGGCTGGAGGCTGGGATGGCTGGCGGAGGCGCTAGCAGGGTGGAGTCAGCAGAGCAGGCTGACCTGGGAGTCTATGGGGTCGGGGAAAGTCCTAGCTCCTCCTCGCCGGGCTTCTGCCGCGGGCCGGAATCACACTCACCCCTCTGATGGCCCTCTGGATGGAAGCTGGGATGGCTCTTTGCAATTTTTAAACATGTTATTTACTTGCAAATCTTATGTGAACAGAATTACAAATTTAGAAATATAACCTGTTCAGAGATCCACTTCCAAACCTTCCTAGAAAACTCTACTCACCTCAGTCAGAATGATTGTGACACACACAAACACACAAAAAAGACATCAAATATAAGTTGATTGTTTGCTTGTTTGCTTGTTTGTTTTGTGGCCTTTTGTGTCTGGGAGGGAAGACATTGCTCTTGATTATAGTTTAACTATATGTATGTGTTTATGAAGCTTCTTAGTAAGATTTCATATGTTTTTTTTCAAGGATTTTATCACTACTTATCCTAGTGCATCCTTCCATTTCTACTTTGTCTCCTCATTTTCCCTTCTTGAGCCATCCATCATACCTCCTGGAAGCCATTTCCCTTCCCTTCAGAGGTTTCCTCCCATTGCCCTTAACTAACTTCATTAACTCCATGAATCTAAAGATTCAACGCTAAATATCCAAAATGGTAGCAAGCCTGTGATGTTTGTCTTTCTGTGTCTAATTTATCTCATCGGGATTATTGTTTCCAGTTCCACCCATTTGCCTGCGAATTTCATATTTCTTAATAACTGAATAAAATTGTATTATGTAAATGTGTCATATTTTTATAACTGCTTAATAGTTGATGGATTCTAGGCTCTTTCTAATTGCTGGCTATTGTGGCTATAGCAGCAAAGAACAAGGCAAAAAAAGGTATCTCTGTATTAGGATTCAGAGTTCTTTGAGTAAATCTCCCCCAAGTTACACTGATTTCCAGAAAAGTGACAGCAGTTTGACCTTGCACCAGGAATGAATCGACAGATAGCAGTTTGCTTCCCTGAATCCATACTTCCATACTTATGTTTGGTGTCCTTTGTGTGTGTATGTGTCATGCCATTCTAAGTGAGGTAAGCAGAATTCTCCAGGTAGTCTTGGATGACAGGTTCTAACATCATAATTCTGTGCTCATAAGTTTCACAAATAACATGTTTAAAATTGCAAGATGAAGATGACTTATTAAAGTCAAATAGAAAAAGTATAAATCTCTGAAACTGTATATTTTGTTTCAAATTTGTTTTGAGTTCTTTAGACTTATATTGTGTTGTAATGAGATTTAGCTTTATCCCTAAAACTTTTAGTAAACTACATATTACTATTGCTAAACCACCATTTTTTATGTTAAATATGTTGGTTTTTGAGATAATTGAGTCAGAAGGACTTCAGAGTTTTATATCTTTACACAGAGTAAAATATTCTTCTAACTTACACTATCACTAAAAACAGTAAATTATGTATATATTAAATTTTTAGGTGATATTAGATGTAGTTCCCTGAAGAAAAACAGCAATTCCTGTAGCCCCATCCTCCAGAATAATTATTAGTGCAAGACTTGAAATATTAAAGATTTAAAAGGAGTTATCAAAGGTTGCCATAGAGTGATCATATTTTGTAAAGAGAATTATGAATATTAATTTGTGTCATTAATTGTTAATCCTTGTATGAAAGCTTAGGGTATAAACAATAGGAATTAGTTGAATGATTCTCTGATTACATATAAACAACACGAGTAAAAGGCCCATGTAAATAAACACAGGAGCAGACTTCAAGGACCTTCTTGACTTCAAGCCTTCTTGACTTCCTTCCCCAACTCCAACTGCCTTAGAGCCAAGTCCCCCAGGTGTACTCTACCACCTTCAGAAGATTCCATCCTCATGTCCAAACAGTTTGAATACAGACTGCATGCATTGTCCTTGTATTAACCATAAAACTGTGAACTTCTTCCTCCCTCTTCTGAACCTTTCTTCAGACAGGGTAAAAATCTAAAAGTCTTTCCTAAAAACTTCCTTCTTCACAATGCTAACAAATCTGATTTCTCCCAGTGTAAATCTTGTAGGATTGCATCCATGTCTTTTCATACTGGCCTAAATTTCCATGGGCTCCCCACTCTTTGCCATTCTTTCTCTTCCTCTCTTTTTTCTTCTTTCCTTCCTTCCTCCCTTCCTTCATTCTTTTCTTTCTTTCTTTCTTACTTCCTGACCACAGTTTTCCCTCCCCCCTCTCCTCTCAGCCCTTCCTCATCTCCCCTTTCCACTCCCAAGCCATCTCTTCTTCATTCCTCTTGAGAAAAGGGCAGGCTTCCCATGGATATCAACAAGCCATGGTACCTCCTCTCCTATTAAGGCTGAATGAGGCAACCAGTAGGAGGAAATGGTCCCCAAAACAGGCATCAGAATAAGAGACAGACCCTGTTCCTACTGTTAGGAGTCTCACTAACAGTAAAGAAGACTGAACTACACATTTGGAACATATGTGTAGAGGGTCTAGGATAGCACCTTGCAGATTCTAGTTGGTGATTAAGTCTCTGTAAGACCCTACAAGCCCAGGATAGTTTATTCTATGGGTTTTTTCTGCTGTTCTTATGGTGTTCTTGACCCCTCTTGCTCCTACAACAAATCCCTCTCTGGATTCCCAAAGCTACACTTAATGTTTGGATGTTGGTCTCTATCTGTTTCCATCAGTTTTTAGGTTAAACTTTTCTGATAACAATGAAGCTGGGCACCAATCTATGAGTACAACAGAATATCATAGAGAGTCATTTCATTAGCTTTTTAAAAAATTGCCAGCCATGTTTGTTTATTTCTTAGATCTCTCGGCTATTCAGTCTCTGTGTCCTGGCCAGTGTCAGAGCAGGATTCCTCTCAGAATATGGACCTCAAGGTGTACCCATCATTTGTTGACCACTGCCACAATTTCTGCACCACCTTTACCCAAGCATATCTTGTAGACAGGACAATTTGTTGTAGGTCCAAAGTTTGGTGAGTGGGTTTGTGTCCCAATCCCTCTACTGGAAAGCTTGCCTTCTTACAGGAGATGGCCAGTTCAGGCTTTAACACCCCACCCCTGTCCATTGCTAGGGGTCTTAGTTGGGTTCACTATCATATATTTCTGGGAGTTTTCATTGCACTAGGTTTCTAGTTCATCCCAGAGATCCAGCCCCCGAAAACACACACACACACACACACACACAAACACACAAAATTCCAGTTGTCTCTTCAAGTACATTCTTCCTCCATCCTCCCCTCCTCCCACCACTTGATCCCACTGTTCCCATACTCCTCATACAAATCTTTCTCCTCTTCCACTAGCAATCTCTACAAAATTTCCCCTTCACTTTGACATTCATGTGTCACCCCTAGAGTTCTCCTTGTTAATTAGCCTATTTGGTTCTATGTATTATAGCATGGTTATTCTTTATAGCTAATGTGCACTTAGAAGTTGTAAGGAGCCTTCAGAACATCGCCATTGTTAAATGGTACTGGCCTCCTACAGCTTTGAGGTAAACAGATCTTTTGTTGCTGCTGCACGGGCCAGAACGCCTGGGGCTTGTATTTTTGCATTACAGAGCCTTGGTTCCCTGGCCTATCTTGAAATTCCTGGGCTCCAGCAAATGGTATTAACCAATCAGCATCCGAGCCTCTCCACCCTAGAAAAGCAGCTGCCCCTTGGGCCTCTCTCTCTCTCTCACTTCCTCTTTCGCTTTCTCTCCCTCACCTGCTCTCCCTCTCTCTGTCTTTTCTCTCTTTTTCCTTTTCCCCAATTTTCCTCAACCGAGTGCTCCAAATAAAGGCATGATTTGGGAAGGAATCTCGATTTCGTGGTTGTCTCAGCTTGCTGGACAAGGGGGGCGTATCACAATAAGTGAGTACATGTCATGTTTGTCTTTGTATGTCTCGCTTAGGATGAGCTTCTCTAATTCCATCCATTTGCCAGCAAATTTTATGATGGCATTGTTTTTAACTGCTGAGTAATACTCCATTGTATAAATGTACCACATTTTCTTTATCTGTACTTCAGTTGAGGGGCATCTGGGATGTTCCTAGTTTCAGAATATTACAAAATAAAAATGCTTTGAACATAGTTTAGCAAATGTCCTGATAAAAGGGTGCAGCATTCTTTGGGTGTATGCCCAGAAATGGAATAGCTGGGTCTTGAAAAACATAGAGTTCCAATTTTCTGAGAAATCACCATAATTGATTTGTAAAGTACTGTAAAGGTGTGTTCTCTCACCAGCAATAAGGAGTGTCCCCCTTGCTCCACATCCTTTACAGCATGATCTGTCACTTGTGTTTTTGACCTTAGCCATTCTGACAGTTATAAAATGGAAACCCAGAATCATTTTGATTTGTATTTGCCAGATGACTAAGAATGTTGAATATTTCTTTAAGTACTTTTGTGCCATTTTAGATTTGTATGTTGAGAATTCTCTGTTTAGGTATGTATACTCATTTTTAAATTGTCTTATTTGGTTTACTGATGACTTTCCTTTTTTTTTTATTAATTTATAAAAGTTTCCACTTCCGCCCCTCCTCCCAATACCCTCCCACTCCCAGCCACTCCCTCTCCTCCTTCCTCTCCAGTCCTAAGAGCAGTCAGGGTTTCCTGCCCTGTGGAAAGTTCAAGTTCCTTGCCCCTCCATCCAGGTCTAGGAAGGTGAGCATCCAAACAGACTAGGATCCCCAAAATCCAGTACTTACAGAGGAAACAATTCCCAGTGCCATTATCAATGGCTTCTCAGACAGTCCCGATGTCAGCCAAATCCAGAGAATCCAGCCACATTCAGAGAATCCAGTTTGATCGCGTGCTCGTTCAGACCCAGTCCCACTGGCCTTAGTGAGCTCTCATTCGATCAGTCCTCTTGTATCAGTGGGTGAATGCACTCCTCACAGTCCTGCCTTTCTTGTTCATGTTCTACCTCCTTCTGCTCCTCATTTGGACCTTGGGGGCTCAGTCCAGTGCTCCAATGTGAGTCTCTGTCTCATTCTCAATTCATCATTGGGAGTCAGTTCCCTCTGATCCTGCCTTCCTTGCTCACGTTCTCCCTCCTTCTGCTTCTCCTTTGGACCCAGGGAGTTAAGTCCAGTGTTCCAATGTGGGTCTCTGTCTCTATCTCCATCCTTCGCCAGATGAAGGTTCTAAGGTGATATGCAAAATATTCATCAGTATGGAGATGGGCCAAGGCCAGTTCAGGCCCCCGCTCCTCTGCTGTCCAGGGAACAATCTGGGGATCTCTCCTTGGACCTGGGAACCCCTCTAGAATCAAGTGTCCTGTAAACCCTAAAATGGCTCCCTTAGTTGAGATATATAATTCACTGCTCCCATATCCATACTTCCTCCCTCCCCACCATCCAATCCCCCAAGCTTTCCCCAAACCTCCCCTACTCACTTCTCTCTAACCCTCTACCCTTCCATCCACCCCACCCCGCTGGTGCACCCAGTGTTGCCTGGCACTCTTGTCTACTTCCAGTATCCAGGAGGAAAACTTCATAATTTTCTTTAGGTTTACCTTCTTATTTAGCTTCTCTAGGATCACGAGTAATAGGCACAAAGACTTTTAATTATGACTAGAATCCACTTATGAATGAGTACATACCATATTCCTCTTTTTGGGTCTGGGTTACCTCACTCAGTAAAGCGTCTTCTATTTCTATCCATTTACATGCAAAATTCAAGATGTCATTGATTTTTACCGCTGAGTAAAAGTCTAATGTATATATGTTCCACAGCTTCTTCAACCATTCTTCTATTGAGGGGCATCTAGGTTGTTTCCAGGTTCTGGCTATTACAAATAGTGCTGCTATGAACATAGTTGAACAAATGCTTTTGTGGTATGATAGAGCATCTCTTGGGTATATTCCCAATAGTAGAATTGCTGGGTCCTGAGGTAGGTTGAATCCCAGATTCCTGAGAAACTGCCACACTGATTTCCACAGTGGCTGCACAAGTTTGCATTCCCACCAACAATGGATGAGTGTTCCCCTCACTCCACATCCTCTCCAGCATAGGCTATCATTGTTTTTGAGTTTAGCTAATCTGACTGGTGTAAAATGGTATCTCATAGTTGTTTTGATTTGCATTTCCCTGATCGCTAAGGAGGGTGAGCATGACCTTAAGTGCCTTTTGGCCATTCGAATTTCTTCCGTTGAGAATTTTCTGTTCAGAACAGTACCCCATTTTTTAATTGGGTTAGAGTTTTAGTGTCTAGTTTCTTGAGTTCTTTGTATATTTTGGAGATCAGACCTTTGTCTGAAGAGGGGTTGGTGAAGATCTTCTCCCAGTCGGAAGGTAGCCTTTTTGTCTTACTGACAGTGTCCTTTGCTTTACAGAAGCTTCTCAGTTTCAGGAGGTCCCAATTATTCATTGATTGTCTTATTGTCTGTGCTCCTGGGGTCCTACCTAAGAAGTGGTCTCCTGTGCCTATGTCTTGTAGACTACTTCCCACTTTCTCTTCTATCTGGTTCAAAGCAGTCAGATTAATGTTGAGGTCTTTAATCCATTTGGACTTGATTTTTGTGCATGGTGATAGATATGGATCTACTTTCATTTTTCTACAGGTTGATATCCAGTTATGTCAGCACCATTTGTTAAAGATGCTTTCCTTCTTCCATTGTATACCTTTAGCTCCCTTGTCGAAAATCAGGTGTTCATAGGTTTGTGGGTTAATATCTGGGCCTTCTATTTGATTCCATAGTTCGACTTCTCTGTTCTTATGCCAATACCAAGCTGTTTTCAATACTGTAGCTCTGTAATAGAGTTTGAAGTCAGGGATGGTTATACTTCCAGAAGTTCCTTTATTATAAAAGATTGTTTGGGTTATCCTGGGTTTTTTGTTTTTCCATATAAAATTGATTATTGTTCTCTCAAGGTCTGTGAAGAAGTTTGATGGGATTTTGATGGGGATTGCATTGAATCTATGGATTGCTTTTGGTAGAATTGCCATTTTAACTATGTTGATCCTCCCAATCCAAGAGCATGGGAGATCTTTCCATTTTCTGGTATCCTCTTCAATTTCTTTCTTCAAAGACTTAAAGTTCATGTCAAATAGGTCTTTCACTTCCTTGGTTAGAGTTATCCCAAGATATATTATGCTATTTGTGGCTATCGTGAAAGGTGAAGTTTCTCTGATTTCCCTCCCTGCTTCTTTATCCTTTGTGTTTAGGAGGGAAACTGATCTTTGGAGTTGATCTTGTACCCTGCCACATTACTAAAGGTGTTTATCAGCTGTAGGAGTTCTTTGGTAGAGTTTTTGAGGTCGCTTATGTCCACTATCATATCATCTGCAAATAACGAGAGTTTAACTTCATCCTTTCCAATTCGAATCCCCTTGATCCCCTTATGTTGTCGTATTGCTATTGCTAGAACTTCAAGCACTATATTGAAGAGGTATGGGGACAGTGGACAGCCTTGTCGTGTTCCTGATTTTAGTGGAATGGCTTTGAGTTTCTCTCCATTCAATTTGATGTTAGCTGTCTGCTTGCTATAAATAGCTTTTATTATATTTAGGTATGATCCTTGCATCTCCAATCTCTTCAATACCTTTACCATAAAGGAATGTTGAATTTTGTCAAACGCTTTTTCATCATCCAATGAAATGATTATGTGTTTTTTTTCTTTCAGTTTATTTATATGATGAACTGCATTGATAGATTTGCATATGTTGAACCAGCCCTGCATCTCTGTGAAGAAGCCTACTTGATCATAATGAATAATTTTTCTAATGTGTTCTTGGATTCGGTTTGTCAGGATTTTGTTGAGAATTTTTGAGTAGATGTTCATGAGTGAAATTGGCCTGTAATTCTCTTTCTTGTTGTGTCTTTATGTGGTTTTGGTATCAGGGTAATTGTAGCTTCATAAAAAGGATTTGACAATGACTCTTCTGTTTCTATATTGTGAAATACATTAAGGAGGATAGGTATTAGCACTTCTTGGAAGTTCTGGTAGAATTCTGAATTGAAACCATCTAGTCCTGGGCTTTTGTTGGTCGGGAGGTTTTTGATAACAGCTTCTAATTCTTTGCGACTAACAGGTCTATTTAGATTGTTCACCTGGTCTTGATTTCACTTTGGTAAATGGTACTTTTCTAAATACCAGTCCATTTCTTGTACATTTTTCAACTTTGTGGCATATAATCTTTCATAGTAAGATCTAATGATTCTCTGAATTTCCTCTGTGTCTGTTGTTATGTCCCCCTTTTCATTTCTGATCTTATTAATTTGAGTGTTCTCTCTGCTCTTTGATTAGTTTGGCTAGGGGTTTGTCAATCTTGTTGATTTTCTCCAAGAACCAACTTTTTGTTTCGTTGATTCTTTGGATTGTTTTCTGTGTTTCTATTTTGATGATTTCAGCCCTCAGTTTGATTATTTCCAGTCTTCTACTCCTCCTGGGTGAGTCTACTTTTTTTTCTAGAGCTTTCAAGTGTGCTGTTAATTCTCCAATGTGTGCTTTCTCCATTTTCTTTATTTGGGCACTTAATGCTATGAACTTTCCTCTTAGCACTGCTTTCATTGTGTCCCATAGGTTTGAGTATGTTGTGTTTTTATTTTCGTTAAATTCAAGGAAGACTTTAATTTCTTTCTTTATTTCTTCCTTGACCTATGGATGATTCAGTAGTTGACTGTTCAGCTTCCATGATTTTGTAGGCTTTCTGGTGTTAGAATTGTTATTGAATTCTAACTTTATTCCATGGATAATTCTAACTTTATTCAATGGATAATTTAAGCAAAAGAACTTTGATGAGCACTGGTAATAAAGATTTCATTCAAAGTACTTTTCACTGTATGCTTCAGCCATGTCCAGTTTAATTATAGATCCATATTTTTAATTCAAAAAGCTAAAGAACTAACCATCTTAAGGTCTAAGAATATGGACATTGGCAAAATTGCCAGTGAATTAATGTTTTATCTTAGGATCTTCAGAGGAGAGAGAGAGAGAGAGAGAGAGAGAGAGAGAGAGAGAGAGAGAAGAAAACCTAACCAAACTTTAGGTATATGGGATGCTGAGACAAAGTGATGAAGTAGTAGGTAGAGATTTCATATGTTTTTACTCCAGAAAGGACACTGGGAATATCCAGAGCATTATCCCTCCCATACATAAAAGGGAAGGAGAAAATAATAAAAGAAATATGTTTTGATTTGCACTCAACCAGAATGAATGATGCAAATTGCCTTGGGTTATACAGGAATCCAAAGTCCAAGGTATTGCTTGAGGTTGGAGAGTCAGAAGAAATTTGTCACTGATCTATTTACTTTTAAGAATCATCATGGCTAATTCATCTTAGTAATGTTTAAGCCACAGTTTGTTTCTTATCAGAAATCACATCTTTATAAAGTATTGGTGGCCCATGTATGTATTAGTTTAGAAATAATAAAAGTATAGTTTTATTGAAAAAACAAGGAGTTGATGCTGATGAATACTCTTTGAAGAAGGAATTTGATAAACATATAAGTAAAGAATATCACTCATTAAAATGTATTTATTTGGGCGGAAATGAAGGTCTCTAATCAGAAACTTCTGAATCATTTCCAGAGTAACACATAGCTTAAAGGAAAATCAGAAATTCATGTATTTAAGACTTAAAGCTGGAAAAAATTTTGGATAGCTTGTCACAAGTTGCTTCAAACGTTTATTATCAGAGCAATGAAAGATTATTTAAGGAAAACATAACTGAATGTATGTATTGTTTTATTAGGAAAGAGGCTGAGGTGGAGAGGTATTCAGTATCAAATTTATATATTTTGTAGTTCAAGGTATATTCAAGAATTGGTTAAAAGAAAATTCATACCTCTCGAGAAGGGATATAAAAACATCATTTACAGTAGCACATATCGTCAGAATATGTAAAGAATTATCTAATGGGATCCCAGCTTCTATCCAGAGGGCCTTCGGAGTGGTGAGTTGATTCGGGTCCCCGCGGGCCCAGCGAGGGGGAGCTAGGACTCTCCCTGACCCCATAGACTCCCAGGTCAGCCTGCTCTGCTGGCTCCACCCTGCTAGCTTCCCTGCCAGCCATCCCAGCTTCCATCCAGAGGGCCTTCTGAGTGGTGAGTTGAATTGGGCCCGCGACAGGGGCCCTGCGAGGGGAAGCTAGGACTCTCCCCGACCCCATAGACTCCCAGGTCAGCCTGCTCTGCTGGCTCCACCCTGCTAGCTTCCCCGCCAGCCATCCCAGCTTCTATCCAGAGGGCCTTCGGAGTGGTGAGTTGATTCGGGCCCGCGACAGGGGCCCGGCGAGGGGGAGCGAGGACTCTCCCCGACCCCATAGACTCCCAGGTCAGCCTGCTCTGCTGGCTCCACCCTGCTAGCATCCCCGCCAGCCATCCCAGCTTCCATCCAGAGGGCCTTCAGAGTGGTGAGTTGATTCGGGCCCACGACAGGGGCCCGGCGAGGGGGAGCTAGGACTCTCCCCGACCCCATAGACTCCCAGGTCAGCCTGCTCTGCTGGCTCCACCCTGCTAGCTTCCCCGCCAGCCATCCCAGCTTCTATCCAGAGGGCCTTCGGAGTGGTGAGTTGATTCGGGTCCCCGCGGGCCCAGCGAGGGGGAGCTAGGACTCTCCCCGACCCCATAGACTCCCAGGTCAGCCTGCTCTGCTGGCTCCACCCTGCTAGCTTCCCTGCCAGCCATCCCAGCTTCCATCCAGAGGGCCTTCGGAGTGGTGAGTTGATTCGGGCCGCAACAGGGGCCCTGCGAGGGGAAGCTAGGACTCTCCCCGACCCCATAGACTCCCAGGTCAGCCTGCTCTGCTGGCTCCACCCTGCTAGCTTCCCCGCCAGCCATCCCAGCTTCCATCCAGAGGGCCTTCTGAGTGGTGAGTTGATTCGGGCCCACGACAGGGGCCCTGCGAGGGGGAGCTAGGACTCTCCCCGACCCCATAGACTCCCAGGTCAGCCTGCAGTGCTGTTTCCACCCTGCTAGGCTCTCCCACCTGCCATCCCAGCTTCCATCCAGGTACAAATTTCTATATTTCTCCCCTCCCACTGAGCCCATAAAATTTCCCCAGCTCAGCTGCCTTGCACACTGGGCCTGCTCTATAGGGGCATCCCGGAAAGAGGCAGTGCCTGTGGTTCAATACCCTGCTTGGGGAAAGGTAGGCATTCTATCAGTGAACTCCCTGCCCAACAAGGGAACCTGACCTGATACCAGAAGTTCCAATAGAGAGCATTTGATCGAAGAGATGGGCAGACGCCAAGGCAAGACCTCCTCCAACAATCTGAAAAACAACATGAAAATATCAGATCCCAATGACCCTACAACAGAAGGATTTGAACACTCTAACCCAGATGAAGTGGAAAAAAGTGCCATTATGAAAGCAATAGAGTTCCTTAAACAGGATATGAATAACTCCCTTAAGGAACTGGTTGAGAAGTATAACAAAAAGCTTGAAGAAATGAGTATAGAAATGGATGAGAAATATAACAAAAAGTTTGAAGAAATAAGTAAATCCGTGAGTGATACCCTGAGAAACCAAGAAAAAACAATCAAACAAGTAAAGGAAACAGTCCAAGAATTGAAAACTGAAATGGAGGCAATGAAGAAAACACAAAACGAGAACCGGCTGGATATGGAAAACCTAGGTAAACGAGCGGAGACTACAGAATCAAGCATAACCAATAGAATACAAGATATAGAAGAACGAATCTCAGATTCTGAAGATACCATAGAGAAAATAAATGCTCTGGTCAGAGAAAACGGCAAATCCAACAAATTCTCTTCACAAAACATTCAGGAAATCTGGGACACAATAAAAAAAACCAAATCTAAGAATAATAGGGATTGAAGAAGGAGAACTGCAGATCGAAGGCCCAGAAAATATATTCAACAAAATTATAGAAGAAAACTTTCCCAACCTAAAGAATGATATTCCTATGAAGGTTCAAGAAGCATACAGAACACCGAATAGATTGGATCAGAAAAAAACATCCCCGCGTCATATAATAATCAAAACACAAAACATAAATATTAAAGAAAAAATTTTAAGAGCTGCAAAGGAAAAAGGTCAAGTAACTTATAAAGGTAAACCTATCAGGCTTACACCGAATTTCTCTATGGAAACCATGAAAGCCAGAAGATCCTGGATAGAGGTACTGCAGAAACTAAGAGACCATGGATGCAAACCCAGACTAATATACCCAGCCAAGCTATTGTTCACTATCAACGGAGAAAACAAAATATTCCAGGATAAAAACAAATTTAAACAATACGTAGCTACTAATCCAGCCTTACAGAGAATATTAGAAGGAAAATCACTACCGAAGGAATCCAAAATTCCCAACACGATCTACAATAACTCGAACATCTAGCGACCATTCACAAGCACAAATCAAAGAAGAAAAACACATACACTCTACTACCTAAAAAAAAAAAAATGACCGGAGTCAACAACCACTGGTCTTTAATATCACTTAATATCAATGGACTCAATTCACCTATAAAGAGGCACAGACTTAGAGATTGGATACGAAAACACGATCCAACATTCTGCTGTTTACAAGAAACACACCTCAACCACAAAGACAGACACTTACTCAGAGTAAAGGGTTGGGAAAAGGTTTTCCAAGCAAATGGACCTAAGAAACAAGCGGGTGTGGCCATTCTAATATCTAACAAAATCGACTTCAAACTAAAATCAATCAGAAGAAATGGAGATGGACATTTCATACTCATAACTGGAACAATTCATCAGGAGGAAGTCTCAATCCTGAATATCTATGCTCCTAATATAAAGGCACCCACATATGTAAAAGAAACTCTTCTAGAACTCAAGACAGTCATCAAACCACACACACTAATAGTAGGAGACTTCAACACTCCTCTCTCACCAATGGACAGGTCAATCAGACAGAAACCAAACAGAGAATTGAGAAACCTATTGGAGGTATTGAATCAAATGGACTTAACAGACATCTATAGAACACTCCACCCAAATAGGAAAGAATACACCTTTTTCTCTGCAGCTCATGGAACCTTCTCGAAAATTGACCACATACTCGGTAACAAAGCAAACTTCCACAGATACAGAAAAATATTAGTAACTACCTGTGTCTTGTCAGATAACCATGGACTAAAATTAGAATTCAACAACAATGCTCCCCCCAGGAAGCCAACAAACTCATGGAAACTGAACAGTCAACTACTAAATCACCCCTGGGTCAAGGAAGAAATAAATAAAGAAATTAATCTCTTCCTTGAATTTAATGAAAACAAAGACACAACGTACTCAAACCTATGGGACACTATGAAAGCAGTGCTAAGAGGAAAGTTCATAGCACTAAGTGCCCAATTAAAGAAAGCGGAGAAAGCACACATTGGAGACTTAACAGCACACTTGAAAGATCTAGAAAAAAAAGAAGCTGATTCACCCAGGAGGTCTAGAAGACTGGAAATAATCAAACTGAGGGCTGAAATCAACAAAATAGAAACAGAGAAAACAATCCAAAGAATCAATGAATCAAAAAGCTGGTTCTTGGAGAAAATCAACAAGATTGACAAACCCCTATCCAAGTTAATCAAACGGCAGAGAGAGAACATGCAAATTAATAAGATCAGAAATGAAAAGGGGGACATAACCACAGACACAGAGGAAATTCAGAGAATCATTAGATCTTACTATGAAAGTTTATATGCCACAAAGTTGGAAAATGTAAAAGAAATGGACATTTTTTTAGATAAATACCATATACCAAAGTTGAACCAAGAACAGGTGAACAATCTAAATAGACCTGTTAGTCGCGAAGAGTTAGAAGCTGTTATCAAAAATCTCCCTACGAAAAAAAGCCCAGGACCAGATGGTTTCAATGCAGAATTCTACCAGAACTTCCAGGAAGAGCTAATACCTATACTCCTTAACGTATTCCACAATATAGAAACAGAAGAGTCACTGCCTAACTCCTTTTATGAAGCTACAGTTACCCTAATACCAAAACCACACAAAGACACAACCAAGAAAGAGAATTACAGACCAATCTCACTCATGAACATCGACGCGAAAATTCTCAATAAAATACTGGCAAACCGAATCCAAGAGCACATTAGAAAAATTATCCATTATGATCAAGTCGGCTTCATTCCAGAGATGCAGGACTGGTTCAACATACGCAAATCTATCAATGTAATCCATCATATAAATAAACTGAAAGAAAAAAACCATATGATCATCTCACTAGATGCTGAAAAAGCATTTGACAAAATTCAACACCCATTTATGATAAAGGTGTTGGAGAGACTGGGGATACAAGGATCATACCTAAATATAATAAAAGCAATATACACCAAGCCGACAGCTAACATCAAACTGAATGGAGAGAAACTCAAAGCCTTTCCACTAAAATCAGGAACGCGACAAGGCTGTCCACTCTCTCCATACCTTTTCAATATAGTGCTTGAAGTTCTAGCAATAGCAATAAGACAACATAAGGGGATCAAGGGGATTCGTATTGGAAAGGATGAAGTTAAACTTTCGTTATTTGCTGACGATATGATAGTGTACATAAGCGACCCCAAAAACTCTACCAAAGAACTCCTACAGCTGATAAACACCTTTAGTAACGTGGCAGGATACAAGATCAACTCCAAAAAATCAGTGGCCCTCCTATACACAAAGGATAAAGAAGCAGAGAGGGAAATCAGAGAAGCATCACCTTTCATGATAGCCACAAATAGCATAAAATATCTTGGGGTTACTCTAACCAAGGAAGTGAAAGACCTATTTGACAAAAACTTTAAGTCTTTGAAGAAAGAAATTGAGGAGGATACCAGAAAATGGAAAGACCTCCCCTGCTCTTGGATTGGGAGAATCAACATAGTAAAAATGGCAATTCTACCAAAAGCAATCTATAGATTCAATGCAATCCCCATCAAAATCTCATCAAACTTCTTCACAGACCTTGAGAGAACAATAATCAAGTTTATATGGCAAAACAAAAAACCCAGGATAGCCAAAACAATCTTATACAATAAAAGAACTTCTGGAGGCATTACCATCCCTGACTTCAAACTCTATTATAGAGCTACAGTATTGAAAACTGCTTGGTATTGGCATAAGAACAGAGAAGTCGACCTATGGAATCAAATAGAAGACCCAGATATTAACCCACAAACTTATGAACACCTAATTTTCGACAAGGGAGCTAAAGGTATACAATGGAAAAAGGAAAGCATCTTTAACAAATTGTGCTGGCATAACTGGATGTCAACCTGTAAAAAAATGAAAGTAGAACCATATCTATCACCATGCACAAAAATCAAGTCCAAATGGATTAAAGACATCAACATTAATCCGTCCACTTTGAACCTGTTAGAAGAGAAAGTGGGAAGTAGTCTACAAGATTTAGGCACAGGAGGCCTCTTCCTAAGTAGGACCCCAGTAGCACAGACAATAAGAGAAACAATGAAAAAAATGGGATCTACTGAAACTGAGAAGCTTCCGTAAAGCAAAGGACACTGTCAGTAGGACAAAAAGGCTGGATTCTGACTGGGAGAAGATCTTCACCAACCCCTCATCAGACAAAGGTCTGATCTCCAAAATATACAAAGAACTCAAGAAACTAGACACTAAAACTCTAATTAACCCAATTAAAAATGGGGTACTGAACTTAACAGAGAATTCACAACAGATGAACTTCGAATGGCCAGAAGACACTTAAGGTCATGCTCAACCTCCTTAGTGATCAGGGAATTGCAAATCAAAACCACTTTGAGATACCATCTTACACCTGTCAGAATAGCTAAAGTCAAAAACACCAACGATAGCCTATGCTGGAGAGGATGTGGGGTGAGGGGAACACTCATCCATTGTTGGTGGGAATGCAAACTCGTGCAGCCACTGTGGAAATCAGTGTGGCGGTTTCTCAGGAAACTGGGAGTCAACCTCCCTCAGGACCCAGCAATACCACTCTTGGGAATATACCCTAGAGATTCCCTAACATACTACAAAAGCATTTGTTCAACTATGTTCATAGCTGCACTATTTGTAATAGCCAGAACATGGAAACAACCTAGGTGCCCCTCAATAGAAGAATGGTTAAAAAAGGTGTGGAACATATATACATTAGAGTTTTACTTGGCGGTTAAAAACAATGACATCTTGAATTTTGCATGCAAATGGATGGAAATAGAAAACGCTTTACTGAGTGAGGTAAGCCAGACCCAAAAAGAGGAACACGGTATGTATTCACTCATAAGTGGATTCTAACCATAATTAAAGGTCTTTGAGCCTATTATTCGTGATCCTAGAGAAGCTAAATAAGATGAACCTGATGAAGATTATTTAGCTATCCGCCAGGAGGTAGGAAATAGACAAGAGTCCCAGGTAACCTCGGGTGCATGGGGTGGTGGGAGGGTCGATGAAGGGGGAGAGGGCTAGAGAGAAGGGAGTTGGGGAGGAAAGGGGAAAGCTTGGTGGCCGGGGATGGGTGGGGAGGGAGGTAGGATGAATATGGGATCAGGAAACAATATATTTCAACTAAGGGAGCCATTTTAGGGTTTACAGGAGACTTGATTATATATGGGATCCCAGGTCCAAGGAGAAATCCCCCAGATTGCTCTCTGGACAGGGGAGAGGGTGCCTGAATCGGCCGTGGCCCATGACCATACTGATGTATATTTTGCTTATCACCATAGATCCTTCGTCTGGCGAAGGACGGCTATGCAGTCGGAGGCCCACATTGGAGCAAGGGATTGAGCCCCCCGAGGTCTGGAGGGGGAGTGGAAGGAGGAGGAACATGAAAGACGAAATCAGGACTGCGAGGGATGCTATCACCCACTGATACAAGGGAACGGATCTGGTGAGAGTTTACCAGGGCCAGCCGGACTGGGACTGAACGAGGACGTGATCTAGCCAGATTCTCGGAATTTGGCCGGATTCTCTGACTGTGGCTGGCCCCGGGTCTTTCTGAAAAGCCATTGACTATGACACTGGGACCTGTTTCCTCTGCATATGCTGGATTTTGGGGATCCAGTCTGTTTGGACGCTTGCCTTCCTGGACCTGGAGGGAGGGGGAGGGAGCTGGAGCTTCCCACAGGGCAGGAAACCCTGACTGCCCTGGGGGACGGAGGGGAAGGAGGGGGGGAGTGGGGGGAGTGGGAGGGTGTTGGGAGGGGGGGCGGAAATGGAAACTTTTATAATTTAATAAAATTTACTAAAAAAAAAAAGATTTCTGAGTGGACAAATTGGGAAATAAAGAAATGTTTAACTTAAAAAAAAAGAATTATCTAATGGGAATAACAAAAATAAACATGGGAAATACTTATGCCTATAGAAAATAATGAAGTGAACCATTCATGGAACAAGTCACATTATTCATTCTGAAAATATAAAACTGCAAAACTCCAGTTAAATAGCATGATAAGCATATGGCAATGTTTCTGTCAAATGACTGGGTACTGGGAAAATATAGAAGCAATAATATTCTTTATGGGTGTTTGGTAAATATGAAGTCATATACATCCCTTATTTAATCCAAATTGTTTCTAAGTATCAAATCAAGAAATATAGAGGCATAGCTCTTGAGAAACTGTAGTAAGTGAATGATCTGTTTGAAAAAGTCAACAAACAGAGAAACATACCATTAGTCTGTCATTGGATTATATTGTGGATTCTCCTCTCAATCGTACTCACTGATAACAGGAAACAAAAGCACATGAAGAAAGTCTTAAACCTGATTTCTCTTCTACTATGGTTCTAGACTTATAGATTTGGGAAAAGGCAAATATCTCAGAAATATCACAAAAGTTAAGACTGGATTCAGAAATGTGGTAGAGGGGTTGCCTCTAAGAAGCACTGTGTGGCAGTTAGAGGACCATGTCTATTAAACCAAAAGTACAGAGTATCTTGAGTTTCTCAGTTCATTCCACACATTACAATTATTTTCTTCTTCTTTCCCTAAAGGGATGGTTTGTCACATATATACTCATTACATAAATTAAATAAATTCTTACTAAAAATTTATTTTTTGAAAATTCCACACTTATATAATTAATTCTGTTTGCTCTTATTAGACATCTTATATATACATGCTAATCTTCACAAACCCCTCAACTCAATAAACTTCTTAATTAGAGTTTGGTCATTTGATTTTGCTTTGTGATCCAATGAGTTTATCCAGGCTTATCTGTGTGACCATTGCTTTGGGACTAAGCATTGAACCAGAGGGGTGTCATGATTGCATACCTAAGTGAAAAAAGGACTCTACCTAAAGCAATGACCCATATCTCAAATTAAATAATGCAAATCACATGGGATAGCTCCTCATCCATGCCTCCCAGCAGACAGACATAGTCCAGAAGAGATCCTTTGTAGATTAACATGCCAACTGTAAATTAAGACAATAAATTAACAAATTTAGCTTTATTAAACTAAAATATGTGGATCTAAAGAAGCAATCAATGAGTAAATAGAGGTAATGTTTGCCAACTATCCATCTGTCACAGAATTAATATCCAAAATTTATAAGGAAGCCAAAAATGAAGCATCAGAAAAGATACATGATGCATTTATAAATGGGCTTTGGAACTATATAAGATGTTTTAAAGAATATAGATAAATAACAAATATAGCTCAGAAAAATCTTCTTAAATGTTCTTCATTATCAGCAGTTAGGACAGCACAAATCCAAACAATTCTGAGACTTCATACCTCCTCATTCAGAATTTTAAGTTCAATACAACAATAGAAAGCAAACATTGGAGGGAATGTGGTGTTGATTCATTTTTGATGGGATTGCAAACTGGTACAGTCACTACAGAAATCAATGTAAAAATTCTCTAAAAGCTAGAAATATATCTACCAAATGAGACAGCTATTCCATTCCTTGGCTTATCCCCAGAGGACACAAAATCCTACTCTAAAGTTACTTGCTTGCCTTGTTCATTGCTGCTCTGCTCACAATATTGAGGAAATGAAAACAATTTTAATGTATGACAACTAATGAATGGATAGTGAAAATGTGGTGTACATACACTATGGAACACCATTCAGCTGTAAAGAAAAATAAAATCAAGAAATGTGTACATAAAAGCATGAAACTAGAAAATACCAAACTGAATTAGGTATCACAGATCCAGTAAGGCAAACATCACATGTTCTCTGTCATCTGTCCTCTGAGACCTCTAGATCCTAATCTTCAGATTTTAAAAAAAAGTTTAGACCTCACCTATCATAAAGTGAAATTCCCTAAGCATTAGATAGAGAATGTTACAGAAAACCACAGCCAACTGAAATAGGGTTGTGGAGCCCAGTTTCAATAGATACATCTATAATACAGTTTCCATAAGTACAGCTCAGGGATCATTAAGAAGAGAGAGTGCATAGACTTTAAGAGGCAGAGAAACAGAGAGTTGATTTTAAGATTGAGTCTCCTAGAAATGTTAGAAGCCATTCCCCCAAAAAATCTCATGAACAAGTCTCCCTAAAATTCAGATCAGTCCAGGCAGTGGTGGTGCATGCATTTAATTCTGGCACTTGGGATTTAGAGGCAGGTGGATCTCTGTGAGTTCAAGGACAGCCTAGTCTTTGGAGCAAGTGCCAGGGTTGTTATACAGAGAACCCCTGTCTCAAAAAAAAAAAACTAAGTTCAGGTTAAGTTCAGGTAGTAAAGTGATGAACATGATAATATGGGGGAAGAATGACCACAAGGTCTCAATCTTACTTAAGTACCTACAGGCAGTTGAGAAATAATGAGTGCAGGATAGTCTTCTCCAGGGAAGAGTAGATCAGATGGTTATCCTAGAGCAAATGAAAAACCCTGAGAACATACATATGAGTAACAGTATAAAGACTGAGCAGGTTATATGTGTGTGTGTATTCATATGTATATGAATGCATATACATATATGTATATGCATGTAACAACTAATGAAAACAGGCACCATAGCTTTTAAAGAGAAAAAGAATAGATTAATAGATTGGTCTGAGGGTAGGAAAGAAAAGCAAAAATTATGTAATTTTATAATAAACCCAAAACATAATTAATGTTAATATAATGGGTCATTGTTTAAAGAAAATATAGTTTAGGACATGTGTTTAATGTTAGATAATGGCATAACTAGAGTGCATACTTAAAATAATAATAATGCAATGCAAAATGTAGGTTATTCCATATGGGTTGGATAGGGAAGTCTCAAAGGCAGAACAAGTACTACAGGGTCCTGCTATGTTTCTTAGTTTCCCCCAGAACTGGATGACAATACCCTATAGCTGAGGATAAGAAAATCCTTGATTTGGATATATGATAATATCAAGTTGAAACTGGGCAGGAAAAGTCCTTGCTCTAAGAAACATAAATCATAACTTTCAATTTGAATATAGTTTCCATTTGTTTAGTAATATAGTATACATATATAAACATCATTTTCAGACAGACTCTATGTATATACACTGGCTAGACTTCAACTTTCTCTGTAGACCAGGCTGAACACAAACTCTCCCATGTGTTTGCCTCCCAAGTGTTGAGATTAAAAGGAGTGCACTTCCACACAAAACATACATCATAGCCCTTCTACATTTTTGCACTTGGCTTACTTGATTTTTTTATTCCATGAAATATTTGTTGCTAGAGTATATATGACATCACATTTTCTTTATTTGGACAATTATTGTCAGGTGATTTCTCTTTTGTAGCTTTATATTCATGACAACAAGAATCACAGATGAAAGAGTAAAGACCTCAATATCTATAAGGGTTTCTACATGTAATAATAAGTATATGTACATCCTGATAGGAAAACCACCATAACTGTAAACATAGCTTTATCTGAGATTGTGGAGTCTGGTTCATATTGGATAGGCACAGTATTATTTGGTTTGCCTACGGCGTTATGCTAGGGTCAATTAAAAACACATGTCTTCATGGTTTAATGCATTGAATAGAATATATGTTAATGTATTATTAACCTTAATCCACCATTTTTATCATGGAGGAAAAACCATTGTCACTGAACTCTCTCATGGATAATATTTCACTTGGACAGGAATTCTCAATTAATCATCTCAACATAACCTGATCTTAAGAGCAGGTGTATTAGTTCAGGGACACAAGGTCAAATATCATTGATGAGAGACAAACAGAAAATACTGAAGTAAGATGTCCTAATTGGGAATAATTATTTTTTTCTAGAATGAGATCTCTGATAATATGTCCATGCCCAAGGTGGCATCCTTAAATACACATACTATTAGTAACACTAAATGGTCCTAGTAAGCTAAAATATCTGTCAGCATATCTATCTGTTTATCTATCCAATGTCTATCTGTCTCCATGTATCTATCAATTGTGAATCTACCTATTCAGACAAATAGACATACATGACTATCAAATATATATATATAGGCATATACATATATATTCCTAAATGGAATCTTCTCAGTCTTATTAATGTTACCTATATTGTATTTTCAAGAATTATCATTTGCAACTGGAATGCCAATTGGTGTGCTCCTACTTAAATATGAACACCTCTTCTGCTCTTAGCTTCCTTCGTTTGCCTATAGTTCTTTTTGTAGGGTTGATGTCTGATGGACTTTTTTCCATTCACTTTGGCATGTTTATTGGTATAGTCTTTGTTCAGCTTATCTTTAGGAAGCAATGTTGGTGAGACTTTATGGGTGTAGCTTCTGACAATACTAGGAGACATGATCTCACACCTACCTCATGATACTCTCACTATTTTGTCAGATGATACTCTAACCATTTAATTATTTTGTAAGACAATTGTGTTGGTAAACAGATTAAATAGTAGTATTTAATTAATGTTAGAGTATTGTCAATAAATAAAACCAAGAAAGACAGAAAGACACTAAGAGAGACTAAAAGAAAATACATGCATATCTTCATGAATAAATAAAGGGTCCTTTATCTACGAAAGTCATTGCTATGAATTTACTCTTTTCTTCAAAGGCACATGACTCATATATATGCGATTTAACTGGATCTTGTTCCAACTCCTTACAGATGTCATTAAGGAAAAGATACTCTCCTTAGATGGACTTGAGAAAACAGATTTTTGTCCTCTATTTTAAATTATGTGTGACATGAGGGCAGACCTGAAATGTTTGTTGCATGAAATCTTTCAGTGCTTTAAGACAATTCAACCTATAAAATCATTTACAGCTAAAAGAATATTTGAATCACTATATGATAAACAATAAATGCCTACCAATGTCTAGATTTGTATCTGATTTCTAATTGGATTATTAGGTAATTTGATGTCCAACATTTTGTGTTCTTTATATATATTTGGAGATCACTCTGTTTGATGTGGGGTTGGTGCTCTGTAGGCTGCTCTTTTATCTTATTGGCCATGTTCTTTGACTTACAGAAAATTTTCAGTTTCAGAAGGTTCCATTTAATAATTGTTGTTCTCAGTATCTGTGTTACTAGTGTATTTAGGAATTGGTCTCCTGTTCCAGAGCATTCAAAGCTACTTCTCACTTCCTCTTGTATCAGGTTCAGTGAAACAGGATTTATGTTGAGGTCTTTGATTCATTTGGGCTTTAATTTTGTACACGGGGATAGATATGGTTCCCTTTCCATTCTTCTACAAGTCTAAATTCAGTATGCCAGAGCCATTTGTTCATTTGCATTCTTCTACATGCTCACACACAGCTATGTCAGCACCATTTGTTAAAGATGCTTTCTTTTATCCGTTGTACAATTTTGAATTCTTTGTCAAAAATCAGGTGTGTGGATTGGTGTCAGGGTCTTCAATTTGATTCCATTGATCTGTTTCTGTCTCTAAGCCAATACCAAGCTGTTTTTATTACTATAGGTTTATAGTAGAGCTTGAAGTCAGGGATGGTGATGCCTTTGGAAGTTACTTTATTGTAGAGGACTGTTTTGGCTTTCTGGGATTTTTGTTTTTTCATATGAATTTGAGGATTGTTCTTTCGAGGTCTGTGCTGGTATTTTGATGAGGAATGCATTGAATTTGTATATTGCTATTGGTATGATTGCCATTTTTATTTATTTTTTTATTTTTCCATTCAAAATTTCCACTTCCTATACTCTTCCCATTCCCATCCCATTCCCCCACTCCCCCTCTTCTCTCCCACTCCAGTCCTTAGAGAGAGTAGAGTACCCTGCCCTGTAGAAAGTTCAAGTCCCTCCCCCTTCCATCCAGGCCTAGGAAGGTGTGCATCCAAACAGACTAGGATTCTAAAACCCATACATGCATTAGAAACAAAGCCCAGTGCCATTATCAGTGGCTTCTCAGTCAGCCCCCATTGTCATTCACATTCAGAGAGTCCAGATTGATCACATGCTCGTTCAGTCTCAGTCCACCTGGATTTCGTGAGCTTACATTAGATCAGGCAAACTGTCTCAGTAGGTGGACCAATGCCTCAAAGTCCTGACTTCCTTGCTCATCTTCTCCCTCCTTCTGCTCTTCAACTGAGCCTTCGGAGCTCAGTCCAGTGCTCCAATATGGGTCTCTGTCTCTATCTATATCAGTTGCCGGACAAAGACTCTGTGGTGATATTCGAGATAGTCATCAGTGTTGACTATGGGACAAGGCCAGTTTAGGCATCCTCTCCTCTACTGCCCATGGACCTAATTGGGGACATCCCGGTGGACACCTGGGATCCCCTCTTGAATTTTGCAAGCAAATGCATGGAAATAGAAAACACTATCCTGAGTGAGATAACCTAGACCCCCAAAGATAACTATGGTATGTACTCTCTCATTAGTGGACTCTAGCAGTAAACAAAGGACATTGAGTCTATAGTTCACAAGCCTAGAGAAGCCATATAACAAGGTGAACCCAAAGAAAAACATATATAGACCTACCTAGAAATTGGAAGAACACAAGATTGCCAGGCAAAACTTGGGAACATGAAGGTGGGGGTGGGGTAGGGAGAAGGGGAGAGGAGGAAAGAGAAATGAGAAGAAAAGGTGGAGGAGAGCTTGGGGTAGTGGGAGGGTTGAGATAGAGGAAGGGCAGAGATAGGAGCAGTGAAGAAGATGTTTAAATTAAGGGAGCCATTTTAGGTTTGGCAAGAGACTTGGCTCAAGTTTGCCATTTTTAATACATGGATCCTACTTACCCAAGACCATGGAAGAGCTTTTCATTTCTGACATAATCTTAAAGTACTTTCTTCAAAGGTTTAAGGTTCTTGTCATCCACGTCTCCCACTTGTTTTGTTAGTTACCCCCCAAATCATATCACATCCTCATCCCAAATACATGTCCCCTCTACATCAACCATAGAATCTAATTGTTGCTCTTCTTATATTCTTGGGTTCATGTTTACCACTAGAGTATAGACATATTGACAAGGACCAATCATCTAAGAAAACTGTACTCTCCCAAGTCCAGGACCATTTAGCTGACAAAGTATTTCAGTTGCAGGTGATAATTTTATTAATTATGTAATGAATATTAATAATAATACTAGTATTGGGTTTTTCCCTTCCACTTTTAGCAATTTTCCTCTTATCATCTTCATAAATTACACTGACTATTTTATATGGGACCTTAAAAAAGATTTCTGGTTGAGAAAGTTGTCTCAACATTTCAAATGATATAACAGGTGTTAGATTTTTAGGATTACAAGTCTTAGAATATTTTCAGTGCTCAGAATCCACCACCTAGGCCAAATAGTCATGGAAACATTAGAATGTTTAGAGTTACTTACAGTACTAAGCTACCACGCTCATTTGTCCATTCTGGAGAGTAATTTGGAAACTCTTTAAACTTCTTGAGTGTCTGTGCAGTCTAAACAACTCATGGTCTTCAGGAAGAACTGCAACACCATTGGATGTTCCCCAAACCTGCTCATATAAATCCATAATGCCCTTGATATATAATCATCTTTATATTTTCAATGCTATCTCCAAGGCTCTGTGTTCTGTGTCTTTAGGTAAGTCATTCTGAAGGTCCCTTTGAAAAGGAATAAATCCCAGCATTATATCATATGATGTGAGCCATCACATCTTCCTTTATATGTAAATGGTCAAATTATTTAGCATGCATCAGGAAATGAAATGGTTACATTATGAATCAATAACTCAAATGATTGTGCTTCCAACCCACTGGGTATCCCTTTCTTTCTTCTATGAATAGAATCCATCTTAGAACCTTATAAACTATATTATTTTTTTTAAAAAAAAAATTTACCAGTATTTTTCATGCATTGTATTATATCCTGTTTTGCTCCCCCCTCAATTCCTCCCTGAGTTTCTTCACCTTCCTACATCTTGGTGATGTACACTTTTACTACGGAAACACATGTAACAGAAAACTTGATGCCTTGATTTTGAAGTATGCAGTTCACTGACATGAGGTTGTTTAATTTTTTATTGACATTTCTGAAACACTTGTCTTTCTCATTTTTATTTATCCACACCCACTGCCCAGTCCCTGATAACCCCCACTGTACTTTTCACCTCTGTAGATTTTACCCTACGGGGTGACTCATAAGTGTGAAATGATGCCATATTTGTTCCTTTGTGATTTTCTCCCTCAGCTTACTGTTATGTTCTCAAAGATATCACATATTAAATAATGTCAGAATTCCCTCCTTCAGATTTGTATACATCTTCAGCCATCACGGGACATATACATGGTTGACACACATGGATGACAGCTTTGCTTACTGAGAAAAGAGTCATGAACATAGTTGAATGAACATGTATTCAAGATGATTCTTGAATTCTTTTTGGAATAGGCCCTGAAACTGAAATAATATATTTTATGGCTATTCACTGTTTTAGGTTGCTGACTAGTCTATTATACTACCTCCTCCATTGTTAATGCATAAAGATTTTAAACTCTCTCACACTCTCACTTGCAGTTCTGTGTTTTATTATTATTATTATTATTATTATTTATTATTATTATTATTATTAGTCGTCGTAGTAGTAGTAGTCGTGGTGGTGGTAGTAGTAGAAGTAGTACTAGCATTGAGCATTGATCTCTACATTTTTCTCTGCTCCCCTCCTTTATTCTCCCCTCCCCTCAGAACCTCTCCCAAAGTCCCCATGCACCAAATTTTCTCATGATAGTTTTTCTTTGTTTACTTTCCATGTAGATTAGATCTATCTATCTGTCTACCTACCTATCTATCTATCTATCTATCTATCTATCTATCTATCTATCTATCTATCTATCTTAGGGTCCTCATTGTTGTCTAGGTTCTCTGGGATTGTGATTTGTGGGCTGGTTTTCTTTGCTTTATGTTAAAAAACAAGTAATGATTGAGTACATGTGATCATTGTCTTTCACAATGGGTTGTCTCACTCAAAATGATGTTTTCTAGCTCCATCCATTTTTCTGCAAAATTCAAGATGTTAGAAGTTTTTATAGCTGTGTAATAAAACATTGTGTAAATGTACCAGACTTTTCCTTATTCATTCTTCGGTCGAGGTGCATTTAAGGTGTTTCCAGTTTCTGGCTATGACAAACAATCCTACTATGAACACAGCTGAGCACATGTCTTTGTGGCACGTTTGAGTATCTTTTGGATATATACCCAAAAGTGGTATTACTGGGTCTTGAGGAAGCTTCTTTCATAATTTTCTGAGAAATCGCCACACTGACATCCAAAGGGGTTGTAACAGCTTGCATTCCCCCCACCAATGTAAAAGTGTTCGTTTTATCCCACAACCTCTACAACATAAGTTGCCATCAGTGTTTTTGAACTTGGTCATTCTAACATGTATAAGATGGAATCTCAGTGTTGTTTAGTTTTGCATTTCTCTGATGACTAAGAATGATGACCATTTCCTTAAGTGTCTTTCAGCCATTTTAGATTCCTCCATTGAGAGTTCTCTCTTTATGTCTGTACTCCATTTTTATTGGACTATTTCTTCTTTTGATATCCAATTTCTTAAATTTTTTGTGTATTTTGGAGATAACACCTCTGTTTGATGTGGGGTTAGTGAAGATCTTTTCCCATTCTGTATGCTGTCATTTTGTCTTGTTGACCATGTCCTTTGCTCTACAAAAGCTTTTCATTTTCAAGAGGTCCCATTTATTAAATATTTCTCTCAGTGTCTTGCTGCTAGGGCTATATTTTGGAAGTGTTCTCCTGCTCCAGTGCATTCAAGTGTACTTCCCAATTTCTTTTCTATAAGGTTCAATGTGGCTGGCTTTATGTTGAGGTTTTTGATCCATTTGGACCTGAGTTTTGTGCATGGTGATAGATATGGGTCGATTTTCATTCTTCTTCATGTTGGTATCCAGTTATGCCAGCACTGTTGGTTAAATATACTTCCTTTTTTCCATTTGATATTTTTGCTTCTTTGTTAAAAATAAGGTGTTCAAAGGTGAGTTTATTAATATCCAGGTCCCCTATTCTGTTCAATTGGTCTTCTGTCTCTTTTTATGCTAATACAAGGCTGTTTTCAGTACTGTAGCTCTGTAGTAGAATTTGAAGTCAGGGATTGTGATGCCTCAAGAATCTATTTTAGTGTATGTAGCATGAGGGGCTGGCTTGTTAGGGTTTTTATCCCACCTGGTACCCCACAGCTGGCAAGCCCAAAGAAAATCACACACAAGACTCCATAAGATTATAAACTGATTGGTCCATTAGGTCAGGCTACTTATTAGTTCTTATAACTTATGTTACCCCATTATCCTTATCTACGTTAGCCACACGGCTCAGTACTTTTCTCAGCTGGGCAGCTTACATCTTTCCTCTCCGGTGGTCTGGACAGAACTGCTGAGGGAGCTTCCTAGAATACTTCCAGTCTCTTTGCTCCACCTCTACTTCCTTTCTGTCTTTCCTGTCTCTACTGCCTGCCTGGCCAATCAGCATTTTATTAAAATATGATTGACAGAATACAGATAATTCTCCCACACCAAGTGTACAGGATTGTTTTGGCTATCCTGGGATTTTTCTTTTCCATATGAAGTTGAGTATGGTTCTTTCAAGGTCTGTGAAGAATTTTGCTGGGATTTTGATGGGCTTTGCATTGAATATGTAGATTGTTTTTGGTAAGATTGTCATTTTTACTATGTTAATTCTACATAACCAAGAGAATGGGAGATCTTTCCAGTGTCTTCTTCAATTTCTTTCTTCAAAGGTTTAACGTTCTTGTTATATAAGTCTTCCACTTGTTTGGTTAGAGTCACCCCGAAATATTTAGTGCAATTTTTGTCTATTGTGAAGGGTGATATTTCTCTGATTTCTTTCTCAGACCTTTTGTCATCTGAGTACAGGAGGGCTACTGATTTTTTTTTGAGTTAATCGTGTATCCTCCTACATTACTTAGAGTGTTTATGAGTTGTAGAAGTTCCTTGGTAGAACTTTTTTGGATTTCTTAGATAAACTATCATATCAGCAAACAGTGAGATTTTTATTTCTTCTTTTCCAAATTGTATCCCTTTCATCTCCTTTTGGTGTCTCATTGTTCTAGCTAAGACCTGAAAAACTATATTGAATAGATATGGAGATAGGGGACCACCTTCTCTTCTTCCTGATTTCATTGGTATCTCTGGGAGTTTCTCTCCAGTTAGTTTGATGTTGCCTGTTGGCTTGCTGTATATTGCCTACATTATGCTTATGTATATTCTTTGTATCCATGTTCTCTTCAAGAACTTTATCATGAAGCGATGCTGTATTTTGTCAAATACATTTTTGGCATCTAATGAGATGATCATGTGGTTTTTATTTTTCAGTTTGTTTATATGTTGGATTACAATGACAGATTTTCATATGTTTAACCATCCATGCATCTCTGGGATGAAGCAGAATTGGTCATGGTGGATGATGGTGCTGCCCCAGCGCAGCCTGGATGCCAAGTCAAAGTGAAAGATGTTAGGATTAATGAAACACTTATTTCTTTCTCAGCCCTTATATCATCTGAGGACAGGAGGGCTATTGATTTTTTTTTTCAGTTAACCGTGTATTCTCCTACATTACTGAGAGTGTTTATGAGTTGTAGTAGTTCCTTGGAGAATTTTGGGTGTAGAATAATGGATCTTGCAGAATCAGAAGCCCTTTATTTTACATAACCAAGGTGGTTTTATACTGAACCCAGAGAGGTAGGTCAATAGGAAGGAAACCTCATTGCCAAATCCTTGGATTAGGTCCAAGGCAATACATACTCATGAAGCAGGGTTGGTAAACAACCCTGAAAGTACAGAACTTGTAAGTTTCTCAGAAACCCAGAACAACAAGGGCAAGAAAGGTAACCAGTAGGGGAGGTGAGTAGGAAAGCCAAGACTCCATTAGGTCCCATCATCTCCCCACTAATTATTTTATAAGAGGAAGATCCTCCTGTCTTAGATCATCTCAGAAGAGTAGTCCCTTACCTGTCCTTGCGAGTCCTCTTCCCTGTCTTAAGTGGACCCTTCCCAGTAGAAGTTACCCATCTATGGGGGTATCCTCGATATTTATGCATTTGTAGCCAGACTTTTGGCACATGTGGATTCCCAGACAACAGACTTAAAAGAACTTGATGAGTGACCATGTTTTGTGATCTCACCGATTGCAGAGTTTATACAGAATCCAAAGACAAATGCCCATGGTGATGAAACCCAGAATAACCAGCAAGAGAGTCCCCGTCCTCTGCTGAACCCAGCCTCTCAACTGGGCCATAGCATTCTACCAACCCTTGGCTGAAGTAGGGGGCATCTGAGTATTATTTCAAAGATTTGATGTTACAATTGCAAAGTGAAATTAAGGAAAGTATAATTCCAGGATCCCTGCAAATATGCATTAAGTTGTTTTGCAATTTCAGAAGCATTGGTCACAACAGAGGGTGTAACATAAGCATTATGATAAAAAATAAAAGCAAAACATTTGATGAATTACTCATAATGAGTCCATCTGCTCTTGCAATAAGGCAGTTTTTGCTGATTTCAATTTAAAAGTCCAATTTGATGTGAGAGTCCACCACAAGAGATACTTGGGCCATTGCAAGTCCAGCAACTGTCACAGGGGCAGCAGAGACCATAATGACAGCAACCACAGCAGCAGTTATTCTGAAATCACTTTTTCTCCATGCAGGGTCACTTATGCTTGAACAACCTTCTCTCAGACTGGAAAAGGAATGGTCACTGGAACATGAACTAACAGGGGAGTCGAGGAGCTCAGGCTACAGTCTCTGGAAGAAGAATCAAGAACAATATCTCCCTCTGCAAAAGTACTATTCCTAAGTCAGCAAGCCCATGGCCATACCAACACATGTTAATACTGTTTGACCCTAAAGTCTAATCATCAGGGATGAGTCACCCTAAGAGACCACTCTCACACCACAATTATTGCAAAAGCAAGAGAATTTTTATTTACTGCCATGACAGTGTCCCTCACCCTTGGGAGGAGAAGGACCCTTGAATGTCTGTTACAGGCTACTTTTAAAGCAAAAGGCCATAGGAACAAGGGAGGATGTCTGGGGGTTATTTTCCAACTATTTGATTTGGCTTTCTCGAAAGGCTACTCGAAAGTGGTTGTTCTGAGCCATGGCGGGAGAACAGTGGCCAGATCAAGTGAGTTAAGTGGGGACATCTGTTGGTCACTTTGACCCTCTTTCAGGAACTGAATCAACAATTTCAGGAACTGAGTCAACAACTGTGGGTTATTTTGCCCCGACTCCAAGGACTGGGTTCTATTTGGAGACAACCCACAGGGAGAAGGAAAGTCCCCAACATTTCAGTGTGGTTGTGAGTAATTACCAGGTTTCCAGGCCCATGAGGGGTTGATAAAGCTGAAATGCCTCAGAACTGTCTTAGAGTTTTACAATACAACCTCTTAACAAATCTGGAATTTGGCTGATACACTCTCCCCAAAGCAAAGCTCCATGCAGATCTAACTTGTCTACTGTAGGCCAGCAAAGGGGAGCTGGAGTAGGTCCATGATCATGTGTCACAGTACTTTTTATATCCCCCTTTTCCACGAAAGACCAAATATTTCTTAGTCCCACAACCTTGCCAGATGTAGCATTTGGAGGAAATTCAGCTATGTAAGCATCCCTGAGTATTACACAGTGATAGAAAAATGAAGAAGTTTCATTTATATAAGAGTGATTCTGTGCCTTCCAACAATTGGTGGAATAAAAAGATGGATATAAAATATTAGTCTGGTTCACTGGTATTAATATTGGGGAATTCCTTACCAGCCTCCATACAATTTGCCTGCTTTAATGAGATTCACCAGGATGCTGACCATGATCATTCCTATCCATAGCTTTCGTACTACTTCCTTTGAAGGTGCTATCTACCAGTCGAACATATCCATCCAGGATCCAAATAGGTTTGTCCTCACTTGGGGAAAAACACATAGAGCCCCCCTCACCCTTGCCAACAGTGGTGTGGATTACTTCCAATGTCCTGTAATAATGTCTTTTCATCATACCCATCCAAGGACTGAGAACATTTATTCTAATGTCTTTTTATGGCCAAGTGGCCCTCATGATTCACAGTTAAAAAATTTAAAATAAATAAAATAGAAGTCAATTATGTACTGGGAGAGGGAATATACTGCCCCTTTTATTTTTGTGAAATACTGTTTTAGAATCATATGTATTCTTTCTACTATAACTTGTCCAGTGGTGCTGTATGGAATTCATGTAATATGTTTAATATCATTATCTACATAAAAGGTTCAAAATTTTCCACTAGTACATGCAGGACCATTATCTGTTTTAATAACATTAGGTAATCCCATATAAGCAAAAGCCAGCAGGCAATGAGCTATCACATCCTTAATTTTATCCCCACTATGTGATGAAACAAAAACTACTTTAGAGCAAGTATCTACCGAAACATGCATGTATTACAGCTTTCCAACTGTATGTAGGTGGGTTACATCCATCTGCCAAATGTCATTTGGCTTAAGACTACAGGGGTGAACTCTTGCAATTGGTGCATTATGAAAGGGAAAACAAGTGGAACATTGGGTGGTAATTTTTAAGGCAGTGACTTTCGAGCAACCAGTATGGTGCTGCAAAGAACAAGCATTTAAGTGATATTTATCATGAAGTTTAGTAGCCTTTTCTTCAAGGATGGCAAATAATATTTGGGTATTTGCATCTGCAAGCTGATTGTGCTCAGCCAGAGGTCCAGGAAATTGAGTATAACCTCTAATATGACTCACAAAATGAGGAACACATTTGGACCAAAATAAATGTTGCAAACAGCATAATTGTTGTTGTATATGGGACACAGGGGAAATATAAGAAGGGGTCTCCAAGGGAGTAATAATTAGAGACAAGTAAATACTATCACTATATAAATTAATTGGCTCATCAGAAAACATTTGCAATGCTTGAATACAGTCTCTTTTTCAGCTGCCTGAGCAGAGACATCGCCAACAGGTGTTTGGGATATCAGATCTTGAGAAACTACCACAACATTTCCTTTTGGGGAACTGTCCATACAAACTGTTCTAGCTCCTGCCAGGGGCCTAGATTTTGCTCTCCGTGGAAAAATGACAGAATGATTCTTAAAGAAATTTAACAATGAATGTTCGGATTAATGATTATCATTCATTGCATCAGTTGTTAATAAATATAAAGTCCAATCATCATTATATTTCTGTAGGGGCAACAATTGATCTTTATCACAAGGAAGTACAATTTTGTCTGGAATTTGCTACTGCACCAGCATGGTCTGGAACCACGAGTCTTGGCAGAGGGTGTCCAGGTTGAATGAATCCACAGAACACGAGGTTGAGATGGAACAGCAGCTTCGTTATTGTTCTGTTGGGGCTAGCTTTTATACCATGGCACCAAAAGAGGAATGGGCTATGAAGGGACTGTCACCTGACCCAAGCAGGGACTGTCACCTGACCCCAGTAGGGGTCAAGGACTGATCACGTGCACTCAACCTTCACCTGACCCCAGTAGGGACTGTCACCTGACCCCAGCAGGGATCAAGGAATAATCACATGCACTCAAACTTTCTTATCCAACTCTAGGAGCAGAGGAAAGTTATGATATTTTGCAGATAAGCACCTCAAATGGGGGCAGGGAAATGTAACTCAGGGCAGCAATTCCCACAATTTGCCAAAGGTTTGTGTACTCATCCGCCTAGCTTTTTAGAGCAACTGTAGAACTAAATCGCAATATGGGATGATAACAAGGGAAGGAGAAGCAGGCATATGTACCCACATAATAGGTCCAGTTTGCCAAAAAACATCAGTTGGTGCAAAATGAGAGGCTAACACTAATAATTGTATGGATTTATCATAATCTACCCTTTGTAAATGTACCTGTTCTGTACTACACATGAGCAATTTTAGAGTTTCTGTGGCTTCAGGAGTAAGCCTTTTTGGGGGATGAGGGGTCAGTATCCCTGGGTAATATATCATATAAGGGTTTAAGATCTCCAGACTTAATAGATAGTAAAGGGTATATCCACTGCATATTGCCCAATAAGCATTGCCAATCATGTAAGGACTTAGGATGGGCACAATCAAACTGCAACTTCTGTGGTTTAATTCCTACTTTTTTGCAAAATGTGTCCAAGATAAAAATATGGGGGCATGGCTTGAACTTTTTCTGATGCAATAATCAATCCAGCAGCTGCTAGGGCTCGTTGAATGTCAACGAATACATCATGCACTTTTTCTAAATGTTTAGCAGACAATAAAATATTATTCATATAATGAATCCTATAAAGATTGGAATATTTCTGTCTAATGTGATATAGTACTACTGTCACATAGGATTGGAATATATCCAATTTTTGATATGGATATATTTGATATGCCCTGGAGTAATACGACCCAATGGAAGGATAATGCAGTTTCTTTAAAATTAATAGAAAGCAAATTGAAAGCAATAATCAGGATGCAAAGAATAGTAAAGAAGCATATTCTTCATATTCATTACAATAAAAAACCAATTTTGGGGGATAGCTTCTGGAGAGGAGAGCCCTTGCTACAGTGACCACAGAATTTGCATGGTTCTATTTACTGCATGAAGGTCCTGAAGCACCCTTCATTTATTAGATTTCTTCTTTATTACAAAAAATAGGAGTATTACAGGGCGGCATGGATGGCAATATATGCACAGCAAGCAATTGTTTTTATACTAGAGCATGAGCTGCCCACAAGTTTTCTTCACTTAATGGCCACTGTTCCACCCATATGGTGCCATCCGACAACCATGTGACAGGTATGGGTATAGGCTTTGTTACAGTGACCTGCACTAAAAATGTCCTAGCCCAACACGGTCCCATGGTAGGTGAAATGGTTCTGAAGGACCTTGTAAAAGTTTTGGCAGCTGATCTCCAGCCACCATGTAGGGTAGAGCCTTCCAAGCCTCAGTAGCAGCAGTTGTGATTTGTGCAAATACCCCCAGATCGTGCAAAATTTGTTCCTGCAAGTCAGCATAAGCCCCGTCTCCAGATAACATGTCTAAATAACACTGAACTTGTCTGGCTTGAGCATTTACTCACACAGTCTGCAAACAGTTTTTCTGATATTCTCCCTGCCTAGAAGATAGTCTCTCCCCCAGATAAAAGGTGTGGCAATATTGCTGCCAATCGCTTGGTGTTAAATTCAGAGGTGAGAAAGAATACACCATGGCCAATGTGAAGGGTGCTTGGGACCCTGTAAGGAGCCGTCAGGACATCGCCAGGCGCTGCGCATCAGACGGGGAGGAGGAGCCGTGGCCGCCAGGGATAACTATTCACAGTCAGACAGAACCACTTACACGTTTTACAGTATATCCTGAGGAAGTCAGAGTCTGAGCCAGCATGAAGATTAACTCTTGTCTTTGGTCTGATTTATCTTTATTGTAACCATGTGCAAGGTGGAGGTTTGAGGTTGCTGCATGACCTTAGGGCAGTCAATGCTCAGATGCAAGTCATGGGCCCAGTCCAACAGGGCCTCCCATTGCTTTCAACAACACCAAAGAATTGGCCGGTAATGTCCTTGGACATCAAGGACTGTTTCTTTTCAATTCCCCTGTGCCCTCAGGACTGGGAGAGGTTTGCATTTAAACAAAAAGGGGATATAGCTGAAACAGTGTCCCCCAGAGAAAGGATCTCCCTTGCACTCTTTACACTTAATTTTTTAATTCAAAACATTGCTGGAAAAACAGCAGCAGACAGGCATGCCCTGTATGAAAGCTCTGTGGAGCAAGATTTGGTCATGTGGAAAGATGTATTGGTTAACAAATGGTATGGACCGGATCTGGTGATTTCCAGATCCAGGGGAGCGATTTGTGTCTTTCCCCATAATCGAGAGGATCCAATCTGGGTGCCAGCAAGATTGACCAGAGAAGTGAAGGATGCTGCAAAGATGAAGATTCGTGCGGAGGCATCAGTGATGACCCTCTGGGCGGGGACAAGAGCAGCTGTTTCACATTATCACCTTGAACATCACCCGTGTGCAACCTTTTACCTTTGAGCAATTTTCTGACTGGCTTTATTCTGCCTTTTCCTTTCTTAAGGAATGTGTGGGAGTAGGGATATTTTTGGCATGCTGTCTAGGTGGATGTGCGGTATGTCTGTGGTTGGTATGCCATCTGCAAGTCCAAATTAGGAGGGACAAGGTCATTATGGCACAGGCCTTGGCTGTCTTGGAATGTGGATTCTCACCCCAGATTTGGCTTTCAGCCTTAAAGAGCTTGTAGGCAATATGCCATGCATAACCTTTGCACCCTCTAGGGACCAGTTAGTCCCATTGCACAGAGGAAGGTATGCATAGGTGAGTGTGTATGGATACAGCCCTTGCACTCCCAGGGAAAAATTTATCCCATTACACGGGAAGGGTGTATCTTGCTTTTTCCTTTCCCTTGATTGATCCACACATCATGAGGTGGGGACCAGATTGGGAAATAGGTTTTGCCTTATTGCTCTACAAAAACAAAAAGGGGGAGCTGTAAGGAGCCTTCAGGACATCGCCATTATGGTGCTGGCGGTCCTGCAGCTTGGAGGTAAACAAATCCTTTCGAAGATGCTACCCTGCCTGCATTTGCATAACTGAGCCTTGTCCCTGGCCTATCCCGAGGCCCCAGGTATCTGCAAAATGGTATTCACCAATAAGGACAGTATCCAAGGCCCTCCAACCTAGAAAAGCAGCTGCCGCTTGGGCCTCTTTCTCTTTCGCTTCTCTCTCTCTCTCTCTTCTCCTTCTCTCTTTCTCTCCTGCTATCCCTTCAACCAAGAGGCTCCAATAAAGTGTGATCAGAGAAGAATCCTCGATTCGTGGCCGTTCTTCCTTGCTGGTCAAGGAGCGCACCACAGGACCCATAGACATCAACAGCCTGCTTTAAGTGTTTTATCTCCTTAAACTGCAATGAAAAATGTTGGTACCTCACCTGCTCCGAATTATTGTGGTTCAGTACTTCCATTACAGTTGCCACCATATGTGCGAAACATAACATCTATTTTCACCCTTCTTTGAATGAGACCACCACCCTTCATCATTATCAGCTGGTGGGGCCGAAGGAGTTGGTGGTGAATCTTCTTCTGCTGCTTTACATTTTCTCAGCTTTGTATGATTTCTTATCTCCCTATGTATTATTTCCTCCTCATCTTCCAAAGATTCCTCACTATCCTCTAAAAACCCAGAATCATCAGACTCCTGCTTAGCAATTGACTGTTTTCTGAGCCAGGCAGAGAGATTTTATCTAAAGATCCTCTCCCAACATTTTTCCCATTACCACTACCACATGTCCCTATTTTACCTTCCTGGTTCTCTAAAGAACACAGAGAGTGGTGGGTCTCTTCCTGAATTTCTTGCAAATCTTCCTTAGCAACTTCTACCTCACATTTAACTTTGACCCTATCCATTAACAGAACATCTTTAACTAAGCACCACAATGAAAAGGTCACAATGGGAAAGCTGTCAGGGTCCTCTCGTTGTAGTTTCTTTTGTAGGTCTCTGTGCACCTCTTCCCAATCTGAAACATTCAGATCTCCTCCCATAATAAACCAGGGACTGGACTGATCTATGGTTTTAACAAAGGCTTCTATGGTTCTTTTTTTAACGTTGTTCCTTGTTGCTCTAACAATCCTTTCACCTAAAATTGCAAATCTCTTTTTCTGTTAGCAGTTCCCATCTTGATTCCCCAATATGTTTCTGCAGGCCCAGGATGACACTGTCCCCTTCCCCTGTTTCTTGAATCTTGGTGGGACCTCCACTTGCACTGCCAGCACAACCTGAATGCCGAGTCCAGGCGAAGGACATCAGGATTAATGAAACAGGCACTCTGGGTGTTGCAGAATCAGATGCCCTTTATTGTACATCACCAAGGGAGTTTTATACCTAACCCAGACAGCTGAGTCCACAGGATGGAGACCCTATCACTGGATCCTTGAGTTAGTGTACTCATGAAGCAGGGTTGGTAAACAACTCTGAAAGTATGGAACTTGTACTTTTCTCAGAAACCCAGAACAACAACGGCAAGAAAAGTCACCAACAGGGGAAGTAAGTAGGAAGACAAGGGATCCATTAGGTCACAACAGGATGGTTCTGATGTGTTCTTGGATTTGGTTTGCCAGTATTTTATTGAGTATTTTTGAATCAATGCTCATGAGTGAGATTGGCCTGTAATTCTCTTTCTTAGTAATGTCATTCTGTGGTTTGGGTAACAGTGAAATTGTAGCCTCATAAAAAGGATTTAGCAATGTTTCTTCTGTTTCTATAGTGTGGACCCACAGAGGTTCTGACTCTATCTTGCTCCCTCAGTGGTCCCAGACTCAGGCTCTGACACAGACCCACAGAGGTAATGGTACCTGCCTGTTCCCTTTGATGTACCAGACCAATGCTCACACCCACAGAGGTCCTGGCTCAAGACTTCTCCCTCTGAGGCTCCAGAATCATACCTGGACACACAGAGATATCTGGTTCCAGCCTGCTCCCTCAGAGGTCCCATATTTATACCCAGACCCAAAGGGAACCTGGCTCAGGCCTAGTTCCTCAGAAGTCCTAGGTTCTCACACAGACCCAATAGGGTTCTGTCTTAGGTCTATTTCCTTGAAGGTCTCAGATTCACATCCAGAGCCTCAGAAGTCGTTGGCTCTGGCTCACTCACTCAGTGTTTTCTCAACTGTACCTGTTCCTTTGAATTTTCCTGTCTGAGGTCTGCTCTGACTCAGGTCACTGGCTCATTCGTGGTCTACCACTGTCCCTAATGCCCAGCTGGCTTCCTCAGGCCCATCTGGCTTAGGTATCTGGTTCAGTCCCACTCCTGGGGAATTTGTTGCCTCAGGTTTGTTCCAGCCCAAGGTGCAGTTCTTTGCCTCAGGCCTAATTTGGCCTAAGTTACCAACATTGACATTTCTCATAATTCCAGTCTGGATTCTCTCCTGCAGAAGTTCCTGGCTTGGAGTTCGTCTCTGCACAGTTTCTAGCTCTGGTCTATTCCCTAGAGTTTCCAGGTGTGGGTGTACCTAGGCCCACAGTGGATTGGGCTCAGGCTTACTTCCTAAGAGGTCCCAGACTCTCACTCAGACAAACAGAAGTTTCTGGATTCTGCCTATTTCCTTTGATGCACCAGACCAAAGCTCAGAAACACAGAGGTCCTGGCTCAAGCCTACTCCCTATGAGGTCCTGGACTCCGTGTGTTTTTTCTTGTAAAAAAAGTTTTGTGCATAAAAACCTTTATTCAACTGAGATAAGGAGGAAAAAGTGGCAAGTACTTTATACTTTTCACAGAGTTCTCTCAGTCATAATTTTCCTTTTTATAGGACATAGGGATGACCACTGTTGACCACTGCTGCATATATCATACTATTCATGTATTTGTTGGTAAATTCTCTGTGTGAATAAAATTCATCCACTTTTAGCAGAACCAGGGAGCACTGCCTTTGAGTGTGAGCTATTAGGAGACAGGATTATCCATTATATCCCTATAACTTACTAAATTCAAGTATATTACTTTACTAATTTGCACTTTGATCCTAACCTACAAAAGTTTGAGATCATAGCTATGTGCCTATTATTTAACCATCATGAGGCTTGAAAGAACTTTATTGAAAGATATTTTTTCATACAATACACCCTGGTTATGGATCCCCTCTCCCAAATCTTCATAGAACTTTCTTGATTCCACATGTCTCCAAATGCACACCCATTCTCTCCCACTTAAATATAAATGGATATCTCATGATAATCAAAAAAAGCAGAAAAGGATGAAGCAAACAAACTACCAGAAGAAAGAGTAAAAGAAATACATGTAGAAATCCCATAGAGTTTTCCTGCTCTTAGGGATGGAGAGGGAGGAGGAGAGGGAGTGGGGGGAGTGGGAGGGTGTTGAGAGGAGGGGCAGAAATGGAAACTTTTATAATTTAATAAAATAAAAAAATACACAAAGGATAAAGAAACGGAGAGGGAAATCAGAGAAACATCACCTTTCACGATAGCCACAAACACCATAAAATATCTTGGGGTTACTCTAACCAAGGATATGAAAGACCTATTTGACAAGAACTTTAAGCCTTTGAAAAGAGAAATTGAGGAGGATACCAGAAAATGGAAAGATCTCCCCTGCTCTTGGATTGGGAGGATCAACATAGTAAAAATGGCAATTCTGCCAAAAGCAATCTACAGATTCAATGCAATCCCCATCAAAATCCCATCAAACTTCTTCACAGACCTTGAGAGAAGATTAATCAAGTTTATATGGCAAAACAAAAAACCCAGGATAGCCAAAACAATCTTATACAATAAAGGAACTTCTGGAGGCAGTACTATCCCTGACTTCAAACTCTATTACAGAGCTACAGTATTGAAAACAGCTTGGTATTGGCATAAGAACAGAGAAGTCGACCTATGGAATCGAATAGAAGACCCAGATACTAACCCTCAAACCTACGAACACCTAATTTTTGACGAGGGAGCTAAAGGTATACAATGGAAGAAGGAAAGCGTCTTTAACAAATGGTGCTGGCATAACTGGATGTCAACCTGTAGAAGAATGAAAATAGATCCATATCTATCACCATGCACAAAACTCAAGTCCAAATGGATTAAAGACATCAACATCAATCTGTCCACTTTGAACCTGATAGAAGAGAAAGTGGGAAGTAGTCTACAAGATATAGGCACAGGAGGCCACTTCCTAAGTAGGACCCCAGTAGCACAGACAATAAGAGAAACAATGAATAAATGGGACCTGCTGAAACTGAGAAGCTTCTGTAAAGCAAAGGACACTGTCAGTAAGACAAAAAGGCTGCCTTCTGACTGGGAGAAGATCTTCACCAACCCCTCATCAGACAAAGGTCTGATCTCCAGAATATACAAAGAACTCAAGAAACTAGACACTAAAACTCTAATTAACCCAATTAAAAAATGGGGTACTGATCTGAACAGAGAATTCACAACAGATGAACTTCGAATGGCCAGAAGACACTTAAGGTCATGCTCAACCTCCTTAGTGATCAGGTAAATGCAAATCAAAACCACTTTGAGATACCATCTTACACCTGTCAGAATAGCTAAAGTTAAAAACACCAATGATAGCCTATGCTGGAGAGGATGTGGAATGAGGGGAACACTCATCCATTGTTGGTGGGAATGCAAACTTGTGCAGCCACTTTGAAAATCAGTGTGGCGGTTTCTCAGGAAACTGGTAGTCAACCTCCCTCAGGACCCAGCAATTCCTCTCTTGGGAATATACCCTAGAGATTCCCAAACATACTACAAAAGCGTTTGTTCAACTATGTTCATAGCAGCACTATTTCTAATAGCCAGAACCTGGAAACAGCCTAGGTGCCCCTCAATAGAAGAATGGTTAAACAAGGTGTGGAACATATACACATTAGAGTTTTACTCAGCGGTAAAAAATAATGACATCTTGAATTTTGCATGCAAATGAATGGAAATAGAAAACGCTTTACTGAGTGAGGTAAGCCAGACCCAAAAAGAGGAACACGGTATGTATTCACTCATAAGTGGATTCTAACCATAATTTAAGGTCTTTGAGCCTATTATTCGTGATCCTAGAGAAGCTAAATAAGAAGACGAACCTGATGAAGATTATTTAGCTATCCGCCAGGAGGTAGGAAATAGTCAAGAGTCCCAGGTAACCTTGGGTGCATGGGGGGTGGGGGGGTGGGAGGGTTGTTGGAAGGGGAGAGGGTTAGAGAGAAGGGAATAGGGGAGGAATGGATAAAGCTCGGTTGACCGGGATGGGGGGAAGGGAGGAAGGATGAATGTGGGATCAGGGAAGAATTTATTTCAACTAAGGGAGTCATTTTAGAGTTTACAGGAAACTTGATTATATATGGGATCCCAGGTCCAAGGAGAGATCCCCAGATTGTTCTCTGGACAGAGGAGGGGGTGCCTGAACCGGCCTTGGCCCGTGACCATACTGATGAATATTTTGCTTATCACCATAGATTCTTCATCTGGCGTTGGATGGCGATACAGATGGAGGCCCGCGTTGGAGCACCGAACTGAGCCCCCCAAGATCCAAATGAGGAGCAGAAGGAGGAAGAAAATGACGAAGGACTGCGAGGGATACTATCACCCACTGATACAAGGGGTCGGATCTAATGAGAGTTTACCAAGGCCAAATGGACCGTGACTGAACGAGCATGTGATCCAACCAGATTCTCTGAATGTGGCCGGATTTTCTGAATGTGGCTGGCCTGCAGTCTTTCTGAGAAGCCATTGACAATGACACTGGGACTGGTTTCCTCTGCATATACTGGATTTTTGGGATCCAGTCTGTTTGGATGCTCACCTTCCTGGACCTGGAGGGAGGGGGGAGGAACTTGGACTTCCCACAGGGCAGGAGACCCTGACTGCCCTTGGGGACAAAGAGGGAGGAGGAGAGGGAGGGGGGAGTGGGAGGGCGTTGGGAGGAGGGGCGTAAATGGAATCTTTTTATAATTTATTAAAATTACTTTCAAAATAAATAAATAAATAAATAAAGAAATCCTATAGAAACAGAACACAGTAAAGCAAAAAATACATGAATGGGTTAATTTTTTTAATAAATAAAAAGAAAGAAAGAGAGAAACAAAGAAGTTAAGAAAGAAATCTCATTCAAATCATTATGATCCATGAAACCTCCAAAGACACCTCAGAGTTCATTCTGTGTTGTCATCTATTGCTGGGCATGGGGCCTGCCCTAAAGAGTAGTTGTTATTTCCAGTGAGACTCTTTTGGAGAAATTGAATTTTTCCTTTGGTTTGGAGATAGTGTCTTAGTTAGGAATGGGGGCTTGCGAGCCTGAAGGTAATGTTATTGGATATGTCCTTATAAACCCTTATGCAAATCTAGAAAACTGGTTTATGAGGAGGGGTCTGTGTTTCAGGAATGGGTGAGGATTTGTTATGTGGGTCACACTCTGCATCACAGGACTTTTCTCTTTTTCTTTTTCCTTTCTTTCTTTTTTTCAGGTGCTTCACTTTCTCCCATAATTCCATGCCCATTTCGAAATTCCCTGTTACTACTAAGTAACTAAGACCTGATGGAGGAGGGTCATCTGTCTATGTGTTACTTTCATTGGTTAATAAAGAAACTGCCTTGGCCCTTTGATAGGACAGAAAATTAGGTAGGTGAAGTAAACAGAAAAGAATGCTGGGAGGAAGAAGGCAGTGAGGCAATTGCCATGACTCTCTGCTCTGAGACAGGCACAGGTTAGGATCTTTCCAGATAAGCCACCACCTTGTGATGCTATACAGATTATTAGAATTGGGTTAGATCAATATGTAAGAGTTAGCCAATAAGAGGCTACAGATAATGGGCCAGGTAGTGTTTAAATGAATACAGTTTCTGTGTAATTTTTTCAGGGGTATGCTAGCTGGGATCCCTTCGGGAACGCAGCCCGCTGTTCTTTCTAGAGTGGTACCCAGTGTGGTAATGAACCTGAGAGGGTTTTAAAACCTCAGAGGGTTTTAAAAAAAGGAAGAGAGAGTTTAACACAGCTTTTTTTGCAAGGGCGTGCTGTAGAGAGATTTCCTGATTCAGCAATAGTGGCAGAAAAAAAAGCCATGCCAGCCATTTTAAAATATGGCTTCCTGGTCCCTGCCGCCCATGCAAACTCTGGCTATGGAGCATTTCTGGGCCCAGTTGAGGTCGGGACCAAAGTAGCTGAGACCATGACTGTGGCTCAGCTCTTCCTGCCTGTGTAGTCAGTAGGGTCAGGTCTACTAGAAAGTTGTGGTTTGGAAATATCATCGCGGTCTCTGTCTGGGAGACAGAGCTTTTGAATGGAGCATTTGGAGTAAAGAGCTACAATTTGTTTGATGACAACCAGACTCACTGTGTGCCTAAAAGGGGGTCATTGCATGCAGCGGCTCAGAGGCACAAGCGCCTCCACTATGCTTGCAGTGCAATGTGCAAGGCTCAGAGGCACAAGCGGAACCGCCATGTTGGACTGGGCGGGGCAAGCAGGCAGTACCTGTTTTTGACCTAGGAATGTCACAGCTTAGATTATTAAGTACTTAGTGATTTAAAACCGCAAAGCAACAATGCTCCTAGATAGTAAAAAATGTTTCTGTACAGTAAAAAATTACAGATTCACAATAGTACAGATTCAGACGTAAACGACCTCTGAATGGGTCATAGTGTTTGATGACTGTACTTAGGCTTGGGAGAGAGAAGAAAAAAATATAGAGAATAAAATTAATACCTTTAAAAAAAGGGTAAAATCTTTAAAGAGACAGAGTACAGATAGTTATAGATTAAAAGAAATAAATAAAAATAAGTCACATAAAAATGGAAAATTCACAGAAAGTCTGGAATATGTACATTGTGTTTTCTTTAAAATTTTTGACTGTGAAGGAGCTAAGTACAGAGAGGCATTTCATTATGTCTCTAAACCAGAATGCCAAGCTAAACCAGAATGTATATAAGGGTATTATGACTTCACAATTTGGATCTAAGGATATGATACATTGGAAAGTAGGTTCTTCTTTTGTTTTCACAGAGGATGAGACCCTGTGGATTGTTTCTATCCCAATATTGTATGATAGACCATGCCCTCCTAAAAGGTTGATGTGAACACCCTCAAAAAATTACTTCATTCAACTGCCAACTGAGATGAACCTAGCACACAGGTTTTACCATGAAAGAATGAATTAACAGTGTCCGTATACAGCAGGAAGAAGTTTGGAGAGAAATAATTTCATCCACATTCCCAAATATTGTTTATAAATGTTCTTTTACATTTAAAGGGGGATATGATATAGATATAAATAATTTGCATTGGTATGGATTTTGCTTTAGTGATATAAATTTAAGGTCATTTTTGTTATATGTATATGTACTTCTAATATTAATTTAGGTATTTTGATTGTGTAGTTCATTTTAAAAATGTAATGTATATTAGGAAATATAGGTTGTTAATGGATAATCATTGATAATGGTCAAGCTTGTAGTCATGTTTTTTAGATTTTCTAAATATATAGAGATATATTTCAGTAAGAAATATCTTTCTTTCTTGAAAGATATCATTCATATCATTCATTATGATATTGAAAGATATCATTCATATCTTTCAAAGACTACAGAATATGGCATTTAATGTTTTAATAACTTAGGGTTTTTCATGAAAATGAGACACACCTGCTCCTGGCAGCACCAATAAACTTCAAGAGGAAGATAGGCATCGAAGAGTCTCCTTATGGAGTTGGTTAGCTATTTGGGCAAGAAACTGCTCTTGCCTGGACTGTTGCATAAACTGGACACAGAGAACCCGCAGAGAGAGGACTGCTGAACTTGCCTAAAGGTGAGATGGTCTTTCGGGGTTCCTGATTCATGAAGGAGTCTGCGAGACATTCTGCAGGACACAGCAGATAGTAACTGAAATGCCTTTGAAATGTCCTGCTTCATGGAAATGTCTGCTGGAAACTATGGGCCTATAAGCTGAAGATGGATGCCCCAAAGGCACAAAAAAACTTTGGGTGACTGTCCAGACAGCGAGATGTCTCTGTCATTTCTAGAGTTTTGGAAGTTGCTTATTTCTTGTTTACTTAGGTAATATCATATCCTTCTGGAGTCTTTGATGGAGTTGAATAAATAGATAGTTAAATTTTTCCTTAATTATAATAAAAGATAAAATAGATGTAGATATTGTAGCTATAATTCTTGCTTTATAACTGTTTTGCTATATATAATTTTACTATGTTAAAATGAAAGCCTTTCTTTTTTGTTTAAACAGAAAAAGGGGAAATGATGTAGGAGAGTCATCTGTCTATGTGTTACTTTCATTGGTTAATAAAGAAACTGCCTTGGCCCTTTAATAGGACAGAAAATTAGATAGGTGGAGTAAACAGAACAGAATGCTGGGAGGAAGAAGGCAGTGAGGCAGTTGCCATGACTCTCCTCTCCGAGACAGATGCAGATTAGGATCTTTCTCAGTAAGTCACCACCTCATGGTGCTACACAGATTATTATAAATGGGTTAGAACAATATGTAAGAGTTAGTCAATAAGAGGCTACAGATAATGGGCCAGGCAGTGATTAAATGAATACAGTTTCTGTGCAATTTTTTCAGGGAAAAGCTAGTTGGGATCTGGGCAGGAACGGAACCCACTGCTCTTTCTACAAAGACCATCTGGATCCATTTTTGAAAAGTATAAATTTGAGTATAATGTGCGGAGTTGTTGTCTAAGGAGAAACTTGCACCATGACCTTCAAATTTGCTCTGAAGGATAAACATGCATCCATCCCACAGATATCAGACATGTAAACAAACAGGTCTTTAACAATCTGAATCTTGATCCACTCTCCCTCAGTGCCCTGCTATAGACAGTGCTTATGCAAGCTGGCTATCAATTCCAAATCCATCTTGTTGTTATAACTTTTTGAGTAGAATATCTGTGCATTCACTTAGTTAGAACACAGTGGGTATATGAATGAAAGTGTTTCTGGGCAAGGAAATACTGTTTATAGGCTCCTTGAAGACTCCTTCATGTGTAGTCACTGACATAGTCCAGATTTTTACTGATGAAAAGACTCCATCTCTTAACTTTTCTGCAAAACAACCCAGCTGAGATCCCTGGGTCATAATTTTCCAACGTATCATTTTCATTTGCAGACAAGGCTTTAGACTGATAAGGCATCCTGATTACATGGTCTACAGGATCAATTAAAAGTATAATTTTGCTTCATAGAAAATATTTGATTATGTAAAATTTTTCCAATATACGTTTCATGTTAGTGAAGTGAATTTGGTTGTTCAAAGGAAGAATTCCAAACAAGAGACAAGGATAAAGGAAATTCACAAAGGCCGCCATAATTTCTGTTTCATATTATTTCTCTCTCTCTCTCTCTCTCTCTCTCTCTCTCTCTCTCTCTCTGTGTGTGTGTGTGTGTGTGTGTGTGTGTGTGTGTGTGCATGTGTAAGTGTTCTACTGATGATATAAATCAGTGTTCAATTTATTCTAGGCAATGAATATACCATCTAATTCTATTCCTCAAGTTCATTTATTTAAATACATTTCCAAGTATATAGCCATTATGATTTTAATCACTCAAGACTCTCGCTTTCCTTACCAAAAATTTTATAAGTTTAACAAACATGCAAATAAGAATGTCAGTGCCTACCAAAGTCAATTTGATAGGTAACTGATCTCCCAGAAGTTAGTTTTGTGTTCGTCTTTCAAACTTAAAGATGAACATATCTTATTGCATGTATAAGTAAGTCGTTTATGTTTCATTGAAACAAGTGACTTCACTGGCTCATTTGTGAGAGGTTTGGAGTTCAGTTCTCAGCACCAGAATAGCAGCTAAACATCAGTTGTAACTCCAGTAATAGTGTCAGACACTCTGTTCGGGACTCTTCAGGCACCAGGCACACAAGTGATATGTACATGTACATGCAAGCAAAATACCCCAAAATATCCAATATTTACTTTAAAAGGTTTTATTTTGTTTTGTTATGTTATAGATGTATGTTTAGGGGGAGTGCGTGTAGGTGTCATGCCCTTGGAGGCAGGAAGAGGGCATCGTATCCCCTGGAGATTGTTGTGAATAGCTCAAGGAAAGTGCTGGGAAACAAACTCTGGTCATCTCTAAGAATAGAAACTGCTCTTATTCACTGAGCAGTCTCCAACCTTTATACTTTTACTTTTATCTACAGAATGTGCAGGAGTAATATATAGAAAAAAATTTTCAATGCAACTTTTAGACAGGACAAATAAAACAGCTCTGTAGAACTCTAACAGATTTATTCTGTGTTTTCCCTTTTCCCTCATGTTCCTGGTTGTTTTCACACTTCGTTGACACCATCTACAGCTCTACTGAAGTGAAGTAGTGAATCTTCAGACTGACAAGCCTCCTTTGCAGTTTTTGGTCGAGAGTTTTGGGATAAGGCTAGCTACCAGTAGATACTGTCTTTCTCTGGAGGAAGCTCCATGGCTTCTCACTTACCCCTTCTTTCTTTCTCCCAGCATCAAGTTTAGTTTTCCCAACTAGCTCTGTTCTACTCTATCAAGCCAAGCCAGTTTTTTTTTATTATCCAATGGTATTCATAGCATACAAAGGGGAATCCTACATCAATATTCCATGGTATATCTAAAGCTACTACAAGAATGTGGCCTGCAGTGTGGGAAGATGACCTGACACATTGTATATATGTGTGTCCCTACCATTTCAGTGGTTGCAGTGACTGTGTCTTAAGGAAATTTTTTGCACATCTGCTTTAAAAAAGGTTTAAGTCTTTAAATAGACAGAGTACAGATGGTCATAGATTGAAAGGAGTGAAAATTATAAACCACGTAAAAATGAAAAAAAATCACAGAGAGTGTGGATTATGTATATTATTGTGCTATCTTTGAAGTTTTTGACTGTGAATGAACTAAGTATAGAGAAACATTTCATTGTATGTGATACTAGGCTAAACCAGCATGTTATTGCAATGGTATCATGACTTCCAAATTTGAGTCTAAGGATATGTTGCTTTGGAAAAGATGTTCTTTTCTTGTTTCTACAGAGGATTAGAATCTACCTGAAGATTGTTTCCATACTGGTGTGGTTTGATTGAAAGAGACCTCCTGAAGGTTGCCATGAACACCCCCCAAAATTACAACTCCCAACAATCATCAGGAAGCAGTAAAGAGAAAACAGCACCCATATTTCCAAATATTGTCTATAAATGTTTGTTTACATTTAAAAGCAGATATGGTATATATATGAATATTTGTATTTGATAGATCTTGGTTTATTGATCCAAATGTAAGGTCAGTCTTGTTATGTGTATATTTCTGCTCTTGATTAGGTGATTGTGACTGTGTAGTTCATTTAAAAATGCAATGTATAATTAAGAAATCTAGGTTAATAAATAATCATCTATAATCATCAAGCTTGTAGTCATGTTAGTCAGATTTTCTAGATGGACAGATATGTTTTTCAGATGAACAGCCATTCCTTAAATCTTTCAAAGACTACAGAATATGGCATTTAAAATGTTTTAAGAAGTTAGAATTCTTCATGACAGAGACACGTTTGGTCTGCTTCTGGTAGCACCTTTTTTAGTTCAAGAGGAAGATGGGCATTGAACAGGCTCTTTATGGAGTTTGCTAGCCATTTGGGCAAGAAACTGCTCTTGCCTAGACTGCTTAACTGGTCATGCAGGACCTAGAGTGTAATGACTGCTGAAGTAGCCTAAATTTGAGACAATCCTTCAGGGTTCCTGCTTCATGAAAGTGTATGCTAGACATTCTGCAGGACACAGAAAAATGTGACTGACAAACTGCCACTATTGGTGGCACTGTCTTCGAAATTTTCTGCTTCATGAAAATGTCTGCTGGATACTATGGGAATGCGGGCTGAAAACTGGATGCCCCAATGGTACAGATGTACTTTCAGTGATTGTCTAGGCAGTGAGAAGTCAGTCAATACTAGAGTTTTGGAAGTTGCTTACAATGCACATCCTGTTTACTTAGATAATATTACATCCTTTTGGACTCTTTGATGACATTGAAGAGTAGATAGTAATAATATAGTTTTACTTAATTTTGATAAGAGATAAAGTAGGTATGAATATTGTAACTGTAATTCTTGCTTGATATATGTTTTGTTATATGTAATTTTAATATTTTAGAGTTAAAACCTTCCTTTTATTTAAACAGAAAGGAAAAAGTGATGTGGAATTTTCCCCTGTATGCTGTGATTACTATTAGTGAATAAAGAAACTGCTTTGGACTCATAGCAGGGCAAAACTTAGCTGCGGGGGGACTTAGCTGAATGCTGGGAGGAAGAAGGACAGAGTCAGAGAGAAGTCATTTAGTATACTAGAGAAAGACACTGGGAAATTTAATCATTAAGCCAGAGCCACATGGCAATACACAGATTACTGAAAATAAGTTAAATTAATATGTAAAAGTTAACCAATAAAAAGCTAGAGCTAATGCCCAAGTAGTGACTTAATTAAGACAGTTTCTGTGTGATTATTTTGGTTATGGGTGACTGGAACAAACACACGGCATCCTCCTCTAACACACTGGGATCTAAAATTATTGCTAGATATAGTTTTCTGCCTTTCTAGCATTTTTCGATGTCCAAACTGGCAGCCAGCCTTTTCCAAAGAGACTGAAAAAAACACAAAAGTAATTAGCCACCCCAGGACATTATCAAGCATCCCAACTCCCCTGTGGCCACAAAATCTGCAGGAAACATTCATGAGAAACCTTACAATGCCCAATTCCCAGCCATTAAATACCCCAAACTGCCCACAGTTTTATAATAAACAAAAGGGTGGAGTGTAATGATTTCAGCCACAATAAGGCTGGTACTTCTGGGTTCTAGGGACCATGCATGTGCAGACAAGCCCTCAGGCAGTAGTGCCTAATACCCCCTCGTGATGTTCAAGGGCCCCCACATAACCCATATTTGACTTGGATTACATCATCCACTTGAGGTTCAGCTAGGCCCTTGCAAGCATGTGTGAGCACCGTCATTTGCATATGATGTAGACAGGTCAACCTCCTGTGCACATGCACTAGGCAGCTGTTAAAATCTGGACACACCATCGTTCTCTCTCTCTCTCTCTCTCTCTCTCTCTCTCTCTCTCTCTCTCTCTCTCTCTCCCCGCACACTGGCTTCCCCAGGACTCTACATTCCCCCTTAATAAACATCTAAGTGGGCTTGTTGCTTGTTCCCTGTTTCCTTCTCACTTGTGCCTGGTAGTTATAGTCCTGCCTCAGCTCATGACACTGTGACTATGGAGCAGGCTGCTCTGTCCCCACTTCTCTCTTTGCTACGCACTCTATTTTTGTCAAAGCTGTAGAATCAGGCATGCTAAAAGCCACTGCTCTTGGTGGATCAGTACCTGAGTACACACCAGGGCCACGTCTGCATTGTTTAGCAGGTCCCAACAATGCTGACTGTCCAGAATGGCTTCCACCAGATGTAGCACTTGAACAGGGTTGTGCTGGAAGTCCCAACACAGCTTGCCTGATTGGGTCACCAGCTCCTGTGGGAGACAATGAGTGTCCTCATGCTCTCTCAGCAGCCTCAGGAAGCTCTGTATCCTGCAAGAGCAGCTCTGTCAACACAGAACATTCAGAATAACACTGTTACCAACTGTGTTCTAGCCAAGAATCTTCAGATCAACTCCAGAAGGTAGATGACATGAGAGACTCAGGCTACACCACTTCCAAGGTAAGATAACTCATCTGAGAAAAATCTGGGGTGATTTCACACATTTTCCTTCTAATTCCCCAAATAGCTGTATCCTTAAAGAAGCAGCTGTGCACAGACCACTGACCAGAAAAGTCTGCCACCACCCAATCTAACCCTTCTGAGTCTTAACCCTTTCCCCTGGCCTGACCCTTTATTCACTCATACCTTCCTATGAGCCATGCTTTCAAGGAAGCTATGGCTATATGTCCATTTTCTCTTTGCTGTACCATCTGTGGGTTTCCTAGAGGACCCAACATCTGTCACAGGGGTGACAAATCATTCACTTAACCATGTGCAATTTGCTCTTCTCACAGAGCTAAGGACAAAGTTTTCCTAGAACATCTTATAACAATAGTAGTAATCTACTAGGGAAGAAATCAGTGAATTCACAGGCTTGAAGTGTTTCCAACTTAGGGCATTGGTGCGGCAGGTTGATGATAGATTTTCAGGCATGAAATCTAATCCTGGAGATCCCATTGCTGTGGAATACACTCCAAAAGTGAGACTGAGGACAAGCCACCTTTGGGGAGTCCAGCCTGTTGCCCCTGCTAACAAGAGCCTCCCTGATCTTGGCTGGTTCCCTCACTCACTAGGGTCTACAACATGTTCCTCACCAGCCTCAAGAGAATGTTTGGGATTTCCAAAGACGAAGAACAGGTCTAACTCAGGACCCAGTTTCATCCAGTACCGCAACTCCATGCTGTATCAGGGATAGGGTCAATTCCTCCTGAGAATCATATTTGAGGAAGAAAGAGGCTCCCGCTGAAATCCCACCCAGACTGGCCACAGTGAGCTAGATCATGTAACTTTCCAAAATGCTACTCCTTTGGAGGTAGAGGCTAGGAAATTCTAGACTCCAAACACAGGGTATAGAACTGGGGAGGCACAGTAGTCAGGTCCACAGTAGGCCTATATTTCCGGACACTACCACCAACGGACCTAGTTGTGGCACCTCCCTGCAACAGAGCCCCAACCTATCCTCTTCCTTCAACTCTTCCCGGAAAGCCTCCTCTGACTTTTGTTGCTTCCATAGCTGGATTCCTGGATCTGCAAACAATAGATAGCTACAAATTATCCAAACTTTAGCCTCTGCTGACCCAGACCAGTGCCTCCTGACAACATTGGGAGTGGCAGCAAGATATGACCCCTGCTTCTTAGCAGGGTGGGCTAAGTGAAGTTGATCCAGGACACAGTGTAGAATGTCCTTGTGGTGCCTGTACATTATACAAAGTTGTTGTCTTTCTGGTCCCCTGTGCTCCCTGACTTGTTCCTAGCCAGAAGTGAGTGTGGGAGCTCCTGACACAAACTCTGAGAACTGGCAAGTTGCTTGCCTTGGTCGGGTTGTAACAGAGCCCATTCTAGGATTCTTAATGTATTTAAGGGGTGGGAATTCAACTTCTATGGCCATGGAATATGGGGAGTTTGGGGTTTCTGGGAAACCTAACTCCTGGCACTGTTTTCAAGACCTGACAAAGCCTGATGGGAGTAACAAGTTTTCTGATCATCTAGCAAATACACAAAGACATTTCATAGCCCAGAGAAGAAAAGCGTTCTGTTCTGTGGCCTGGAGATTTCTGCTCATGCACACTGTCAGTTCATAACCCCATAAAACTCTCTTTAAAACATGTTGTATGTTTAAACATGCTTAAGTTCAGAGGACAAACAGAAGAACTCAGTTCTTCCCTTCTACCATATGAATGCCAGGATCAAACTCAGGTTGTCAGGCTTGGTAGTAAGAAAGGCCATTTGCTAAGCCTTCTCACCATGCCCCCTCACTTTTTGTTTGTTTGCTTGCCTACATATGTACAATTTAGATTTTGCAAGAATGTTCTAACATTCTGAAATCTTTCCAGTTCACACCCAGTGGCAATTATTATCTTTAAATCATTTCCTGAGATATTTATAAAGGCTATGCCTTCATTTAAATGAGTGTGAAATTGTAAGCTTCAGCAGCTAATCCTAAATATTTTGTCTTCCCCTTTGTTGTTTTGATTCATCTGACAACCACACATCAGTCAGTATGTATTTGTCAATATAAGCTTTCAGGCATGCCTTCAAAAGGTGCTGTTTTAAGCATATTGCGACAATTGCGTCAATTCCAACATCTAAAGAATCGAGTGAGATGATAAGTGGCTGATGCCTTTGAAAAAGAAACTAATGATTGCTCAATTCTGTCAATTCTTTTACCTTGTCAGACAAAGAAAATGATCTTGGCCTAGAAACACTTAGGGGGAATTAAGTCATGCTGTTTGCCTGTGTGTTTCTCATTTTAGAACAAAAGTAACAATTAACTACCAGAGGTGGTAAGTTTGCTGTGTCCTCTGTCATGTGTGCTGGAAGAGTGGACAGATGTGCCTGTGGCTCTGAGCTCTGAAATGGCCTTTTACAGAACAACTGACGTGCTGTGGGTCAATGATCTTTTAGCCTGTCACTTGTATTATTTTTAATAAAATGCTAATTGGCCAGTAGCCAGGCAGGAAATATAGATGGGCAACCAGGCAGGAAGTATAGGTGGGAAATGAGAATTCTGTGAAGAAGGAAGTTTCAGTCTGCAGTCATCACCCAGACAGAGATGAAGGCAAACACAAAGCTAGCAAGATGTGACTGCCTCGTCAAAAAAAGATACCAAGCCACGTGACTAACACAGACAAGAATTATGGGCTAATATAAGTTAAAAGAAGTAATAAGATACCTGCAATACTTGGTCAATCACTTTATCATTAATGTAGACCTTAGTGGAGGCCCATAAAGACCAAAGGTCATAGAGTGGGAGAATTATTTTTTTTTAGTTTATTCAAGGTGATTGTACTTCTAACTCAAATGAAGGTCCCACCTATTTGTAAATTAGTGTTCTCCTCTCTCCAAGCTATTGTAAACATGTGGGCTAGTTGTCAAATCTTGTGCTGCTCAAGTAGGGAATTAGTAGGTTCCTATCTAAAACAAAAGTCTAAAGATCCAACTAAGTTCTAGTTTACTTTATGGAAATAACTAGGATTCCACCCAGGGATTTGTTTGCCTACAGAGTGTTTGGTCTAGGGCATGAGCTTCTAAATCAAACAAAGATCCTACCTAGGTATAAATCAGAGTTCTCCTCTCTCAAGGCTGTTATCAACATGTATGTATGCATTACACATGCATGTATGTATGTGTTGTGTGTACATATATGTGTACACACATGTATATGTGTGTGTGATATGATTTCTGGTTAGTTCTATGTAGTGATGCATTTTCATATATATTCATGTCTCTTGTATTATAAATGATCTACAATGCACTGCTTTAAAAACTATATGAAGCTGGTATCTTTCAAGTAAACTTGTTAATGGTGCTAACCTTTCCAGGCCTGTGTTCATATGTTCCTTGTTTTATTGTGATACTTCCATGAAGCAAAGGTTGTGAGACGTACCTTAACAACGCACTCTTCAAGCACTACATTGGAATAACTAAAAGAAAACAACATATGCCTTCTAAACAGAAGGTTTCCATTGATTAGTTGCTAAAGTTAAGTCTATATGGAGTTACCAATGAAATATGACTTGAAGTTGGGAGAATGCATGGTGAGAGAGATATAGAAGAAATTAGACAACAGGTGGATAAGATCATATTTCATTACCTGAGATCAGTACCTGATCATAAGACAGTACCAGTTCGATTTCTCATAAATTATTTTTAAAAATAGACTATTATTTAAACCAGGGTCACAGAATTAGTCCAGCCATGAGCAAAATGAAGTATATGGCAGAAGATTAGGAACAAGTAGGGGGATTTCTAGTAGTCTGAGTTTCAGGCCCACCAGGGCTACATAATAAACCTAGATCTCAAATTGTGTGTGTGTGTGTGTGTGTGTGTGTGTGTGTGTGTGTGTGTGTGTGTGTACATCTAAATAAAGACATGTATCCCGATGCCAGGGATGGTTCATCTTTCTGAAAGAGTAAAGGCTATTTTCACTGATGTTGATTGCATTCTACCAACTCTGGTAAGTGACATAGAGTGTTACTCTGATTTCCTGGGGGGTGGGGTTATTGCTTAAATTATTGCTACTCAGCACTAGGTTCTATATGCTATAAAACAGGAGTCCCAGACATGTTCCAGTCAATGCAGTAATGGAACACATGGTTATAAACTGAGTCAACTTTCTGATTGGAGTTAAGATCAGCTCCACAGAAAGGAGTTCCCTTCAGGTACGGGGAACATAGACAAAGTCTGAGGTCATGAAATTCACAAGCCTCAGTGGAGAAACAATTGTTAATGCTTGGATAAACAACTATGAGATGATTGCTAAGGTGTTTTCCACTGTGTGTATTCATGACCATGAATTATTAGTACTGGTGATGTTCTTTTGGATAGCTTGTCTCCTGCCTTTTCCTCACTTGACTTACACGACAAAAGAAATATCATGACAACATACCACTACCATGAATAAACATAAAGACACAAGGGTTCACTGCTCTAGAGTTAGATATTCAAGTCAGAAGATTATGTCAGCCCTTTCAAAATTTGGGAAAGAGGGCACTGGGGAAATTCAAAGCTCAGAGGAGGGGTGAAGTACTCTAGGGTTATTTCCATCAAGATAAAACATCCCATCTTTGAGGAAAGCTTGTTAAAATACAGGATGTTCTAAGAGGAGGTGAGAACATTACATCCTGTGGGGAAGCTGTTGAGCTTAGGAAGCAAAGGCCTCTCTTCAAGAAGTCCTTAAAATGCACCAGATTCACTAGACCCTCCCTCCTCCAGCATAGGTAAGCAGTAAGAACTTCTGAAGGACACTCGCAGACCAGCAGAGCTTCCTGTACAAGGCACTCTACAACTCTCCAAGCCGCCTCCTAGTTGTGCTGTATGCTCCAGGTTTCCAGCTGTTTCAATCTATCATTCATGGTGAGGTGATCATATCCAGCAGGGTGTATGGAAATATAATGTGTAATTCTGAAAAAAATCATGGGAATATGTGGAGGTAAATATTCCAGAAATGTCCACAATGTCTTTGTCAGTGCAGTTTCTCGGTACACACTTGTCTGTTTTATAGTGTTTGATAGCCTGTCCTGTCAAGGGTTGCAAACATATGTTGCCACCCACAGTCTTGAACGAGGCTGAGAATATTGTGCAAAACAATTTTCTGAGAGACTTTCCCCACCCCCCTCGACTTTCTGGTTGCCCTGCAGTGGTGGCTATACCCTGCTGAGCTCTCCCGAATCCCATCCCAGCCCTCATCCAGGTATACCTCCCTCTCTTTCTCCCCTCCCCCTGGGGACACAAGATCTCCCCAGAGCTGCTCCCGGGCACTCTGAGCCTGGGCTGTGGGCTCAGCCGGGCAGGGGCAGTTACTGTGCTCTGAGAGCATGTCTGACAGGCAGGCCCTGAATCACCTCAGCCACATTCCTGGCCAGCAAGAGACAGTGATCTTCTAGCAGACATCCATTGGAGGAGGGGTGAGTTGCTCCTGGCCCGAGGACCTCGGCTAGGAGGAATTCAGACTTTCCCCACCCACCTCGACTTTTTGGTTGCTCTGCAGTGGTAGTTATACCCTGCTGAGCTCTCCCAATTCCCATCCCAGCCCTCATTCAGGTACACCTCCCTCTCTTTCTCCCCTCCCCCTGGGGCCACAAGATCTCCCCACAGCTGCTCCCTTGCGTGCTGGGACGGGGCTGTGAGTGCAACCCGGCACGAGGGAGTGCCTGTGTTTCAATAGACTGCCTGAAGAAAGGTAGACATTCTGTCAGTGAAGTCCCTGCTCAACAAGGGAACCTGACCTGGAACCAGAAGATCCAATATAGAGCAGTTGAAGGAAAAGATCGGCAGACGCATAGGCAAGAACTCCTCCAACAATCTAAAAAGCAACATGAAATCACCAGATCCCAACGACCCTACAACAGAAGGACTTGAACCTCTTAATTCAGAAGAATTGGAAAAAATGCCATGATGAAAGCAATAGAATCCCTTAAACAGGATATGAATAATTCCCTTAAAGAACTGGATGAGAAATACAACAAAAGGATTGAAGAAATGAGTAAAGAAATGGATGAGAAATATAACAAAAAGTTTGAAGAAATGAGTAAATCCGTGAATGATACACTGGGAAACCAAGAAAAAACAATCAAACGGGTAATGGAAACAGTTCAAGAATTGAAAACTGAAATGGAGGCAATGAAGAAAACACAAAACAAGGGCCAGTTGGATATGGAAAGTCTAGGTAAACGAACAGAGGCTACAGAATCAAGCATAACCAATAGGATACAAGAGATGGAAGAATGAATCTCAGAGTCTGAAGATACCATAGAGAAAATAAATGCTCAGATCAAAGAAATCAGCAAATCCAACAAATTCTCATCACAAAACATTCAAGAAAGCTGGGACACAATAAAAAAACCAAATCTAACAATAATAGGGATTGAAGAAGGAGAAGAATTGCAGATCAAAGGCCCAGAAAATATATTCAACAAAATTATAGAAGAAAACTTTCCCAACCTAAAGAATAATATTCCTATGAAGGTTCAAGAAGCATACAGAACACCGAATAGACTTGATCAAAAAAAAACATCCCCTTGCCATATAATAATCAAAACACAAAACATACAGATTAAAGAAAGAATATTAAGAGCTGCAAAGGAAAAAGGTCAAGGAACTTATAAAGGTAAACCGATCAGACTTACACCAGACTTCTCTATGGAAACCATGAAAGCCAGAAGGTCCTGGATAGAGGTACTGCAGAAACTAAGAGACCATGGATGCAAACGCAGACTACTATACCCAGCCAAGCTATCATTCACTGTCAATGGAGAAAACAAAATATTCCAGGATAAGAACAAATTTAAACAATTCGTAGCCACAAACCCAGCCTTACGGAAAGTAATAGAAGGAAAATCGCAAGCCAAGGAATCCAACATCGCCAACACTGCCTACAATAACTCAGACATCTAGCGACCCTTCACGAGCTTAACTCAAAGAAGGGACACATACAAACTCTATTAAACAAACAAACAAAAAATCATAATAACCAGAGTCAACAACTACTGGTCATTAATATCACTTAATATTAATGGACTCAATTCACCTATAAAAATGCACAGACTAAGAGATTGGATACGAAAACAGGATCCAATATTTTGCTGTTTACAAGAAACACACCTCAACCACAAAGGCAGACATCTACTCAGAGTAAAGGGTTGGGAAAAGGTTTTTCAAGCAAACGGACCTAAGAAACAAGCAGGTGTAGCCATTCTAATTTCCAACAAAATTGACTTCAAACTAAAATCAATCAGAAGAGATGGAGACGGACATTTTATACTCATAACAGGAACAATTCACCAGGAGGAAGTCTCAATCCTGAATATCTATGCCCCTAATATAAAGCCTCCTACTTATGTAAAAGAAACACTTCTAGAACTCAAGGCAGTCATCAATCCACAGACAATAATAGTAGGAGACTTCAACACTCCTCTCTCACCAATGGACAGGTCAATCATACAGAAATCCAGCAGAGAATTAAGAGAATTATTAGAGGTATTGAATCAAATGGACTTAACAGACATCTATAGAACATTCCACCCAAATAGGAAAGAATATACCTTCTTCTCTGCAGCTCATGGAACCTTCTCGAAAATTGACCACATACTCGGTAACAAAGCAAACTTCCACAGATACAAAAAAATATTAGTAACTACCTGTGTCTTGTCAGACCACCATGGATTAAAGTTAGAATTTAACAACAGTGTTACCCCCAGGATGACAACAAATTCATGGAAGTTGAACAGTCAACTACTGAATCACCCCTGGGTCAAGGAAGAAATAAATAAAGAAATTAAAGTCTTCCTTGAATTTAATGAAAATAAAGACACAACATACTCAAACCTATGGGACACTATGAAAGCAGTGCTAAGAGGAAAGTTCATAGCACTAAGTGCCCAATTAAAGAAAATGGAGAAAGCACACATTGGAGACTTAATAGCACACTTGAAAGCTCTAGAAAAAAAAGAAGCTGATACACCCAGGAGGTCTAGAAGACTGGAAATAATCAAACTGAGGGCTGAAATCAACAAAATAGAAACACAGAAAACAATCCAAAGAATCAATGAATCAAAAAGCTGGTTCTTGGAGAAAATCAACAAGATTGACAAACCCTTATCCAAACTAATCAAACGACAAAGAGAGAACTTGCAAATTAATAAGGTCAGAAATGAAAAGGGGGACATAACCACAGACATAGAGGAAATTCAGAGAATCATTAGATCTTACTACAAAAATTTATATGCCACAAAGTTGGAAAATGTAAAAGAAATGGACATTTTTTTAGATAAGTACCATATACCAAAGTTGAACCAAGACCAGCTGAACAATCTAAATAGACCTGTCAGTCGTGAAGAATTAGAAGCTGTTAGCAAAAATCTCCCTACCAAAAAAATCCCAGGACCAGATGGTTTCAATGCAGAATTCTACCAGAACTTCCAGGAAGAGCTAATACCTATACTCCTTAATGTATTTCACAATATAGAAACAGAAGAGTCATTGCCAAACTCTTTTTATGAAGCTACAGTTACCCTGATACCAAAACCACACAAAGACACAACCAAGAAAGAGAATTACAGACCAATCTCACTCATGAACATTGACGCAAAAATACTCAGTAAAATAATGGCAAACCGAATCCAAGAATACATTAGAAAAATCATCCATTATGATCAAGTGGGCTTCATCCCAGAGATGCAGGGTTGGTTCAAAATACGCAAATCTATCAATGTAATCCATCATATAAATAAACTGAAAGAAAAAACCATATGATCATTTCATTGGATGCTGAGAAAGCATTTGACAAAATTCAACACCCCTTTATGATAAGGGTGTTGGAGAGATTGGATTTACGAGGATCATACCTGAATATAATAAAAGCAATATATAGCAATCAGACAGTTACCATCAAATTGAACGGAGAGAAATTCAAAGCCATTCCACTAAAATCAGGAACACGACAAGGCTGTCCACTCTCTCCATACCTCTTCAATATAGTGCTTGAAGTTCTAGCAATAGCAGTAAGACAACATAAGGAAATCAAGGGGATTCGAATTGGAAAGGATGAAGTGAAACTTTCGTTACTTGCCGACGATATGATAGTGTATATAAGCGACCCCAAAAACTCTACCAAAGAACTCCTACAGTTGATAAACACCTTTAGTAATGTGGCAGGATACAAGATCAACTCCAAAAAATCGGTTGCCCTCCTATACACAAAAGACAAAGAAGCAGAGAGGGAAATCAGAGAAACATCACCTTTCATGATAGCCACAAATAGCATAAAATATCTTGGGGTAACTCTAACCAAGGAAGTGAAAGACCTATTTGACAAGAACTTTAAGTCCTTGAACAAAGAAATTGAGGAGGATACCAGAAAATGGAAAGACCTCCCCTGCTCTTGGATTGGGAGAATCAACATAGTAAAAATGGCAATTCTACCAAAAGCAATCTACAGATTCAATGCAATTCCCATCAAAATACCACCAAACTTCTTCACAGACCTTGAGAGAACAATAATCAAGTTTATATGGCAAAACAAAAAACCCAGGATAGCCAAAACAATCTTATACAATAAAGGAACTTCTGGAGTCATTACCATCCCTGACTTCAAACTCTATTACAGAGCAACAGTTTTGAAAACAGCTTGGTATTGGCATAACAACAGAGAAGTCGACCTATGGAATCGAATAGAAGACCCGGATATTAACCCACAAACTTATGAACACCTGATTTTTGACAAGGGAGCTAAAGGTATACAATGGAAGAATGATAGCATATTTAACAAATGGTGTTGGCATAACTGGATGTCAACCTGTAGAAAAATGAAAATAGGTCCATATCTATCACCATGCACAAAACTCAGGTCCAAATGGATTAAAGACATCAACATTAATCCGACCACTTTGAACCTGATAGAAGAGAAAGTGGGAAGTAGTCTACAAGATATAGGCACAGGAGACCACTTCCTAAGCAGAACCCCAGGAGTGCAGACAATAAGAGAAACAATGAATAAATGGGACCTACTGAAACTGAGAAGCTTCCGTAAAGCAAAGGACACTGTCAGTAAGACAAAAAGGCTACCTTCCGACTGGGAGAAGATCTTCACCAACCCCTCATCAGACAAAGGTCTGATCTCCAAAATATACAAAGACCTCAAGAAACTAGACACTAAAACCCTAATTAACCCAATTAAAAAATGGGGTACGGATCTGAACAGAGAATTCACAACAGATGAATTTCGAATGTCCAAAAGCACTTAAGTTCCTGCTCAACCTCCTTAGTGATCAGGGAAATGCAAATCAAAACAACTTTGAGATATCATCTTACACCTGTCAGAATAGCCAAACTCAAAAACACCACTGATAGCATATGCTGGAGAGGATGTGGAATGAGGGGAACACTCATCCATTGTTGGTAGGAATGCAAACTTGTACAGCCACTGTGGAAATCAGTGTGGCGGTTTCTCAGGAAACTGGGAGTCAACCTCCCTCAGGACCCAGCAATTCCACTCTTGGGAATATACCCTAGAAATTCCCTAACATACTGCAAAAGCATTTGTTCAACTATGTTCATAGCAGCACTATTTGTAATCGCCAGAACCTGGAAGCAGCTTAGGTGCCCCTCAATAGAAGAATGGTTAAAAAAGGTGTGGAACATATACACATTAGAGTTTTACTCAGCGGTAAAAAACAATGACATCTTGAATTTTGCATGCAAATGGATGGAAATAGAAAACGCTTTACTGAGTGAGGTAAGCCAAACCCAAAAAGAGGAACACGGTATGTATTCACTCATAAGTGGATTCTAACCATAATTAAAGGTCTTTGAGCCTGTTATTCATGATCCTAGAGAAGCTAAATAAGATGATGAACCTGATGAAGTTTATTTAGCTATCCGCCCGGAGGTAGGAAATAGACAAGAGTCCCAGGTAACCTCGGGTGCATGGGGGGGCGGGAGGGTTGTTGGAAGGGAAGACGGTTAGAAAGAAGGGAGTAGGGGAGGAATGGGCAAAGCTCGGTGGACCGGGATGTGGGGGAGGGAGGAAGGATGAATATGGGATCAGGGAAGAATATAGTTCAACTAAGGGAGTCATTTTTGGGATTGCAGGAGACTTGATTATATATGGGATCCCAGGTCCAAGGAGAGATCCCCAGATTGTTCTCTGGACAGAGGAGAGGGTGCCTTAACCGGCCTTGGCCCATAACCATACTGATGAATATTTTGCTAATCACCATAGATCCTTCATCTGGAGATGGATGACGATACAGACGGAGACCCACATTGGAGCACCGGACTGAGCCCCCCCAAGGTCCAAATGAGGAGCAGAAGGACGAAGAAAATGAAAAAAGAAAATCAGGACTGCGAGGGATGCTATCACCCACTGATACAAGGGAACGGATCTAATGAGAGCTTACCAATGCCAGTTGGACTGGGACTGAATGAGCATGTGATCCAACCAGATTCTCTGAATGTGGCCGGATTCTCTGAATGTGGCTAGCCCGGAGTCTTTCTGAAAAGCCATTGACAATGACACTGGGACTTGTTTCCTCTGCATATACTTTATTTTGGGGATACAGTCTGTTTGGATTCTCACCTTCCTGGACCTGGAGGGAGGGGGAGGAGCTTGAACTTCCCACAGGGCAGGAAACCCTGTCTGCCCTTAGGGATGAAGAGGGAGGAGGAGAGGGAGTGGGGGGAGTGGGAGGGTGTTGGGAGGTGGGGCGGAAATGGAAACTTTTATAATTTAATAAAATTACTTTAAAAAAACATTTCTGAATCTTTTGATGATCAGGGACATCTAGTCACACTTTTAGTCAGTGTCCTGTCAGGGTCTTTGCTTTCATTTATCCTTCCTAAGGACTTTTACATTGTGCCAAATGCATTGTTTCAGACACATTCAATATGTGTATATAATCTCAGGTTTGTCCACTTCCTATGCCGATTCAGTTTTGCAAAAGTTTAATCATTTTTGTTAAAATATTTGCAGTAATATACTTTTCAAAACATGGTTGAGGGAAATAGGCCCATTTATAGTTACTCTTTGTTAAGCTTCCTGTGTTGATACAGTATTATTTTCTTATTTATACCACTTCTTTTACTGTATGAGATTATAATATAATTGCATGGTTTATCCCTCCCCTTTCTTCCCTTAAAATTCTCCCATATCCCTTTTCTTGCTCCCTTTTAAACATTTGGACTTTCTTTTTAATAATTATTGTTGCATACATACATATATATAATATATATATATATAAGAAAATACTTATTATATATAATGTTACTTGTATGTATATTTTTAGTGCTGAACAATTGATTTTTCGATAATGAGTTGGTGTGTTCGTTCCTGGGGAGGACTGTTTGCTTCTCCCACTCTCTGCATTCTTTAATTCCCTGTAATAATTTGTATAAGTTTGAAGCCTCCTGGACTTTTCCATCATGTTTTCTTTTTGAGACCAGTTCTCAGTGTATCCACAGTTGTCGTGGACATTTCTCAGAAGCATCGGTCACTGTCATTTTTGTCCATATCTTTCTCCCAACTATTTAATGTTCTTAGATGTCAGTGATATCACACTTTGCTGGATTTAATTTTGCTTTTCTTTTTTGTTCCATTTAATACTATGTGATGACTATTTAACAAGAAGATATGTAGAGGTTTTCTCTCAACTGGTACTACTCACTTTGAAAAACATGCTATTGCTTTCTGACCCGATGTCATTAATTACTTTTTGTGATGGTTGAGTCATCTGCAGAAGATGTTCACTTTTAGAGCTGCTGGAGATTTGTCTTAAATCTGACAAAAAGTGACATTACTGTGCTGTGTGCCACAAAAAAGGTAGAGGAAGTTCTGCCTCTTCATCTCTTCTCATCTATCATCAGAAACCACAATCCTTATCACAGAGTCTGCTGGATTGATGTGGCCCATCAAAACTATGTGACCCACATCCAAGAACATTCCATGATGCCTTTATTTTTTTAAACAAGTAAATAAATAAATTCTTTATTCCCTTCAACAATATTATTTTTTAATTAATTAATTTATTTATATATTAAAAATTTCCACCTCTTGCCCTCCTCCCATTTCCTTCCCCCTCCCCCCATTTCCCTCCCCCTTTCTCTCCATTCCTAAAAGCAGTCAGCATTCCCTGCCCTGTGGGAAGGTCAAGGACCTCCCCCCTCTATCCAGGTCTAGGAATGTGAACATCTGAACAGACTAGGCTCCCACAAAGCCAGTCCATGTAGTAGAATAAAAATCCAGTGCCATTATCCTTGGCTTCTCAGTCAGCCCTCATTGTCAGCCACATTTGGAGAGTCTGGTTTGGTCACATTCTCCTTCAGTTCCAGGCCAGTGGGCCTTGATATGTCCCATTAGATCAGTCCCATCATCTCAGTGGGTGGACGCACCCCTCACGCTCCTGACTTTCTTGCTCATGTTCTCCCTCCTTCTGCTCTTTATTTGGACCTTTGGAGCTCAGTCCAGTGCTCCAATGTGGGTCTCTGTCTCTATCTTCATCCATTGCCGGATGAAGATTCTATGGTGATAGGCAAGATATTCATCAGTGTGGCTTTGGGAGAAGGCCAGTTCAGGCACCCTCTCCTCTGCTGCCCAAGGAATAATCTGGGGAACTCTCCTTGGACACCTGGGATCTGCTATACATTCAAGTCTCTTGCCAACCCTAAAATGGCTCCCTTAATGAAGAAATCTACTTCTCTGCTCCCATATCCACCGTTCCTCCATCTCAACCATCCCATTACCCCAATCTTTCCCTTCTCCCTTCTCGCTTCCCATCTCTCCTTATCCCCACCTCTGTGCTCCCAACTTTTGCCTGGAAATCTTGTCTACTTCCAATATCTAGTAGGATAACTATATGTTTTTCTTTGGGTTCACCTTCTTATTTAGCTTCTCAAAGATCAAGAATTATAGGCTCAATGTGCTTTATTTATGGCTAGAATCCACTTATAAGTGAGTATATACTATATTCATCTTTTGGGTCTGGGTTATCTCACTCAATAAAGTGTTTTCTATTTCCATCCATTTGCATGCAAAATTCAAGATGTCATTGTTTTTTACCGCTGAGTAAAACTCTAAAGTGCATATGAGCCACACCTTCTTTATCTATTCTTCTATTGAGGGGCACCTAGGTTGTTTCCAGGTTCTGGCTATTACAAATACTGCTGCTATGAACATAGTTGAACAAATGCTTTTGTAGTATGATAGGGCATCTCTTGAGTATATTCCCAAGAGTGGAATTGCTGGTTCCTGAGGGAGATTGACTCCCAGTTTCCTGAGAAACTGCCATATTGATATCCAAAGTGGTTGTAGAAGTTTGCATTCCCACCAACAATGAATGAGTGTTCTCCTTACTTCACATCATCTCCAGCATAGGCTATCATTGGTGTTTTTGATTTTAGCCATTCTGACATGTGTAAGATGGTATCTCAAAGACCTTTTGATTGGCATTTTTCTGACTTCTAAGGAGGTTGAGCATGACCCTAAGTGTCTTTTGGTCATTAAAATTCTTTTGATGAGAATTCTCTATCCAGTTCGGTACCCCATTTTTTTAATTGAATTAATTAGAGTTTTAATGTCTAGTTTCTTGAGTTCTTTATATATTTTGGAAGTTGGACCTTTGTCTGATGTGGGGTTGTTGAAGATCTTCTCCCACTCAGTTTGCTACCTTTTTGTCTTAATGACAATGCCCTTTGCTTTACAAATTCTTCTCAGTTTCAGAAGGTCCCATTTATCATTTTTGCTCTTATTTTCTGTGCTACTGGGGTTCAACATAGGAAGTGGTCTGCTGTAGTCATGTGTTGCAGACTACTTACCACTTTCTCTTCTTTTAGGTTCAGTGTGGTCAGACTAATACTGAAGTCTTTAATCCATTTGGAATTGAGTTTTGTGCATGGTGATAGATATGGATCTATTTTCATTCTTCTACAGGTTGACATCCAGTTATGGCAGCACCATATGTCAAAGATGCTTTCCTTCTTCTATTGTGTACTTTTAGCTCCTTTGACAAAAATCAGGTGTTCATGTGTTTGTGGATTTATATCTGAGTCTTTGACTCAGTTCCATTGGTCAACATCTCAATTTTTGTGCCAATACCAAGCTGTTTTCATTAAGTAGCTCTGTATCAGAGCTTGAAGTCAGGGATGGTAATGCCTCCAGAAGTACTTTTATTATATAGGATTGTTTTTGCTAACCTGGGTTTTTTGTTTTTCCATATAAAGTTGATTATTGTTCTCTCAAGGTCTGTGAAGAATTTTGTTGGGATTTTGATTGGGCTTGCATTGAATCTATAGATTGCTTTTGGTAAAATTGCCATTTTTACTATGTTGATCCTCCCAATCTAAGAGCATGGGAGATCCTTCCATTTTCTGGTAACCTCTTCAATTTCTTTCTTCAAAACCTTAAAGTTTTTGTCAAATAGATCTTTCACTTCCTTGGACAGAGTTACCCCAAGATATTTTATGCTATTTGTGGCTATTGTGAAGGGTGATGTTACTCTGATTTCCCTCTCTGCTTCTTTATTCTTTGTGTAGGACGGCAACTGATTTTTTGGAGTTGATCTTGTATTCTGACACATTACTAAAGGTCTTTATCAGCTGTAGGAGTTCTTTGGTAGAGATTTTGGGGTCCCTTATGTACAATATCACATCATCTGCAAATAACGAAAGTTTGACTTCCTCTTTGCATTCGAATCCCCTTGATCTCCTTATGCTCTCTTATTGCTATTGTTAGAACTTCAAACACTATGTTGAAGAGATATTTTGACAGTGGACAGCCTTGTCTTGTTCCTGATTCCAAAGTGGAATGTCTTTGATTTTCTGTCCATGCAATTTAATATTAGCTATCAGCTTGCTGTATATTGCTTTTATTATATTTTGGAATGTACCTTTTATCCCTATTCTCTCCAAGACCTTTATCATAAAGGGATGTTGAATTTTGTCAAATGCTTTTCAGCAGCTAATGAAAGGATTATATTTTTTTTTGTTCAGTTTATTTATATGAAGGATTACATTGATAGATTTTCATATGTTGAACCCACCCTGCCTCTCTGGGATGAAGCCTAATTGATCAAAATGTATAATTTTTTGAATGTGTTTTTGGATTCGGTTTGCCAGAAATTGAGAATATTTATTTATTGATTGATTGACTGATTGATTGATTATGTATAGAATATTCTGTTTGAATATATGCCTGCAGGCCAGAAGAGGGCACCAGATGTTCATGAGTGAGATTGGTCTGTAATTATCTTTCTTGGTTAAGTCTTTGTATGGTTTTGGTATCAGGGTAACTGTAGCTTCATAAAATGAGTTCGGCAATGACTCTTCTGTTTCTATTTTGTGAAACACATTAAGGAGTATAGATATTACCTCTTCTTGGAAGTTCTGAATTCTGCATTGAACCATCTCGTCAAGGGCTTTTTTTTTTTTTTTTTTTTTTTGATAGGGTGGTTTTTGATCACAGCTTCTAATTCCTCGCGAAGTACAGGTCTTTTTATACTCTTCACCTGGTCTTGATTTAATTTTGTTATATGGTACTTATCTAAAAAAGTGTCCAATTCTTTCACATTTTCCAATTTTGTGACTTAAAGGCTTTTGTAGTAAGATCTAATGGTTCTCTGAATTTCCTCTGTGTCTATGATTTTATCCCCATTTTCATTTCTGATCTTGTTAATTAGCGTGTTCTCTCTCTGTCGTTTGATTACTTGGGCTAGGTGTTTGTCAATCTTGTTAATTTTTTCAGCTTTTTGTTTCATTGATTCTTTGAATTGTTTTCTGTGTTTCTGTTTTGTTGATTTCAGCCCTCAGTTTGATTATTTCCAGTCTTCTTTTACTCATGGATGAATCTACTTTTTTCTCTAGAGTTTTCAGGTGTGCTGTTAAGTCTCTAATGTGTGCTTTCTCTGTTTTCTTTATATGAGCACTTAGTGCTGTGAACTTTCCTCTTAGCACTGCTTTCATAGTGTCCCATAGGTTTGGGTACTATGTGTCTTTATTTTCATTAAATTCAAGGAAGAGTTTAATTTCTTTCTTTATTTTTTCCTTGACCCAGGGGTGGTTCAGTAGTTGACTGTTCAGTTTCCATGAGTTTGTATGCTTTCTGCGGTTAGAATTGTTGTTGAATTCTAACTTTATTCCATGATGATCCAATAGTACACAGGTGATTACAACAATTTCTTTGTATCTCTGAATGTTTGCTTTGCTACTGAGTATGTGATCAATTTTTGAAAAGGTTCCATGAGATGCTGAGAATAAGGTATATTCTTTTCTGTTAGTGTGGAATGTTCTATAGATGTCTGTGAAGTCCATTTGTTTTGTTATATCTGTTAGTTCTTTTATTTCTCTGTTAAGTTTCTGTCTGGTTGACCTGTCCATTGGTGAGAGAGGAGTGTTGAAATCACCCACTATTAGAGTGTGGGATTTGATGTATGCTTTGAGTTCTGGTAATTTTTTTACATATGTGAATGCTTTTATATTAGTGGCATAGATATTCAGTATTGAGACTTCCTCCTGATAAATTTTTCCTGTTATAAGTATAAAGTGTCCATCTCCATCTCTTCTGATTGATTTTAGTTTGAAATCTACTTTGTTAGATATTATTATAGCCACAACCACTTGTTTCTTTGGTCCATTTGGTTGGAAACCTCTTCCCAGCCCTTTCCTCTGAGGTAGTGTCTGTCTTTGTGGTTGAGGTATGTTTCTTGTAAACAGGAGAATGTTGGATCCTGTTTTCGTATCCATTCTCTTTACCTGTGCCTTATTATAGGTGAATCGCATCCATTGATTTTAAGTGATATTAATGATCAGTGGTTTTTCACTCCAGTTATTTTTTCTTGTGGTAGTGTTTGTTTTCCCTTCTTTGAGTTGTGCTGGTGGAGGGTTGTCAGATGCTTGCTGCATTTATAATGGCTAAAAAGGAATTGTTGTTGCAACTTTAGTGCTTATCAATTGTTAGTTGCTTCTCTTTGGGAATGTAATGATCATTGAGCAATGAGAGTCCTTGCTGTTCTTGCAGGAATGGGAAGTTCATTTCCCATCATACACATGATGGCTTACAATTCAGGAGATCTGACACATCCTCAGACCTTCAAATACTTCTGTGCACATAGAGTGCATGCACATATCACACATGTGCTCATACATATATATATATATATGTATATATGACAAATGTAAGAAAGAAAAATAGTTTATCTTTAAATTTGAACATATCCAATATCCTTTTAACATATAAATACCTTTTTGTTTTTGCATATTTAAATTCAAGTCCACCAGCACATGTTGTTTTATAGTCTAGGAGGGACTCTACTGCAGCGTACATTCTAACCAAGACTTGTGAAATATTTTTGCATTGAACAGACTGAGTTCTCTCTGATACAGAGATTCCAGCCAATGCCTACTTCTGGGATTCTAAGGCCTCTTCTCCAATAAATAGATATTTATTAGAGACTCACAATCCTCTTATTTCAGGTCGATGACATCTTTTTAACAGAAATAGTAAGAGGAGATCGATTCACTCTCAACTTTGTGCTCATGCAAAATATTTTTTGAGATCCTAGCCCCTAGAGATTAATCCTGGAGTGGAATAGAGAGTGAGTGAAACAGTAAGATGCTGTCTTGGTGGATTTTCCCTTTGACAAGTGTGAAATGTCTTTCTTCATCAAGTGAGGTCATTGAAGTTGAGAGAGATTATTAACTACTTATTGTTTATTTCTGCTATTTTTTGTTAGTTGAAATAATTATAGTGTGTGTGTGCGTGTGTGTGTGTATTAGTGTTTTCATTCTTTGGGGTTTTCTGGTGTGAGATTATCTAAAAATCTAACAAAAGACATTCAGGAAATCTGGGACACCAAAAAATACAAAACCTAAATATTATAAAAATATAAGAAGAATACCAGCTTTAAAATCCAAAGTAACGGGATCAGAGAACAATTTAAAACTTAATAAAAATCAATAAAAAACCCCATAGTATATATTTAACAAAATCATAAAAGAAAGTTTTACTAATTTAAAGAAGGATATGCCTATAAAATGTACAAGAAGGTTACAGAGTTGGTGAACTATCATTAGCTCAAGCAAACTGTCTCAGTGGATGACTCCTTCATGGTCTTGAATTTCTTGCTCATACTCACACTCCTTCCACTCTTCAACTGGATCTTGGGAATTCAGTACAGTGCTCCAATGTGGGTCATTATGTCTGTTCGCCATCCGGTGTAGGACAAAGCTTCTATGGTGATATTTAAGATAATCATCAGTCTGAGTACCGAATAAGGTCAGTTCAGATACCCTCTCCTCTATTTTTTAGGGTCTCAGTTCATCCCTGTGGGTTCTTGGGCATTTTTCTGGAGTCAGGTTTCTTGCTAACTTCATAATGGCTCCCTCAATCAAGATATCTCTTTCCTTGCTCTCATATTTGTCCTTCTTCCATCTCTACCATCCCATTCCCACAAGTTCTACTCCACTCCCCTTTCCCCCCTACCCCCCACCCCCCTGCTCCCAAATTTTTGTCTGATTCCAATTTACAGGTGGGTCTATATATGTTTTTTGTTAGGTTCACCTTATTACTTAGTTTCTCTAGAGTCCTGAGCTACAGGCTCATTGCCCTTTGTTTATGACTAGTATCCAATTGGGTGAGTACATACTATATTTGTTTTTTAGGGTCTGGGTTACCTCACTCGGGATGATGTTTTCTAATTCTGTTCATTTGCATGCAAAATTCAAGATGTCATTATTTTTTACTGCTGAATAGTACTCTAACGTGTACCAGACCTTCTTTATTCATTCTTCAGTTGAGGGGTATCTAGGTTTTTTCCAGGTCCTGGCTGTTACAAATAATGCTGCTATGAACATAGTTGAACAAATGCTCTTGGAATATGATTGAACATCTTTTGGATATATTTCCAAGGGTGGATTGCTGGATCCTGAGGTAGATTGAGCTAATGGTAGCTCACCAACTCTAATTGGACTGGACGTGAATGAGCATGGAACAACCAATGCCGTCTGAAGGGGGTTGACAGCTGGGGTAGACTCAGGGGCCACTGATAGTGACACTTGGATGTGTCTCTACTTGCATATACCAGCTTCATGGGATCCTGTACTCTTTGGATGTAAACCTTGCTCAACCTAGACATAGTAGAGAGGGCTTTGGACTTTCCACTGGGCAGGTTGCATGGGACACCCTTAGGGTTGGAGGGGTGGGGGGAGGGCCTGTGGATGGAGAGGGAGGTGATTGGGAGGAGGGGAGGGATGGGAAATTTGGATTGGTATTTTTTAAATAATAAAAAAGGAAAGAAAAACCATTTCTAAATAAAAGAAACATAAAAACAAGCAGCTTGAAGTCTGGAGCTAAAGATTATGTGTAAAAGGAATGATGGTGGGCTGTGCTCCCGCTGCCCGGCTAGCTTTACCCGAAATAATTACATGGAATCTGTGTTGGGCACCATCTGTAGTGAGGAGCTGCGGGCAGGCCTGCTTTTCGTCCTGCTAGCTTAGCCCCAGAAATAACAACACACAAATTGTATTCATTTAAACACTGCCTGGCTCATTATCTCTAGAGAGTTAGTTACTGACTAACTCTCACATCTTGATTAACCCATTTCTAATAATCTGTGTAGCACCACAAAGTGGTGGCTTACCGGAAAAGATTCAGCATGTCTGTCCTGGTGGCTGGCTCCATGGCGTCTGCCTCATTGCCCTCTTCGGGGCATTCTTTTCTGTTTACTCCACCTACCTATTTTTCTGTCCTATCAAAGTGCCAAGGCAGTCTCTTTATTGACCAATAAAAATAGCACATAGACAGAAGGCTCACCTACATCAATTATGCAAACATTTCACTCAGTTTCGATACAGTCTATTTCTCAATGGATACTAAAAGGAGTTTTGAGTAATAATGATGTGATTTGAACATTCACTTTTACTGGAAAAAAGGCAATGCATATTAAATAAAGATTACAAACACATAATTATCTAAAAAATGGTTGCAGAACACCAACTTGATTGGACCAGAAAACAAAGGCACATAATACTCAAACATTTACCACATAGAACAAAGAAAGTCTATTAATTAGCAAGAGAAACAAGTAACACATAAAGGCAGACTTATTAGAATTACACCTGACTTCTCCATGGAGATTCTGAAAGTCAAAGTACCTGGACATCTGTGAATTCTAAGTGACCAGAGATTCTAGCCCACACTACTACACCTAACAAAATTTTCAATCACCATAGATAGAGAAAACAAGATAATTCATGAGAAATTCAAATTTAAACAACATCTATCCATAAATCCAGCACTATAGAAAGTACTAGAAGGAAAACTGGAACTCAGGGAGGTCAAGTAGACCCATACAATCTTTAGTAGGTTGTATGTATGAAGAAAATTGTCCATTATAAGAGTCTCTAAATTTTCAAGATTAATATAAAATGTAATATATAATTGATATAAAAGAAATAGAAATCAGTGGATTTCATGATGTTCAAAATAAACAGATTTTATGATATAATATGCATTGTTATAATTTAAAAGTTATTAAAAATTATTTCTTTTACTTTTGAGAATAAATAAGGTCCTTTACCTCTTCTTTCCATTTCCTCCATCTGCACCACCCTGCAAACCATCCTTGTTGTCAAAATTAAGGACTTATATTTATTTAAATCATATGTACAAAAACTGTGAAATTTTATTGAGCTAATGTCACATTTTGTGACTACAGAAAGAAACAAAGTCTGTGGATAAAGAAAAGGGTTTAGTATTTAATAAATTCTTTCAGAATATAATTTTTTTGCATTTGTTTACAAGCTTATACTCTGGAAAAGACAAAGGGAATTTCCATGGAGCATTACACTATAGAGAAGAATAAAGAAGAAGGGAGAAAGAAATTGAAAATGCTGCTCTGATTTCACCTCAACATCAGTTGATGAGGCTAAATGCCTAAGATTGTCCTGGAAACCAAAATGAGAGGGTACTGTTGAGGTTAGGGACTCTGAGGTGACTTGTCACTCATCTGAAAATTAAAGAGTATTTAGTTGTCAGTATCAAAATTTTTATTTTTGATACTGTTCAACCCTTAACCTTTTTTTAAAAAATCCATATCTCTTTTTAATAATGCAATGATGCCCAATTGTAGATGTAAAGTTGAGAATACTAAAAATACACTGTAGTATTGAAAATGTAAAGACCATTTTATTCTACACTGAAGGATTTTGAGAAGCATATGACTCAAAAATTCATGCTTTACAACAAACTTCTATTTTTAAGAAAAAACAAAGATCTTCAATCAGAAATATCTAATTCATTTTCATCAGCAGGGTAGAGCTACATATAGGCAAGTCATACATTCATACACTAATGAGAAAGAGACAAAACTTTAGAAAATTAGGGAGAAATAACTACAGGACAAGAAAGGTGGCTTTATCCTAGAGGTATAGGTTTGGTTGAACATTAAAATAAATAAATCATAATGTAATTATATCAATACATATTATATAATAGCATAATGTAATGCTACATAATAATATGATATAACATTATATATTGATATAATATTATATTACAATGGAATAATTAATAAACGATATAATGGAATTAAGGACATGAATCACTTCAGTGACTCTAAAGAAGTAGAAGAAGTCTTTGACAAAAATATTTCAACAGAAATACCTAGCAAGAGTAGTACTGGAAGAAACATACTTCAACATAATAAAGACGCTGTATAATAAACCAATAGCCAACATAATCCTATGTGGAGAAGGACTGGAGAGTATCTCATTAAATCAGGAACAAGACAGACTGTCATCCTGACCCTTTAATGTTGTGCTGGAGATCCACAAATATTTAAGGAAGTCAAAGTATCCCTAGTTACAGGTGACATTGCGGGAGAATTATCTGTATTCTGTCAATCATGTATTTTAATAAAATGCTGATTGGCCAGGCAGGAAGTATAGGCGGGTCAACCAGACAGGAAGTAGAGGCGGAGTAATGAGAATAGGATAAGGCTAGGGAGTAGAGAAGTTCCTCAGCCACTCCTGCGCAGACCACTGAAGAGGCAGCATGTAACTTGCCCAGCTGAGAAAGATACGGAGCCATTATGGCTAACATAGATGAGAATAATGGGTTAATATAAGTTATAAGAGTTAACAAGAAGCCTGACCTAATGGGCCAATCAGTTTATAATCTGATGGAGTCTTGTGCGTGATTTTCTTTGGGGTTTACCGGCTGTGGAGTACCGGGCGGGACAGATACCCCAACAAGCCGGCCCTCTTGTTACAAATGGCGCCAATGTGTGGACAATTGTATCCACATAAAGCCTGAGACAGCTTGGGAAGTAATTCTGGAACAAAATAACAGCATTATGCATGGTTTCTTGGTAGCAGCAATTTCTTAGGTCTGTGCTGCCTGCTAGAGGCAAGCAAGCGCTCTCATCTAAGAGAGGTTTCCTGACTCAGCTTTAGCTGCAAAACCCTGCAGCTCATTAAGAGGTCCTGCCACGAAACACTTAAATGGTGTTGTTGAAAAGCTGAACGCATGCTTTTCGGTTTTCAGCTGTAGCAGGAAAAAAGCTGTGCTGTTTTAAAATGCCGGCTTTCTGGGCCATCCTGCCAGGGCAAATTCTGACTCTTTCAGGCAGGCGGTCCAACTGAGTGTGGTCTCAGTTTGCTTGCTGGCAAGGACCTTGAAAAGCCATAGAGTTGTGGCAGTGAACACAGCTCTGGCTGGTACCCCAGCCACAAGGCTGGAAAGCTAAAGAATGAGCTGGATCTAGCCGTCAAAGCCACGGCTTTAAAGGAGAGGATTAATCTTCTCCTTAAAGACTCATGTAGTCAAAAAAGAGAGAGAGATACAGTAAAGAGAGTTTCAAAGATGAAGAAAACCTCTAAAGAGTTTACAGTGTGTTAAAAATATATACAGGCTAAAGGTTAAAGTCATTAAAAATAAAAAAAGAAAGAAAGGGAGAAATAGGGCATGGTGGTACACACCTTTAATCCCAATGCCTGGGAGGCAGAGACAGACAGATCTCTGAGTTCAAGGTGTGGTAGCACACACCTTTAATCCTAGCACTGGGGAAGCAGAGACACATGGACATCTGTGAGTTCAAGGTGTGGTAGCAAACACCTTTGAGCCCAGTACTGGGGAGGCAGAGACAGAAGGATCTCTGTGAGTTCAAGGACAGCCTGGTCTACAGTGTTATTCCAGGACAAAGATATACAGAGAATCTGTCTCAAAAAGTAAAAGTAAAAATAAAAGAAATAGAGGTTAAAATAAAGATGGAAAATACAAAGAGAATCTTGATACTGTATGCCATTATGCTCTCTTTGAATTGTTTGAATGCTGAGGAAGGAGCAACAGCTGCTAAAGGACTGTTGTTTATAAATGCTGCTGAACTAACCCAAGAAAGGTATTTTGAAAATACCTTGGCTTCAAAATTGAAGTCAAAAGGTATGCTACTTTGGAGAAGAGATTCTGCTTTTGTTTCCACAGTAAATGAGAGGCTCTGGATTTATTCAGAGTTAAGAAAAATCACCTTTGACCAAGGGAGGCCACCTGAAAAATCTCCGACAGGAATAGATGGCCCAGATGTCTGAGTTCTTCATCCAGACCAGGTTCAAGACTGCTGCCTGAGATGATCAAGACTCACAGGATACTCCAGTCAGGACTTGATGATAATTCTAAATTTTCTTTAGGTCCCCATAAGATCATCAGCACCCCCAACCAGCAGGAAGTAGCCTGAAATACTACGCCCACATTCCCAAACAATGGACTATGGGTATTTTCCTTTGTTTAAAAAAAAAAAAAGAGGGAAATGGTGCGGGAGAATTATCTGTATTCTGTCAATCATGTATTTTAATAAAATGCTGATTGGCCAGGCAGGAAGTATAGGCGGGTCAACCAGACAGGAAGTAGAGGCGGAGTAATGAGAATAGGATAAGGCTAGGGAGTAGAGAAGTTCCTCAGCCACTCCTGCGCAGACCACTGAAGAGGCAGCATGTAACTTGCCCAGCTGAGAAAGATACGGAGCCATTATGGCTAACATAGATGAGAATAATGGGTTAATATAAGTTATAAGAGTTAACAAGAAGCCTGACCTAATGGGCCAATCAGTTTATAATCTGATGGAGTCTTGTGCGTGATTTTCTTTGGGGTTTACCGGCTGTGGAGTACCGGGCGGGACAGATACCCCAACAAGCCGGCCCTCATGTTACAGTGACATAATATCTTACACAAAAGAGCTAAAATAGTACAGCAGAAAAGTTTCTAGATAGCCAAAGAAATCCTGATAAAAAGAACAATAATGGAGGTATTGCTATTTTAGATTTCACAATTATAGGAGCCAGCCATGATAAACTAAATAGAAATAGATCACCCAAAGGAAGTTCTTTACTACCATCAATAATCACATGCCTGTGTAGGACTCAGTCATCCTGACTCCAAATAGTTTACCCTAAATCAATACCTGGTTGCAGGAAGAACCGTAAACTAAGAATACCCGAGTACCACCCAAGAACAGATCATCAAAAGGAAATGCCTAATATTCCAACCATTGTAGATAGGATCACCCTCCAGCACACACTCACCAGGATACCCCTAAACAAATGTCAGTCAATCAGGGATCCTGCACCTTAGAAATCCCTCACCCCTACTTTTACAACTATAAAAAACCCAACTCTAACTAAGATTATTCATATACATTGGGCATGTGGAGAGACCGAGTTTACAAACTTGCCTAAAATAAAGGTGCTTTGCTTTTACATATGGAACTCCATCTCCTTGTTAGTTTTTGGTGGACTTTGCAGAATTGGGCATAACAACGATAACTTTTAGAGCTAAAGTGATTTGAAAAATCTAGCCAACTACTCAGGTCTAGTAATATATAGGCATCATGGAGGAGTTTCAAAATCTGCCACTTTGGAGCTGGAAAGGTGATTCAGCAGTTAAGAGTATTTCCTGAGATTCTGATTGAGTTCAACAAACACTTGGTGGCTCACAACCATCTATAATGAAATCTGGTGCCCTCTTCCGTTGTGCAGGCATACTTGCAGGCAGAGCACTGTGTAAGTAAAAAATAAGTAATTAAATATCCTACCACTTTAATAAACTGGCTTAATCCCTAACTACATCCTAAACATTTATCCTTATACACACATACAAATGGAATCCATATCCCTCATCAAGAAAATTTATCTTTGCAACAAACTGAAACCACTACTGAAATCCACAAGTGATTGATCAAAATGTAGAATTCTGGCTCCAAATCCCAGTGGAGACATCTACAAATCGCCTCAACACAGAGGGCTCAAAGAAAGTTGTAGAAAAGGGAAGAAAGTTTGTAAGAAATAGAGGTCCAGGGGGTTGTCCTGAGATTGTATTTATTAGTATCAGAAGTCATCCCTACATAGTCTCACCAACATGATAGCCTAAATGTGAGCTGAACAAAGACAGCAGCAATGAACATGGCACACAGGCCTGGGAAAATATCATGTGATCTTCGTCCAAACCAAAGAAGTATAGGCTAACTTGAAATGCAGAGTGTAATAAATAGAAATAGTGCTCCAGTGTTGATCATACAATGCCAAATAGTCAGCCTTGAAATCATGCTTCAAAGGACCATAAAGGTTGAGCAGGTTATGCTTATGGATTAAGGAAAATGTACCTATAAGCACACACACACACGCACACATATGTATGTATATGTACACATATATAGGTAACAGTGATAAATAATAGAAGAGCCATAAATTTAAAAGAGGCAAGTAAGATATATGCTGTTTAGATTAGTGATTTACTTATAGTATAATCTTAAAATGAAAAAGCATTTAAAAAATTCAATACAGAACAATCACAAAAAATGGACATATAAGGTGAAAAGCACTAAGTAGTGGACCCGAATCTGACTACTCATTATTGTAGTACAAAATGTTTGAGATGTTTGACAAAAGACAAAAACTTACACTGAACAAATGACATCATTGTCAACAAATGATGATGCAAAACTCAGATGTCTATGCATAATCAGTGCAACTAAAGTAGATCCACATATACCATTCTGCACTATTATATGATCCAAGTGTACCAAGATCTCAATTTGAACACTGAAACTACTAAAAGAAAAGATGCAATACCATCAAAAACACTAGTATGGGAAAGAACATTCTGAATAAGACTGTGTTTTTCAATGAATTATGAGAAAAGATTGACAAATAGTACCTCATAGAACTGAAAAGCTTTTGACCTGCTACAGACACAATCAATGGATTGAAGAAAGATTCTATAGAATAGAAAGGAACCCTGGCCAACTCTGTATCTGACAGAGGATTGATACTCAAAATGGGCATAGAGCTCCCAAAACAGTCAAGGAAACAAATGTCTCAGTGACAACTGGGTAAAATTCTAAACATAATTGTTCTCAAAAGACAAAAAATAGCACAGAAATACCTCAAAAAGTGTTCACCATCCTTAGCAATCAAGGAAAGGCAAGTTAAAACCATTTTGAGATTTTATCTTTCAAAAATCTGAAGGGCAATGATAAACACCACCACCAAAAACCCGCAAACAAACAAAACAAAAGCCAAACGAACAAACAAAAATAATCCTGACACCAAATGCTGACTAGATTGTGGAACAAGACTGTCTATCATTTAGTTTTGGTGGAACCATAAATTGGGACAGTCACTCTAGAAATCAGAATATCAAACCCTCCAAAAACTAAAACCAAATCTAGTATATCTCCAATTCGTACTACTCCTTGACTTGTACAAATCAAGGATTGTCTTGTCTTCAGCTATATGGTCTTGTAATCCAGTTCTGCTGGAAACTAAGAAGCAAGCAGGACCCTGTAGTACTTGTTCTTCAGGTAGAAGAAAAGATAGGAGGCAAAGTCAAGGAGAAAGATGCTGGATGCTCAGTGGAACCTTACCTGAAGGCCATAATCACATGGCAATATACAGATTAATTGAGAGGAGGTGATCCATTCCGGGTAGTATAGTTTTTGTTAGTCTATAATTCCTGTGGAAATCATTGTCAGTTCTTGTGGTTTAATTTCCTATAGGATAAATACATACATGATACATTTATAATTTATATGGAAGTGTATATAGAGATGATAGAGAGCAATAGAAAAACAGATGATAGAAGAAATACATTTATACTCACATAAGTTGTATATAATTTCAGGCAAAAATAAAATTGATATTATGTTTCAAGACCTAATCAAAAATCCTTGGTGTATCTAATTTGCCCATGTTTCTCCATGAGTATTGTTCCCTTTGTAGAAAGCTTCCTATTATTCCATTTATAATGTCATTTCATCTTTAATCTGGTATTGTGCTTCCAAACACTGTCCACATCAGTCTACAATTCTTTTATATCTTTTGGATTTCTGTAGTTACTCTTTGCCATATACTCAAATCTATGGATACAGATCTAGAAACAACAGAAGAGAGACAATGTACTATGTTTGTCTTTCTGGGTCTGTGTTATCTCAGAAGTATGATCTTTTCTATTTCAATCCATTTACCTACAATGTTAATGATATAATTTTTCTTAATAGTTGAATAGTATTTCATAGAGTGTATATAGCACATTCTCATTATCTATATATTGGCTTGGGCCATTTAAGGTTTTGTTTTACCAGTTCCAAAATATTTTGAACAGAGTGACAATTAACATGGCTGAGCAAGTATTTGAGGAGTAGGATATCAAGGCTTTTGGGAAGATACCAAGGAGTGGTATATCTGAATCATATGAATTTAATTTTAAATTTTGATAATTCTTGATAGTGATTTTCATAGCGGCTACTGCAGTTTCTAATCCCAAAAGAAGTGAACAAGTGCATATTTTCTTTCTCTCTCACTCTTCCAGGATATTTTTCAAAATAAACTTACTTATTTACTTATTTTGAATCCTGGTTGCAGTTTCCCCTATTTTCCCTCTTTCTAGTCCTCCCCCATCACTCCTCTGTCCCCACCCAAATACATTTTCCCTTTGTTTCTGTTACTTTAGCATACTTTATCAGTTGTTTTGTTGAACATTTCATTATCATTGGAGCAAGATGAAATCTCAAAGTTGTTTTGATTTGCAATTCACTAATTGTTAGGGATGATTTGCTCTTCACTAATTTCTAGGGATAGTAAGCTGTTTTTCATGACATTATTTAGTATTTTTTTTTATTTTGAGAACTATCCAGGTCCTAGACCCACTTTTCAAATGAGTCTTTTGATTTTTGATAGTTTTAATCCCCAACATACAAGTTTTTATTAATTACGTGGAAAATTTATGCAATGTATCCCAATCACATTTGTTTCCTGTTACTCCCAGGTCCACCCTCCGACTCCTGTTTTGCCTTCAAATTTGTATTGCTCATATTCAAGGTTCTACAACTACTAGTGACCAGACCTTTAAAGAAAACTGCCTTTCTTCCCACTCTCCCCCCAAAAAACATATTTCTTTGAAATATATAAAAACTAACAAATAACCAAAAAAGAAAAACAAAACATACAAAAAACCCAAATAAGAACTAGGATTAATTTCTTGATTATTCCAAGCTACCAAATGTAAACAAACAAGTGACCAAAAACTAATGAGCATTTTGCTGATCAATGCTCTAGTATTATCATGCTCTTACTTTGGTATTATTTCTTATCCTTGTTCTTGTCCCCATTCTCATTTTCATTGCTGTCCTTTCGCTTACATTGTTATCATCATCCTTATTGTGTATGTGTGCATTCATGTGTGTTTATGTGCACATAGTGTCCATGTACATATATGTGCTTGTGAATATGTGTTTGCAAGCATTAGGAGAACAAATGTAATACTTGAATTTAAGCTCTTAGTGGCATTTCACTTTGATTTTCTGACAGGGTCTCAATGACCCATAGCTTTCCAATTAGCCTAGTTTGTCCAGGCAACAAGAACCTAGGGCCTACCTGTTACCATCTCACCAGCATTGAGTTCACCTTTTACTGTGGGAGTTTTGCATTTCCATTAGTTAAGTGACTTAATGACCTATTTCTGCAGAATTAAGTTTATATATTTTTGAGACTTATTAGTCACTCTAACACAGTCTGGTTTTAAAGTCATAGATGTTCTGTCTCCAAATCCTAAGTATTAGTGTTACAAAGGCATCTGTACTACCAATGATTTCAAAGTGAACAGTAAAAATATATTTTCTTAAAATAATACACTACATACTATTTCTTCATTACATTATATTACATTACTATTTCTTCATAGTTACTTTACTTTCTGTAATGCTCAGTTTCTTTCTATATTGAGAGACTGAATATGGTACTGATGAACAAAATCTAGACTGCATGGCAATAATCTTACACAAGTGCAAAATACTTATGAGTGAAAATCTATTTATAAATGTATTCAAAAGTAAAAGTTCTAGATAATTTCATGTGATCTGTGGTTAAATGACTGAGGATTTTCTGTTTATATACTTTTCTTGAGTTTAGGAGGAAATAAATAAAATGATATGTGTATAAAATGAAAGGCAAAAAGAAATAATTTTTGTCAATACACCAAAATTAGAGAAAACAGAATTCCTCCTGATATCATAAAGTCTGTTGACCTATAGTTCTGGTGTACAATGGCTTAGCATATTGCAAATTTTAATAAATATTTAATTTAGCATATTAAGATCCATATTTCAAAATATGAAATCTCAAGTATGTATGATTATCAGAATATTTTCTTGAGTATCCAAGGGTTTTTTATGTCTTACTACTTTCACAGCAAGAAAAATCATGTTTATATAGATTCAATATTTAGATAACATTCAGAGTCATGGAAGCGAGCAGTCTACCCTTAAGTATGGAGTAGAATGCAGCAGATAGAGACAGAAACTTAGAAGATAGAGACAGAAACATGATTTCTGTAATGTCCATTAAATCCTAAAAGATTGAATCCCACAAATTTGTTCTTATCATTCAACAAAAGACCCAGTCATTAAAGAGAAATGAGGGGCAGGAGAGATAGCATGGTGGTTAAGAGTTCTGGCTGCTCTAATAGAGGATCTGGTTTCAATTCTCAGGACTTACCTGGCAACTTGAAATTGTCTAATGCCAGTTCGAGGTGATCCAACATCCTCACACAGACATGCATTCAGGCAAAACATCAATGAATATAAGATAAAAATAAATAAATCTTGAAAAATATATAAAAAAGGCTAAAATTGAGGGCTCTAACTCAATTTACATGCTTTTCTTTTCACCAAGCAATGGGGGCACATACTTTAATCTCATCACTTGTGAGGCGGAGGCAGGCAGATCTCTGAGAGTTTGAGGTCAGTTGAATTAGTTCCATGACACCCAGGGCTGCTACACAGAGAAACCCATATCTGAAAAAACCCAAGAAAATAAAAGAAGAAGAAGAAGAAGAAGAAGAAGAAGAAGAAGAAGAAGAAGAAGAAGAAGAAGAAGAAGAAGAAGAAGAAGAAGAAATACATTTCATAAATATTTTTACAGAGCTAATGACAGAATGGCAAATTTGTGGAATAAATATTGGGTACATATATCTACAAAGTAAAAAATACCAAATGTTGCTGATAAAAATCCAGAATCTGAGACTATAGGAATGTTTCTTTGCACAGTTCAACTGGAAAGAGTATATTCCCGTTAACTTTTCAATGCTGGATGTTGGAACTGTGAATATATTAAGAAAATAAGGCTACCACCTTTTAGGGACGTAGCTACTACTCAGATGAGCAATGGATATTGGGATCATTTTCATAGATGATTGTAAAAGAATGATTGATGGAAACATTGTGAGACATCTTCATATACTTGACAAGGCTGTAATTCTTCTCCATAAACAATTATGAGCCTCAGAGCTAGCTTAAATCTTAACCTTAATTTCATCAACTGTCTTGTAGATTATGCTTTCTTGTGTGTGTGTGTGTGTGTGTGTGTGTCTGTGTGTGTGTGTGTGTGTGTGTGTAAAACCTGGTTTTCTTGTGTGCTAGGTGAAATGAGTATCATTGAGATGCATCTCCATTTAAAGTCTGTTTAGTTTACATTTGTGTTCTTTACAACATTTGCATCTTAGAGAATGCCATCTTACTATATGTCACAGCATGATTTTATTTGAAAGCAATCTTTGCAGATGTCTTCAAGTGTAATAATGTCTGCTGCTGTACTGTCTCAAGTACTTAAACTCTCCTTGTAAAGAGAGTGAATATTGGAAACAGAGGTCTTCCTATAGTCAGGAAACTTTGTGAACATCAAGCAGAGTACAGGATCAAACAGCCTTAATGTTGACAGTCTTCCTCCATAAACTAGGAGAAGAGATTTGATAAAATTGTCTTTAAGAACAAAGAGTAGGACATAACCATGCTGCAACTTTGCACTTCTGGTCTTCTTAAATGTGAAAGCAGACATTTCTATTGTTTGTGTCTCTCAGCATATGCCTTTTTTTAAAAAAATAGAAGTTCTATTATAAAGAATACTCACCGATCTTTGGGGACACTGCTTCAGTCTGAGGTGAAGATAAATTTGACTTTGGTTTAGTATCTAACCAACAAAGAAGATACATGTTAAACATAAGAATATGCTCATATTTTACCCAGGTTTTTCCTTTTATTCAAGGATGGAATTCTATTGACTGAGGTTTCTGTCCTGCCAGGTTCCCACAGTTGTTAACTTCCAAAGAAATCACACAGAAATCTACATTAGTAGTAAACTGATCAGCCCATTATCTCAGGCTTCTTATTAACTCTTACAATGTATATTAGCCCATTATTCTTATCTGTGTTAGCCATGTGGCTTGGTACCTTATTCAGCAGGGTTGTCACATTTTGCTTCTTCTGTGGCTGGGACTGGAGTGACTGGAACAGGACTGGCAGAATAAAAGATCTTTCTTTCCAGAGTTCTACTCTTTTCATTGACCTGCCCCTATTTCCTGTCTTGTTGTCCAGCCTATACTTCCTGCCTGACTACTAGTCAATCAGCATTTGTTTAAAATATAATTGACAGAATACAGACCATTCTCTCATACCCCTTCTCCCTCTTTAAAAAAAAGAAGAACCCTAAATCAAATATACTTTATCTTTTTTCCTGACCATTATCCATAACAACATGTAAGTAACATTTTAAATAAAGGAAAATATTGATAGTCTATTTTTTAGGAATGCAGGCACAGTTTTCCAGGCTACTTCCTGCTGGTTGGGGGCACTGAAAATCTTACAGGGAACTAAAGAAAATTTAGAATTATGATCAAGTCCTGACTGGAGTATCCTGTGAGGCTTGATCATCTCAGGCAACATCTTGAATCTGTTCTGTATGTAGAATTCAGACATCTGTGCCATCTGTCCCTACTGGAGATTTCTTAGGTTGTCTTCGTTGATCAAACCTGATTTTTCTTTACTAAGAAGAAATCCATAGCTTCTCATATTCTGTGGAAACAAAAGCAAAACCTCATTTCCAAAGTCATACATCTTTTTAATTCAGTTTTTAAAATTAAGGTATTTTCAAAAGACCTATTTTGGAATAGTTCAGCAGCATTTATAAACAAATATCTTTTAGCATCTTTTGTTCCTTCCTCAGCATTCTAACAACTCAAATATAACATAATAACATAGAGTATCCAGACTCTCTGTGTATTTTTCATCTTTATATGGCTTTGTTTTAACCTCTATTTCTTTTATTTTTATTTTTAATTTTTGGCTTTTTGAGACAAGTTCTTTGTGTTTCTTTGGATATCCTAGAATTCACTCTTTAGACCGAATTGACTTTGAACCCAAAGAAATCTGTCTGCTTCTGCCTCCCAAGTGCTGGGAATAAAGGTATGTGCCACCACACTTTGAATTCACAGAGATCTGTCTGTCTCTGCCTTTCAGGTGTTGGGATTAAAGGTGTGTGCCACTGCACCTTGAACTCGCAGAGGACTGCCCACTTCTGTCTCATAAGTGTTGGGATTAAATGTGTGTGCCACAACACAGAGCTACACTCTTTCATTTTTATTTTAAGAAAATTAGCATTTAGCCTACATATGTATTTTTAATTCACTGTAAACCATTTAGTGGTCTTTTTCATCTTTGAATCTCTTTTTACTGTATCTCTCTTTTTTGACCACATGAGTCTTTAATTTGTTAAGCAATATTGCTATGAGTAAAACTGTGACTGATGGCGGGAGCCAGTCCATTTCTTAAATTTCTAAGATTCCAGCCTCACAGTAGAGGTACTTCTTGTAGCCATGTTTATTACCACAACTCTATGGTGTTTCAAGGTCCCTGTCATCAAGAAAGCATTAGCAGTCTGCTCTCATACCACATTCAAATGCTCTGTAGCCAGACCTCCTGCCTGAAAGAGTCAGAGTTTGCACTGACAGGAAGGACGAGAAAGCTGGCATTTTAAAATGGCATTTTTTTTTGCTATGGCTGAAAACCAAAAAGCATGCAGTTAGCTTTTCATCAACAACATTTAAGTGTTTTGTGGCAGAGCCTTTTAAAGGTTTTACAGCTTGGGCTGAATCAGGAACCCTCTCATAAATGAGACATATTTGCCTCTAGCAAACAAAGCCCACATGAGAAAATGCTTTTATAAATAAGCTGTGCATAACTCTATTTTTGCCAATAAATATTTCCCAAGCTCTCTCAGTCTTTAAGTGGATGATGTTGTTCATACTGGGTGCCATTTGTTGACTGAGGTTTCTATTCTGCCTGGTTCCCACAGTCATTAAGTCCCAAAGAAATCACACAGAGGTCTGTATTAGTTATAAACTCATTGCCCCATTAGCTCAAGCTTTTTATTAACTCCTACAATTTATATTATCCCATTATTCTTATGTGTGTTAGCCACATGACTTGGTAACTTATTTGGCAGGGTAGTCACATGTTGCTTCTTCTGTGGCTGGGACAGGACTGGCAGAATAGGACATCTTTCTTTCCAGAATTCTCCTTTTTAATTTGACCTGCCTGCTTCTACTTCTTGTCTGGTTGTCCTGCCAATCCTTCCTGTCTGGCTCCTGGCCAATCAACATTTATTTAAAATATAATTAATTAAATATATTTAAAATAAAAGATTACAGACCATTGTTTCACACCAGATTCTCATCATATTTCCAGGGGTCTCTGCTTTGCACTGATGATGCAGAAACTAAGTCAGAGAAGTGGGACTTTGAGTTTATAAGATGGAATATGTGAAGAGAATTACTTTAAAGGGTACATGCTAAAAATCAAAGAAGTCATAGGCTTCTGCTACCAACTTTCATTTTGTGGTATTTATTGACTTGGCTATAAATCACATTCAAATCACAGTCTAATATAGACTACAGAAGTTAAAGATAAGTAAGAAACATGAATTGAAGACAGAACAATTATCACAACATCAAAAACCACTCCAGAGTTAGGAAATGAAATGTGATTTGAGTTTTCATTGTATTCAATAAGGCAGAGTCTTCTGGATCAAACAAATTCAAAATCAAAATCAATTATAAATAATGTAAGGCTTTTATCTAGGAGTGATGTTGTTCACCTAAAATCCCAGTAATAAGGAGGCAGGGATTTATGTGCTGTTAGATATTTAAGATCAGTGGGCAATCATAGTGAATTCCATGCTAATGCAGGTTGGAGTGTGATTTCTGTCTCAAGTATAACAACTACAATCTCAAAAATTAAGGATCAAATAACACCTGATCAAGGCTGGAACGATAATGACCAGTAGGACAAAATGTTCCTAAATATTCAATAGAGTCAATTATATCCTGGCTATAATCAATATATCTATAAGTGAACTTAAGACATACTTTGCAAGATGTAAATAATACAAAAAGGAAACTAGGAAACTATCCAGAGAATCTTGGAAAGTACCCAGGCTACTTAAGTCATGAGTCCTAGAAAATATACTACCGTGATTTTGCTAGACCAGCATAATTAAAAGCTACTTATTTTTATACCCACAAATAAGTGTAGCTCTAACCTTTTCTTGAAGAACATTTTCTTTGTAACAGACACTATCACAGAAAATCCCAATTTGTCAAAATGGAGACAGCAACACATTGTAGTACACACATATCCACTGAGGATATTATAGTAGAACTATACACCAATTACTATGCAACCATTACAGAAGTGGGGACAGATATATTATAAGAGCAAGATGATCAGGAAGTTTGTTGAGAGACAGTGTCTCTTAAAATCAACAGGATGCTGCTCATAAAATATATAAAAATACGGCTGCTTTAAAAGTATTTGAATAATGGCAAGAAAAAAATTATGCTATCATAAAAGAAGCAATCTTTTAGGTTCCTAACCCTAGACAAAACTATAAACAACTAGAGACTAAGGAAGGGAGGAGGAGTATTATTCCAACCCAGGAAAGTATCCCCTAACTGATTATCCAATACTAAGTGGTTACCTAAAATTTGGAAGAAAAACAAGAGACAGAAAAATGACTCAAAAGGTCATATTTATATATTCATGTTTAAATATATGGCATAATTATATATGTAACAATAATAGAGAAAAAGATCATTAATGTGAGAGGGACCAAGTGGGTACACAAGAGTGATGTTTTAGGGAGGAGAGGTTAGTGGATGAGGTAAATATATTTTAATATAAATAAAAACATGGAATAAAGTATGACCTGATATACAAAGAGCATAAATATTTTACACTTGAGCTGGAATAATGTTTCTAATATAACACAATTCTTGGCCTAAAATTTTTTTGAAGAAGACCATTTGTAGGTTTCCCAGCCACTTACATCCAAAATAATGACACAGAAACTTTATTTATTAAATCACTGCTTGACCCATCAGCACTAGCTTCTTTTTTGGCTAACTCATACATAATAATATAACCCATTTCTATTAATCTCTGTATTGACATTTGGCTGTGGCTTACCTGGTAAAGTTCTGGAGTCTGTCTCCAGCAGGGCGACATGGCTTCTCTCCAACTCTTCCTCTGTTCTCCCAATATTCAGTTTAATTTCTCCTGCATACATTGTTCTGCCCTATCAACAGGCCAAGGCAGTTTCTTTATTCACCAATGGTAATCACAGCATAAAGACGAAAAATCCCACATCAACATTTTACATTTGTAACCACATATTTTTCCCTAGGATTTGTTTTTATTATTATCATTAATAAAATTTGATTGTTCTCTTTGTTGTATTTTAAAATTCATTTTTATATTTCACTATATGATTTCAAGATTTCTTAAGCAATTTTCAAACATATTTAATTGAGCATATCCAAACTGCCTTCTTTATCCTGTCTGACTGTTACTTATGGGTAATTTCTATAAATTGTTACACTGTGTAAAGAAAGCTAAAAGATAAGAAGAAATGGAACCTGATAAGAAATATATTGAATAAGGTGAGAAAACTGCAAATCTTACAGCAAAAATAAGGACGATAATTTTGCTCCTTCATGAGTATAAAGTTATACTTGGCTTTGCAGGCACTTCTTTGTTTTTTTTTCTTTCAGCCAAGATTTAGTAAAAGGTCAGACATCATTCATAGGAGGCTCTGAGGATACAACGTGTACTTAGAAACAATCTGTTGTGTCAATATTCTGTTTGTTTTCATTTAGTGAACTTGAAATTCATAGTTCTGTGGTCGGTTGAATCCCACAGGAACATAAGTTCTGAATGTACTTCATCATTTTGATGAATATAAAATGTAATAAAATGTAAGAAAAAGTGATAAAAATTAAAACATGTTGTCCTCTTATTGCTTAAGATAAAGAGAGATTGAGTTGTAGTACTGGCTTTAATTTCAATCATGTGAGCAATGATGAAATACTAGTGCTGTTTTGTGATTACTCAGAGGCAAGAGACAGTAAGACAATAAATGAGTTAGCTTTGTATTTCATAAAGCTCTCAGAAAATGAAATTGTAAACATAGGTTGTGTATATGCTTACACTCAATCAAAGATATGGAAAATTTCCAAGGAGTGTTGTATGGGAAGGAGTTGCTTGGTTTTTTTTCCACTGCCCAGCTGGTTTACACCTGAAATAATCACACAGAAAATGTATTTATTAAAACACTGCATGGACCATTATCTTTAGTTTCTTATTGGCTAATTATCACATCTTAATTTAACCAATTTCTATTAATCAATGTATTGCCACTTGGCTGTGGCTTACTGACAAGTTTCTAACTTGCGTCTGTCTCAGGCAGAAGATCCATGGCTTATTTCCCTGACTCTGCTTTCTTCCTCCCAGCATTCACTTCCATCTTCCCTGCCTACCTAAGTTCTGCCTTATCAGAAGTCCAATGCAGTTTCTTTATTCATTTATGGTAATCTCAACATACAGAGGGGACTCCCACATCAAAGAAGCTTTTGCAATAAATAGAAGAGCAAAGAAGAAAGAATGAGTTAATGTAAAAATCTGTTCTCATATGACTTCAACCTGAATGGAAGAGGCAAATTGTCCAGGATTGTACAGGACACCAAAACCAGAGGGAAGTGCTAAGGTCAGAGAATCTGTCAAATCTGTCACACAATTGAAAATTATATTTTTAACATTTCAAACAGTCATAGTCTGTTCATCATGGTAGTGATTAAACAGTAGTTTATAATTAAGGAAATTCATATCTCTGTTTATAATGTATTGAAACCAAAATGTAGGTATTAATTTGGGAATAATAAATTGCAGAAATTCAAGAAAATGTAAAATAGCAAGTTTTCAATGGATATTCTTTGGAAAAGGATTTTGATAAATATGAGACAAAAACATTACAATAAAAATTTTATTAAAATAAAGTTCTGTTATCCAAAACATCTAAATCAATTCCATAAAAGGATAACTAGGTGAACCACAAACATATAGATTTAAGAGGAAAAGCTGAAGAAAATGTATGAGTATTAACCCATGAAACTTCAAAAACTTGGACACTGAAAGTGTAAAAAGTTTTAGGGGAAAGAAAATTGAGTTAGTACATTGTCTTACACAGAACAGGAAAGCAAAGAAGAAAGGCAAACTTTAAAAATAATGTAGATATTTGAAACATTGAGACAAACATTGCTTATAATGGCACATATTCAAAATGTATGATGAAATCCTTAATATAATTAATAAAATAAGCACATCAAACATTGCTAGGTAATAAATTGGAGAGAAGACTACAGAACATATATTTTATAATAATTTTTCTGAAAATGTAAAACAAAACCACATAGAAGCCATAACAAACATATTGAAATGTTTCTTTGCACAATGGCTGTTTATTCACAAAAAGACTGGTAGCATTTGAGAAACATGATATCATACACATGTGCTCCTTTGTCAATATTGATCCTGAACATTAAGCCAAGAGATATCACAGCTGAGTTCTTAAGAAACAAAAGTCAGTGAATTATCCATTTGGTTTGAAATGTTCCACTACTAAAGTTATAAAGAACTCAGAAAGCTATATATCAAAAACTCAAATAATCCAATTAAAAATGAGGTACAGATTTAAACAGAAAAATCTCAGTAGAGGAGTCTCAAATGGCTCAGAAACTCTTAAAGGAATGTCTAACATTCTAAGTCATCAGGGAAATGAAAATCAAAACTATTTTGATATTCCATCCTACACCTACAAGAATAGCTAAGATAAAAAGTCAAGTTATTGCTCACACTGGAGACGATGTAGAACAAAGTTAATACTTCTCCATTTCTAGCAGAACTGCAAAATTTCCCAGCCACTTTGGATATCAATATGGTGATTTCTCAGAAAATTAGGAATATATTTACCTCAAGACCCAGCTATGCTACTCTTGGGCTTAAGCCCAAAGGATGCTCCATCATCCTACAAGGACACTTGCTTAATGTTTATAGCAGCTGTATTCATAATACCTAGAAAACAGAAACAACTTAGATGTCCCTAAACTGAAGAATGGATAAAGAAAATGTGGCATATTTACCTGATGGACTATTAATTAGTTCTTAAAAATATGACATCATGAAATTTTCAGGCAAATGGATGGAACAAAAAACAAATATCCTGAATGAGGTAACGGAGACCCAGAATGACAAGCACGGTATGTAATCACTTATAGCTGGATAGTATGATTTAAGTAAAGGATGACCAAGCCACAGTCCACAGACCAAGAGAGAGTAGTTAAAAAGGAGGGTTCTCGTAGGATTAAGGGATTTACCTGGGAAGGGGAAGTAGAATTTATTTTGTGAATGTAACAATAGCAGGTTGACACTGGAGAGGAAGGATCAGGTGGGAGGCATGGAGGGAGAGATTAAGGGGAGAATTAGGAGAAAATTGGAGGGTTGTGTGGAAACATAGTCCAGTGGAACTTCCTGAAATCTATGAGGATGACCCTCTTGGGAACTCCTAGTAATGAAGAATCTAGTCAAAACTACCACCTTTTCTAGGCAGGGAAGGTTTCACTGGTGGGAATAGGTTGTATTTGATTGTGCTGTTTCCAGATGGACCCCATGGAGATTCCTAAACATCTCAGGCTGATGCTAAATCACTGGGCTTATCTCTGAAAACTGACAGTAAGCACCCCACTGCTTAGGACAACGTCCACACAGTCCTCATTGAATGGACAAAGGATTGAGCTGGTATCTACACGTAGCCTTCACACTTAATTTCTAGTCCTGTTGGCATGCAAATGTATTATACAGGCTATGGAAAGAGAAACCAGGATGTCAAATCAGTCACAAAGCCCTCAATCAACAATCTGTCCTTCTTGCAAGATATGCTGGGGCAATGGTGATACAGAATTGTGGGAGTGGCCAACCAATGTCTTGATTAACTTGAGGCCCACATCATGGGTTGCAAACCATGATCTATACTCTCTGGATGTCCAGGAATTTTGAATATCCCAGAGACATAGGGTAGAAGAAAACACAACTGGCTAAAAATGAAATGGTCCTTAATGATTTTCTGGTATACTTATACATTTTTGCCTTTTGAAGTCATCATCAGAGAGATTTCCTCTGCCAGAAGATGGGTGTGGGTGCAGAGACTAACAGTCAGACATGCAGAGAGAGGCTCAATTGGAAGTATCTATCAGATTTCTCCTCTCATTGACCTGGGAAGTTCATGAAAGATGGATAGGAAAGATTGTAGAAGCCAGAAGGGATGAAGGATACAGAAGATCATGGCCTACAACATCAACCAAGCAGGATTCACAGAGGCTAAATTAGCAAGCATGAAGCCTGCATGGGTTTGAATCGTGTCCTCTCTTTATATGTCATGGCTGTTAGCTTGGTATTTTTGTGGGACTTCTAATAGTGGAAGAGGGTTTATCTCCGACTCTTCTGCCTGCTCTTGACATTCTTTCCTCTTACTGTGTTGCTTTGTCCATTCTCTTTAAGAAGGCTTTGGCCTTGTCTTATTAGGTCTTGTTTTTTCATGTTTTTTTTTGTTGTCTCTTGAAGGCCTGATCTTTTATGAATGAAAGAGAGGGAAAGTAGGTTTGAAGGAGAGGGGAGGTAAGGGGAAATTGGAATGAGTTGTGGGAGGAGAAACTGTGGTTGGGGTGTGTTGTGTGAGATAAGAATATATTTTCAATAAAAAAGAAAAAGGTCAACATGCAATAAAATATATCATTAATCTGTATTGAATTATAAGGGATTCTCCCGTCATGCTTGCTGACTGGTAACAGAAAACAAAATTGCATGAAGAAAGACTTAAAACTATAGTCTATTTTACTATGAATTTAGAGTTCTAGAATATGGAAGAACACACTTTCTATGAGAGTCACAAAACAGAAGATTGGAACTTGGAATGGGGTAAAGATATTGTATGGAAGAAAACCTATATATGACCTAAAGACTCAGTTCTGTGGTCCTAATTGCACAAAATGGCACATTGTTTCATGTTTCACTTCATTATTCACACATTTTTTCATTTATCAGAATGGCAGTTTTTTTATCAATATATCCAGAATCATGTTTTTTTTGTTTTTAGAAAATATTTCTTGGCAATTTTACAAACACACACACAAGCAAATATTACTATTATCCAAGATGATTCGCATCTTTACCTGAAGTTTGATAAAAAGTCCTCGACCCAACATTCCCTTTCACAGTGCTATTTATTCTAGCTTATTTGTGGCCCTGTGAGTTTATACAGGGCTATGCATGTGATGTAGCTTTGCAACTAATTCTGGAACCATAAGGGCATCACCAGTAAGAGCAAAGAAAAATGTCATGGTGTTACCTACTGCAACAATCTATCAAGAGACCAGAACTCAAGACGAATAGGTACAATACTATATGCCAGGTCCTCATCCATGTCTTCTGTCAGACAGGCAAGGTCTAGAACAGGGCCAGTGTAGGGAATAATGTTAACTGTGATTAATTTCAACAATTGACAAATGTGACTTTAGAAAACTTAAAAGCATTTAAACAAATAAGAAAAGAGTTGTGTAAAAAAAAAGGTACACAGAATATGTGGGAATCTTATCCAGCTTTACACGTGAAAGTTGTTAAATATTCACAAAACATGAACTCAAGATACAGAGTCAGGAAAACAAATACTCTGTTCAAAATGGCTCTGAGAATGAACAGATTGTTCTTTTTAGAAAACACAGAGAGAAAGAGAGAAAATGGCTTACAAGCATCTTATAAAATGTTCCTCTGCACTAATCATTTGGTAAAGGGAAATCTGAACAGTTTTGATACTTCATTTTATCCCAGTAAGAAGAACAAAGATCAAAAAGACAACAACAAATAAGAAACTTGGGATGGGATGTAGAGAAAACGGAACACTCATTCACACTCGGTGGAATTAGAAAATGTAAAACTCTGCAACCCATTATGGGCAATTAAACTTGAAGATGACAGTAAATCTAGCATATGGAACTACTATTTCTCAGATGCTCAAAGAATTTGACTTAATATCTGTAGGTAAAGGCTGCTTGTTCATCCCAGCCACCCATAACTGAAAAATTCACACAGAAAGCACATTAATTAAACCATTGCTTGGTCCATTATTTCTAGCTACTTATTGGCTAAATCTTACATATTAAGCTAACCCATTTCTATTAATCTGTATATTGCCCCATGTGGCAGTAGCTTACCAGCAAAGATTTGCCATGTCTGACTCTGGCGGCCCCATGGCATCTCTCTTACTCTACATTTTTCCTCTCAGCATTCAGTTCTATTTTCCTTGCCCACCAAAGTTCTGCCCTACCAACATGCCAAAGCAGTTTCTTTATTCATTAAAAATACAAGCAACACATAGACATAAGTACCTCCCATACTATTTCCCCTTTTTTGTTTAAACAAAAGGAAGACTTTGACAGAGTAAAATTGCATATATCAATTGCAAGGTATCAAGAAAGAATGGTACTTACAATATTCATATATATATTATCTTTTATTATAACTAAGAAAAATTATAACTATAAGTTCTTAACCTCCACTAAAGACTGTGGAAGCAAATAGTAATACCTAAGTAAACAGGAAGTACATTGTAAGCAACTATAAAAACTCTAGAATTGACAGAGATAGCTCACTGTCTGGACAGTCACCCAAAATTCTTCTGTACCATTGCTATTTTTTTCTTTGTTGGGATTATTAACTTTTATTTTTCATTACAATCCCTGAAGATTGTTTGAAGTATTTCCATATTTACATAGGTTCAATCTAGTAACTCTCAACAGCACCCTTTCCTCAAAGCTATGACTTATGAAACCAGTGTCTGCCAAATTTATTTTCCAAAAAGAAAAATACAGAGACAAGAAGAAGCAGAAGAAATTATGGAGAAATCCATTAGTTTCTCTTTGAGATGTGTGTACCTAGCAAACAAACATCCAAAATAAAGGACAAATAGCTTATGTCTGTAAAGTTGTATTTGCCATGGAGATATTCTGTGAGTTTTCCCCTTCTAACAAAACCTTAGCATAAGGTCTGTCATCAGAGTGAGAGAAGGCTCTGAGAATGTAATGTGTCTTTAGATTAGGAACCTATGTGTAAATATCCTGGGTGTTTTTATTTTGTAACCATGAAATTCATAGTTAATACTCTTGGTTGAATGGTGAATACAAGATCAATATAAGCCCTTTATGCTCATCACTCATAATATTGATATTGGGAAAAAATAAGCAGAATGTGAAAGAAATGAAAAAATGGATTTCAGACTGTTACAAATAAACACAGAGAGGGTAATATTTATAACAGATATTATCTTAAATTGCAAAATATTTTTATTCCTTTAATTTTAAGATACTAAATTATTACCACACCAATTGCTCCTCACAGTTTTTCCTTCAGAAGCATTCTATTGATCCCTCTCTCTCTGAAATTATTTTGGAGTTCATTAAAAATTGGTTGCTGTCATATTCAAAATTTTGAAAATTTGATGAAATTATATGACTGTTATGTGAGTGGAGATAGAAGAAATAGAATTGGAGTGAATGAGTTTGTTTAGAGTTCCATAAAGCTTTTCAGAATATGAAATCCTTAACTAAGTTTCTACATATGTGCATACTCAAGCAAAAACACAGGCAGTTTCTTGGCACCAAAATGTTAGAGAGGAAAGGAAGGAGAAGGAAGAAGGAAATACCTAAAAAAAAACAACAAAAAAAAAAACTGTCCGGATTTGACCTCCACCTGAACAGATGAGACAAATTGCCTGGGACTGAACATGATGGCAATGTCGCCAGGAACTGTTGATATTGGGGACTCTGAGGTGAGTTATCACTCAACTAAAAATAAAGAATATTTTCTTTTCAAACTCATGGTTGGTTCAACTTCGTACTCTGTATTTCAGTATGTTTTTAAAACATAATTTGTGTCTTTTTATAATACATTGGGACTAATATTTATATATATATATACATATATATACATACATGTATATAATATATATATTAATGTTGGAATTTAAAACACACTGCATAATGGTAAGTGTAAAGGAGACAGTTGTCAATGAATATCTAGAAGATTCTTCTATTGATTTTATTGAGCTACACATTTTTTGTATGCTCCCCTCCCTGCATTTTCCCTGCCCTTCAACCTTTTTTCATGGTCCCCATGTTCCCAATTTACTCAGGAGATCTTGTCCTTTACTACTTCCCATGTAGATTAGACCATGTATGTCTCTCTTAACATCCTCATTGTTGTCCAGATCACTTCTTAGACTTTTGGTTAGGATCAAGTGTAGGAGATTCTTGACAAGCCCAAGAGAATATAATATTAATCATAGACACATTTTTGAAGGGGAACCAATAACTGCAATCAAAAATTTAAGTCTCATTTTCCCCAGTACACTGCAGTATGTCAGTTGAACCATGAATCTTTATAATTACAAAGGAAATTCTGAAGAAATTTAGAAGAGATCACATTGAAGCATAAGAACATGGAAACTGAAAAAATGAAACAATTTAGAAAAAGTGTCAATGAATGAATATTTTTTCTAGGATTTCCAAAGAGGTGGAGAGGAGAGACAAATTTCATTAACTGTTAGATATTAGGGACTTTGAGACATAGAGTTGAAGTAGTAAACATAGAATGAATATGCTTTTACTACATCAAGGGCATTGGGAATGTGCAGGACATATTTCTGCCATATAGAAGAAGAAAGAAGATGGAACGAGAAAATAGTAAAATAAATCTTTTTCAATTTGATGTTAATTTGGATGATGATAATTGAACTTGATAATGCAGGAATCCTATGCCAAAGGATTCTTCTTGATGTTGGGCACTCTTTTTGTCACTCAGCTGAATTTTAAAGAGTATTGATTTTTCTAAATCATTATTTGGGGAATGTTTATACCATGATGTGTATTAACAAAAAGCACAGCTCTTTTATAAATTGTCAGAATCCATAGACAATTATTAATTTGGAAATATTTAAAAACAAACTGTTTCATGAAAAATGTTAAGCAACATATTGCTGGTAGATATTCTTTTCAGAAAGATTTGGATCAGCATTTGAGAGAAAAGGCCACACCATACAAAATATTTATTGTTTGTGGAAAGGTGAATATATGTAATCAGAAATTCCTTTCAGCTTCTTTCTCATGCATGTTCATTGTTGCTCTATTCACAACAGCATGGAACTGAAAACAACCTAAATGTTCTATAGCTCTCTAATGGATAATAAAATAGTGATACATGTACAACATGTTATAAATTTTCCATTGTTAAAAAATGAAAATCATGATTTTTTTCAGGCAAATCGCAGGTTCTATAAAAGATTATACTGAGTGAGAAAAGCCAGACCAAAAAACAAATATTGCATGATAGGCATGATAGGTCTCTTCTGTTATTCCCAGTTCCAAATCTTCAGATAAATGTTTAGGGCTCTCTTGCTACCTTGGAAATCATATGCATGCAAAAACATTTAGAGTTAGAAGAGTCCACAAAATTGATAAAGATGAAGGGGTGAATATTGGAAGGTTTACAGAGAAGAAAGAAAAATAGGGAATGATGTAATTATGCTATAATCTCAAAATTAAAAGAGAAAAGATTATAATAGGATATAATTTAAAGAAAGTGTCATGAAGGGCTGTGTTGCAAGAATTTCACTTGATTGTCCTAGCTGCCCAGCACTGAAATAATCATACAGAAAACGTATTCAATAAATCACTTCTTGACCCATTAGCTCTAGCTTCTCATTGGCTCACTCTTACCTTCTTATTTAATTCGTTTCTATTAATCTGTATATCACTATGACGCTGGGGCCTACCAGCAAAGTTTCAGCATATCTACCTCTATCCATGAATCCATAGTGTCTCCAGAACTCTTTCCTTTTCCCAGCACTCAGTTCTTTCTTCCCCGCCTACCTGAGTTTTTCCCTATCAACAGGCCAAGGCACTTTCTTTATTCATTAACCAAGAAATGCAACACAGAGACAGAAGGACCTCCCATACCATTTTCCCTTTTATGTTTAAATAAAAGGAAGTTTTTAAGTTTATCATATAACAAATGACTATTATAGGTGATAATCTATTAGCATATATTTCTTAATTATACTTCATACTTTTTAAATGAACTACACTATCACAATATCTTAATCAAGTAGAGAAATATACATACATATTATAATAGACTTTATCTCAATTTTTTGTAAAGAAACCAAGATCCATACCAATGCAATTTATTTGTATCTATATCATACCATTCATTAAATGTAAATAAACAATTATAGACAGTATTTGGAAATATGGGTGTAGTTTTTTCCATATTGCTTCCTGCTAATTGGGGACACTGTTCATCAGGTCTTTTATGGTGTATCATGTGTGTTAAGTTCATCTCAGTCACCAGTTTGACAAAGTAATTTTTTGAGGGTGTTCACAGTGACCTTTCAGGGGATCTTGGTCTATGAAATCATATTGGTCTGGAAACAATCCACATGTTCTCATCTTCTGTGACAACAAAAGAAGAACCTCTTTTCCAAAACAACATATCCTTAGATTAAAATTTGGAAATCAAGATATTTTTTATGTTGTTTTAACTTAGCAATAAATGCAATGAAATGCCTCTCTGTACTTAGCTCCTTCACAGTCAAAAAATTCAAAGATAGCACAATAATATACATAATCCAGACTCTCTGTGTATAGTCCCTCTTTACATGGCTTATTTTTCTTACTCCTTTTAATCTATGACTATCTGTAGTCTGTCACTTTATAGACTTTATACCTTTCTTTTAAGCATTTACTTTATTTTATCATTCTCAGTACTCTTTTTCTTCTCTCTCCCAAGCCTACATGCATTTATCCAACACTATGACTCATTTAGTGGTCATTTTATCTGGATTTGTCTTCATTGCATAACTGTAAATGTTTTCTGACCAGAAGCACTTCCTAAAATGCTAAGCACTTCTTAAAAACTGAAGTTGCACCATAGCTCGTTCAAATATCCTAAATCACTGCTTATTCTTCACAGTCAAAAACTTAAGCTATGCTATTGCTATTGTATATATGTTACTGCCTGTTCACTACGCACAGTCCTGCATGGTGGGACTGTTTGTATCTCTGAGTCTCACACACCCTCCCAGTTCCAGACATACATCTAGTCCACATTGCCATCAAACAAATTGCAAAACACTACTCACAAACCCTACTCAAATGCTCTGTAGTGGGGCCTTCTGCCTTGAAAGAGCCAGAGGTCATACTGGCAGAACAACCCAGAAAGCTGGCGTTTCAAAATGGCCCAGCTTTTTTCCTGCTATTGCTGAATCAGGAAAACCTCTCTTAAAGGAGCTGCGGCACACTGCCAGTAAACGGCATGAAGCTGTGTTAAACTGTGCATTTTATTTTTATCTAGAATTCATTTTCAAGCCCTCTCCGGTTTTATGTGGATTTAATTGGCCACATGGGCTGTCAATGTCGCAAGGAGATCACTTGTTTATCCTGTCTGCCCACCCCAAAATAATCACAGAGACACTGTTTTCATCAAATCACTGCTTGGCCCATTAGCTTTAACTTCTTATTGGCTAACTCTTACATCTTAATTTAACCCATTTCAATTAATCTATATATCACCATGAGATCATGGCCTACCAGTAAAATTTCAGCACTCCTACCTACGGCCATGGATCCATGGTGTCTTCTTGATTCTTTCCTTTTCCTAGCGTTCAAATCTGTCTTCTCCATATAAGTTATACCATATCAACATGCCAAAGCACTTTCTTTATTCATTAACAAAGAAAAGCAACAAACAGACAGAAGGACCTCCCACACCAGGTCTGACTAATTCATTTTAATGACATATATAGTAATCATGAGTTGTCTACCAAAAATGCCAAAGTGCTAGCTATAGATTATTCCATGTGTCAGAGAGGGAAACCCCAGAAGACAAACAAGTTCTGCAGAGTCCTGATATACTTGGTTGTTCCTAGAAGTGGATGATAATATCTTATGGCTAAATAAAACACAGACCTTGATTTTGATGTGTAAAGATATCAACTGGGCAGGGAGGGTTCTTGCTATTGGAAACATAAGCATATTCTGAGCTTGAATGCAGAGCACATTAGCACATTGTACATTTTTTCTGAATGTCATTATTTTTATAGACTGTTTCACTTAATTTGTTTTCTTTTGACTAATGATATCTTTACATATTTACAATAGACATCAAGCAACATTTCTTTTATTATCTATACAGTTATCATTTTGATATCTCTTGTAGTTTTGTGTCATAGCTTTTGAATTCAGTATACTGGAGAAATAAAGTAGTCAATATATTAGAACACTTAAAGGTAGCACAGGATATGTTAATACCTTTATATGAAATCCTTGTCAAGTTTTAGCATATTATCTTCTAATAGTGTAGTTGCTTTGGCTCATATAACTCAGGCCACAATTTTAAACTAATTTAACTGCACAGTATTATGTTTAGTTTTGGTACATATTTTAAAGCAGTTCTCATGATTTTAAATGACTCATATATGACATATCCATATGCATTGTGACTTTTACCTGCCAGTATAGTTTTTTGTTGTTGTTGTGGAATATTACTTTTTTTTATTAAATTATAAAAGTTTCCATTTCAGCCCCTCCTCCCAACACCCTCCCACTCCTCCCACTCCCTCTCCTCCTCCCTCTCCATCCCCTAGAGCAGTCAGGGTTTCCTGCCCTGTGGGAAGTTCAAGTTCCTCCCCCCTCCCTCCAGGTCCAGGGAAGGTGAGAGTCCAAACAGACTGGAGCGCCAAAATCCAGTATATGCAGAGGAAGCAAGTCCCAGTGTCATTGTCAATGGCTTTTCATAAAGGCTCCGGGCCAGCCACATTCAGAGAATCTGGTTGGATCACGTCCTTGTTCAGTCCCAGTCCAACAGGCCTTGGTGAACTCTCATTATATCAGTCCCCTTGTATCAGTGGGTGCTCGCATCCCTCGCAGTCCTGATTACTTTTTTTATTTTCTTCATCATTCTGTTCCTCATTTGGACTGTGGAGTGCTCAGTTCGGTGTTCCAATATGGGTCTCCATCTGTATCGCCATCCAACGTCGGATGAAGGTTTCCTGTGCCCTTGCTTTCTTTGCTCACGATCTCTTTCCTTCCGCCTCTCATTTGGACCTAGGGAGCTAGGTCCAGTGTTCCAACGTGGTTCTCTGCCTCCATCTCCATCCATCGCCAGATGAGGGTTCTATGGTGACATGCAAAATATTGATCAGTATGGTTGTGGGCCAAGGCCGGTTCAGGCACCCTCTCCTCTGTCCAGAGAACCATCTGGGGATCTCTCCTTGGACCGGGAATCCCCCTTATAATCAAGTCTCTTGTAAACCCTAAAATGATTCCCTTAGTTGAGGTATATACTTGCCTGATCCCATATCCATCCTTCCTCCCTCCACCCCATCCCAGTCCCCTGATCTTTCCCCAATCCTCCCCTACGCCCTTCTCTCTAACCCTCTCCCTTTCCGACAACCCTCCCACCCCCCCATGCACCCAAGGTTACCTGGGACTCTTGTCTATTTCCTACCTCCTGGCGGATAGCTAAATAATCTTCATCAGGTTCATCTTCTTATTTAGCTTCTCTAGGATCACGAATAATAGGCTCAAAGACCTTTAATTATGGTTAGAATCCACTTATGAGTGAATACATACCGTGTTCCTCTTTTTGGGTTTGGCTTACCTCACTCAGTAAAGCGTTTTCTATTTCCATCCATTTGCATGCAAAATTCAAGATGTCATTGTTTTTTACCGCTGAGTAAAACTCTAATGTGTATATGTTCCACACCTTTTTTAACCATTCTTCTATTGAGGGGCACCTCGGCTGTTTCCAGGTTCTGGCTATTATAAATAGTGCTGCTATGAACATAGTAGAACAAATGCTTTTGTAGTATGTTAGGGAATCTCTAGGGTATATACCCAAGAGTGGAATTGCTGGGTCCTGAGGGAGGTTGACTCCCAGTTTCCTGAGAAACCGCCACACTGATTTCCACAGTGTCTGCACAAGTTTGCATTCCCACCAACAATGGATGAGTGTTCCCCTCATTCCACATCCTCTCCAGCATAGGCTATCATTGGTGTTTTTGAGTTTGGCTATTCTGACAGGTGTAAGATGATATCTCAAAGTTGTTTTGATTTGCATTTCCCTGATCGCTAAGGAGGTTGAGCATGACCTTAAGTGCTTTTTAGCCATTCGAAGTTCATCTGTTGTGAATTCTCTGTTAAGTTCAGTACCCCCATTTTTTAATTGGGTTAATTAGAGTTTTAGTGTCTAGTTTCTTGAGTTCTTTGTATATTTTGGAGATCAGACCTTTATCTGTTGCAGGGTTTGTGAAGATCTTTTCCCAGTCATAAGGTAGCCTTTTTGTCTTACTGACAGTGTCCTTTGCTTTACAGAAGCTTCTCAGTTTCAGTAGTTCCCATTTATTTATTGTTTCTCTTATTGTCTGCGCTCCTGGGTTTCTGCTTAGGAAGTGGTCTCCTGTGCCTATATCTTGTAGACTACTTCCCACTTTCTCTTCTATCAGGTTCAAAGTGGTCGCATTAATGTTGATGTCTTTTATCCATTTGGACCTGAGTTTTGTGCATGGTGATAGATATGGATCTATTTTCATTCTTCTACAAGTTGACAGGTCCTCGGGCCAGGAGCAAATCACCCCTCCTCCAATGGATGTCTGCTAGAAGATCACTGTCTCTTGCTGGCCAGGAATGTGGCTGAGGTGATTCAGGGCCTGCCTGTCAGGCAGGCTATCAGAGCACAGGAACTGCCCCTGCCGGGCTGAGCCCACAGCCCAGGCTCAGAATGCCCAGGAGCAGCTCTGGGGAGATCTTGTGGCCCCAGGGGGAGGGGAGAAAGAGAGGGAGGTGTACCTGGATGAGGCCTGGGATGGGATTCGGGAGAGCTCAGCAGGGTATAGCCACCACTGCAGGGCAACCAGAAAGTCGAGGGGGGTGGGGAAAGTCTCTCAGAAAATTGCCAGTATAGTTTTAAAGACAAAATGATTACTTAAATGTTCACACAGAGATACATCTTTCTTTCTGACAGGAATGCCCAATTAATCATCTCAAAAGACACTGACCTTTAGCCTAATCTTATTAGTTTAAGGATATGAGGTCATTGGCTCCAAAGCAGGGTCAAAGAAGAAATACTGGACAGCTATAGGTTGTTGTGGTGCAGAATCATTGGTTGTTTCCATGAAACTCCCTCTAACTAACTGAATAAAAACCTATGTCAGTTCAGTTCCTTCAAAACCAGTGTCTTATTTTGAGCATCTGCAGAAGAGCAAAGGCAGGCACCACAATGGTCAAATTTCTACTGCTGGCTTTGGCATTTGGTCTGACTCAAGCTCATGCTGAGGTAAATTCATTTGTCAGTGAATAGGTTTAATGTTCATCAATAGCTTACTTTTGTGGATGTGTTGTGTAATTCAGTTTGTCCATCCAAGTCCATATTCATAAAATGACCTTTCTGACTTTTACTTAGTTACCCCTTTCCAGAAAGATTTCTCAAAGATGAATCAAATGAACTGAGAAAACAATGGATTGAATTTACAGAGCATAGGAGATCAAAATATGAGTAGTTCCAAAAAGTCTTATGTTTAGAATGCTATGTAAATTGAGTTATCATATTACTCTTTATTAATGTTCATCCCTAGAAGAACAATTTTGAACCAATAAACTGTTATTGATGTATATTTTTAGTTACTTTACATATTGGGAGCAGAGATGTATCAACTCACATTCCAATTGCATTTGTTATTTGTTCAGCTTGAAGGAAAGTGGGTTACTATTGCCATCGCTGCTGATAATGTGGACAGGATAGAGGAAGGAGGACCTATGAGACTCTACTTTCGTGAAGTTACTTGTAATGAAGACTGTAGTCAAATGGAATTCACATTTTATGTCAAGTAAGCTAACTGTCAATGGTGCAACTTGAGTAGACTGCTTACATTCCACAGATTTTTTATGTTGTTAAATTACAGGAGAATGTTCTGTTTATGATCATGAACTGAAAATCTCATCTTCAGAAATGTGATTATGTTATTCCATGATGAGTTAGTTCTGCACACCACATGAAAGTTAGAATCTGTCTCCAATTCCATGAGTGTTTTCTGAGAATCCTTGTGGCTAGAGGCCTGTGGTTGAATTTTATGCTCTAATATTAGAATCATGAGACTCTATGGATCCCACTTCTAGTAAGTTAAAAGGTAGTTGTGAGCATTTGGGACAAAATCATGCATGTTATATTATTTAGTCATAGTATCATAAAAAATTCTTCCACACACAGGTCAGAAAAATCTAATATGCAAACCCAGGTCTGCTGTTTTAAATCTTTCTCTCTTTACATTGTTTTATTTGTTAATGAATAAAGAATAAACATCTTTTCTTTGATAGGACATAGTAAAGCTATGAGGGGTAAAACAAAGCTGACTGCTGGGACAAAGAAGTCAGAGTGAAAAAGATGCCATGTAGCTGCCAGTGGGGAAAGACATAAGTTGCAAGCTGGAACCTTACCAGTAGGCCACAAGCCGTGTGGCAAAATTTAAATAATTGAATGAATTAATTCTACATGTAAAAGCTACCTAGCAATATGCTTAAGTGATTGGCGAAGCAATGATTTAAATACTATAGTTTTTGTGTGATTATACTGAGTCTGAGCTGCTGGGAGCATGTCTCTGATGCTCTAGTTCAAAAATTTTCTTTCTGACATTCAGATGGCAATTTTCAATTAAAGAGTGCATAGGACTGTAATAACTTAAAATACTTAGAACCATTAATTTGTTCTAGTCACAGTCATATTTATAGGTTAAGCATAAAAGCATTTAAAATAAATTCATAAAATATTGTGTACATATTATTGTTGGCCTAGAAAGGAAGAATTAACATATTGAAAATCATACTCAGTGAATAGAGAAATTTGGACAAGGAAGAAAATAGAGTCTTCCTAGCACTTGGAAAAATTGCCACAAATCAAGTAATTCATAGGTATGATAATAAACAGAATGATGTTTTCTAAACAAGAATTATGAAAAGTAAGGTAAACTGAGATTTGTCTCCCCTAGCTCTGAACATTGTTCATAGATATTAAAGTATCTCAAGTTCTCTAAAACCTGAAGAATTTTAATATGAATTAGCAGGATAAAAACAATAAATCATGATTCCTTTGTTTAATTTTCAGTGCGAATAACCAATGTTCAAAGACCAAAGTCACTGTGTATGAGCAAGAAGATGGCAACTACAAAACCCAGTGTAAGTATGGGATCTGGGAGCTTCCTCTATAAATTAAAGCATTGTGGGTGAGCATGTATATGTTGATACCTCAGGTACCCATAGGTACCTGGACCTAGAACAATTTTGGTTACTGGGAAAGTTATCAATTCTTCCAATCAACTGAGATATTCTAACAAAATGTCTCCAAATAGTTTCCTGCATAAAAAATTGTTTCTAGATAATATCCAGTGTCCTTTCTTTCATACAGTATCACAGATTCTTATTGGACAGGCCTGCCACTCCCTAATAAGTCTCTCAATGGCCTCAAACATCTTTGCAAACTTTATTATTCAGGTTACCAAGTACTTATAGTATAGGGATTATCTATCATCCTGGATTCAGAGAGAATTTAAATTAACAATGCTATTTTAAAATTTCCTTTTCTTATATTTTGTAAAAATGATAACATTCACATCATTGGATGATAAAACTCACTTTTGAAAAGCAGTTAGGAGAACATCTATTTAAGAATTTCAAATTGACTACCTCAGTATGAAAAATAATTGCAAAAATAATAGCAACATTATTCAACTGAATTATACACAGCATAAATTTTCATTGATTTTAAATGAAGAGAAGGTACATTCTTCTGACAAAAATAATAGTTTTCTAACTTTATGGGGATATTAAAAAACAGTCATATAATACAAAATGACCAAATACTTAAATTCATTTATTTTTGTGTGAACTATTTTATCATTCAATCAGTGTCTGTAAGTGGAGATATCACACTCACACATTAATGCACACACAACAGAAAGAGAGAGAGAAAGTGAGAGAGACAAAGAGAGAAAAAGGGAGGAATACACACACAGAAACATACATAGAAAGATTGACACACAAACAAAATGAATGTCTGGTAAAGTTAAAATATTCATTCTTACATTTTACATCTATAATCTTACAAGAAGAAAACTGTTTTGCACATTTGTAATGAGTACAGTCTTGTTTTGCATATGTAGCCATTTGCTCACCAGGTCTTATTATGGTATGGCACCAAAAGTTTTAACTTTCAGAAATTGACAAGTGGCCTTTTGGATCTCGTTGAAATGGGAAGGAATAACCAAAAGAGTGATCCCACAGATCTTGACACAAAGAATTCAGAAAAAAAGGAAAAGTGTATGTACTTAGGATTCATTATCAGGTTTAAAGAGTGGAAATGATTGGTCACTTCATTATGATGGGATATGTAAAATTAATGACTACAAGAATACCTTTGCCCATGTGTGTCCTGTGTTAGTTATTCAGAGATGACTGCTAGAGTCAGGGTCAATATTAATGTTTTCCAAACAGGTAACATCAAACAAAGTACAAAAATGAGTGACACTGAGTTTTGAAATCTGTCTTTATTGCAGTTGAAGGTGATCATGTATTTAAACCTGTGGCTGCAACAGAAGACAACATAGTCTTTGTTGGTGATAATGTGGATAGAGCCAGCCGGAGAACAAAATTGATTTTTGTTCTTGGTAAGAATGGTTGAGGGTTCTCTGATGCGGTAAGGAAAGTATAACGCTGTAAAGTAGAATTAAGTCAGATTCACCCACCAAATACAGCATCATGGTATTTTAAAACTCCTGTTCACCAAATGGCAGACTGTTTGTTTTGTGAACCAACTTTTACATTATATTGCACTTCAAGTAGCATGGTCAATGAAGAGTAGAAGAAGTGGAGGAAGGCTATTGGAAGAGTTTATTTTCATGTTTCCTAACTGGAAAGAAGAGAGTAAATACTATTTTCTCTAAATTCAGACCATTTTGAGTGTCATTTGAACATGTGTGTATTAAATTAAAACACAAATTCTAAAGTATAGTTTTGGGAGAAATGTGAAGATTCCATTGACAGGCTTCATGACTCTCCAGTGTTACGTTTTTGAAAGTGGATAGGACTGTGATGAGTAATTTCTCTAGAGAAGGTGCTTTTTAAAATTTTTTGATTCATCATGAGACCCTGAAAAGTGAAATCATATTAACATTTAGATTTTGCTTTTTTGTGACAAATGACAAGATTTTATTCTTATTAATGGCAGAATAGTATGTTATTTATTTATTAACAATTTCCACCTCCTCCCTGCCTCCCTTTTCCTTCCCCCTCCCCACTTCCCCCTCCCTCTGTAGTCCTAAGAGCAGTCAGGGTTCCCTTCCCCGTGGGAAGTCCAAGGTCCTCCCCCCTCCATCCAGGTCTATAAAGGTGAGCATCCAAACAAACCAGGCTCCCACAAAGTCAGTCCATGAAGTAGAATCAATACCCAGTACCATTGTCCTTGGCTTCTCAGTCAGCCCTCATTGCCTGCCACATTCAAAATGTTCTGTTTGATCACATGCTCCATCACTCCCAAGCCAGCTGGCCTTAGTGAGATCCCATTAGATCAGTCCCACCGTCTCAGTGGGTGGTCGCACCCCTCATGGTCCTGACTTCCTTGCTCATGTTCTCCCTCTTTCTGCTCCTCATTTGGACCTTGTGAGCTAAGTCTGTAACATAAGTCCAGTGCTCCAATGTGGGTCTCTGTCTCTATCTCCAACCATTGCCAGAAGAAGGTTCTATGGTGATATGCAAGATATTCATCAGTGTGGCTATGGGACGAGGCCAGTTCAGGCACCCTCTCCTCTGCTGCCCAAGGAACAATCTGGGGACCTCTCCTTGGACTTTGAAACGCCTCTAGAGTCAAGTCTCTTGCAAACTCTAAAATGTCTTGCTTAATTAAGATATTTGCTTCCCTGCTTCCATATTCACCCTTCCTAAAGTGTCCATGGAACTTGTGAAAATTTATATTGCCTGTATTGACTAACCAAGTGTAAAGGAATTTGGAGCAGTTGGGATTTTTACTGTATATTGTGGTGGGATACTAAGGTAAATTCTCCAGATTTCTATGGAACATGTCTCTGACATTGTCATTCATGCAATGTAGGAAAAGGTCAACCCTTGACTCTTGAGCAACGTGAGAAATTTAAGGCGTATGCTGAGGAAAATAGCATTCCACCAGATAACATTCGAGAAGTTCTGTCCACAGGTAATCTCAATGAATATTTTTGTCCATAGCATGCATATATATATATATATATATCTCACTGTATTCATAAATACATGTATATTATATACTGATTCTTTCTGTCTGTCTATCTATCTATCTCCCTATCTATCCATCAACAATGTATCTACCTATCTAGACAGTAAGATCCATGAATCAGATTATATCTAGCCATATGCTATCTTTCAATTGTTATTTCCAGCAATAAATCCTTTGGGATCTGTTCTCATATTCATATGAGAGCATTTCTGTCAATATTTACCCCATTTATGTTTTTTTTGCAGATACTTGTCCTGAATATTGACCTTCTGTAGGTGAGTAGAAACAGAAGCCATGCCTAATCATCTTGATATTTGAATGGATTTGTTCATATTACATAAAAAATTAGAGATTAGTATGTGACCAAAAGAAAAAATGAACATCAAATCTAGAGAAGTTATTATTTTTTCTTTTAAAACTGAGAATCTTACTGTGACAAAAATGAAGGGTAGCAATTTTTTATTTATAAAACAGTTTGAAGGATATTTATCTTAATCAGAATTGCTAAATTTTCTATTTTGAGGCATATTCCATCAAAAAACCGTGTCATAACATTTGAAAAATCTTAGTTATTTATGATTTGGCATATGATTTGTCACAGAGAAGCTACTATCAGGTTTTCAGTATATTCCTTGAAATCTCTCAATATAAATTTTCATGTAAGCCTAAAGAATGTTATTATTTCCTGTCAACAGTGCTCCTAGAGAATCCAAAACACAATATATTGGTGATTTCTAGGAAAGGAACTGTTCATGTACAATCTCTTCTCTATACTCTATATTGTTATATTAATTTTGTATTCATACATTCACAAGTGTGAAAACTTTATTGTCTGGTCAACTATGTTTAATTTTGACTTTTATGTCTGCACAGATGACAAGATGAGAATTATGCATCATATCCTCTTGACCATGGAATCAGTATCAGATATAAATCATCATTTCTTTCTAAATCAATTTTCCCCTTACCTGTGAAGTCAGAATACAACATTCCAAACTTCCGACTTACCTTTTTTCTCTTCTTATGATCTATGAGCTGTTCTTTTCTTGAATGACTAAATAAAAGATTTCAAGAAGCAATGAGGACTTTGTGAATAGAATCTCATTTAAAAACCACAAAACCATTCACTAGCTAATTAAAATCACCACTTCATTGAAACAAATGATACCTGTATTACGACAACTTATTGTAAGAATTGGAAACTTTACAATTACTGGAGAGCCAAAGGCAAGAACTCTGCAGAAGTTAATTGTATGGTTTGCTTTTATTTACCTGCAGCTGAAAATTAGTTATTTGCAGATAAATGGTCATAACCCTTTAAAATATTTCACATAACAACTCTGTTTGTGCCTCCATTTTATACATTATTTAAAACACAGGATGAAATATGTTTTCAGTAGTTAATATGAGGAGATTATCTCTTGTTAATGGACTTCAGTAAGCAAATGAATCAGGATATTCTTAAATAGTGTACATATGTGTCATTCTCACTCAACAAATACATTCATGATAATGTATTCCATAAATAACAATCCCTATAAATATGCAAATATTTATTAAACTTTTCTCTTCGTTATACAATTATCCCTTATAACACAGTTAGCTATCAACTAGAAACGTCCATGCAATAATTTTTGAGGGATTGGAATAAGGAAAAAGAAAAGATATTAGATGGTGTTGCTATATTCAATCTCTCATCTAAGGCTATAAGAAAATCAAAGTACATTAAATACACATAGGCAACAGATATGAATAAGAAACAAGGAAATATTTTCTTGTTAAAAAACCTGTAACTTAACATTTCTTTGTGTGTCTTGTAAAACAAAAATCTTTCAGAACAAATCCTTGACTAATGTTTGAAAAAAATTCTGTATATTCAATGTACATTAATTTTACTTCAACTCAATCTCAAAATAATTACTACTATACTTGTGCTCCCTCCTCCTCCTCAAAGTTTTCCAACTTATTCATGAATATACATATTTATTTGAAAGTATTTGTGAATGTGAGTTTGTGTGTGTGTGTGTGTGTGTGTGTGTGTGTGTGTGCGTGTGTACATTTGTGTATATTTAGAGAGAGGAGACTAGCAGAGAAATTTATATCCATACCAAGTCCATTTTGTGTTTGTAATATGTATTCATGTTTAGTGTTGGCACTTTAGTCATCAATTGCTTTTTGCTTTTATCTGATCTCAGTTTAGAGGTGAAAGGATTATGGCTACTGCTTTTACTATCAGAAGTTGGCTTTCTAAGCTGTCAAACCTTTAAATGGAATAGAAGTTCTAAAACCCACCATTCACATTGTGATAACATGGGTAAAATTTGCCCAATCTGAGAGGTAACTCAGAGGTTGAGCTTATATCCTGAGCTATAGAAGATAAATCATGATTGGTTCCATAAACTTGTCCAACTACTATTGTTAATTTAATCAACCAGTGTAATTTTTATGTGCATTGTAAAAAATAATTTCTTAATCAAGACTATAAGAGATGATTTAAATATCAATCTTAGTTGCTAGTACTCTCATGTTAACCAGGGATAATATTCCTTCATCAAATTGTAGAGTGAATTATTTCTGCAGATATGTTCTTATAATAGCCAGAAAATGCATCAAACTGTCAGTTTTGCAAGTTAACAATTCCAGATGCAAAAGATCCTCATTTCTTTGTCTTCTCAGAAAAATAAACATCAAGGAAACAAATGACTCCATTTCTAAAGATAGATTATAGATGTAAAAAGCATTTTCTCAGAGAATGAAAAACAAATTTCTGAGACACACTTAAAAATGTTCAATATACTTAGCCATTAGGGAAATAAAGTTAAAACTATTTACATATTTTGTCTTACTGCTGTCAGAATGACATAGATCAATAAAAAAAGATGCATGGAAAGGGCTATACTTGATCCTGGTTGATGGAAAAGAAAACTGATTCGGCTGCTGTCAAAATCAAAGCCAAACATCCTAAAAATAATGTCAGTCTTACAACAAGTCTTTCAAAGTAGAATTGCAACCCAACTGTCTTGATATTTTATTTCAGGAATTTACAAAGATGATCCCAGCTAAGAATCTAAGCAGTAGTGGAAAGGTACCTTGGTGTGAGACAATGGTCTACTACTCTGCAAAGATTTATCAATTATATTGCATTAATAAATTACTGATTGGCCAGTAGCCAGTCAGAAAGCATAGGAAGGGTGACCAGGCAGGAAGTAGAGGTAAGGCAATGAGAAAAGGAGTATTCTGGGGAAAGGAAAGTCTCAGTTTGAGGCTGTCAACCAGATGCAGAGGAAGCAAGATGAGAATGTCTCCTGATAATAGTTTTGAAGACATGTGGCTAACGCAGACAAGAATTATGGGCTAATATAAGTTATAAGAGTTAGTAAGAAGCCTGAGCTAATAGGCAAACCAGCTTTTGATTAATATGCACCTCAATTGTTTCTTTGGGACTGAATCGCGATGGGACCATGTTGGACAGAAACCTCTGTCAACAGTACACCAAATACCCTTCCGCTCTTCAGATTGATGACTACCTTAGTTGTCATTAGAGCCTTTATCATCACCTGATGGAAGCAGATGTAGAGATCCACAACTAAGCACTGAGTAGAACTCCTGAAGTCCAGACATAGAGAGGTAAGCATGATATTATGTGTAAATGGACCAAGACTATGATGTGGAAACCCACAGATATAGCTGACTTAAGGAAGTAGGAGCTCATTGACTCTATACTTACAGCTGCATAAGACCAAATTAGGCCCTCTGAATGTGAAGGACAGACAGTTGTGTGGTTTGGGCACTATGTGAGGTAACCAGCATATATATATATATATATATATATATATATATATATATATATATATATATATATATCTTCAATTGTCAATTGCTCCCAACTGTTAACCTTCCTCAAACATTTAGCTTGTGAACCTAGTGTGTACCCAATTTATGTTGTTCAAAGAAAAAGACAGGGACAAGAAGAAACAGAGGGAAGTATAAAGAGTTGCATTGATTTCTCTGTGGGATGTGTTAACCTAAGAATCATACATGACAAATAAAGCATAAATATCTTGTGTGTAAAAGTTGTATTTGTCATTGAAGATATTGCCTGAGTTTTCTCCTTCCAAGAAAACCTTCGTATAAGGTCTGTCATCAGAGGGGATTTATCCATTTTATAGAAAATTTCAAGATGTCATTCTTTTGTCTGCTGTGTAGTAATCCAATGTGTTAATGTACCATATTTTCATTATCCATTCATCAGTTGAGGGGCATTTAGGTTGTTTTCAGGTTATAGTCATCACATATAAGGCTGCTATGAACATAGTAGTGCACTTGTACTGGTGATATGATTGAGCATTCCTTGGGTATATATTAAAAATTGGTATTGCTGGGTCTGGAGGTGTTTTCTCCTTATTTTTTAGGAAATCACCATACTGATTTCCAAAGTTGCTATACCATTTTGCATTCCCACCAAGAATGGAGGAATATTTCCTTTATCTCTCATTCTCTCCAGCATAAGCTGTTATCAGTGGTTTTTATCTTGGCCATTCTTAGAGATGTTAGATGGATTCTCAGTGTATTTTGATTTTCATTTCTCTGATGGCTAAGAATGTTAAGCATTTCTTTAAGTTTCTTTTAGCCTTTTTATCATCACTTCTTGATAGTTCTCTGTTTAGATCAGTACTCCAATTTTGATTGAATTATTTTTTTCTTTTGATGAAGAATTTCTAAGCTCTTTGTATATTAGGAGATCAGTCCTTTGTCTGATGTGTGGTTGGTTAATATGTTTTCCCATTCTGTAGGCTGCTGTTTTGTCTTGTTGACCATGTCTTTTGCTTTACAGAATCTTCACAGTTTCAGGGCATCCCATTTCTTCATTTTTTTCTCTCAATATCTGTGCTACTGGGGTATGATTTAGAAAGTGGTCTCTTGTGCCAATGCATTCAAGTATAACTCCAACTCTCTCTTCTATGAGGTTCAGTGTGTTTGGTTTTATGTTGATGTCTTTGATCCATTTGGACTTAAGTTTTGTGCAAGGCAATAGATCTATTTCCATCTTACTAGATGCTGAAATACAACATCCCTATATGATAAATGTCTTGGAGAGAGCAGGGATACAAGAACATACCTAAACATAATAATGACAATATACAGCAAGCCAACAACCAACATCAAACTAAATAGAGAGAAACTCAAAGCAATCTCATTGAAATCAGGAATAAGGCAAGGTTGTCCAATCTCTCCGTATCTTTTCAATATGGTACTTGATGTCCTAGTTGTAACAATAAGATCATAAAAAGAGATAAAGGGGATAGAAATAGAAAAAAAAGAAGTCAAGCTCTCACTCATTGCTGATGATATGATAGCTTATATAAATGACTCCCAAAATTCTGCCAGGGAACTCCTATAACTCATAAACACCTTTAGTAATGAAACAGGATACAAAATTTACTAAGAAATCAGTAACTCTCCTTAACTATGATGATAAATGGGCTGAAAAAGAAATCAGAGAAACATCAGCCTTCACAATAGCTACAAATAACATAAAGTATCTTGGAGTAACTCTTACCAAACAAATGGAAGAACTGTATAACAAGAACTTTAAATCTTTGAAGAAAAAAATTGAAGAAGACATTAGAAAATGGAAAAAAAATCTCCCATGCTTTTGGGTAAGTGGAATTAACATAGTTAAAATGGAAATCTTACCCAAAGCAATCTACTGATTCAATGTAATGCACAGCAAAATATCAGCAAAATTATTCACAGACCTTGAAAGAATAATTCTTAACTTTATATGGAAAAGGAAAATCCCAGGATAGCCAAAATAATCCTGTGCAACAAAGGAAATTCATGAATGCATCACAATCCATGATTTAAAGCTTTACTACAGAGATACATTACTGACAACAGCCTGGTAATGGCATAAAAACAGACAGGAAGGCCAATGTAACTGAATCAAAGACACGACACCAAGCTACACACATAGGAACACCTGATATTTGACAAAGAAGCAAACAATATAAAATGAGAATAAGAAAGCATATTTGACAAGTGGTGCTGTGTAACATGAAGGGGCCTGCTTGTTGGGGTTTCTGTTCTACCCAGTAACCCACAGCTAGAAAGCCCCAAAGAAAATCACACAGAGATCTCCATAAGTTATAAAATTTATAGGCCCATTAGCTAAGGCTACATATTAGCTCTTGTAGTTCATATTAAACCATTATTCTTATCTATGTTAGCCACATGGCTTGGTACCTTTCTCAGTGGGACAGCTCATATCTTGCTTATTCAGTGTTCTGGGCAGAACTGTAGAGGGAGCTTCCTGCTTCCCAGAATACTCCTGTTCTCATTGCCCTGACTCTACTTCCTGTCTGGTTGATCCACCTCTACTTTCTGCCTAGCCAATCAGCCTTTATTCAATACATGATTGACAGAATACAGACAATTCTCACACATCACTTCCCCCTCTTAAAAAAAAAGAAAAAGGAAAAATATCCATAGTCCATTTGTTGGGAATGTGGTATTCCAGGGTACTTCTTGCTGATTGGATGTCCTTTAATTATGGCTAGAATGCACTTATGAGTGAGTAAATACCATATTCCTCTTTTTGGGTCTGGGTTACCTCACTCAGTAAAGCGTTTTCTATTTCTATCCATTTGCATGTAAAATTCATGATGCCACTGTATTTTTTACCGCTGAGTAAAACTCCAATGTGTATATGTTCAAAACCTTCTTTATCCATTCTTCCATTGAGGGGCATCTAGGTTCTTTCCAGGTTCTGGCTATTAAAAATAATGCTGCTATGAACATAGTTGAACAAATGCTTTTTTAGTACGATAGGGCATCTCTTGGGTATATTAACAAGAGTGGAATTGTTGGGTCCTGAAGTAGGTTTACTCTCAGTTTCCTGAGAAACTGCCACACTGATTTCCACAATGGCTGCACAAGTTTGCATTCCCACCAACAAGGAATGAGTATTCCCCTTACTGCACATCCTCTCCAGCATAGGCTATAATTGATGCTTTTGATTTTAGTTATTCTGACAGGTCAAAAATGGTATCTCAAAGTTGTTTTGATTTGCATTTCCCTGATCACTAAGGGGGTTGAGCATGACCTTAAGTGTCTTTAGGCCATTCGAAGATTTTCTGTTGAGAATTCTCTGTTCAGTTCAGTACCCCACTTCTAATTGGGTTAATAAGAGTTTCAGAGTCTAGTTTCTTGAGCTCCTGAATATTGGAAGTAGACAAGATTGCCAGGCAAAACTTGGGTGCACAGGGATGTGGAGAGTGGATGTAATGGGAGATGGGTAGAGAAAAGGGTGGAGGGGAGGATTCTGGAAAGCTGGAGGACTGGGATGGGTAGGATGGAGGAAGGGTGGATATGGGAGCAGGGAAGTTAATATGTTAATTAAGGGAGCCATTTTAGGGTTTGCAAGAGACTTGATTCTAGAGGGGTTCCCAGGTTAAGGAGAGGTCCCCAGATTGTTTTTTGGGCAGCAGAGGAGAGGGTGCCTGAACTGGCCTTGTCCCATAGACACACTGATGAATATCTCGCATATCACCATAGAACCTTCATCTGGCAATGGATGGAGATAGAGACAGAGACTCACATTTGAGCACTGGACTTAGCTCCCAAGGTTCATATGAGGAGCAGAAGGAGGGAGAACATGAGCAAAGAAGTCAGGACTGTGATGGGTGCTCCCACCCACTGAGACGGTGGGACTGATCTGATGGGAGTTCACCAAGGCCAGCTGGACTGGACGTGATGGATCATGTGATCTACCTGGACACTCTGAACGCGGCTGGCAATAAAGGGTGACTAAGAAGTCAAGGACTTCTTCTTCATGGATTCTACTGCATGGACTGACTTTGTGGGAGCCTGGTTTGCTTGGATGCTCACCTTTAAAGACCTGGATGGAAGGGGGAGGACCTTGGACTTCCCACGGGGCAGGGAACCCTGACTGCTCTTAGTACTAGAGAGGGAGGGGGAGGTGGGGAGGGGGAGGAAAATGGGAGGCGGTGGAAATTTTTAATAAATAAATAAATAAATTAAAATAAATAATTTATTAAACATTTCCACCTCTCTCCTCCTCCCATTTCCCTCCCAATCGCCCAACTCCCCATCACCTCCCTCTCCAGTACTAAGAGAAGTCAGGGTGCCCTGTCCTGTGGGAAGTCCAAGGCCCCCACACCATACAGGTCTAGGAATGTGTACATCCAAACAGACTAGGCTCCCACAAAGCCAGTCCATGCAGTAGAATCAAAACCCAGTGCCATTATCATTGGCTTCTCAGTCAGACCTCCTTGTCAGCCACATTCAGAGTGTCCAGTTTGATCACATGATCCATCAGTCCCAGTCCAGATTGCCTTTGTTAGCTCCCATTAGATCAGTCCCACCATCTCTGTGTGTGGACACACCCCTCACTGTCCTGACTTTCTTACTCATGTTCTCCCTCCTTCTGCTCTTCATCTGGACCTTGGGAGCTCAGTCCAGTGATCCAATGTGGGTCTCTGTTTCTATCTTCTTCCATCTACAAATGAAGGTTCTATGGTGTATTCAAGATATTCATCAATGTGGCTATGGGATAAGGCCAGTTCAGGGACCCTCTCCTCTGTTTCCCAAGGACCTAGCTGGGGACACCTTCTTGAACAACTGGGAACCCCTCTATAACCAAGTCGCTTGCCCATCCTAAAATGATTCCCTTAGTTAAGATATCTTCCTCCCTGCTCCCATATATACTCTTCCTCCATCTAAACAATCTCATTCCTTCAAGCTCTCCTCAATACTGCCCTCCTCCCTTCTCTCTCCCTATTTCCTCTTACTACCACCCCACCCTCACCCCTGTGCTCCCAACTTTTTCTCAGTGATCTTGTCTACTTCCAATATCGAGGAGGATAAATATATGCTTTTCTTTGGGTTCACCTTCTTATTTAGCTTCTCTAGGATCCCGAATTTTAGGCTCAATGTCCACTTATGAGTGAGTACATACCATAATCATGTTTTTGTGTCTGGGTTATCTAATTCAGAAAAGTGTTTTCTTTTTTCATCCATTTGCATGCAATATTCTAGATGTCTTTGATTTTACCACTGAGTAGAACAATCAAGTGTATATGTGCCACACCTTCTTTATCCATTCCTCTATTGAGGGGCATCTAGGTTGTTGTCAGGTTCTGGCAATTACAAATAGTGCTGCTATGAAAATAGTTGAACAAATGCTTTTGTGGTATGATTGGGCATCTCTTGGAATACTACCAAGAGTGGAATTGCTGGATCCTGAGGTAGGCTGACTCTCAGTTTCCTGAGAAACCACCACACTGATTTCCACAATGGCTGCACAAGTTTACATTCCCACCAACAATGGATGAGTGTTCCCCTTACTCCATATCCTCTCCAGCATAGGCTATCATTGGTGTTTTTGATTTTAGAAATTCTGACAGGTGTAAGATGGATCTCAAAGTTGTTTTGATTTTCATTTCCCAGATCGATAAGGAGGTTGAGCATGACCTTAAGTGTCTTTTTGCCATTTGAACTTTTGTCAAGAGTTCTCTGTTCAGTTCAATACCCCATATGAATTGTATGACCTATGCTTTTCTAAATTTGAAGAGAAGAATATATTTGGATGTTAATTAGAGTTTTAATGTCTAGTTTCTTGAGTTCTTTAAATATTTTGGATATCAGACCTATGTCTGATATGGGGTTGGTGAAGATCTCCCATTCAGTAGGTTGTCTGTTTATTTTCATGACAGTGTCCTTTGCATTACAGAAGCTTCTCAGTTTCAGGAGGTTCCATTTATTCATTATTGCTCTTATTGTCTGTGTTTCTGGGGTTATATGTAAAAAGTTGTCTCCTGTGCCTATGTATCACAGACTACTTCCCACTTTCTCTTCTATCAGGTTCAGTGTGCTCAGATTTATATTGAGGTCTTTAATTCATTTGGACTTTAGCTTTGTGCATGGTGATAGATATGGATCTATTTTCATTCTTCTACAGGTTAACATCCAGTTATGCCAGCACCATTTGTTACAGATGCTTCCTTTCTTTCATTGTATAATTTTAGCTCCTTTGTCAAAAATTGGGTGTTCACAGGTTTGTGGATTAATATCTGGGTCTTCTATTCAATTCCATTGGTAAACATCTCTGTTTTTATGCCAATACCAAGCTGTTTTCATTACAGTTGCTCTGTAAAAGAGCTTAAAGTCAGGGATGGTAATGCCTCTGGAAGTACTTTTATTGTATAAAATTGCTTTGGCTATCATGGGATTTTTTTCTTTTTCCATATAAAGTTGTTTATTGTTCTCTCAAGTTCTGTGAATAATTTTTTTGGGATTTTGATGGGGATTGCATTGAATCTATAGATTGCTTTTGGTAGAATTTTTATTTTTACTATGTTGATCCTCCCAATCCAAGAGCTTGGGAGATCCTTTTATTTTCTGGTATCCTCTTCAATTTCTTTCTTTAGAGACTTAAAGTTCTTCTCAAATAGATCTTTCACTTCCTTGGTTAGAGTTATCCCAAGAAACTTTATGCTATTTGTGGCTATCGTGAAAGGTGATGTTTCTCTGATTTCCCTCTCTGCTTCCTTGTTCCTTGGGTATGTGAGGGCAACTGATTTTTTGGAATTGAGTTTTTATCCTGCCACATTACTAAAGGTGTTTGTCATCTTTAGGAGTTCTTCTGTAGAATTTTTGGGTTCACTTATGTACACTATCATATCATCTGAAAATAGCGAATGTTTGACTTCTTCATTTCCAATTTGAATCCACTTGACCTCCTTATGTTGTCTTATTGCTATTGTTAGACTTTAAACACTATATTGAAAAGGTATGGAGAGAGTGGACAGCCTTGTTTTGTTCCTGATTTTAGTGGAATGACTTTGATTTTCTCTCCATTTAATTTGATGTTAGCTATCGGCTTGCTGTATATTGCTTTTATTATATTCAGGTATGAACTTTGTATCCCTAATCTCTCCAAAACCTTTTACATAAAGGGGTATTGAATTATGTCAAATCCTTTTTCAGCATCAAATGAAATGAAAATATTCTTTTTCTTTTCAGTTTAATTATATGAGAGATTACATTGATAGATTTTTGTATGTTGAACCAGCCCTGGATCTCTGGGATGAAGCATACTTAATCATAATGGATATTTTTTTAGATGTGTTCTTGGATTTGGTTTACCAGTTTTTATTGAGAATTTTTGAATCAATGTTCATGATTGAAATTGATCTGTAATCCTCTTTCTTGGTTGGGTCTTTGTGTGGTTTTGGTATCAGGATAACTGTAGTTTCCTTAAAGGAGTTTGGCAATGACTCTTCTGTTTCTATTTTGTGAAAAACATTTAAGAATATAGATATTAGCACTTCTTGGAAGTTCAGGTAGAATTCTGCATTAAAACCATATGGTCCCATGCCTTTTTTTGGTAGGGAGGTCTTTGAAGACAGTTTATAAATCCTTGTCTTACAGGTCTATTTAAATTGCTAACCTGGTCTTAATTTAATTTTGGCAAATGGTACTTATCTAAAAAAAGAGACCATTTCCTTCACATCTTCCAATTTTGTGGCATACAGGCTTTTGCAGTAAGATCTAATGATTCTCTGAATTTCCTCTGTGTCTGTTGTTATCTCCCTCTTTTCATTTCTGATCTTGTTCATTTGTATGTTCTTGTAATATGAGGGTCCAGTTGTTGGGGTTTCTGTCCCCGCCCCGTACCCCACAGCCAGCAAGTCCCAGAGAAAATCAATCATACAGAGATCTCTATAAGTTATAAAGCTGATTGGCCCATTAGGTCAGGCTACTTATTAGCTCTTATAACTTATGTTACGCCTTTATCCTTATCTACGATAGCCACATGGCTCAGTACCTTTTCCAGCAGGGCAGCTTACATCTTTCCTCTCTGGTGGTCTGGGCAGAACTGGAGAGGGAGCTTCCTCCTTCCTAGAATACTCCCGTTCTCTTTGCTCCACCTCTACTTCCTGTCTGGTTTTCCCAGCTATACTTCCTGCCTGGCCAATCAGCATTTTATTAAAATACATGATTGACAGAATACAGACAATTCTTCCACACCATTTCCCTCTTTTTTTTAAACAAAGGAAAATACCCATAGTCCATTTGTTGGGAATGTGGGCGTAGTATTTCAGGCTACTTCCTACTGGTTGGGGGTGCTGATAATCGTATGGGTACCTAAAGAAAATTTAGAGTTATAATCAAGTTCTGACTGGAGTATCCTGTGAGTCTTAATCATCTCAGGCAGCAGTCTGGAACCTGTTCTGGATGAAGAACTCTGTCATCTGGGCCATCTGTTCCTATCCAAGATTTCTCAGGTCGTCTTCCTTTATGGAACCTGATTTTTCTTAACTCAGAATGAATCCACAGCTTTTCATTTTCTGTGGAAACAAAAGCAAAATCTCTTCTCCAAAGTAAGAAGATACCTTTTGACTTCAGTTTTGAAACCAAGGTACTTTTCAAAATACCTATCTTGGGTTAGTTCAGCAGTATTTATAAACAAAAATATTTTAGCAGCTGTTGCTCCTTCCTCAGCATTCAAACAATTCAAATAGAGCATAATAGCATACAGTATCAAGATTCTCTGTATATTTTCCATCTTTATTATGACCTCTATTTCTTTTATTTTTACTTTTACTTTTTGAGACAGGTTCTTTGTATGTCTTTGTCCTGGAATAACTCTGTAGACCAGGCTGTCCTTGAACTCACAGAGATCTGCCTGTCTCTACCTCCCCAGTGCTGGGATTAAAGGCATGTGCTACCACACCTTGAACTCACAGAGATCTCTCTCTGCCTCCCAGGCATAGGGATTAAAACCTTGTACTACCACACCTTGAGGTCACAGAGGTCAATCTGCCTCTGCCACTTGAAGTCACAGAGGTCAATCTACCTCTGCCTCCCTTGTGTTTGGATTAAAGGTGTGTACCACCACACCCAACTACTCCCTTTTTTCTTTTTTACTTTTAAGAACTTTAACCTTCAGTCTGCATATATTTTTAACACATAGTAAACCATTTAGAGGTTTTCTTCCTCTTTAAATCTCTATTTACTGTTTATCTCTCTTTTTCTGACCACACGGGCCTTCAATGGGTAGGACTAAAGCCGTGGATTTGACAGTTATATCCAGCCCATTCCTTAGCTTTCCAGCCTCTTGGCTGAGATACCAGCCAGAGCTGTGTTCACTGCCACAACTCTATGGCATTTCAAGGTCCTTTCCAGCAAGCAAGCTGAAGCATTCTGCTCACAGATCACACTCAGTTGGACTGCCTACCTGAAAGAGTCAAGAGTTTTTCCTGGCAGGACGGCCCAGAAAGTCGGCATTTTAAAACAGCACAGCTTTTTTCCTGCTACAGCTGAAGACCGAAAAGCATGTGTTCAGCTTTTCGTCAACACCATTTAAGTGTTTTGTAACAGGACCTATTAAAAGAGCTGCAAGGTTTTGCAGCTGAAGCTGAGTCAGGAAGCCTCCCTTAGATGAGAGTGCTTGCTTGCCTCTAGCAAGCAGAGCAGACCTGAGAAATTGCTGCTACCAACAAAACATGCTTTACTCTATTCTTTTCCGAGCTTTCTCAGGCTTTCTGTGGATTCAGTTATCCATGTCTGGGCGCCATATGTAACATGAGGGCCGACTTGTTGGGGTATCTGTTCCCGCCCAGTACCCCACAGCTGGCAAGTCCCAAAGAGAAATCACACACAGGACTCCATAGGTTATAAAGCTGATTGGCCCATTAGGTCAGGCTACTTATTAGCTCTTATAACTTATGTTACCCCATTATCCTTATCTACAATAGCCACATGGCTCAGTACCTTTTCCAGCAGGGCAGCTTACATCTTTCCTCTCCAGTGGTCTGGGCAGAACTGGAGAGGGAGCTTCCTCCTTCCTAGAATACTCCCATTCTCTTTGCTCCACCTTTACTTCCTGTCTGGTTTTCCCAGCTATACTTCCTGCCTGGCCAATCAGCATTTTATTAAAATACATGATTGACAGAATACAGAAAATTCTCCCACACCATGTTCTCTCTCTGGTGTTTGATTACTTTAGATAGGTGTTTGGCAATCTTGTAGATTTTGTCCTAGAACCAGCTTTTTATTTCATTGATTCTTTGGATTGTTATCTCTATTTCTATTTTGTTGATTTCAGCCCTCAATTTTATTATTTCCAGTCTTCTACTCCTCCTGAAAGAGTCTGCTTCTTTTTTTCTAGAGCTTTCAGGTGTGCTATTAAGTCTCTAATGTGTGCTTTCTCTGTTTTCTTTATGTGGACACTTAGTGCTATGAACTTTCCTCTTATTTTTCATAGTTTCCCATAGGTTTGGGTGTGTTTTTTCTTTATTTTCATTGAATTCAAGGAAGACTTTATTTTCTTCCCTGACCCAGGGGTGATTCAGTAGTTGACTGTTCAGTTTTCATGAGTTGTAGGCTTTCTGGGGGTGGAATTATTGTTGAATTCTAACTTTATTCCAGGGTGATCTGATAGTACACAGGTTGTTACTATAATTTCTTTGTATCTGTGGATATTTGCTTTGTTACCGATTATGTAATCAATTTTTGAGACGGTTCCATGAGATGCTGAGAAGAACGTATATTCTTTTCTGTTTGGGTGGAATGTTCTATAGATGTGTGTTAAGTCTATTTCGTTCCTTACATCTGTTAGTTCTCTTATTTCTTTGTTAAGTTTCTATCTGATTGACATGTACAATGGTGAGAGAGGAGTGTTGAAATCTCCTACTATTAGAGTGTGAGGTTTGATGTATGCTTTGAGTTCTGGTAATGTTTCTTTTACATATGTGTGTGCTTTTATATTAGTGGCATAGATATTCAGGATTGAGACTTCCTCCTGATGAATTGTTCCTGTTATGAGCGTAAAAGGTCCTTCTACATTTTTTCCTGATTGATTTTTGTTTGAAATCAATTTTGTTAGATATTAATATAGCCCTACCTGCTTGGTGCCTTGGTCCATTTCATTGGGAAACCTTTTACCAACTCTTTACTCTGAGATAATGTTTGTCTTTGAGGTTGAGGCATATTTCTGGTAAACATCAGAATATTGGATCCTGTTTTTGTATCCATTCTCTTAGCCTGAGGTGTTTTAAAGGTGAATGAGTCCATTGATATTAAGTGATGTTAATGACCAGTGGTTGTTAACTCTGGTGTTTTTTTTGGGGGTGGTAGAGAGTGTGTGTTTCTGTTCTTGGAGTTGTGCTGGTGAATGACTGTTAGATGTCTGAATTATTGTGTGTGTTGTTGGTTTCCTTGGGTAGTGATTTTCCTTCTAGTATTTTCTGTAAGGCTGAATTTGGGGCTACATATTGTTTAAATTTGTTTTTATCCTGGAATATCTTGTTTTCTCCATTGATTGTGAAAGAAAACTTGGCTGGGTACAGTAGTCTGGGCTTGCATGCATTGCCTCCTAGTGTCTGCAGCACATCTATCCAAGAACTTCTGGCTTTCATGGTTCCCATTGAGAAGACAGGTGTAATACTGAAATGTTCCCCTTTATAAGATACTTGACCTTTTTCCCTTGCAGCTCTTAATATTCTTTTTATTATTCTGTATGTTTTGTGTTTTAATTATTATATGATGAGGGGATTTTTTTTTGGTCCAGTCTACTTGTTGTTCTGTATACTTCTTGTTGCTTCATAGGAATATCCTTCTTTAGGATGGAAAAGTTTTATTCTATAATTTTATTGAATATATAAAATTTTCTGGGACTTTGAGCTATAATTCTCCTTCTTCCACTCCTATTATTCTTAGGTTTGGTCTTTTCATGGTGTCCCAGATTTCCTAGATGTTTTTTTAATTAATTAGTTAATTAATTAATTAAAAATTTCCACCTCCTCCCTGCCTCCCTTTTCCTTCCCTCCCCTCCTCCCCCTCCCTCTCTAGTCCTAAGAGCAGTCAGGGTTCCCTGCCCTGTGGGAAGTCCAAGGTCATCCCCCCTCCATCCAGGTCTATAAAGGTGAGCATTCAAACAAACCAGGCTCCAACATAACCAGTCCATGCAGTAGAATCAAAACCCAGTGCCATTTTCTTTGACTTCTCAGTCAGGCTTCATTGCCAGCCACACTCAGAAGGTCCAGTTTGACCACATGCTCCATCACTCCCAGCCCAGCCGGCCTTGGTGATCTCCCATTAGGTCAGTCCCACCGTCTCAGTGGCTGGAAGCACCCCTCATGGTCCTGACTTCCTTGCTCATGTTATCCCTCCTTCTGCACTTCATTTGGACCTTGGGATCTCAGTCCAGTGCTCCAGTGTGAGTCTCTGTCTCTATCTCCATCCATCACCACATGAAAGTTCTATGATGATATACAAAATATTTATCAGTGTGGCCATGGGACAAGGCCAGTTTAAGCACCCTCTCCTCTAAGAATATGTTGGATTTGTTATTTTCTTTAATCAATGAGTTTAATCCTTCTATAATATCTTCAATGTCTGAGATTCTTTCTTCTATCCCCTTATTCTGTTGGTTATACTTGTCACTGTAGTTCCTGTTCATTTGCCCAGATTTTCCATATCTAGCCTTCCCTCCGTTTGTGTTTTCTTCATTACCTCCACTTCATTTTTCAAGTCCTGAGCTGTTTCTGTTACCTGTTTGATTGCTTTTTTTACATTTTCTTAGGTACCTTTGAGAGATTTATTCATTTCTCCTACCTTTTTGTTTGCCTTCTCCATTTCTTTAAAGCAGTTTTTCACATCCTGTTTAAGGTTTTCTATTATTTTCATAATGTTCCGTTTAAATTTGATTTGTTCTACTTCTTCTGGAATAGGGTGTTCAAGTCTTCTTGTTGCGTGATCCCTGGATTCTGGTCTTGTCATGTTGCCTTTCAGGTTGTTGGAGGAATTTTTGCATTGGTGCCTGCCCATCTCTTCCTTCAAATGCAGCCAGAAGTGTCTTGGCGTCTTGGTCCAATATTTGCTGTGACTTACACTTTAGGTGGATCTCTTCTGTACAGGAGCAGGAAATATTCCTGGGCCAAGGACCTCACAGACAATAGAGCAGGCTTCGGGGAGGTAGGGTCCTGTGGAAGAAAGAAGCCCCTGGTAAATGAGCTGGAGGGGTCCTGTGCTTTATTCCGGACCTTGTGCCCTGGGTTGGTACACACTCACCCGTCTGGAAGGATCTCCTCAGCACAGGAGCAGAAACTCCTGGTAGTCCAAGGCCCTCGCAGACAAAAGGGCACACTTGGGGAAAGGGCAGAGTCATGAGGAACAAAGAAGCCCCTACAGCAGGAGTTGGAGATGCCCTGCACTCCCTTCCAGGGACCTTCCCAAAGGTGGGCAGACAGTCACCCTTCTGTGTGCATAGCCTCAGTGAAGGAGCAGGAATTGTTCCTGAGCCAAGGACCTTGCAGACAATAGGGCAGACTTAGGGGAAGCAGGGTCATGTGGAACAAAGAAGCCCCTGAAGCAGGGGCTGGAGGGGCCCTATGTTCCATTCCCGACCATCCTCCCCAGGATGGCACACACTCACCTATCTGGATTGTTCTCCACAGCACTGGGAATTATGAGTTTTAAGATCTGACAGTGTAGGAGGAACTGAGTTCCTTGTGCTCAGAGAAAAGTACTAGAGAACTAGAACATGGGTTTTTTCCTTCAAAAATTGTAATGCATAACCTGATATTAGTCCAGATATCATGGGGCTTGGGTGACCTTTGTACTATTTGTGTGACAGAGACTAGACCAGAGCTTCTCCTAGACACTTATTATGATCTTTTCTATCTCATCAGTCTATTGAACCTAACTTAATGTAAGGTGTTTCATGCAGTCATTCTATAGCACCCATGATTATGGAATGTGTCTCAAGTAGTTAATTTATAGAAACCATCTTTATGGAATGTGTCACATGTACTTAGTAAAGAAATTAGATGCATACACATCGGGTATTCACTGTTTTCAGGTTTTATTATTATTATTATTATTATTATTATTATTATTATTAAAATTTTTCACCTTCTTTCTTCCTCCCATTTCCCTCCACCTCCCTCTATTCCCCCTCCCCCTTCCACTCCAGTCCAAAGAGCAGTTTGGGTTCCCTACCCTGTGGGAAGTCCAAGGTCTTTCCCCCCATCCAGTTCTAGGAAGGTAAGCATCCAAACAGATTAGGTTCTCACAAAGCCAGTACATCCAGTAGAATCAAAATCCAGTGCCATTGTCCTTGACTTCTCAGTAAGCCCTCCTTGTCAGCCATGTTCAGAGAGTCCAGTTTGATCACATGCTCCATCAGTCCCAGTTCAGTTGGCCTTGGTGAGTTCCCATTAGATCAGCCCCACCATCACAATGGGTGGGCGCACCCCTCACAGTCCTGATTTCCTTGCTCATGTTCTCTCTCCTTCTGCTCCTCATAAGGACCTTGGGAACTCAGTCCTGTGCTCCAATGTGGGTCTCTGTCTCTATCTCCATCCATCGCAAGAGGAGGGTTTTATGGCGATATGCAAGATATTGATCAGTGTGGCTATAGGATAGGGCCAGTTCAAGTGCCCTCTCCTCAGCTGCTCGAGGAACAAGCTGGGAACATCTCTTTGGACACCTGGGAACACCTCTAGAGTCCATTCTCTTGCCAATCCTAAAATGGTCTCCTTAATTAAGATTTATACTTTCCTGCTCCCATATCCACTCTTCCTCCATCCCAACTGTCCCATTCCCTGAAGCTCTCCCCATCCTCCCCTTCTCACTTCTCTCTATCCATCTCCCCTTACCCCCACCCCACCCCCACCCCCAAGGCTCTCAATTTTTGACTAGCAATCTTGCCTATTTTCAATATCCAGGAGGATAACTACATGTTTTTCATTGGATTCACCTTCCTATTTAGCTTCTCTAGGATCAATAATTATAGGCTCAATGTCCTTTACTAATGTCTGGAATCCACTAATGAGTAAGTACATAGCATATTCATCTTTCTGGGTCTGGGTTATCTCACTCAGTAAAGCGTTTTCTATTTCTATCCATTTGCATGCAAAATTCAAGATGTCATTATTTTTTTTTTTTTTACCGCTGAGTAGTACTCTAATCCATATATATTCCTCAGTTTCTTTATCCGTTCTTTCATTGAGGGGGATCTAGGTTCTTTCCAGGTTCTGGCTATTACAAATAATGCTGCGATGAACATAGTTGAATAAATGCTTTTGTTGTATGATAGGGTATCTCTTGGGTAAATTCCCAAGAGTGGTATTGGTGGATCCTGGGGTATTTTGATCCTGAATTTCCTGAGAAACCACTACACTGATTTCCAAAGTGGTTGCACAAGTTTGCATTCCCACCAGCAATGAATGAGTGTTCCCCTCACTCCACATTATCTCCAGCAAAGGCTATCATTGGTGTTTTTGATTTTAGCCATTTTGACAGATGTAATATGGTATCTCAAAGTTGTTTTAATTTGCATTTTCCTGATCGCTAAGGAGGTTGAGCATGACCTTAAACGTCTTTTGGCCATTTGAACTATTTTAGTTGAGAATTCAGTTCAGAGCTCCATTTTTTAATTGGGTTAATTAGCATTTTAAAGTCTAGTTTTTTGAGTTCTTTATATATTTTGGCATGTACACAGTAAGAACAAATGTACTGTGGTTGCATTTATATATTCATACACATATGCAAACCCACGTACACACACATAGATATTCTGTGTATTTGACAATAATGACCAAGGAAATAGAGGCTATTATCTTGAGAATGTGTAGGTATGTGAAAGTACTTAGAGATAATATATATTGGGTGATGGAGAAAGGAATGGATATGGTCCTATTTCAATTTAAAACTTAAAACTTCATTAAAGCAGCACCTGATGCATTAAGAACACTATTCAACAATTACATTTGAGATAAAATACTGTTTCTAACAAAATACAGCACTAGACATACTTCATTTTACATTTAGGAAAGTGTGCTACTTTTGGATGATTACTTTTTATTATTCTTTTATACATTAATATATTTTTTCTTTTTGATGAGTTTATTCATTATTATTTTGATTTAATAATTTCCGCATTCTGTATTATATTTTAAAGCATAATTTTAATTCAATATCCTTCTACCACCTTCTCTTTCACATTTACTGCCCCCTGAGAATAGTGTCTGTCAACAGTTTTCTGTGTGAAAGGAATAAAAGAAAAGCAGAAGCAAAAATGGATATGGAGAAGCATGTTGAATAATGTACCGGAAAGTGCAAATCTAAAAACAAAACATGCACTATAAGGGCAACAGGCAGGCTTATTTAGGTACATAAAGTTATGTTTCACTTGGAATGTTTGTTTATTCTTAAAACCCAACTGCTGTCTTCCCACCTTCCTCTGCATTTAGTTTCTTCATTTGCTTTTACTCCAGAAAGGATAGAGGGAATGTTCATAAAGTCATTCAGAAGAGTATGAAGAAGGATAAAGGAAATGATAAAAGAAACCTGTTCTGATTTAACATCAATCTTAATTAATGAGACAATTTGCCCTGGACTGCAGAGGAAGCCAAAGCCAAAGGCACTGGTTGAAATTAGAGACTCTGGGGGGTGAGTTTGCTTCGGGCCCGTGACAGGGTCCGGGTGAGGAGGAGCGCGGGCTTTCCCGACCCCATAGACTCCCAGAGAATTACTAGAGGTAATGAATCAAATGGACTTAAAAGATATCTATAGAACATTCCACCCAAAAAGGAAAGAATATACCTTCTTTTCTGTAGCTCATGGAACCTTCTCGAAAATTGACCACATACTCGGTAACAAAGCAAACTTCCATAGATACAAAAAAATATTAGTAATCACCTGTGTCTTATCAGATCACCACGGAATAAAGTTAGAATTCAATAATAATTCTAACACCAGAAAGCCTACAAACGTATGGAAGTTGAACAGTCAACTACTGAATCATCCCTGGGTCAAGGAAGAAATAAAGAAAGAAGTTAAAGTCTTCCTAGAATTTAATGAAAATACAGACACAACATACTCAAATCTATGGGACACAATGAAAGCAGTGCTAAGAGGAAAGTTTATAGCACTAAGTGGCCAATTAAAGAAAACGGAGAAAGCACATATTGGAGAGTTAACAGCACACCTGAAAGATCTGAAAAAAAAAAGTAGACTCTCCCAGGAGGAGTAGAAGATTGGAAATAATCAAACTGAGGGGTGAAATCAACAAAATAGAAAAACAGAAAACAATTCAAAAAATCAACGAAACAAAAAGTTGGTTCTTGGAGAAAATCAACAAGATTGACAAACCCCTAGCCAAACTAATCAAACGGCAGAGAGAGAACACCCAAATTAATAAGATCAGGAATGAAAAGGGGGACATAACAACAGACATAGAGGAAATTCAGAGAATCATTAGATCTTACTATGAAAGTTTATATGCCACAAAGTTGGAAAATGTGCGAGAAATGGATTGGTTTTTAGATAAATACCATATACCAAAGTTAAATCAAGAACAGGTGAACAATCTAAATAGACCTTTTAGTCGCGAAGAATTAGAAGCTATTATCAAAATCCACCCGACCAAAAAAAGCCCAGGGCCAGATGGTTTCAATGCAGAATTCTACCAGAACTTTCAAGAAGAGCTGATACCTATACTCCTTAAGGTATTTCACAATATAGAAACAGAAGAGTCATTGCCAAACTCTTTTTATAAAGCTACAGTTACCCTAATACCAAAACCACACAAAGACACAACCAAGAAAGAGAATTACAGGCCAATCTCTCTCATGAACATCGACACAAAAATTCTCAGTAACATCCTGGCAAACCGAATCCAAGAACACATTATAAAACTTATCCATTATGATCAAGTAGGCTTCATTCTAGAGATGCAGGGCTGGTTCAAGATACGCAAATCCATCAATGTAATCCATCATATAAATAAACTGAAATAAAAAAACCATATGATCATTTCCTTAGATGCTGAAAAAGCATTTGACAAAATCCAACATCCCTTTATTATAAAGGTGTTGGGGAGATTGGGGATACAAGGATCATACCTAAATATAATAAAAACTATTTACAGCAAGCCGACAGCTAACATCAAACTGAACAGAGAGAAACTCAAAGCCATTCCATTGAAATCAGGAACAAGACAAGGATGTCCACTCTCCCCATACCTCTTCAATATAGTGCTAGAAGTTCTAGCAATAGCAATACAACAACATAAGGGGATCAAGGGGATTCGAATTGGAAAGGAAGAAGTTAAACTCTCATTATTTGCAGATGATATGATAGTATATATGAGCGACCCCAAAAACTCTACCAAAGAACTCCTACAACTGATAAACACCTTTAGTAATGTGGCAGGATACAAGATCAACTCCAAAAAATCAGTTGCCCTCCTATAAACAAAGGATAAAGAAGCAGGGAGGGAAATCAGAGAAACTTCACCTTTCACGATAGCCACAAATAGCATAAAATATCTTGGGATAACTCTGACCAAGGAAGTAACAGACCTATTTGACAAGAACTTTAAGTCTTTGAAGAAAGAAATTGAGGAGTATACCAGAAAATGGAAAGATCTCCCTTGCTCTTGGATTGGGAGGATCAACATAGTAAAAATGGCAATTCTATCAAGAGCAATCTATAGATTCAATGGAATCCCCATCAAAATCCCATCAAACTTCTTCACAAACCTTGAGAGAATAATAATTAATTTTATATGGAAAAACAAAAAACCCAGGATATCCAAAACAATCTTATATAATAAAGGAACTTCTGGAGGTATAACCATCCCTGACTTCAAACCCTATTACACAGCTACAGTATTGAAAACAGCTTGGTACTGGCATCAGAACAGAGAAGTCGACCTATGGAATCGAATAGAAGACCCAGATATTAACCCACAAACCTATGGACACTTGATTTTTGACAAGGGGGCTAAAGGTATGCAATGGAAGAAGGAAAGCATCTTTTTAAATGGTGCTGGCATAACTGGATGTCAACCAGTAGAAGAATGAAAGTAGATCCATATCTATCACCATGCATAAAAAATCAAGTCCAAATGGATTAAAGACCTCAACATTAATCTGACCACTTTGAACCAGATAGAAGAGAAAGTGGGAAGTAGTCTACAAGACATAGGCACAGGAGACCACATCCTAGGTAGAACCCCAGTAGCACAGACAATAAGAGAATCAAGGAATTAATGGGACCTCCTGAAACTGAGAAGCTTCTGTAAAGCAAAGGACACCGTCAGTAAGACAAAAAGGCTGCCTTCTGACTGGGAGAAGATCTTCACCAACCCCCTCATCAGATAAAGGCCTGATCTCCAATATATACAAAGAACTCAAGAAACTAGACAATAAAACTCTAATTAACCCAATTAAAAAATGGGGTGCTGATCTGAACAGAGAATTCTCAGCAGAAGAACTCCGAATGGCCAAAAGACACTTAAGGTCATGCTCAACATCCTTAGCGATCAGGGAAATGCAAATCAAAGCAACTATGAGATATCATTTTACACCGGTCAGATTAGCTAAAGTAAAAAACTCCAATGATAGCCTAAGCTGGAGAGGATGTGGAGAGAGGGGAACTCTCATCCTTTGTTGGTGGGAATGCAAACTTGTGCAGCCACTGTGGAAATCAGTGTGGCGGTTTCTCAGGAAACTGGCAGTCAACCTCCCTCAAGACCCAGAAATTCCACTCTTTGGAATATTCCCAAGAGATGCCCTATCATACTACAAAAGCATTTGTTCAGCTATCTTCATAGCAGCACTATTTGTAATAGCCAGAACCTGGAAACAACCTAGGTGCCCCTCAATAGAAGAATGGTAAAAAAAGGTTTGGAACATATACACATTAGAGTTTTACTCAGCGGTAAAAAACAATGACATCTTGAATTTTGCATGCATATGGATGAGCATAGAAAACGCTTTACTGAGTTAGGTAAGCCAGACCCAAAAAGAGGAATATGGTATGTATTCACTCATAAGTGGGTTCTAGCCATAATTAAAGGTCTTTGAGCCTATTATTTGAGATCCTAGAGAAGCTAAATAAGAAGGTGAACCTGAAGAAAATCATGTACTTATCCTCCTGGAGATTGGAAGTAGACAAAAGTCCCTGGTAACCTCGGGTGCATGGGGGGGTGGGTGGGAGGGTTGTTGGAAGGGGAGAGGGTTAGAGAGAAGAGAGTGGGGGAGGAATGGGGAAAACTCAGGGGACTGAGATGGGGGGAGGGAGGAAGGATGGATATGGGATCATGGAAGAATATGTCTCAACTAGGGAATTCATTTTACTGTTTACAAGAGACTTGATTCTAGAGGGGATCTCAGGTCCAAGGAGAGATCCCCAGATTGTTCTCTGGACAGAGGAGAGGGTGCCTGAACCGGCCTTGGCCTATTACCATACTGATGAAGATTTTGCCCATCACCATAGATCCTTCATCCGAAGATGGATGGCGATACGGACGGAGACCCACATTGGAGCACCGGACTGAGCCCCTCATGGTCCAAATGAGGAGAAGAAGGAGGAAGAACATGAAAAAAAAACCTCAGGAGCGCGAGGGGTGTGATCACCCACTGATACAGGGGACTGATCTAATGAGACTTCACCAAGGCCAATTGAACAGGGACTGAACGAGCATGTGATCCAACCAGATTTTCTGAATGTGGCCAGATTCTCTGAATGTTGCTGGCCTGGAGCCTTTCTGAAAAGTCATTGACAATGACACTGGGACTTGTTTCCTCTGCATATACTGGATTTTTGGGATCCAGTCTGTTTGGATACTCACCTTCCTCAACCTGGAGAGAGGGGGGAGGAACTTGAACTTCCCACATTGCTGGAAGCCCTGACTGCTCTTAGGGATAGAGAGGGAGGAGGAGGGGGAGGGTGGGAGTGGGAGGGTGTTGGGAGGAGGGGCAGAAATGGAAACTTTCATAATTTAATAAACTTTGAAAGAAAAAAAAAGAAATTAGAGACTCTGAAGAAATTTGTCACCCAAATGAAATAAATCATATTTCCTTTCTTGAGTTGACATGCTTGATTCAACTTATTATTCTTTAAATCATATTTTTGTAAAACAGAATTCTTATCTCTTTCTTAATGTAACAATGCCCAAAATGTAGAAATTAATTTGTAAATAGCAACACTACTTTGTTTTAATTTAAAGTTAAAAATGAAGGCTGTCAGGGGATATGTTATGAATAAGGATTTTTCTAAGTATGAGCTCAATAAAATCTTATTCTGTGTAACAAAGGCTGCAGTCTAATGACAACTTGACATTTGAATCACTCACTATTTGTCACTGGTAGATGAAAGTCATTCTTTCAAAGAACATCAGAGCCAAAAGGCAGAAAGCTAGGCTACAAAAATCAAATATTGAAATTAATAACCCTTCCACTAATTATTGTATAAGTTTTGGTACACACAAATTTCAAGAGTTTCACAAAACTTTTAGGATATGTTCTTTGGACAGGGTGGAGGGAGTTCAAGGACTCTGTGTGAGTCATGTGCCATTTCCCTGAATCTGAAAGAATAGAATATCTCAATGTTTCATGCTATATCCAGGACCTTACTATTATTTTGTTATTTGTTAAAATAGGTGTTTTGCCATACATATCCTCAGTAACATGTATTTATTAAATAAAATTGTTCTTTGACTGTTTCAAAGACATAGACACATAGATGGAGAGAGAAAGCATTCTTATTCTGTTTTCTCTTATTTCACATTTCTAAGATAATTATGCCAAAGATTCCCCCAAACAAGAAATTTCTTTCACAGATCCATGTTTTCTTTCATCTTTTTAAAAAAATTTCTTCTCTGACTTTGTAAATTCATCCTATCAGTGTGACTATAGATAACTTTGGAAAACTACGGAACTCCAGGGCCCTGTAGAGTTAGAAAAAACAGTGAAGATATTGACCCGCTACACAGAAAAATCTTTCAATTTCCCATAGTTCAGAATGGAAGTGTAAAACAACATAAACAAACCCTTCAACCAGAATTCCCAGCAAATGGACAATGTCACTTTCAGGCTCAGTGCAGTTAAACATATAATATGTAAATTAAGGTGAAAAGTTTACAAGTAGGACTTTATAAAATAAATAAAATGTATAAAGTAAAAAAAATAAATAAACAAATAAAAATGAAGAGGAAGCCCACAAAATAGGAAGAAATCTTTACCAGCTCTACATTGACTGGAATAATACCCAGAATATATAAAGAATTCAAAAATGAGGCAGAACCTAAATACTCCATTCAAGAGATTGTTCCTGAAGTATTTTTTAAAAGGAGAGAGAGGGAAATTTCTCAAAAGTATCATGAAAATGTCTTGACTGCACTAGTCATTTGGAAAGTGAACATCAAAGCACTGCTTAGATTTCTTCTTACCCCTAACAGAAGGAGAAACATCAAAAAAACAACAAACAGGAAATGTCAGAAGGGGTGAAGGGAAAAGGCAACACTCATTCACTCTTGGTAGGTTTGCTAAATTATACAACTCTGCAAAACAGTGTAGATAATTGTCAAAAAACTGACAGTAAAGCTAGCATATGAAGTAACTATACTGGTGCTTGTCACATACCCAAAGGAGTTTACTTCTTATTCAAGGACATTTTCTAAGTCATGTTTTCTGTTGCTCACTTACAGTAGCTACAAAATGTAACCCACCTTAATACTCTTCACCTGAGCAATGGATAACAAAAGTGTGTTTAACATGTACTATGGAACTTGATTCAGGTTTAAATAAAAATGGAATCTTGAAATTTGCATGCAAATGAAATAAAGCAAGAAAGGACATGTTCAATGAGATAACCCAGGCCAAGAAATCTGAAACATTACATTTCCTTTCTCCTCTGGAGTTCTTAACTCTAAATGCACAGATCTGAGTATACATTATTGAGTAAACAAAGACATCAGGATAGTGTAAAAAGACCATACACGTTGGACCTGAGAATTAGGAATTTCAAGTAGAATTATGGTTCTATAAAGATGAAAACAGAATTTTAGGGCCAAGGTTCCAAGGGGGGATGTGGGAGAAAATTTAATACAATAGAGAAGAGGACAGGAGAATGAAATAAGAGCAAACACATTTGATGAATCCTCAAGGAATAGTAATTAAATTCATTCATTCTAAATTTTATTTTGTATTTATATATTATATTTACCTAAAGATATACTCAAAGCTTATGAATGTAGGTATACACACACACACACACACACACACACACACACACACACACACACACATATATATATATATATATATATATATATATATATATATATATATGAGCATAGAAATTTGTATCTTAAAAGAAGCTAAGTTACTTGGGCTGATTGGCTCCCCACAGGAATGATAGATGAAGAAATAGGTAATATCAAGAATGAGAAAAGTTCTTTTGAATGATTTGTCAGGTTGCCAATTTTACTGCCAATGCAATATAAATTCTCTATTCTGAGCTTGGTTGCATCTCAGAGGTTGTGCATGGGTCTGTATGGCTGAAGTTACTCTAGAGATAGGACACAGAACTGACATAATCTAACTGGATCCAAGATCCTAAATTTTCTTTCTTGTTACTTCTCTCCCCTGTTCCATAAAATATTATTTAGGATGTTAATGAGGAGAAAAAATGATGATTAGAAGTATTGCAATATAAAAAATGTCCAAGAAATGACTTTCATGTGTTGATAACAACCAATTATTGTCTGATAGAACACAAGAACCATGACAACTCAAGAGGAGAGAAAATATTTCTGTTACTAGAAATGTTGTCAAGTGTCCAAGGTTAGTGAGGTCACAGATTTTAGAAAATTTTCTACTACTGCAACTTTGGTAGACCAGCAAAATTTCCTCCTTTAACTTTATAACCAGAGATAAGTGTAGGTTGATACCCATTCTGAGAAAATCTTTTTACAGCAAATGAAAACCATCACAGAAATCCAGACCTGGACACAAAGACACAAACAGATCCCAATTTGTCTCAGTTCCTGCATCTAGGGATCAGGGAACATCTCTAAAGAGGGTGTAGAAAAACACCAAAAGCCAGAATACCAAAAAATCTGACGTGACATTTTCTCTGCTAGAAATTGTAGAATGAAAGATAGGAAAATGTCAATATCAATGGCAATGTTAACATGGAAGTGGAAATTTATGCAGAGACCCAGGCCTGGACAATAACCACAAATATTTAATTAGTATGTGAATAAGAAGAATTAGCCTCACCCAGGGCAGATTGGCCCTGTGGTTGGTTGTTCAATGCAGAGTAGTAAGCCCTGAAAACATATAAACTTAAAGAGAAAATGGCACTCATCAACTTATGTGTGTACATCCACATACATCAATAATAATCAAAGTAGATGGCTATAATCATACAAGATATTTTAATGAATGTAGATGTGAAGGGCTCAAGGAAGGAAAATGATGTAAGTTGATGAAAACTGAAAACAATAAAATGTATTAAAACAGGACCTGACATATAAAGAACACATTGACATTTGAGTTTAGATTTTCTTTCTAATATCACAGAACACTGAACTTCATACATTATGTAGCAGGGCAATATGATCCTTGATTATGATTTATTTGAGTCTTCTAAATATTAACTATGTTATTTTTGTCTTTGTTGAGGACTATTTACTTTTTATTTTTCATTACATGTCTTAAAGTTTGTTTAGGGTATTTCCATATATGTATAGTTTCACTAGAGTAACTCCCTCAAAGCAGCCTTTCCTCAAAGTTATGGCTTGTGAATATAGTGTCTGCCACATTTACTTTTGCAAAGAAAAGTAGATTCAAGAAGAAACAGAAGAAAGTATGGAGAAATACATTGTTTTATCTGTGGGATGTTTGGATCTAAGATCCAACTTTAAAGATAAATGAATATCATTTCATGTGTGTAAAGTTGTATTTGCCATGAAAGATATTTGTAGGACCCCGCCTTCCTGTGGATATCCACACCCGATCCAGGCGCACGCTTTCCCGAAATCAGGCCCACGAGAAAGGACGACTGCCCTGAGGGTTTAAAACAGACACACACACAAAAAGAGACCTGCTCACTTACCAAGAGTAAATGGCCACTTTATTAAACTCAAGTCGGGTATTTATACCAGTGGGCAAGGGGGATCAAAAAGGCAAGGTCTCCTCCCATCAGGAGCAGGAGAAGGAGATTGCAGGCCCCGGTGCCTCAGGCAGAATCAGCTGGGAGGGGCCAGGAGTGTGGAGCCCACTGCTAGAACCTTGAATACAGGTGGAATCACCATAACAAAGAGAGCCAAATTCTTCCTAAGCTATCCTCTCAAGCCAGTGATAGTGCAGAATCTCCAGGGAGCCGGAGGTCACACGGCCCTGCGAATCACCAGGAAGAAGGGAAAAAGACCTTGGTACCTACAGATATTGCCTAAATTTTCTCCTTCTAGCAAAACCTTTGTATAAGGTTTGTCATCAGAGGGGAAGAAGGCTATAAGAATGCCATGTGTTCTTAAATATAGATTTTGTATGTAAACACCCTGGGTGCTTTAGTCTGTGACCATGGAACTGAATAAAGATCAAAATAAGATGTTAAGGATCATCACTCATAAGATTAACATAAAATAAAAAATTAGTAGAATGTGAAAGAAGTAAAAAATGGATTTCACAGTATTCAAAATAAACATATAGAAAAATATATTTATTAGACATTCATCTAAATTGTACAATCTTGTTTTTTTTAATTTTAAGATACTATATTAATCACACCAAATGTGCATTACACTTACTCCTTCTAAACCATTCTATAGTCCCTTCTCTCTCTGTCATTATTTAGGACTTATTTTAAAGTAATTTTTGTCATATTCAAAATTGTGATAATTTCATGAACTAATATGACTGTTTTGTGAGTATAGATTAAAGCAAGGGATTTGGAGTGAATGAATTTGTTTAGTATTCCATAAAGCTTTTCAGAAAATGAAACTCTTAACTATGCTTGTGCATATGTGTGTACTCAAACAAAAACATAGTCAATTTCCTGGCACACTAATGTCAGAGACAAAGGAAGACAAAGGAAGTAAGACAAATATTTAAAAACTGTTCTGATTTGATCTCAACCTGAACAGACAAGGCAAAATGCCTAGGATTGGACATGACACCAAAGACACAGGGAACTGTTGGTATTGGGGACTCTGGGGTGATTTGTCATTCAACTAAAAATAAAGAATATTTACTTTTAAGACTCTAATTGTTGATTCAACTTTGTTCTGCAAATTTCAGTATAATTTTATAAAATAATCTGTGTCTTTTTTATAACTCATTAAGTGCAAAATATGGATATCAATTTGGGAATTTAAAAATACACTGTATAATGGTAAGTGTAAATGACACAATTGTCAATGCATACCTAGAAGGATCTTGATAAGTGCAAGGAAATATGTGGTTAATCATAAACACATTTTTGAATGGAAGCATATAACTATAATCAAAATTTTCAGAGTCATTTTTCCAAATTCAGTTGAACCATAGATCTTTGTAATTACACAAGGAAATCTGAATGCATAAAGAACTGATCATGTTAAAGTTTAAGAACTTGGAAATTGAACTTAGGAAATCTTTTAGAGAAATCATCATTGAATGAATATTTTATTCTAAGTTGTCCAAAGAGGTGGAGAGAAGAAGTAAATTTTATTAACCTTTATGCATTAAGGACTTTGAGGATAAGTGGTCAAGTAGTAAATGCATAATGAATATGCTTTTCATCATACATATATATACAATATACATCAAGGGCAGTATAAATGTTCAGGGCTTGTTTCTGCCATACAAGAGGAAAGACGATGGATGGACAAAATAATGAAATAAATCTCTTCCAGTTTGTTGTTTACATGATGATAATAATTGAATTTGATGATACAGGAATCCTAAGCTAAAAGCACTATTTATCAATCCACTGAAATTTAAAGAGTATTGGTTTTCTGAGTCATTATGGCTGATTCATTTTGGGAATGTTTATAACAGAGTGTATAAACAAAAAACTCTTTTTATAAATTATCAGAGTTCAAATATGATTGTTAATTTGGGAATCATAAAAACAACTTTTACATTAAGCATATTAAGAAGCATATTGCTGGTGGATATTATTTGCAGATTGGATTTAGGGGAGCATGCACTGTAAGCTTTAAAATTTTGGATGTAGAATAGAGGAAAAATGTTTTATAAAAATTATCATTCTGCATTTCCTTATGATGCAGAAAGAGAGGGAGAGAGAATGAGCAAGAGCTAGAGTGAGAGCAAGTAAGAGAGAGAGGAGAGAGAGAGAGAGAGAGAGAGAGAGAGAGAGAGAGAGAGAAAGAGAGGCAAAGGGATCAAGGTGAACTTCATCAAAATTTTGATATTTGGGGTTTTGAGATATACTTAAAAATAGTTGATAAAAGGTTAATATATTTATGAAATATGTAAATACATTATTTGTAACAATATATATATTCAGAATATTAACACATTATTTATAACAACATAATTATTCAAAATATATAATGAGAACCCTATCATTAGTAAAAAAATACAGCTAATGTAAATGAATAAGGATTTAACCAGAGGACTATAGAAAATAATGAAATGGAGCAATTATTCAACAAGTCTCTTTATTTCTTCTGAAAATATAAAATAATACTCCCATTGGAAGTCATAAAATGGATTACAATGTATTTGTACCCAGTGGTTGAGCATTGGCAAAATGGTGGAGGCAATAGTGAAATAGGTGCCTGCCTCTTTTCATATTGATCCTGAACCAATAAATACAGCAGTTGGATTCTTGCAAACAGTCGTCAGTCAAGCATCTACTTGGTTTGAAAAAGTCAACAGAGGAGCATATCATGTGTCTATAGTTGGATTATAAAGTGGTTTCTTTACTCATTGTTACTTACTGGTAACAGAAAACAAAAATCACACAAAGAAAGAATGAGAAATACTGTTCATTGCACTATTGTTTTTATATTTCTAGAATCTGGAGAAAAAGTACATTCTATGAGTGTCACTAAAAAGAAGAGTGGGTCTTGGGGCCAGTTGGAAGGATTTTATCGAAGAGTCTATGTGTCTCAGGGCCCAGATCTCTGAATGTGAATCTACAGAATGTCAGTATTTCACATTTTATTCCATACTCCATAATTATTTCTTTTTTTATTTTTCTAAAAGATGGTTTGTCAAGGATATCTCCAGCAGCATTTTTTGAAAAGAAATGTTGACAATGTCCCACCAATGTAAAATATTCTGAAAATTCTTCTCACTGATGTCTTCTCTAGTGTGTCAAGTTTCCCCCCACCCAGCAGTTGCTTTTAAGAGAATTATGTATTTTAGTTTTATTTGTGGCCTAATGAATTAAATCAGGTCTATATGTATTCCCTTAGCATTGGAAGTGATGTTTAGTCCCTAATGGCTTCACAAATAGAAAGAATAGGGCTGGACAATGCCCTTTCTAACCCAATCTTTTATTGAACAATAGTTTAGAAATGAAATGTGTAATCCCATAAGATATGTCACCTTTCATAATTACAGTAATGACAACAGCTTTGTATTGCATAAAAAAAGAGATGATGGCCAGTGTAATAGAATTGAAGACCCAGATATTAATCCACACAGCTATGAGCACTTGATTTTTTTGAAAAAGACGATAAAATTATGCAATGGAAAAAAGAAAACATTTTCAGTAAATGTTGTTGGCATAACTGGTTGTCACCATGTAGAAGAATGAAAATAGATCTATATCTATCACCATGCACAAAACTCAAGTCCAAATGGATTAAAGACCTCAATATAAATCTGACAACACTGAAATTTATAGAAGTGAAAGTGGGAAGTAGCCTTTAATGCATAGGCACAGGAGATCACTTTCTAAGTATAACCCCAGCACAAACAAAAATAGCAACAAGGAATAAATGGGACCTCCTGAAACTTAGAAGCTTCTATAAAGCAGTCAATAAGATAAAAAAGGCAAATGACTTAATGGGAGAAGATCTTCACCAGCCCCACATCAGACAAAGGACTGATCTCCAAAAAAAAAGAACTCAGAAAATTAGACAGTAAAATTCTAAATAACCTAATTAAAAATGTTGTACTGAACTAAACAGAGATTTGTCAACAGAAGAATTTAAAATGGTTAAAAAATACTTAAGGACATGCTCAACTTTCTTGGATATCAGGAAAATGCAAATCAAAACAACTTTGAGATGTCATCTTACTCTTGTCAGAATGGCTAAAATCAACAACACCAATGATAGCCTTTGATGGAGCGGATGTGAAGTAAGAGGAACACTCATCCATTGCTGGTGGAAATACAAAGTTGTTCAACCACTTTGGAAATCAGTGTGGTGGTTTCTCAGAAAATTGGGAGTCAACCTACCTCAGGATCCAGCATTACCACTCTTGGGAATATATACAAAAGATGCTCAATCATACTACAAATGTATTTGTTCACCTATGTTTATAACAGCATTATTTGTAATATCCAGAACCTGGAAATAAACCTAGATACCCCTCAATGGAAGAATAGATAGAGAAAGTGTGGCACATCTATACATTAGAGTACTACTCAGTGGTAAAAATACAATGACATCATGAATTTTGTATGCAAATGGATGGAAATAGAAAGCACTATCCTGAGTGAGATAACCCAGACCCAAAAATATGAATATGGTATATGCTCACTTATTAATGAATACTTGTCATAAACAAAGAACATTTAGCTTATAGTTCATGAACCAAGAGAAGCTACATAATAAACTGAACCTAGAGAAAAACAAATATAGATCCACCTGGAAATTGGAATCAGACATGATTGCCTAACAAATTTTGGGAGCATGGGAACCTTCGGGGAGGATTGAAGTGGGGAGCACAGAGGCAGGGAGAGGAGCAGAGAAAAATATAAAGCTCAATTAATATCAATAAAAAACAAAAAACAAATAAACAAAGAAAGAATCCTTACAACCCAAGCCCAGTCATACACTTCTGCCATTAAAGTAACACCTTCTAATATTTCTAAACCTTCAAATCTTTTTCAATGGTGCCACTCCCTGGTGACTAAGCATTCAAATATATGAGAAAAGAACCCTATCGATTGCTTGAAAATCATTTACAACTATACTAGACACTAATTTTGAAACTTAAAAATCACTTTATTTTTGCAGGATCCCATTAAAAGAACATTGCCCTCAGGACAGTGGGAAGCACTTCTAGAGAATGATGCCCACATCCAAAAAAATTGTCCTCAGGGTTGAGAACACCATTTAGGGGTTGTTGAGTAGTACTTGTATTAGATAGAGGGCTGAAGTGAAAACTTTGTTAGTTTAAAAAAGTGATAATAATAGTGAGTAATAGAGTGAATACTTGTGGGCTATTACTTATGGATAATTTACATTGGTACAGTATTTTGTATATTGATAAAAGTTCAATTTTTTTTCTTTTTTCTGTTTATAATATTTGTACACCTATGCAAAGTTGTTCTCTCAGATTGTATATATGCATGCTGCTACCTCTGTTTAGGACATCTTGTATATTGATACAAATTTTGGATATATTTTCATACTGCATTATATATTACTCCTACCTTTGATCAAGATACTTATACACTGTTTACATTTTGAGGTCCTTGTCCTCATTTGTTGCACATTTGTTTATAGATTAATATTTTGACATGAAGTTTTAGTCTTTAAATTATACAGTTATTAAATATTATAGGTCAATATCTTTTCATTTTATTGTAAATACAGTCAGATCAATTAGATTCTTTAGGTACATAGAGATTATATTCTGTCTAGATAGGTAATCTTCAACATTAAAAGTCTGTAGAACATGGCATTTAAATAACATAGGATTCTGCTGGCATGAGACACAATTGCTCCTGAAAGCACCAGTCTTCTCCCATGAGAATGTTGAGCACCAAAGACACACAACTCTGAGTTTATTTTCTTCTGGGCACAACTGGCCTTTGGGCAAGGAACTGCCCATACTTTAACCACTAAAAAAACACTTGTTACCCAGAAATGGATAAGCAGAACACAAGGGAAAAGACTGTTAAATCTTGCAAATACAGGTTAAGACAGTTCTGTCAAATTTCCTGCCTCTGAAATTAGTCTGTCAGTTATGCTAGGCCTTAGCCAAAGTTGGTTGCTTCAATGTTGCAGATGAGATTTTGGGTGATTGTTCAGGTATATAATTATCTCCACCATATGTTGCTTGCTTTGGGAGCTACTTGATTGTACTTCCTGCCTGCTCAAGTAATATTATCTTTCTTCTCAAGTCTTTGATGGGGTTGAAGATTAGATAGTTGTAGTTACTATCCTCTTATGATCTGACCCTGCCATTTCCTATACAAGATTTAGACTCCTGGTCTCCTGTGTCATGTAAACACCAGCTAGCCCTGCTGCAGTGCTGAGAAGTTCTATCCAGAGAGGTGAGTGGGTGCTTATCTGGGCTCTCTGTCCCAGAAGAGAGCACAACACCTCCCCCCTCAGCTTCTGCGGCAGGGTCTTCAGTGTCCCACGGGATACCTTCCTGCCCCCACCGCTGCCGCCCTTTTGTCTCCTGGGTCCTGGAAACACCAGCTAGCCCTGCTGCAGTGCTGAGAAGTTCTATCCAGAGAGGTGAGTGGGTGCTTGCCTGGGCTCTCTGTCCCAGAAGAGAGCACAACCCCTCCCCCCTCAGCTTCTGCAGCAGGGTCTTCGGTGTTCCACAGGACCCCTCCCTGCCCCCACTGCTGCCACCCTTTTGTCTCCTGGGTCCTGGAAATACCAGCTATCCCTGCTGCAGTGCTGAGGAGTTCTATCCAGAGAGTGCTGAGGAGTTCTATCCAGAGAGTGCTGAGGAGTTTCATCCAGAGAGGAGGAGGTGGGCAGGTGCCAATGCAAGAATTCCTCCAAAAACCTGAAAGGCAACATGACATCTCCAGAATCCAGGGATTACGAAACTAGAAGAATTGAACACCCTACTCCAGAAGAAATAGAAGAAATTGACTCTAAGCAGATCTTTATGAAAATAATAGAGGAACTTAAACAGGAGGTGAAAATCTGCCGTAAAGAAATGGAAGATAAGTATAACAAAAAGATTGAGAAAATGAGTAAAGAAATGGAAGAGAAATATACCAAAAGGTGTGAAGAAATGAGTAAATCCGTAAATGGAATTCTGGGAAACCAAGAAAAAACATTGATTTGTTTGAATTCCATTACCTGTTTGAGGTAATGGAAACAGTTCAAGATTTGAAAACTGAAATGGAGTCAATTGAAGAAATCACAAACTGAGGGCAGGATGGCTATGGAAAATCTAGGTAAACGAACAGAGACTTCAGAAACAAGCATAACCAATAGAATACAAGAGATAGAAGAAAGAATCTCAGACTCTGAGGACACCATAAAGAAATTTAACGCTCTGACCAAAGAAAACAGCAAATCCAACAAATTCTCATCACAAAACATTTAGGAAATGTGGGACACAATAAAAAAACAAATCTAAGAATAATAGGGGTAGTCAGTCACATTCCTGGACAGCAAGAGACAGTGATCTTCTAGCAGACATCCATTGGAGGAGGGGTGAGTTTGCTCCTGGCCCGAGGACTTCGGCTAGGAGAAATTCAGACTTTCCCTGCCCTCCTCGACTTTCTGGTTGCCCTGCAGTGGTGGATACACCCTGCAGAGCTCTCCCGAATCCCATCCCAGCCTTCATCCAGGTACACCTTCCTCTCTTCCCCCCTTCCCCCTGGGGCAACAAGATCTCCCTAGAGCAGATCCCTTGCATGCTGGGCCGGGGCTGTGAGTGCAACCAGGCAGGAGGGAGTGCCTGTGTTTCAAAAGACTGCCTGAGGAAAGGTAGACCTTCTGTCAGCGAAGTCCCTGCCCAACAAGGGAACCTGACCTGGTACCAGAAGGTCCAATATAGAGCAGTTGAAGGAAGAGATGGGCAGACGCCAAGGCAAGAACTCCTCCAACAACCTAAAAAACAACATGAAATCACCAGATCCCAACGACCCTACAATAGAAGGACTTGAACCTCTTAATTCAGAAGAATTGGAAATAAATGCCATGAAGAAAACAATAGAGTCCCTTAAACAGGATATGAATAATTCCCTTAAGGAACTGGATGAGAAGCACAGCAAAAGGATTGAAGAAATGAATAAAGAAATGGATGAGAAGTATAAAAAAAAGATTGAAGAAATGAGTAAATCCATGAATGATACACTGGGAAACCAAGAAAAAACAATCAGACAGGTAATGGAAACAGTTCAAGAATTGAAAACTGAAATTTCAATTTCAAGAAGAAAACACAAAACAAGGGCCAGCTGTATATGGAAAATGTAGGTAAATGAACAGAGACTAGAATCAAGCATAACCAATAGGATACAAGAGATGGAAGAATGAATCTCAGAGTCTGAAGATACCATAGAGAAAATAAATGCTCAGATCAAAGAAAACAGCAAATCCAACAAATTCTCATCACAAAACATTCAAGAAATCTGGGACACAATAGAAAAACCAAATCTAAGAATAATAGGGATTGAAGAAGGAGAAGAACTGCAGATCAAAGGCTCAGAAAATATATTCAACAAAATTATAGAAGAAAACTTTCCCAACCTAAAGAATGATATTCCTATGAAGGTTCAAGAAGCATACAGAACACCGAATAGACTTGATCAAAAAAAAACATCCCCTTGCCATATAATAATCAAAACACAAAACATACAGATTAAAGAAAGAATATTAAGAGCTGCAAAGGAAAAAGGTCAAGTAACTTATAAAGGTAAACCTATCAGACTTACACCAGACTTCTCTATGGAAACCATGACAGCCAGAAGGTCCTGGATAGAGGTACTGCAGAAACTAAGAGACCATGGAAGCAAACCCAGACTACTATACCCAGCCAAGCTATCATTCACTATCAATGGAGAAAACAAAATATTTCAGGATAAGAACAAATTTAAACAATTTGTAGCCACAAACCCAGCATTACAGAAAGTAATAGAAGGAAGATCACAGCCCAAGGAATCCAACATTGCCAACACTTCCTACAATAACTCAGATATCTAGCGACCCATCACGAGCTTAACTCAAAGAAGGAACACATACAAACTCTATTAAACAAGCAAACAAAAAATAATAATAACCGGAGTCAACAACCACTGGTCATTAATATCACTAAATATTCATGGACTCAATTCACCTATAAAAAGGCACAGACTAAGAGACTGGATACGAAAACAGGATCCAACATTCTGCTGTTTACAAGAAACACACCTCAACCACAAAGACAGACATCTACTCAGAGTAAAGGATTGGGAAAAGGTTTTTCAAGCAAACGGACCTAAGAAAAAAGCAGGTGTAGCCATTCTAATTTCCAACAAAATTGACTTCAAACTAAAATCAATCAGAAGAGATGGAGATGGACATTTTATACTCATAACAGGAGCAATTCCTCAGAAGGAAGTCTCAATCCTGAATATCTATGCTCCTAATATAAAGCCTCCTACTTATGAAAAAGAAACATTTCTCGAACTCAAGACAGTCATCAATCCACAGACACTAATAGTAGGAGACTTCAACACTCCTCTCTCACCAATGGACAGGTCAATCAGACAGAAACCTAGCAGGGAAATAAGAGAATTATTGGAGGTAATGAATCAAATGGACTAAACAAATATCTATAGAACATTCCACCCAAAGAGGAAAGAATATACCTTCTTCTCTGCAGCTCATGGAACCTTCTCGAAAATTGACCACATACTGGGTAACAAAGCAAACTTCCAAAGATACAAAAAAATATTAATAACCACCTGTGTCTTGTTAGACCAGCATGGATTAAAGTTAGCATTCAACAACAGTACTACCCCCAGGAAGACAACAAATTCATGGAAGTTGAACAGTCAACTACTGAATCACCCCTGGGTCAAGGAGGAAATAAAGAAAGAAATTAAAGTCTTCCTTGAATTTAATGAAAACAAAGACAAAACATACTCAAACCTATGGGACAATATGAAAGCAGTGCTAAGAGGAAAGTTCATAGCACTAAGTACCCAATTAAAGAAAACGGAGAAAGCACACATTGGAGACCTAACAGCACACTTGAAAGCTCTAGAATAAAAAAGAAGCTGATTCACCCAGGAGGAGTAGAAGACTGGAAATAATCAAACTGAGGGCTGAAATCAACAAAATAGAAATAGAGAAAACAATCCAAAGAATCAACGAAACAAAAAGTTGGTTCGTGGAGAAAATCAACAAGATCGACACAATTACTACAAAAATTTATATTCCACAAAGTTGGAAAATGTACAAGAAATGGACATTTTTTTAGATAAGTACCATATACAAAAGTTGAACCAAGAACAGGTGAACAATCTAAACAGACCTGTCAGTCGTGACGAATTAGAAGCTGTTATTAAAAATCTCCCTACCAAAAAAAGCCCAGGACCAGATCGTTTAAATGCAGAATTCTACCAGAACTTCCAGGAAGAGCTAATACCTATACTCCTTAATGCATTTCACAATATAGAAACAGAAGAATCTTTGCCAAACTCTTTTTATGAGGCTACGGTTACCCTGATACCAAAACCACACAAAGACACGACCAAGAAAGAGAATTACAGACCAATCTCACTCATGAACATTGACGCAAAAATACTCAATAAAATACTGGCAAACCGAATCCAAGAATACATTAGAAAAATTATCCATTATGATCAAGTGGGCTTCATCCCAGAGATGCAGGGCTGGTTCAACATACGCAAATCTATCAATGTAATCCATCATATAAATAAAATGAAAGAAAAAAAACCATATGATCATCTCACTAGATGCTGAAAAAGCATTTCACAAAATTCAACACCCATTTATGATAAAGGTGTTGGAGAGACTGGGGATACAAGGATTAAACCTAAATATAATAAAAGCAATATACAGCAAGCCGTCAGCTAACATCAAATTGAATGGAGAGAAACTCGAAGCCTTTCCACTAAAATCAGGAACACGACAAGACTGTCCACTCTCACAATACCTCTTCAATATAGTGCTTGAAGTTCTAGCAATAGCAATAAGACAACATAAGGGGATCAAGGGGATACAAATTGGAAAGAATGAAGTTAAACTTTCGTTATTTGCAGACGATATGATAGTGTACATAAGCGATCCCAAAAACTCTACCAAAGAACTCCTACAGTTGATAAACACCTTTAGTAATGTGGCAGGATACAAGATCTACTCCAAAAAATAGGTAGCCCTGCTATACACAAAGGATAAAGAAGCAGAGAGGGAAATCAGAGAAACATCACCTTTCATGATAGCCACAAATAGCATAAAGTATCTTGGGGTAACTCTAACCAAGAAAGTGAAAGACCTATTTGATAAGAACTTTAAGTCCTTGAAGAAAGAAATTGAGGAGGATAGCAGAAAATGGAAAGACCTCCCCTGCTCTTGGATTGGCAGAATCAACATAGTAAAAATGGCAATTCTACCAAAAGCAATCTATAGATTCAATGCAATTCCCATCAAAATCCCATCAAACTTCTTCACAGACCTGGAGAGAACAATAATCAAGTTTATATGGAAAGACAAAAAAAAAAAACCCAGGATAGCCAAAACAATCTTATACAATAAAGGAACTTCTGGAAGCATAACCATCCCTGACTTCAAACTCTATTACAGAGCAACAGTATTGAAAACAGCTTGGTATTGGCATAAGAACAGAGAAGTCAACCTATGGAATCAAATAGAAGACCCGGGTATTAACCCACAAACGTATGAACACCTGATTTTTGACAAGGGAGCTAAAGGTATACAATGGAAGAAGGATAGCATCTTTAACAAATGGTGCTGGCATAACTGGATGTCAACCTGTAGAAGAATGAAAATAGATCCATATCTATCACCATGCACAAAACTCAGGTCCAAATGGATTAAAGACATCAATATTAATCCGACCACTTTGAACCTGATAGAAGAGAAAGTAGGAAGTAGTCTACAAGACATAGGCACAGGAGGCCTCTTCCTAAGCAGAACCCCAGGAGCGCAGAAAATAAGAGAAACAATAAATAAATGGGACCTACCGAAACTGAGAAGTTTCTGTAAAGGAAAGGACACTGTCAGTAAGACAAAAAGGCTACCTTCTGACTGGGAGAAGATCTTCACAATCCCTTCAACAGATAAAATTCTGATCTCCAAAATACACAAACAACTCAAGAAACTAGACACTAAAACTCTAATTAACAAAATTAAAAAATGGGGTACTGAACTTAACAGAGAATTCACAACAGAAGAAATTCGAATGGCTGAAAAGCACTTAAGGTCATGCTCAACCTACTTAGCGATCAGGGAAATGCAAATCAAAACAACTTTGAGGTATCATCTTACACCTGTCAGAATAGCTAAACTCAAAAACACCAATGATAGCCTATGCTGGAGAGGATGTGGAATGAGGGGAACACTCATCCATTGTTGGTGGGAATGCAAACTTGTGCAGCCACTGTGAAAATCAGTGTGGCGGTTTCTCAGGAAACTGGGAGTCAACCTCCCTCAGGACCCAGCAATTCCACTCTTGGGAATATACCCAAGAGATGCCCTAACATATTACAAAAGCATTTGTTCAACTATGTTCATAGCAGCACTATTTGTAATAGCCAGAACCTGGAAGCAGCTTAGGTGCCCCTCAATAGAAGAATGGTTAAAAAAGGTGTGGAACATATACACATTAGAGTTTTACTCAGCGGTAAAAAACAATGACATCTTGAATTTTGCATGCAAATGGATGGAAATAGAAAATGCTTTACTGAGTGAGGTAAGTCAGACCTAAAAAGAGGAATATGGTATGTATTCACTCATAAGTGGATTCTAACCATAATTAAACGTCTTTGAGCCAATTTTCCTGATCCTAGAGAAGCTAAATAAGAATGTGAACCTGACGAAAATCATGTAGCTATCCTCCTGGAGATTGGAAATAGAGAAGAGTGCCAGGTAACCTCGGGTGCATGGGGGGGTGGGGGGCTGTTGGAAGGGGAGAGGGTTAGAAAGAAGGGAGTAGGGGAGGAATGGGGAAAGATTGGCGGACTGGGTTGGGGGGAGGGGAATGGATAGTTATGGCATCAGGGAAGTATATACCTCAACTAAGGGAGTCATTTTAGGGTTTACAAGAGACTTGAGTATAAAGGGGAACCCAGGTCCAAGGAGAGATTCCCAGATTGTTCTCTGGACAGAGGAGAGGGTGCCTGAACCGGCCTTGGTCCACAACCATACTGATGAACATTTTGCATATGACCATAGAACCCTCATCTAGCGATGGAGGGAGATGGAGGCGGAGACCCACGGCGAAACACTGGACCTAGCTCCCTAGGCATAAGGAGAGGCAGAAGGAAGGAGAACGTGAACAAAGAAGGCAAGAGCAGAGGAAACCTTCATCCGACGTTAGATGGCGATACAGACGGAGACCCATATTGGAGCACCGGATGGAGCCCTCCACGGTCCAAATGAGGAGCAGAAGGATGAAGAAAATGAAAAAAGAAATCAGGACTGATTGGCGCCATCACCCACTGATTCAAGGGGACTGAACTAATGAGAGTTCACCAAGGCCAGCTGGACTGGAACTGAACGAGCACGTGATTTAACCACATTCTCTGAATGTGGCCAGATTCTCTGGATGTGGCTGGCCCGGAGTCTTTCTGAAAAGCCATTGACAATGTCACTGGGACTTGTTTCCTCTGCATATACTGGATTTTTGGGATCCAGTCTGTTTGGATACTCACCTTCCTGGACCTGGAGGGAGGGGGGAGGAACTTGAACTTCCCACAGGACAGGAAACCCTGACTACTCTTAGGGACGGAGAGGGAGGAGTAGAGGGAGCGGGGGAATTGGTAGGGTGTTGGGAGGAGGGGCGGAAATGGAAACTTTTATAATTTAATAAACTTAAAAAAAAAGCTGGTTCTTGGAGAAAATCAACAAGATTGACAAACCCGTATCCAAATTAATCAAACGGCAGAGAAAGAACATGCACATTAATAAGATCAGAAATGAAAAGGGGGACATAACCACAGACACAGCGGAAATTCAGAGAATCATTAGCTCTTACGACGAAAGTTTATATGACACAAAGTTGGAAAATGTAAAAGAAATGGACATTTATTTAGATAAGTACCATATACAAAAGTTGAAACAAGAACAGGTGAACAATCTAAATAGACCTGTTAGTCGTGAAGAATTAGAAGCTGTTATTAAAAATCTCCCTACCAAAAAAAGTCCAGGAAAAGATGATTTCAATGCAGAATTCTACCAGAACTTCTAGGAAGAGCTAATACCTATACTCCTTAATGTATTTCACAATATAGAAACAGAAGAATCATTGCCAAACTCTCTTTCTGAAGCTACAGTTACTCTGATATCAAAACCACACAAAGACACAACCAAGAAAGAGAATTACCAGACAATCTCACTCATGAACATTGACGCAAAAATACTCAATAAAATACTGGCAAACTGAATCCAAGAATACATTAGAAAAATCATCCATTATGATCAAATGGGCTTCATCCCAGAGATGTAGGGTTGGTTCAACATTCGCAAATCTATCATTGTAATCCATCATATAAATAAACTGAAAGAAAAAAACCATATGATCATCTCCTTAGATGCTGAAAAAGCATTTGACAAAATTCAACACCCCTTTATGATAAGAGTGTTGGAGAGATTGGGTTTACGAGGATCATACCTGAATATGATAAAAGCAATATATAGCAAGCCAACAGCTAACATCAAATTGAATGGAGAGAAACTCAAAATCATTCCACTAAAATCAGGAACACGACAAGGCTGTCCACTTTCTCCATACCTCTTCAATATAGTGCTTGAAGTTCTAGCAATAGCAATAAGACAACATAAGGGGATCAAGGGGATACGAATTGGAAAGGATGAAGTTAAACTTTCGTTATTTGCAGACGATATGATAGTGTACATAAGCGACCCCAAAAACTCTACCAAAGAACTCCTACAGCTGATAAACACCTTTAGTAATGTGTCAGGATACAAGATCAACTCCAAAAAATTGGTTGCCCTCCTATACACAAAGGACAAAGAAGCAGAGACAGAAATCAGAGAATTCCTACCTTTCATGATAGCCACAAATAGCATAAAATATCCTGGGGTAACTCTAACCAAGGAAGTGAAAGACCTATTTGACAAGAACTTTAAGTCCTTGAAGAAAGAAATTGAGGAGGATAGCAGAAAATGGAAAGACCTCCCCTGCTCTTGGATTGGCAGAATCAACATAGTAAAAATGGCAATTCTACCAAAAGCAATCTATAGATTCAATGCAATCCCCATCAAAATCCCATCAAACTTCTTCACAGACCTGGAGAGAACAATAATCAACTTTATATGGCAAAACAAAAAAAAAACCCAGGATAGCCAAAACAATCTTATACAATAAAGGAACTTCTGGAGGCATTACCATCCCTGACTTCAAACTCTATTACAGAGCAACAGTACTGAAAACAGCTTGGTATTGGCATAAGAACAGAGAAGTCGACCTATGGAATCAAATAGAAGACCCGGGTATTAACCCACAAACTTATGAACACCTGATTTTTGACAAGGGAGCTAAAGGTATACAATGGAAGAAGGATAGCATCTTTAACAAATGGTGCTGGCATAACTGGATGTCAACCTGTAGAAGAATGAAAATAGATCCATATCTATCACCATGCACAAAACTCAAGTCCAAATGGATTAAAGACATCAACATTAATCCGACCACTTTGAACCTGATAGAAGAGAAAGTAGGAAGTAGTCTACAAGACATAGGCACAGGAGACCACTTCCTAAGCAGAACCCCAGGAGTGCAGACAATAAGAGAAACAACGAATAAATGGGACCTACTGAAACTGAGAAGCTTCTGTAAAGCAAATGACACTGTCAGTAAGACAAAAAGGCTACCTTCCGACTGAGAGAAGATCTTCACCAACCCCTCATCAGACAGAGGTCTGATCTCCAAATTATACAAAAAACTCAAGAAACTAGACACTAAAACCCTAATTAACCCAATTAAAAAATGGGTTACTGATCTGAACAGAGAATTCAGAACAGATGAACTTGAATGGCCAAAAGGCATTTAAGGTCATGCTCAACCTCCTTAGCGATCAGGGAAATGCAAATCAAAGCAACTATGAGATACCATTTTACACCGGTCAGATTAGCTAAACTCAAAAACACCAATGATAGCCTATGCTGGAGAGGATGTGGAGAGAGGGGAACTCTCATCCATTGTTGGTGGGAATGCAAACTTGTGCAGCCACTGTGGAAATCAGTGTGGCGGTTTCTCAGGAAACTGGGAGTCAACCTCCCTCAGGACCCAGCAATTCCACTCTTGGGAATATACCCAAGAGATGCCCTATCATACTACAAGAGTATTTGTTCAACTATGTTCATAGCTTCACTATTTGTAATAGCCAGAACATGAAAACAACCTAGGTGCCCCTCAATAGAAGAATGGTTAAAGAACGTGTGGAACATATATACATTAGAGTTTTACTCAGGGGTAAAAAACAATGACATCTTGAATTTTGCATGCAAATGGATGGAAATAGAAAACGCTTTACTGAGTGAGGTAAGTCAGACCCAAAAAGAGGAATATGGTATGTAGTCACTCATAAGTGGATTCTAGCCATGGTTAAAGGTCTTTGAGTCTATAATTTGTGATCCTAGAGAAGCTAAATAAGAAGGTGAACCTGAAGAAAATCATATAGTTCTCCTCCTGGATAGTGGAACTAGGCAAGATTGCCAGGCAAACTCGGGTGCATGGGGGGTGGGGGGTGGAAGTCAGGGAAGATGGTCAGGGAGAGGGGAGAGGGGGAGGATTGGGGAAGGTTTGGGAGAATGGGCGGGGGGAGGGAGGAAGGATGGTTGGGGGTGCAGGGAGGTTTATATCTCAGCTAAGGGAGCCATTTTAGGGTTTGCAAGAGACTTGATTCTGGATGGGTTCCCAGTAAAATTTAAATAAAAAAATAAAAAAAATTTAAAAAATAATAAAAAAAAGAAAAGAAAACGCTTTACTGAGTCAGGTATGCCAGACCCAAAAAGAGGAATAAGGTATGTATTCACTCATAAGTGGAATCTAGCCATAATTAAAGTTCTTTGAGCTTATTATTCGTGATCCTAGAGAAGCTGGATAGGAGGGTGAACCTGAAGAAAATTCAGGTAGTTTTCCTCCTGGAGATTGGAAATAGACAAGAGTCCCAGGTAACCTCGGGTGCATGGGGGGGGTAGGAGGGTTGTTGGAAGGGAGAGGGTTAGAGAGAAGGGAGCAGGGGAGGAATGGGGAATGCTCGGGGGACTGGGAGGGAGGGAGGGAGGAAGGATAGATATGGGATCAGGGAATAATATGTCTCAACTAAGGGAGTCAGTTTTGGGTTTTCTAGAGACTTGATTATAAATGGGATCCCAGGTCCAAGGAGAGATCCCCAGATTGTTCTCTGGACAGAGGAGAGGGTGCCTGAACTGGCCTTGGCCCATAACCATACTGATGAATATTTTGCTTATCACCATAGATCCTTCATCTAGCAATGGATGGAGATGGAGACGAAGACCTACATTGGAACCACTGGACTTAACTCCCTAGGTCCAGACGAGAAGCAGAAGGAAAGAGAACGTGAGCAAGGAATGCAAGATCAGAGGGAACCTTCATCCGACAATGAATGGTGATACAGAGGGAGACCCACATTGGAGCACCAGACAGAGTCCCCCAAGGTCCAAATGAGGAGCAGAAGGAGGAAGAACATGAAAAAGGAAATCAGGACCACGAGGGATGTGATCCCCCACTGATACAAGGGGACTGATCTAATGAGAGTTCACCAAAGTCAGTTGACTGGGACTGAGCAAGCACTTGATCCAGTCAGATTCTCTGAATGAGGCCGTATTCTCTGAATATGGCTGGCCCGGAGTCTTTCTGAAAAGCCATTGACAATGACACTGGGACTTGTTTCCTCTGCATATACTGGATTTCTGGGATCCAGTCTGTTTGGATGTTCACCTTCCTGGACCTGGAGGGACGGGGGAGGAGCTTGAACTACCCACAGAGTGGGAGACCCTGACTGCTCTTGGGGACGGAGAGGGAGGAGGGGAGGGAGTGGGGTGAGTGGGAGTGGGTTGGGAGGAGGGGCGGAAATGGAGACTTTTGTATTTTAATAAACTTTGAGAAAAAAAAAGATTTAGACTCTTTTGGATAGAATATTTATTAAATTATTTAGCATATATTCCCTGCTTAATATTGCTTTTGCTGGTAGTAATTCTTATTATACTTGATATCTGTTCCTAGTGATATAATTTTGTATTGGATTTGGAACTCTTTTATTTAAACAAAAATGGGAGGTGCTGTTAGAGCAATTCTGCTCCTTCAGTCAATAGCCTTCAAGATACTAGTGCACTATGACATTGTCTCTTATATTTTAAAAGCTGTTGCAAAGCATGTGTTCACTCTCTTGTTTCCAGCAATCTTTTCCAGTTGCGGGAATTAATCTTTGTTCCCCATTCCAGCAGATGATTTTGATATGTGAGTCTACCCCTAAATAAATCATGCTCTAGTACTCTCAATTCTGAACTGGTGTGGGATTATTTTGTGACTTGTGCCTTCATTCACACCTATGAAAAAACAAGTTTTAATCATCCACGTTTTCAGATGACATAGAAGTACACTTAACACATTTCTAAATTTTACCAGACTTCCTCCATCCCACCCATCCCATTTCCCCAAGCTCTCCCCAATCTTCCCCTTCTCCCTTCTCTCTCCCCATCTCCCCTTATACCTACCCCCTTCTGTGCACCCAACTTTTGCCTGGCAATCTTGTCTACTTCCAATATCCAGGAGGATAACTATATGATTTTTTCAGGTTCACCTTCTTATTTAGCTTTTCTAGGATCACTAATTATAGGCTCAGTGTCCTTTACTTATGGCTAGAATCCACTTATGAGTGAGTACATACCATATTCATCTTTTTGGGTATGGGTTATCTCACTCAGTAAAGTGTTTTCAGGGAAGTAGATATCTTAATTAAGGGAGCCATTTTAGGATTGGCAAGAGACTTGACTCTATAGGGGTTCCCAGGTCCAAGGAGATGTCCCCAGCTTGTTCCTTGAGCAGCAAAGGAGAGGGTGCCTAAACTGGACTTGTCCCATAGCCACACTGATGAATATCTTGCGTATCACCATAGAACCTTCATCCAGCGATGGATGGAGATAGAGACAGAGACCCACATTGGAGCATTGGGCTGGGCTCCAAAGGTTCAAATGAGGAGCCGAAAGAGAGAGAACATGAGCAAGGAAGTCAGGACCGCGAGGATTGCATCCACCCACTGAGATAGTGGGAACTGATCTAATGGGAGCTCACCAAGGCCAGCTGGACTGGGACTGATGGAGCATGTGATCAAACTGGACTCTATGAATGTGGTTGTCAATGAGGGCTGGGTGAGAAGCCAAGGACAATGGCACACTGGGTTTTGATTCTACTGCATGGACTGGCTATGTTGGAGCCTGGTTTGTTTGGATGCTCACCGTCCACGACCTGGATGGAGCGGGAAAGACCTTGGACTTCCCACGGGGCAAGAAACCCTGACTGCTCTTAGGACTGTAGAAGGAGGGGGAGAGAGAGTGGGGAGAGTGGGAAGGAAATGGGAGGTGGGGAGGAGGTGGAAATTTTTAATAAATAAAAAGAAACAGAAATAAAAAAAGAAACAACAAAAAATAAAGAACATAAATGAAAAAAAAATGTACCAGAATACATGTAGTAGAGTCAACAAATTCAGCAGCATTACAACGAAAGGGTCAGCTTACGAAAATTAAAAACCTTTCTATATATCAACAGCAAAATCAACTTAGAAAGATTTCATGGACAGAATCCCATTTACAATTGCATAAAGGAAGAGATAAAAATCTTGGGTTATACATCAACAAGAAGAAGGTAAATTTATCATCTCAGGAGAACGTTTGAGAGAAAATACTGTAAAATGAAAAGGTATCTAATAATCATAGAATGATTAAGTTAATATTGTGTAAATAATCATCTTGCAAGAAAAACCTAGCTAACTACCCAGGACCAGTGATGTGATATATAGTACAAATAACTGCTATTTTCTTAAACCATTATTGCCCCTAATATGAGCAGGAACCACAACAGCAAAAACAACAAAACACACACACACACACACACACACACAGAAACAAAAAAAAACACAAATTCTGTGCTTATCCCACAGAAAAGAGTATACTTCACCTAATTTCTGTTTTCAACACACTGAACCATTACAGAAAACCACAGTTAATCTGAAGGCAGATATGCGGAGCCTAGTCCCAATGTATATATGTAAAAATCATTTCCATACTTCAGGTTTGGGGAACTTTGTGAAAGAGAGGGCAAAAAGATAGAAGAAGCCAGAGGATCAGAAAATTTGACCTGAGATTTTTTTTATCCTTGTGATATCTGAAGCTACCACCAAAAGAAGCTATGAATATGAAAGAAAGTATAAATGTCATATGGTAATGTAATTCTATAATAGTCTTAAAAGATAGAAGAATAATAAACTTACAATCTGGTAAAGGCACAAAGTAAATGTATAGACCAAGAGAATCAAGTAGAAAACCTAAATTCAAGTAGTTATTACTACAGCTATATTGACCTTGAGAAAAGTCAAAACACCTACACTGGAGAAAAGACTGCATCTTCAAGGATGGATGCTAAGAAAACTGGGTATCTCCTTGAATACAATGAAATGGAAATCAATCTGTCATTTTTTCGTAAAAACTACTTATATGGGATCAAAGACTGCTATCTGAATCCTGAAACAGTAGAAACATTGGAAGAAAACATAGACAATATCTTACAAGTTATAGATGTTAGTCAGAATTTTTCAAACAGGCCTGAGGCGATGAACTGCACAAGAGCAGGTACAAGGGAGTGACTTCTGAGGGATCAGACACAAGTCAGAGAAGTCTGAGGAATTTGACACAAGTCAGGAACTCTGAGGGAGCAGACCCAAGCCAGGGACATCTGAGAGAACATGCCTGAACCAGCAACCACCACTGGAGCAGGTCCCAATGCAGCATTCTCCACAGGAGCAGTATGGAGTCAGTGACCTCTGCTGGATCAGCCTCAAGACAATGACCTCCATAGGAGCAAGTATAAGAGAGCCATAACTAAGAGAGCAGACCCAAGACAGAGACCTCTGTGGACTGGGCATTAACAGCAACTTCTGAGGGAGCCAGCTTGCACCAGCAACCTCTGTTAGATTAGGCCCAAGGTTAGATTAGACCTTAGTGGGAGCAGCCGCAAGCAACCAACCTCCATTGGAACAGGCATGAATGATCCTGAAGATAACAGAGTGATCCCTGGGAGGGTTAAGCAACCTCTGGGAACACTGAGTAATCTGACTGAAACCATGGCCCTGACTGTACCATAAGGAGGAACCATCTGAGCCTTGAATTCATTGTCATCTGGAAGATAGATCACCAGAGACACAGTCCAGTTACGCCAAACAGAGGAAAAGATGGGTAGACAACACACAGCATCACAATGAACAACATAACACCAACAAAAACTACTGGCCCTACAAAAAAAAAAGCTTGGACACCCAAGTATAGAGGAAGCAGAATAAAATGGCCTAAAAATAACTTTAGGAGAATGTTTGAGACCCTTAAAGAGAAAATGAAAAACTCCCTCAAAGAAATGGAGGAAAAGACAAACAAAGGATAGGAAGAAATCAACAAAGCCTTTAAAGAAAACCAAGCAAAGCAATCAGTGAGGTAAAAGAAAATGATTCAAGATTTGAAAACCAAAGTAGAGACAAGAAATACAAGCCCAGGCAATTATAGAAATGGAATTTATGAGAAAATGATAATGAACCACAAATGCAAACATAAACATGAGAATACAAGAAATGGAAAAGAGAATCTCAAACACTGAAGGTATAATAGAGGAAATAGACTCAATCAAAGAAAGCATTAAATCTAAAAAAAAGCTTACCATGAAATATCCAGAAAATATGAGACACCTTGAGAAGAAAAATCCTAAGAATAATAGGGCTATAAGATGAAGAAGTCCAACTAAAAAGCATAGAAAATATATTCAGCAAAATCATAAAAGAAAACTTTACCAGCCTAAAGAAATATATACATATGAATGTAAAAGAAGCTTACAGAACACCAAATAGACTGGACAAAAAAGTGCCCTCATCATACAATAATCAAAACACTGAACACACAGAATAAAGAAACAATATTTAGAGCTGCAAAGGAAAAAGGTCAAGTAACATATAAAGGCGTACATATCAAAACTATACCTGTCTTCTCAATGGAAAAAATAAAAGCCAGAATGTTTTAGTCAAGAGTTATGTAGAAATTAGGAGACCACGTAGGCCAGCCCAGACTACTATACCCAGGAAAATTTTTCATTAACATAGACAGAAAAAACAAGATGTTTCATTACAGAACCAGATTTAACCAAAACTTTGCAACAAACCCAGGCCTACATTAAGTACTAGAAGGAAAACTCCTACCCAATAATGTAAGCTGCATCCACAAAAACACAGAGAGTAGATAATCTCACAACAACAAACCTCAGAGAAGGGAAAAACACACAATAACATAACCAACAATGAAAACTAAAATAACAGGAGATAGCAATCACTGGTCATTAATATCCCTTAATATGTGTGGACTCATATTATAAAAAGACACAGGTTAGCAGATTGGATATAAAAAGACAATCCATTCTTGTGCAGCATACAAGAAACCCACCTCAACCTCAAATACAGACATTGCCTCAGTGTAAATGGTTGTGAAAAAATTCCAATCAAATGGACCTAAAAGAGACTTTAGACTAAAATAAATCGAAAAAGACAATGAAGGATATTTCTATTAGTTATAGAAAAAAATCTATCAAAAGGAAATCTCAATACTAAAAATTCTATTCCCCAAATACCAGGGCAGGCTCATATGTAAAACAAGCAATGCTAAAGCTTTAATCACACAAAAAACCCCACACACTTATAATGGAAGACGTTAAAACCCTACTCCACCACTGGAGAAGCCTGTCAGACAGAAAATTAACAGAGAAATAAGATAACAAACATGACTCAAATGGACTTAGCAGACATTTATAGAATATTCTATTCAAACATAAAAGAATATACTTTCTCTCAGGAACTCATGGAACCATTTCAAAACTTAACCACACACTAGGTAACAAAGCAAACCTTAACAGACAAAAAAATTTTGGAATAAGCCCATGTATCTTATTAGATCACCATGGCCTAAAATTAGAATTCAACAACAACACCAAATTCAATAAATCCAACAAACACACAAAATTAACAACACTCACCTCAATCTTAAATGGGTTAAGGAAGATATTAAGCACTTCCTAAAATTCAATGAACATTACCACATAACATTCTCAAATTTATGGGACACAATGAAAGCAATGTTAAGTGAAAAGTTCATAGCACTAAATTCCTACATAAAGAAGCAGGAAGTTCCCACAATATTGAGTTAACAGAACACATGAAAACTCTACAACTGACAGAAGCAAACTATACAAATAGAACTGGAAGACAGGAAATAATCAAATTGAGAGAGAAAATCAGCAAAATAGAAACAAAGAAAACAACATAAAGAGTCAATAAGACAAATAATTGTTTCTTCTAGAAAACCAATTAATGAAACAAGCATTTATTCAAACTAACCAAAAGGCAGAGAGAGAATATCCAAATTAACAAAATCAGAAATGATAAGTGGGACATAACAACAGACATGGAGGAAATCCAGAGAATTGTTAGGTCATATTTAAAAAAAACTGTACTTCACAAAATTAGAAAACTTAACGAATATCGACAATTTTCTGCATAAATATCACTTACCAAAGTTAAATCAAGAGCAGATAAGCAAATTAAATAGACCTACAACTTCTGAAGAAATAGAAACATTCATCAAAAGTCTCCCAAACAAAAAAAGGCACTGTATAGGATGGATTCAGCATAGATATATACAAGATTTTCAAAGAGCTAATAACAATACTCCTCAAATTATTCAACACAGTAGAAACAGACCTTTGCCAAACTATTTTTAAGAGGCTATAATTACCCTGAAACCCAAAGCATATAAAAAACTTACTAAGAAAGAGAATTATAGACCACTCATGAATATTAATGCAAAAATGCTCAATAAAAAACTCACAAATTGAATACAAGAACACACCAGAAATATTATCCACTATGACCAAGTAGGCTTCATTCCAGAGAACCAGGGATAGTTCAACATACAGAAATCTGTCAATGTTATCCACCATATAAATAAACTGTAAAAAAAAAGATCATCTCATCAGATACTGAAAAAACCTTTGACAAAATACAACATTCCTTCATGATTAAAGTCTTGGGAAGAGCATGGATAAAAGGAACATACCTAAATATAATAAAGGCAATATGCAGCAAAACAACAGTCAACATAGAGAGAAATTCAAACTGATCTCACTGAAATAAGGAACAAGACAAGGTTGTTCACTCTGTCCCTATCTATTCAATGTGAAACCTGAAGTAATATCTAGAGCGATAAGACAACAAAAGAAGATCAAGGTTATGCAAATCAGAAAAGAAGTCAAACTCTCACTACTTGCTGATATCATACTTTACATAAGTGACCCCAAAATTTCTACCAAGGAACTTCTACACCTTTAGTAATGTAGCATGCTGCTAGATTAACTTAAAAAATTCCATAGCCCTCCTTTAAACAGATGATAAATGGACTGAGAAAGAAATAAGTGAAATGTACAATAAAAGAACTTCTGGATGCCTCAAAGTCCCTAACTTCAAACTCTTCTACAGAGCTACAGTACTGAAAACAGCCTGGTATTGCCATAAGAACAGACAGGAGGACCAACGGAATTGAATAGAAGACTCTGATATCAATCCACACATCTTCAAATACATGATCTTTGATAAAGAAGCAAATAATATCAAATGGAAAAAAGAAAGCATATTTAACAAGTGGTGCTGGCATAACTAGATATCAACATGTAGAAGAATGAAGATAGACCCATATCTATCACCATGCACAAAACTCAAGTCCAATTGGATCAAAGACCTCAACATAAAGCCTATCTAAAGACCCAACAATATCACTTTTGGATATATACCCAAAGGATGTTCAAAATCATGTGCTCAACTATGCTCACAGTAGCATTGTTAGTAATAGCCAGCATCTGGAAATAGCCTAAATGCCCCTCAACCAAAGAATGGATAAGGAAAGTGTGGTACATTCACACAATGGAGTACTACACAGCAGACAGAAAAAATGACATCTTGACATTGTGGACAGATAGATGAATCTAGAAAACATCACATTGAGTGAGGTAACCCAGACCCAAAATGACAAATATAATATTTTCTCATTCATGAGTGACTTTTAGACACAAAGCATATATGTGGATCTAATATATATATGATCTAATCTACATGAAAAGTAGAAAAAGCAAGACCTCCTTAGTAAATTGAGACCTAGGGGACCAAAGAAAAGGGTATAAGGATAGGGAAGAAGCTGGGAGAGGAGCAGTGAAAAATATGTAACTCAATAAAAACAATAAAAAAGAAAACAAAATTATATACAAAACATATTATGTTATATTTTAGCAGTTTTAGAAAAGTCATTTTTTTTACTAGTCATACTAGATATCTCTATGGTGTGGTTAACTTGTTTGGTCCTAGGGCATGGTGAGCGAAGACATGGAAATGTCTAACAATATAGAAAGAACTGAGGAGCTTGTGCTCAAAGAAAAGTACCAGGTATCTGGGATGTTAGCCGCATGGGGTTGTTCCTTCAAAGATAGTAACACATAACCTGTTAATAGCCCACAAGGCTTGGGCTTTGGTCACCTTTGGACTATCTGTGTGACAGAGACTAGACCAGAGCCTCTCCTAGACCCTTACTGTGACCTTGACTATTTCATCAGTCAGTAGAACCTGACTTAATGGAAGGTATTGCGTGCAGTCATTCTATTAACACCGATCATTATGGAATGTGTCATATGTAGTCAATTTATAGAACCCATCTTTATGGAATGTGTCACATGCACTTTGTAAAGAGTTTTGATACATACACATTGGGCCTTTTCTTTAGCTTACTTTGTGATTTATTGTATACATGGCATTGAGTTAATAAACACCAGGCCAGTTTTCACCAAATTGTGTGGTGCCCAAATATTGTTAGTATAAACTACTTGGTGCCAAACTAACAAAGTTTATTTAGTCATATTGAACCAAATCACTTTCTTGCCATCTGTGGATCATTATCCTGCTGACCATGGTGGTTGCAGAGATACACAAAACTGTGCTACATTTGGAGATTCTGTCTAAAAGCTTTGTCAGTTCAGTTCCTTCACAACCAATATTCTACTTTGAGCTTCTGCAAAAGACCAAAGTCAGGCACTGCCATGATAAAGTTTCTGTTGCTGGCTTTTACATTTGGTCTGGTTCATGCTCAGGCTGAAATAAATTCATGTGGTCTGTGAATAGGTTTGATATTCTTCAACTGTTGATGTGATTATGTTATTCAGTGTTTCCATGCAAGTCCATATTTATTTCTGACTTTAACTCATGTGCAATTTTACAATCAGATTTTTCAAAGATGAAACAAATGAAATAAGGAAACTAAGGTTTTAAGTTCAGAGCTTAGGAGGCCAGCACATGAGAAGTTCCAAAGGTCTAAAGTACCAAATGCTATATAAATCACATCATCAAATTACCCTGTTAATATGTAATCCTAGAATATTATGATATTTAACTAATGAACAAATATTATTGATTTATGTTTCTAGTTATTTTATGTATTTCCAAAGACTTTGATCAGTGATTTGATACAACTTACATTCCAATGGCCTTTGATGTTTTTTTCAGATTGATGGAAAGTGGGCTACCATTGCCATTGCTGCTGACAATGTGGACAAGACAGAGGAAGGAGGACCTCTGAGAATCTATCTTCATAAACTTACTTTTTCTGAGGCATGTAATTTATTGGGAGTCACATCTTATAACAAGTAAGCAAATTATCAACATTGCAGACTGTTTACATGTTACAGATTTTATCTTGTTAAATTTACAGGCCAATAGTTCTGTTTCTGGTCATAAGATTGAAGGCCTTATTTTCAGAAATGTGATTATGTTATTCCATGATGGGTTAGTTCTGGACACCCCACAGAATTTAGACACTGTCTCAAGTTCCAGTAGCGTTTCCTTAGAAATTTTCCAGTTTGGAGACGTGTGCTTGAATTTTTTTGCTCTAATATTATACATATGAGATTCTAAGAATATGATTTATAGTAATTTGAAACTATGTGTGGGCATTTGGTTCAAAGACATACATGTTATGTTATTCAGTTAATGAAGTTATAACAAAGTCTTCTACACCCATCTTAGTTAAATTTAATTTGTAAAGTACTGTCTATGATGTTCTGGATTCAAAGATCATCTCTCTGACATTTGGATGGCACTATTCATTTAAAGAGTGTATAATACCATAAGAACTTCAAATGCTTTAAATCATTCCTATATTCTAGATACAATTTTAAGTTTTAGGTTATGAATAAAATCACTTAAAACACAATTATATAATTCAATGTACGTATTATTGTTGAACTAGAATAAGAGAATAAACATATTAAAAATCATACTCAGTGAATAGTTAAATTCAGATAAGCAAGTCATCAAAGCCTTTATGTGACTTTTTAAAATTGCCCCAAATAAAGGAATTCATGTACATGATTACAAGCAGAATGATATTTTCTAAAACAGAATTAGGAGAAGTGAGGTAAACATAGGTACTTCTCTACTAACTCGGTAAAACTTTTTATCAGGTTCATACTTGAAAATCTTTAATATGAATTCAAATGTTATAAAGAATAAAGAATCATTTCTCTTTAATTTTTTAGGGTAAATGGCCAATGTATAAAGACCAAAGTCATTGGGAATAGGCAAGAAGATGGCAAGTACAGAGCATAGTGTAACTATGAGATTTGGAAGCTTTCTCTGAACCAAAGCATTGTGGGTTTGCACATACAAGCTGATACTTCAGTCACTCATAGGTACATAAATCTAGAAAATTTTTGGTTACTTGGAAATTATCATCCCTTCCAACAGAGTTATGCTACAAAATCAGAGTACATTGTAGGTCATCTAAAGTTTTCATGGAGAAGAACAATATTACCTGAAGATGTAAGTAAGGCTAACAAAATATCTCCAAATAGTTTTCTACATAAAAATTTACTTCTTGATAATATTCACTGTCTTTCATTTCATATATATCTCTGTTAGTTATTGGACAGCCCTGACCCACACTAATAGGTCTCTCTGGCCTCAAACATATTTTATACTTCATGCCTCAGGCTATCAAGTACTTATATTACAGACATTATCTATCATTCTGGATTCATAGATGATTTAAATTAACAGTGCTATTTTAAAGTTTCCTTTAATCATATTTTGTCGAGATCATAACATTTAGATCATTTGATGTTAAACTCAATTTTGAAAAGTAGTTAGGGGAATGTCTGTTGAAGAATTTCAGACTGACTCTTTCAGTTTGGTAAATTTGCTAAAATGAAAGCAACATTATTCACCTGAATTGTAACTTGTATGCCAATTGGTTTTATCTTAAATGAATGGCGTACACATTATTCTAGAAAGTCTATTGTTTTCTAAACGTTACATGGGTATTAAAAAGCAGTTCTGTAATAGAAAATGCCCAGATTCTAATATACTTTCATTTTCTTGTGAACAAAATTTATCATTTAATTAGTGTCAGTAAGAGTAAATTTCAGACACACACACACACACACACACACACAGCGAAAGAGAGAGAGAGAGAGAGAGAGAGAGAGAGAGAGAACAAAAGAGTGAGAGAGGGGGGAAAGGAAGGGAAAGAGAGAAAGAGAGAGAAATCCATATGTACATAAAACTCTCTCAAACACAGGGACAGATACAATATGAATTTCTAATAAACTTGAAATATTCATACTTATATCTTTTACATCTATAATCTTACAAGAGGAATATTTTTTGCATATTTCTCATTACTACAGTCTCTTTTTGCATATGTATTCCTTTGCCCACCAAGTATTACCACGGTATGACACCAAAGTTTTATATTTTCAGGACATTGATAAGTCATCTTTTGGATCTGGTTGAAAGGGAAAGGAATACCCACCAGAGTGATCCCTTAGGTCTTGAGACAAGGAATTCATAGAACAGGAAAAGTGTCTGTATCTAGGATTCATTATCATGTTTAAAGAGTATTATAATGGGATATACAAAATTAATGACTATAGGAATATATTTGTACACATTGGTCATATAATAGTGAATCAAAGATGATTGATAGAGTTGGGGTAAATATTAATGTTTACTCAACAGGTAACATCAAACAAAATAGAAAAATGAGTGACGCTCATTTTGAAATTTTTATTTTATTACAGATGAAGGTGACAATACATTTGGACCTGTGTATGCAACACCAGATTTTACAATCTTTGCCAATCAAAATGTGGATAAAACTGGATAGACAGCAAACATAATTTATGTTTATGATAAGAATGGTAGTAGTTTTTTTTTTAAATAGTAACAAAATTATTATTCTGCAAATAAGGATTAAATCATATTCACCCTCCAAATACAGTATCGTGGTATTTCCAAACTCCTGTCCAATAAATAACACTCTGATTTTGTTGTGGATCAACTTTTACATTATACCGTAATTTGAATATCATGGCCATGGAAGACTTGGGGTGATGAGGGAGACCATTGGAAGTGTTTATGTTCATATTTCCTCACAGGAAAGAAGGAAACAATTATTATTTTCCAAACTTCAGACCATTTTGAGTGTTGTTTGAACATGTGCATACTAAATTAAATCATAAACTCTAGATTATAGACTTGGAAGAAATATTAAGATTCCATTGACAGGCATCCATGACTCTTTAGGGTCATCTTTTGAAAGTGGGTAGGTTTGAGATGAGTGAACCCTCTTGAGAAGTTATTTTTATTTTTTGACACATCATGAAACACTGAAAAGTGATGTAATAACACAATTTAGACTTCATAAAATGTGTGCATAGAATTTGGAATAAAAATATTGTCTGTATTATCCCACCCAGCATAGATGAAACTGGAGAAGTTGGGATACTTAAGAAGCAATGTAATTTCTTCAGAAATCTATTGAATATATCTCTGACATGGTCAATCATACAATATAGGAAAAGGTCAATCTTTGACTTCTGAACAATATTAAAAAATTGAGGAATTTGCTAAGGCCCAGAACATTCCACCAGAAAACATTAAATATGTTCTGGCTACAGGTAACCTCAGTGAATATTATTTTGGCCATAGTATTTCTAAATATATAAAAGCATATTTATTCATATATGTATATTGGTTTTTATTTATAAATACATGCAGGTATATATACATCATTAATCTCGGGCTTTATCCGACCCCACAGACTCCCAGGTCATCCTGCAGTGCTGGCTACCCCCTGCTAAGCACTCCCACCTGTCATCCCAGCTTCCATCCAGGTACAAATTCCTATATTTCTCCCTTCCCCCTGGGGCCATAAAATTTCCCCAGCTCAGCTGCCTTGCACACTGGTCCTGGGCTATAGGCGCATCCCAGCAGGAGGCAGTTCCTGAGTTTTAAAAGCCAGCCTGAGGACAGGTGGGCCCTGTGCCAGCTCAGCAACATTCCTGGCCAGCAAGGGTGACCAACTTTGAGCCGACAGCCATTGGAGGGGGGCCATAAAATTTCCCCAACTCAGCTGCCTTGCACACTGGGCTTAAGCTGTAGGCACAACCTGGAAGGAGGGAGTGCCTGTGTTTCAATAGCCTGCCTGAGGAAAGTTAGGCCTTCTGTCAGTGAAGTCCCTGCCCAACAAGGGAACCTGACCCGGTACCAGAAGATCCAATAGAGAGCATTCGAAGGAAGAGATGGGCAGACACCAAGGCAAGACCTCCTCCAACAATATGAAAAACAACATGAAAACACCAGATACAAACAGCCCTACAATAGAAGGACATGAACACCTTAATCCAGAAGAAGTGGAGAAAAGTGCCATTATGAAAGCATTAGAGTCCCTTAAACAGGATATGAATAACTCCCTTAAAGAATTGGATGAGAAGTATAACAAAAAGTTTGAAGAAATGAGTAAAGAAATGGATGAGAATTACAACAAAAAGTTTGAAGAAATGAGTAAATCCATGAATGATACCCTGGGAAACCAAGTAAAAACAATCAAACAGGTAAAGTAAACAGTTCAAGAATTGAAAAGTGAAATGGAGGCAATGAAGAAAACACAAACCGAGAACTGGTTGGATATGGAAAACCTAGGTAAATGAATGGAGACTACAGAATCAAGCATAACCAATAGAATACAAGAGATAGAAGAAAGAATCTCAGATTCTGAAGATACCATAGAGAAAATAAACTGATCAAAGAAAGCGGCAAAACCAACAAATTCTCTTCACAAAACATTCAAGAAATCTGGGACACAGTAAAAAAAAACCAAATCTAAGAATAATAGGGATTGAAGAAGGAGAAGAACTGCAGATCAAAGGCCAAGAAAATATATTCAACAAAATTATAGAAGAAAACTTTCCCAACCTAAAGAATGATATTCCTATGAAGGTTCAAGAAGCATACAGAACACCGAATAGAATTGATCAAAAAGAAACATCCCCTTGCCATATAATAATCTAAACACAAAACATACAGATTAAAGAAAGAATATTAAGAGCTGCAAAGGAAAAAGGTCAAATAACTTATAAAAATAAACCTATCAGGCTTATACCGGACTTCTCTATGGAAACCATGAAAGCCAGAAGGTCCTGGATAGAGATACTGCAGAAACTAAGAGACCCTGGATGCAAACCCAGACTACTATAACCAGACAAGCAATCGTTCGCTATCAACGGAGAAAACAAAATATTCCAGGATAATAATAAATTTAAACAATTTGTAGCCACAAATCCAGCCTTACAGAAAGTAATAGAAGGAAAATCGCAACCCAAGGAATCCAACATTGCCAACACTGTCTACAATAACCCAGACATCTAGCAACCCTTCACAACCACAACTCAATGAAGAGAAACACACAAACTCTACTACACACACACACACAAAATAATAACCGGAATCAACAACCACTGGTCATTAATATCACTTAATATTAATGGACTCAACTCACCTATAAAAAGGCACAGACTAAGAGATTGGATATGAAAAGAGGATCCAACATTCTGCTGTTTACAAGAAACACACCTCAACCACAAAGACAGACATCTACTCAGAGTAAAGGGTTGGGAAAATGTTTTCCAAGCAAACGGACCTAAGAAACAAGTGGGCGTGGCCATTCTAATATCTAACAAAACTGACTTCAAACTAAAATCAATCAGAAGAGATGGAGATGGACATTTTATACTCATAACAGGAAAAATTAATCAGGAGGAAGTCTCAATCCTGAATATCTATGCCCCTAATATAAAAGCACCCGCTTATGTAAAAGAAAAACTTTTAGAACTCAAGGCAGTCATCAAACCACACACACTAATAGTAGGAGACTTCAACACACCTCTCTCACCAAAGGTCAGGTCAATCAAACAGAAACTCAACAGAGAAATAAGAGAATTACTACAGGTAATGAATCAAATGGACTTAACAGATATCTATAGAACATTCCACCCAAAAAGGAAAGAATATACCTACTTATCTGCAGCTCATGGAACCTTCTTGAAAATTGACCACATACTCAGTAACAAAGGAAACTTCCACAGATACAAAAAAAATATTAGTAACCACCTGTGTCTTGTCGGATCACCACGGAATAAAGTTAGAATTCAATAACAATTCGAACACCAGAAAGCCTACAAACGTGTGGAAATTGAACAGTCAACAACTGAATCATCCAGGGGTCAAGGAAGAAATAAAGAAAGAAATTAAAGTCTTCCTTGAATTTAATGAAAATAAAGACACAACATTCTCAAACCTATGGGACACAATGAAAGCAGTGCTAAGAGGAAAGTTCTTAGCACTAAGTGCCCAATTAAAGAAAATGGAGAATGCATATATTGGAGTCTTAACAGAACACCTGAAAACTCTGGAAAAAAGAGAAGCAAACTCTACCAGGAGGAGTAGAAGACTGGAAATAATCAAACTGAGGGCTGAAATCAACAAAATAGAAACACAGAAAACAATCCAAAAAATCAAAGAAACAAAAAGTTGGTTCTTGGAGAAAATCAACAAGATTGACAAACACCTAGCCAAACTAATCAAATGGCAGAGAGAGAACACTCAAATTAATAAGATCAGAAATGAAAAGGGGGACATAACAACAGACACAGAGGAAATTCAGAGAATCATTAGATCTTACTACGAAAGTTTATGTGCCACAAAGTTGGAAAATGTACAAGAAATGGATTGGTGTTTAGATAAATACCATATACCAAAGTTAAATCAAGACTAGGTGAACAATCTAAATAGACCTGTTAGTCACGAAGAATTAGAAGTGGTTACCAAAAACCTCCCATCCAAAAAAAGCCAAGGGCCATATGGTTTTAATGGAGAATTCTACCAGAACTTCCAAGAAGAGCTGTTACCTATACTCCTTAAGGTATTTCACAATATAGAAACAGAAGAGTCATTGCCAAACTCTTTTTCTGAAGCTACAGTTACCCTGATAAAAAAACCACATAAAGACACAACCAAGAAAGAGAATTACAGGCCAATCTCATTCATGAACATCGACGCAAAAGTTCTCAACAAAATCCTGGCAAACTGATTCCAAGAACACATTAGAAAAATTATCCATTATGATCAAGTAGGCTTCATTCCAGAGATGCAGGGCTTGTTCAACATATGCAAACCCATCAATGTAATTCATCATATAAATAAACTGAAAGAAAAAAACCATATGATCATCTCCTTAGATACTGAAAAAGCATTTGACAAAATCCAACATCCCTTTATGATAAAGGTGTTGTGGAGATTGGGGATATAAGGATCATACCTAAATATAATAAAAGCTATTTACAGCAAGCCGACAGCTAACATCAAACTGAACGGAGAGAAACTCAAAGCCATTCCATTGAAATCAGGAACAAGACAAGGATGTCCACTCTCCCCATACCTCTTCAATATAGTGCTAGAAGTTCTAGCAATAGCAATACAACAACATAAGGGGATCAAGGGGATTCGAATTGGAAAGGAAGAAGTTAAACTCTCGTTATTTGCAGACGATATGATAGTATATATGAGCGACCCCAAAAACTCTACCAAAGAACTCCTACAGCTAATAAACACCTTTAGTAATGTGGCAGGATACAAGATCAACTCCAAAAAATCAGTTGCCCTCCTATACACAAAAGATAAAGAAGCAGGGAGGGAAATCAGAGAAACTTCACCTTTCACGATAGCCACAAATAGCATAAAATATCTTGGGATAACTCTGATCAAGGAAGTAACAGACCTATTTGACAAGAACTTTAAGTCTTTGAAGAAAGAAATAGAGGAGTATACCAGAAAATGGAAAGATCTCCCTTGCTCTTGGATTGGGAGGATCAACATAGTAAAAATGGCAATTCTACCAAGAGCAATCTATAGATTCAATGGAATCCCCATCAAAATCCCATCAAACTTCTTCACAGACCTTGAGAGAATAATAATTAATTTTATATGGAAAAACAAAAAACACAGGATATCCAAAACAATCTTATATAATAACGGAACGTCTGGAGGTATACCCATCCCTGACTTCAAACTCTATTACACAGCTACAGTATTGAAAACAACTTGGTACTGTCATAAGAACAGAGAAGTCGACCTATGGAATCGAATAGAAGACCCAGATATTAACCCACAAACCTATGAACACTTGATTTTCGACAAAGGGGCTAAAGGTATGCAATGGAAGAAGGAAAGCATCTTTAATAAATGGTGCTGGCATAACTGGATGTCAACCTGTAGAAGAATGAAAGTAGATCATATCACCATGCACAAAAGTCAAGTCCAAATGGATTAAAGACCTCAAGATTAATCTGATCACTTTGAACCAGATAGAAGAGAAATTGGAAAGTAGTCTACAAGACATAGGCACAGGAGACCACTTCCTAGGTAGAACCCCAGTAGCACAGACAATAAGAGAATCAATGAATAAATGGGACCTCCTGAAACTGAGAAGCTTCTGTAAAGCAAAGGACACCGTCAGTAGGACAAAAAGACTACCTTCGGACTGGGAGAAGATCTTCAACAACCCCTCATCAGATAAAGGCCTGATCTCTTTTTAAAGACGTAGAGCGAGTGAGCCCCCTTTACTATGTAAAATTTTATTAGGTTTACTTGCAGATTATATAACACACACACACACACACACACACACACACACACACACATATCTCTTTTCTTGCCACTTCCTGGCTGGGGAGGAATGGATAATGACACATCTGCTGTTCCTCTCTGACATTTTCAGGCATAGAATAAGGCCACTCTTCCTCTCTATCTGAGACTTTCGGGTCAGGGCATAACTATGACTTTCCTAGAGCAGCATAGTGCCTAACAGCAGCACCAGGGATAACACACTCCCATACACGGTCAAATACAATTTTCTTCTTATACTCATGAAAAAAAATGTATTATTCACCTCTCATAAAGCAAACTTTTGTTTTCACCACACTGAAATATTACACAAAACCATAGTCAATCTGAAGGCAGAAATATAGAGCCTAGTCACAATGATATATGTAAAAATATTTACATACCTAAGATTCAGATAACACTGTATAAGAGAGGGAAGAAAGATAAAAGGAGTCAGAACATAAGGAAGTTTGGCCTGAGATTCTTTATCCTGGTAATATCAGAACCTATCCTCACAAATTGTCATGTATATGACAGTCTCACTGGTAGCAGAACAAGGATGACAACAATAGCGATCCTAAAGTATATTGGGGTAACATCATGAGGCCTCAATCCTACAGATATAACTCACATGCAACTAACAAACATGAAGATTGGGAGATATCATCTTTCCATGGAGGAACAGAGTGGTCACTCGATAACAAATCATCAGCTTGGAAACACATAATTAGCATTAAACAGACTGAGCAGGCTATCTTTATCTATTTGGAACAAATAGGAAGAAATAAACACAAATATATAAGTAAGAACAATTCCAGAAAAAAAAAGAAGTCATAAATTTGGAAGCGAAAACAGAAGGCATATGCAATAACTTAGATGAAAAAAAAAAAGACAGAGAAAGTGAAGAAATTCTATTATAAACTTAAAATAAATAGAATAATAAACTTGTCTAGTACAGGCAAAGAAAGATACATATATACCAAGAGAATCAAGTTTAAAACCAGAATATAAGAACTCATTATTACAGTTATATGGAACTTAGCCAAATGCAAAACACCTACACTGAAGAAAAGAGAGCATCTTCAAGGAATGCTGTTGAGAAAAGAGGTATCTACTTGCAGTACAATGAAATTGGACCAAATCTATTACTTTTCACAAAAATTAGATCGAAGGGGATCAAAGACCACATTCTAAATCTTAAAACAGTAGAAACACTAGAAGAAAACATAGGCAGTTTGTTTACAAGTTATAACACTGTAGGGCCTCATGAGGCCTAGGCATGAGGCCCAGTGTAACTTTCTTAGCCTGAGTTGAGTTTGTTGAGTAATGACTCAGCAGAGCCAACCTAGACCTGCCTCTGCATATCCACCTCTGTTGTGGCAGGATATTATTATGTCTTATTCCTTACTCCAAATCATCCCATCCCAAAAATCCCACTGACTATCTCATCCCAATATAAGTTCCTGCCTGATGCAATAAAGACAGACCCTGCTTCACCAGACTTGTGACTCAATGTGTGTTTCTCCCTGGTGGCCAAGGGAAAGGTCTGGATCATCTACAACCACCATTCCACTTAGCCACAGGGAGAGCTCTGTGGGACAGGCTCTACCTCAGCCCTATCTGCTGGTGAACCTGGAATCACACCATGTATAATATCAGATGACTATGCTTATTATGAGAATCTAACAGAAGCACTAATTTCAGAAGGCCCACAAACTTACGGAAATTAAACAATGTTCACCTAAATCACCAATGGGTCAAGGAAGAAAAGAATAAATTAAAAACTTTCTAAAATAAAATTAAAATGATCAAAAAATATACCCAAATTTATGGGACATAATTAAAGCATTGTTAAGAGGGAATTTCATAGCACTAAATGTATATATAACGAGCCTGGAAAAAAATCACACAATAATGAGTTAACAGAACACCTTAAAACTCTAGAACAAAAAAAAAATCAAACACACCCACGAGAACTAGATGACTGAAAATAATCAAACTGGGAGTTGAAATCAACAAAATAGAAACAAAGAAAACAATATAAAGAATCAATGAGGCCGGGAAGTGGTGGCACATTCCTTTAATCCCAGCACTTGGGAGGCAGAGGCAGGCGGATCTCTGCGAGTTCTAGGCCATCCTGGTCTATAAGAGCTAGTTCAAGGACAGGCTCCAAAGCCACAGAGAAACCTTGTATCAGAAAAAAAGAATCAATGAGACAACGCATTTGTTTTTAGAGAAAAATAAACAAAATAGACCAGCCTTTATCCAAACTAACCAAAAGGCAGAGAGAGAATAAGCAAATAAACAAAATCAGAAATGAAAAGGGAGACAAAAAAACAGACACAGAGGAATTCCAGAGGATAATCAGGTATTACTTTAAAACCAGTACTCCACAAAATTAGAAAACTTAAAGGAAATGGACAATTTTCTGGTTAAATATCACTTAATAAATTAAATCAAGATCAGACAAGCAAATTAAATAGACCTATAATTGCCAAAGAAAAAGAAACAGTAATCAGAAGTCTTCCAACTAAAAAAAGCAAAGGGTCAGATGGTTTTTAACACAGATATCTACAGGATTTTCAAAGAACAAACACCAATACTCTCAAAATGTTTCACACCATGTAAACAGAAGAAATATTGTCAAACTCTTTTTATAGGGCTATGATTACTCTGATAACGAGACGACAACAGGACTTTACTAAGAAAGAGAAATACAGACCAATATCACTCATGAATATTGGTGCAAAAATACTCAACAAAATACTGACAAATCAAGACAAAGAACACATCAGAAAAATCATTAAGCATGAAAAAGTAGGTTTGATCCAAGAAATGCAGGGATGGTTCAAATACAAAAATCTGTCAATGTATTCAAACATATAAACAAACTGCAAAATCCCACTTGATCATTGCATTAGATGCTGAAAAATTTTCTACAAAATTCAACATCCCTTCAATGAAAAAGGTCTTGGAGAGAGTAAGGATACAAGGAATATACCTAAATGTGATAAATAAATGATATGCATTAATCCAACAGCCAACATCAAACTAAATAAAGAGAAACTCAAAATTAACCCACTGAAATCTTTTCTTTTCTCTCCATATCTATTCAATATAGTAATTTAGGTTCTAACTAGAGCAATAAGAAAATAAAAGACAAGAGGATACAAACCAGAAAAGCAGTAGTCAAGCTCTCACTATTTGCTGATGACATGATAGTCTACATTAGTGACCCAGAAATTCTACCAAAGACCTTCTACAACTCATAAACACCTTCAACAATGTAGCAGGATACAAGATTAACTAAGAAAAAGAAAATCAGTAGCCCTAATTTACACAGATGATAAATGGACTGAAAAAGAAATCAGAGAAATATCATCATTCACAATAACTACAAATAACATAAAATATTCTGGAGTAACTACAACCAAACAAGTGGAAGGCCTGAATGACAAAAACTTACGTCTTTGAAATAGGAAATTGAAGAAGACACCTGAAAAAACAAGATCTCCCATGTTTTTATGTAGATAGAATTAACATAGAAAAATGACCATCTTACCTTAATCATCCTACAGATTGAATGCAATTCCAATCAAAATCCCAGAAAATTCTTCACAGACCATGAAAGAACAATATTTAAGTTTATATAGAAAAACAAAAAACCAGATTAACCCAAATAATCCTGTACAATAAAGGAACTTCTGCGGGTATAACCACTCCTGACTTCAAACACTACTGCAGGGCTACAGTACAGAAGACAGTCTTCTCGTAGCTTAAAAACAGACAGGAGGACCAAGGGAACCAAATCGAAGACCAAGATATTAACCCAAATACCTAAGAACATCTGATTGTTGACAAAGAAGCAAACAATATAAGATGGAAAACAGAAAGCATACTGGTGCTGGCATAACTGGAGAGCAACATGTTGAAGAAGAAAAATAGATCCATATCTATCATCAGGCATGAAACTCAAGTCGAAATGGATCAAAGACTTTATCATAAAACTAACCATATTGAATCTCAAAGAAGTGAATATGGGAAGTACATTTGAACACATTGGCACAGGTGATCACTTCCTAAATATAACCCCAGTAACACAGACATTGAGAGAAACAATTAATAAATGTGACCTCCTGAGTCTTAGAAGCTTCTGTAAAGCAAAGGACATGGTCAACAAGACAAAATGACAGCCTACAAAATGGGAAAAGATATTCCCAACCCCTCATAGGACATAGAGCTAACCTCCAAAATATACAAAGAATTCAAGAAACTGGTCATCAAAAGATCAAATAATCCAATTAAAAATGGAGTGCAGACCTAAACAAAGGAATCTAAAATGGCTGAAAGACACTTAGGAAGTGCTCAACATCCTTAGCCATTAGAGAAATGTAAATTAATACTACTCTGAGATTCCATGTTTCACCTCTAAAAATGGCCAAGATCAAAAACATTGATGAAAACTTATGTTGGAGAGGATGTGGGGTAAAGGGAATATCCCTCCATTGTTATTGTGAGTTTAAACTTCTACAGCCCCTTTGGATATCTGTGCGGTTATTTCTCAGAAAATTTTGGGTATATACCCAAAGAATGCTTAATCATACTACAAGGATATATGGTCACCTATGTTCATAGCAGCATTTTAGTCATAGCTAGAACCTAGAAGCAGCCTAAATGCCCCTTGTCTAAAGAATGGGTAAAGAATATGCGGTATATTTACACAATGGAGTACTACACAGCAGAAATAAAATAATAATTTGGTGTCTTTTAATTAATAATAGCTGTATTTATGTCCAGTGGACATCTAGCAGCATTTTTTCTATTATTGATGCAGATAAGTGTTGTTGTTATCTTTTGTAGTTCTCTGCCATAGTCTTTGAATTCTGTGTGCTGAAAGAATAAAGTAGTCAATATATTGGAAGACTTAAAGGTAGTACAGGATATATCAATATCTGTATAGGAAAACTTTCTTTAGTTTTACCATCTTATCGTCTAAAAATGTGGTTGCTTTGACTTATATTTATAAGACCACAATTTTAAATCCATTTGACAGCACTGTATTATGCTTAGATACAGAATATATTTTAAAAGTCATGTCAGGTTGGTAGGATGAATCAAATAGAACATGCACATATGTATATTGACCTTTACCAGCAAGTGTTGTGGATTCAAAATAATTGCTTTGATGGTCTCACAAGGACAGTTCTTTCTTTCTGACAGGAACGCCCAATTCATCATTCAAACAGAACCTGACCTTTAGCCTAATCAAATTAGTTTAGGGATATGAGATCATATGCCGTTCAGCAGGGCCAAAGAGGAAATACTGGACAGATGCAGGTTGTTGTGGTGCAGAACCATTGGTTGATTCCAAGGAACTCCCACTAACTAACTGTATAAAAAGCTTTGTCAGTTCAGTTTCTTCACAAACAATATACTGCTTTGAGCATTTGCAAAAGAGCAAAGGCAGACACCACCATGGTAAAGTTTCTGCTGCTGGCTTTGTCATTTGGTCTGGCTCATGCTCAAGCAGAGGTAAATTATTTGGTCTGTGCATTGGATTGATGTTTTTCAACAGCATATTTCTGTGGGTATGTCGTGTCATTCAGTTTGTCCATTGAAGTCCATATTCATGAAATAACCTTTCTGACTTTCATTCATGTGTACTTTTTCAAGAAAATTTTTCTAAGATGTTATTGTATAAAGGAAATAAGGAAAGAATAGTTTTAATTTCAGAACTTAAGAGGCCAGCACCTAGGTAGTTCTAAAAGGTCTCAGGTACCAAGCGCTATGTAAATTGAGTCATCATATTGTCCTGTGTTATTCTACATCCCTAGAAGTATAATTTTTAACTAATGAACACAATATTTTTCATTTTATATTTCTAGTTAGTTTATGTATTTCCAAAGATTGGGATCAGAGATGTGAGTACCAACTCATATTCTAATGACCTTTGTTGTTTTTTCAGCTTGAAGGAAAGTGGGTTACCACTGCCATTGCTGCTGACAATATAGACACGATAGAGGAAGAAGGACCTATGAGAATCTATGTTCGTGAACTTACTTGTAGTGAGGCATGTAGTAAAATGGGAGTCACATTTTATGTCAAGTAAGCAAATTGTCCACTATGTATACTGAGCACACTTTACATTTCTCAGCCTTTATCTTGTCAAACTTACAGAAAAATGTTACTTTTCTGGTAATAAAATTGAAGGGCTCATCTTCAGAAATGTGATTATTTTATTACAAGATGGGTTAGCTCTGGACACCACAAGGATATTAGATACTGTCTCCAATTCTCTGAATATTTCCTTAGAAATCCTTTGGTTGGAGGCCTGTGGTTAAATTTTGTGCTCTAATATTAGATACAAGTGACTGTAAGAACCTCATTTATAGTAAGCTGAAGGGTGTGAGTATTTGGTTCATAATCATATGTGTTATATTACTCAGTCAATGACATCATAAAAAGTTTTGCACAAACAGGTTAGACAAATCTAATTTTCAAATCCCTTTCTTTGATTCTCTAGTTTCAATGACACTCCTTAACATTTAGATGACTGTGGTCATTGAAAGGGTACATAACACCATAATAACTTAAAAAGCTTAGAACCATTTCTTTCTTTTAGCTATGAATGTAAGTTTTAAGTTATGAATTAAATCACTTAAAACACATGCATATAAACCTATGTACATGTTATCATTAGACGAGATTATGAGAATTAAGATACTGAAAATCATACGCAGTGAATAGTGAGATTTGGATAAGGAAGTCATCAGAGCCTTCATAGCACTTGGAAAATTGCCACAAATTAAGGATGTCATATGTATGATTACAAACAGAATGATATTTTCTAAAAAAAATAATTAAGAGAAGTAAGTGGTATTTCTTTTCCAGCTCTGCACACTGCTGGTAGATTCTATTACCTCATGAAGTTTATTGTAATATTTGAAGATCTCTAATATGAATTAAAGGTAATAAGGAATAAACCAGGGATTCTCTGTTTGATTTTTAGTGCAAATGGCCAGTGTTCAGAAACCAAAGTCATTGGGTATAGGCAAGAAGATGGCAAGTACAGAACACAGTGTAAGTATGGGATCTGGGAGATTCCTCTGTGAACAGAATCATTTTGAGTGAGCACATTCATGCTGACACTTCAGCCACTTATAGGTACATGAACCTAGAGCTATGTCAGTTACTTGGAAATTCATCAATCCTTCCAACCAACTGACATATGCTACCAAGTCAGAGTACATTGCAGGTCACCTGAAATTTTCATAGAGAAGAACACTATTACCTGAAGATGTGAGTAATGCTAACACAATATCTCCAAATAGTTTCTTGAATGAAAATTTATTTCTGTATAATATTCAGTGTCTTTTCTTTTATTAAATTTCTTGTTATTGAGATATATATTTTCTCTGCTCCCCTCCCTTCCTCTCCCATCCCCTTTTACCCTCTCCCATGAAGTCCATGCTCCTGATTTACTCAGGAGATCTTGTCTTTTTTTTTACTTCACATTTAGATTTGTATCCATGTATGTCTCTCTTAGGGCCCTCTTTGTTATCTAGGTTCTCTTGGATAGTAAACTGTAGGCCAGTTTTTCTTTGCTTTATATCTGAAAACCACTTATGGATGAGTATATATGAAAGTTGTTTTTCTGGGTCAGGATTACCTCACTCAATATGATGTTTTCAAGATCCATTCATTTGCCTCCAAATTATAAGATGTTGTTTTTTCCCCACTATGTAGTACTTCATTGTGTAAATGTACTATATTTTTCTTATCTGTTCTTCTGACAAGGGACATTTAGGTTGTTTCCTGGTTCTGACTATGACAAATATTGATGCATTTTGTATTCATCAAAATGAATTATTATAATGTTCTCTGTTATTGTACAGGCCTGACACTCAATGATAGGTCTCAGTGGCCTCAAACAGCTTCTTCAAACTTCTTGCCTCAGGCTGTCAAGCACTTACATTATAGGCATGAACTGTCACACTGGATTTTTGTAAAATTTTAATTAATGCTTCTAGTTTAAAGCTTCCTATTCTATTATTTTGTAGAGATCATAACATTTAGATCATTTGATGATAAACTTCAATTTTGAAAAGCTGTTATGGAAAAAATGTTCAAAAATTTCAGACAGACTCCTTCAATTTTGCAAAATTTGCTAAAATAATAGCAACACTATGCAACTGAATTATGCATAGGTTGACCTTTGTTTTGATCTTAAATGAAGGGAGGGAACAATCTTCTGGCAAGCTTATTGCTTTCCTAAGTTTAAAAGAGCATTATAAAGTATTCCAGTAATATACAATTACTAGATCCTAAAATCATTTTATTTCCCGAGAATTTTTTTATTGGTTTTCATTGAGCTCTACATTTTTCTCTACTCCCCTCTCTGCCTCTCCCCTTCCCTTCAACCTTCTCCCAAGGTCCCCATGCTCCAAATTTGTAACATCCCAAAGCTGGAAACAGCCTAAATGCCCCTTGACTGAAGAATGAAGAAGGAAAATGTGCTATATTTACACAATGGAGTACTACACAGCAGAAAAAAATAATGGTATCTTGAATTTTGGAGGCTAATGGATGGAGCTAGAAAACATCATTTTGAGTGAGGTAACCCAGACCCAGAAAGACAATTATCACAAGTCCTGACTCATAATTGGTTTTTAAACATATAACAAAGAAACCAGCCCACAAATCACAATGCCAGAGAACCTAGACAAAAATGAGGACCCTAAGAGAGACATACATAGATATAATCTACATGGGAAGTAGAAAAAAAAAGATCTCCTGAGTGAACTGCTTTTATCATTTAATCTGTGTCTATAAGAGGAAATAACACACACACATACACACACACAGAGTAACAGAGAGAGACAGACAGACAGACAGACAGACAGAGAGTGAGAGAGAAGCAAATGAAGACAGAAAAACTCACACACAGAAAAACAGATACAAACATAAAATGAATGTCTGGAAAACTTAAAATGTTCATTATTATATCTTTTCCATCCACAGTCTTACAAGATGAAAACTTTTGTGCATATTTCCAATTGTATGGCCTTTTTGCATATGTATCAATTTCCCACAAAGTATTACTATGGTATGACACCCAGGTTTTACACTTTCAGAAAATTGACAAGTGGCCTTTTGGATCTGGTGGAAAGGGAAAGGAATACCCAATAGAGTGATCCTACAGGTCTTGATAGAAGGAATTGAGGAAAAGAAAAAGTGTCTGTACCTTGGATTCATTATCAGGTTTGAAGAGTGAAAATAATTGGTCACTGTATTATGATAGGCTATGCAAAATAAATGACTACAAGAATACCTTGACCCACATGTGTTGTATGATAGTGAATCAGAGATGATTGCTAGAGTCAGGGTCATTATTAATGTTTAGTCAACATGGCATGTCAAGCAAAGTAGAAAAGTGAGTGACACTGAGCTTGAAATGTTTCTGTTACTTCAGTTGAAGGTGACAACAGATTTGAACCTGTACATGCAACACCAGAGAACATAGTCTTTACCAACAAGAATGTGGATAGAACTGGCCGGACAACAAAGCTGATTTTTGTTGTTGGTAAGAATGGTAGTGGGTTTTCTGATGTAGTAAAGAAGTATCACCCTGCAAATGGAGATTAAGTCAGATTCACACTCCAAGTATAGTATAATGATATTTCCAAACTCCTCTCCACTAAATGACAAAATGTTTCTTGTGTGAACCAACTTTTACATTATATTGTAATTTGAGTAACATGGTCATTGAAGACTTGGGGTGATGGGGAATGCTATCAGAAGAGTTTATATCCATGTTTGCTTACTGAAAAAAAAGGGAGCAAATATTATTTGTCTAAAGTTTAAACAATTTTGCATGTGATTTGGTAAGTGTGTAGTATATTAAATCATGAATTCTAGAGTATAAACTCAGAAGAAATGTAAAGGTTCCATTGATAGGCATCCATGACTTTTTAGTGTAATGTTTTTGAAAGTGCATAAGATTAAGATGAGAGAATTCTCTAGAGAAGTTGCCTTATTTTTTCATACGTCATGAAATATTGAAAATTGATGTCGTACCACCAGTGAGACAAAATTAAATGTGTCCATGGAACTTTGGGGAAATTACTATTGTCTGTATTGACCAACCCAGTATAGATGAATTTGGGCAGCTGAGATTTTCTATTGCATATTATGTGTGGTCACTAAGGAAGCAATGTAATTTATCCAGAATTCTTGAACATGTCTCTGATAGTGTCTTTCATGCAATGTAGGAAAAGGTCAACCTTTGACTCCTGAACAATATGAAAAACTTGAGGAATTTGCCAAGGAACAGGGCATTCCAACAGAAAACATTCGAGAAGTTCTGCCTACAGGTAAACAGAGTGAATGATATTTTGGCCAAAAAAAGTATTTCTCTCTCTCTCTCTCTCTCTCTCTCTCTCTCTCTCTCTCTCTCTCTCTCTCTCTGTCTCTCCTTCTCTCTCTGCATGTTTATGTATATTCATAAATTCATGTATGTATATATACATACTCTATCTATCTATCTATCTATCTATCTATCTATCTATCTATCTATCTATCTATCTATCTACCTATCTACCTATCTACCTATCTAACTATCTACTCAGTAAGATTCCTGATTTAGATTATACGTAGTCATATACAATCTTTCAGTTGCTATTTCCAGGAATAATACTTGGGGTCTGTTATTATATTCCTATGAAAACATTTCTGTCAATTTTTACCACATTCATGTTCTTTTACAGATACTTGTCCTAAATAATGACCTTCTGTAGGTGAGTAGAAACAGAATCCATTCCTAATCATCTTGATATTTGAATAAATTCATGCTTATTACATAAAAAATTAGCGATAAGAATATCACCAAGAAAACAGTAAGCTGAAAATTAGCAAAATGTTGATAGGATACTATGTGTCTTTAAATACAAAAAATCTTACAGAGATAGAAATGAAGGAGAGGATATTTTATTTCATAAAAATTATGAAGAATTTTATCTAATTCAGAATTGCTAATTTGTTTATATTGAGGAATATTTAATCAAGATAATGTGCCTTCTTATTTGAAAAATCTTACTTTACTTATGATTGTGGGGTATTATTTGTCACAGATATGCTGCAAGCCTGTTAATATTTTCAGTATCTTCCTTGAAACCTTTCAAAATAAATTTTTATGTAAGGTCACTGAATGTCATCATTTTCAGTCAACAATGCTTCTATAAAATTGAAAGTACAAGGTATTGATGATATCCAGGAAAGGAAGTACTTGTGTACCATCCTTTCTCTATACTCATTATATTGTTATATTTAATTTTGCATCCATGAACTCTCAATGACAAAATTGTTCTGTTTATTCAACCATATTTTAATTTTTGCTTTCGTGTCTGCACAGATGACAGAAGGAATAGAATTATGCATCGTATCATCTTGACCATGGAATCAGTATCATATATAGATCACCATTTCTTTTTAAATGAATTGTCTTCTCTCCTGTGAAGTCAGAACACCATATACCAAATTCCTGACTTTCCTTTCCTTTGCCTTTCCCTTCTTATGATGTATGATCTCTTCTTTGTGAATGATTAAATAAAGTGTTTCAAGAAGCAAGAAAGACCTTGTGGAAAGCATCTCATTCAAAAAGCATATAAATACTCATTAAACTAATAAAATAACCAGTGTGGTGTAGTAAATGATATCTGTATTACTAAAACCTATCAAAATAATTAGAAATGTGACAATTACTGGAGACCCATGAGTAAGAACAGGGAATAAGTAAATTTTATGTTGTGCTTCATATTTACTTTTAGCTAAAATTGTGATTTTCCATTGACCAATCCTAATACTCTAAAATATTTCACAAAACAAACTCTTTGGGTCTGCCTCCATGTTACACATTATTTAATAGAGAGGATGAAATATGTTTTTGAAAGTCTATCTGAGGAGATTATCTTTTGTTAAATGACTAAGTAAGCAAATGAATCAGGATATGCTTAAATAGTGTACATATGAGTCAGTCACATTTGAAGAATAAATTCATGAGAAATATATTCCATAGATGTCATGCCCTACATATATGCATGTGTTTGTTACAATTTTCTCTTTGTATTACAACAATTCTTTAGGATGTTGTTATCTATCAAGTTAGAAAAGGCAGATGCAATCTTCTTTAAGGGCTTGGAACAAGGAAAAACAAAATATATTAGATACTGTTGTTACATGCAGTCTAATGACATCTAAATATATAAAGAAAGCAAAGTACACTTAATATTCATAAACAAGAAATATGAATAATAAAAATGATAATTTTCTGCTGAAAACTCCTATTATTTAAACTTTGTCTTTGTGTCTTGCAAAACAAAGGTATTTTAGAAAAAGTAATTGAATAATGTCTTCTGAAAATTTGGTATATTCAAAATATATTTACATCATTTCACCTTCATTCTCCAACTAATTACTACTATTACTCTGTCCTCTTCTTCAATTTCTCCAACTTCTTAATGAATATACAAATTCACTTCAATATGTGTATGATTGTGTATGTTAAGAAAGAGAAGGTTTACACAGAAATTTATAGCCCAACTGTGTCCATTTAGGGTTTCTAATATGCATTTGTATTCAGTGCTGGCCCCTTGTTTTTTTAATTATTTATTACTTAAAAGTCTCATTCTAGAGGTAAAGGGAATACGGCTACTTCTTGTCCTGGCCAATCTGAGAGGTAACCCAAAGGTGATTAGTTGAATTTACATCATAAGCTGTAGAGTGTAATTCATGCTTGGTTCCATAAACATATTCAATTATCACTGCTTTTTTCATCAACCATTGCAATTTCTATGTGTATTCTTAATGGAAATTTCTTAATCAATACTACTAGAAATGATTTAAATATCAACTTTAGTTGGTAGTACTGGCCTGGTGACCAGCAATAATCTTCCTTCATTAAATTGCAGAATGCATTGTTTCTGCAGATATGTTCTTATGACAGCCTGAAGCCTCCCAAAGGTGTCAGTTTTGCAAGTTAACAATGCAGGGATCCTCATTTTCTATCTTCTCAGAAAAATTAACATCAAGAAAATATATGATCCATATTTAACATATATTCTAAAATGAAAAAAAATATGTTCTCAGAAAGTGAAGCACACATGTCCAAGACTCACTTAAAAGGGTTCAATATCCTTAGTCATCAGGGAAATAAAACTATTTAGAGATTTTGTCTATGATGCTGGGAAAGGGCTGCACAGGGCCCTGGTTGGCGAAAGTGAAAACTGATTCAGCCATGATCAAAATCAGCAAGGAGGATCCTAACATGATAGCATCTCTCTTACTACAAGTCATTCAAAAAATTACGATGAAACTCTCTTGACATTTTTTAAACATAGAATGTAAAATATCACTCCCAATCCTGTTATATATAGTCTTATTAATTTAATCTGGATCAACACACACACATGCATTTATTCGTGTGTGTACACATGTGTGTACATAGAGGAAAACAGAACTGGTGATAAAGGCTGAAAACCAGTATAAAGTACTAGAAAACTAAATACACATTCATATCAAGCATATCATCCACAATGATTAAGCTGACTTTATTCCAGAGGTACAGGATTGGTTTAACACACAGAATTCTAAAAATATGATAAATCAGACAATATAATTAAGGCAAGAAAGTCATCAATTCAATATTTTAAGAAAAAACTCTTTGATAAAATGCCTTATACTTTCAAGATAAAATTCCTTAAGATAGTAGGAATGGAGGAAATATACTCTATAATATTAAAGCTGTCTCTGACAAATACACTGTCAACACATATCCAACATGTAGTAAACCTGCAAGGAAACTCACTAAAATCTTGATAAAGACAGGCTGCCTACTCTCAACACTCCTTTATGATTAATGTTGGGTTGGCTGCAATACAGGGAGCAATAAGGAAACTGAAGGACATTAAAATTATGCACCTATGAAGAGATGAATCTAAATTAACCCCAGTTTCTGATGACATGATCTTATACCAAAGACAAACCCAAATTGTACCAGAATACATGTAGTAGAGTAAAAAAATAGCAGCATGACAAGGAAAGTATCAGTTTACAAAATAAAAGCCTTTCTATATACTACCAACAAAGACACCTTACAAAGAAATCATGAGCAAAATCTCATTTACAATAGCAGCAAAGAAAAAAATCTTGGGTTAAACATAACCAAGAAAAAGAAAATAAACTTCAAATCTCAGAAGAAAGTTTTATAAAAATCCTATAAACTGGAAAGACATTAAATAATCACAGAATAGTAGAATTAATATTATGGAGTGATTGTCTTGCAAGAAACAATTCATAGATATAATAAAATGCCAAAAAAGACATGACATTCTTCACAGAAATAAGAATTAATATGCCTCCTGTTTTTCATATGCAACCTGAAAAGACATTAGATTCTTAATGGAAACCTGGGATAAAAATGTCAATATAGGAGGTATTGATATTTCTGTCTTTTTAAGATATTTTATGGGTCTAGTGTGATGAAAAAATCTAGCTAACTACTCAGTACCAGTAATTATATATATATATATATATATATAGTACAAATAACTGCCAGGATATCTGCTAACAGCATCAACAGCAACAACAAAAATGACAACAACACCATAACAGCAACATCAACAACACACACACACACACACACACACACACACACACACACACACACACAATTCTGTGCTAATGAACAAAGAAAAGCATTTTCTTGACATCTCTTAAAGTGAACTTCTATTTTCAACATGCTGAAACATTAAATAAAACAGCAATCAATCAAATGGCAGAGATGGAAAGCATATTCCCAATCAATATATGAAAAAACTTTCCCATACCTAAGGTTCAGGGAACTTTGTGTAACAGAGGACATAAAGATAGAGGGAGCGAGAGGACCAGAAGGTCAAGAGATTTGGGATGAAATTTTATATCCTAGTAGTATCAGATGTTACCCCCACAAAGTGTCATTTATATGACTGCCTCAACAGCAGCAGAGCAAAGATGACAACAATAGGAATGCCAAAGTAGCCTGAGGAAATATCATGAGGCCTCAGCCCTGCAGATATCACTCACATGCAACTAATTAATGTGAAGATTGGAAGATATTATTTTTCTGTGGAGGAAAAGTTCAATAACAAATGGTCATCTTGTAAACCCATAATTAACATACAAAATGAGCAGGTTATATTTATCTATTTGGAAAACAAAGAAATAAACATAACCAAATATGAAAGTAAAAGCAATTTCCCCACCAAAAAAAAAAGCTGTGAATGTGGAAGAGTACAAAAGGCATATGGTGATGTAATTTTAATTATAATCTTAAAATTTAGACAGAATAATAAAAACATACTACTTGTACAGGTACAAATATAAATGTGTATTCCAATAGAATCAAGATGAACCAAATAGAAGTACTCATTACTATGGGCATAATGACCTTAACAAAAGACAAATCACCTACATTGGAGAACAGACAGCATCTTCAAGGAATGCGGCTGAGAAAACTGAATATCTACTTGCAGTACAAGGAAATTGAACCAAATCTATTACTTTACACAAAAATTAGATACAAGGGGCTCTAAAACACCAAACAATGAATAAATGGGACCCCCTGAAACTGAGAAGCTTTTGTAAAGCAAAGGACACTGTCACTAAGACGAAAAGGCCACATTCTTACTGGGAAATCTTCACGAACCCCTCATCAGGCAAAAGTCTGATCTCCAAAATATACAAAGACCTCAAGAAAATAAACACAAAACTCTAAGTAGCCCAATTAAAAAAATGGGGTACTGAACTGAACAGAGAATTCTCAACAGAAAAACTTCGAATGGCCAAAAGACACTTATGGTCATGCTCAACCTCCTTAGCAATCAGGGAAATGCAAATTAAAAAAGCTTTGAGATACTATCTTACACCTGTAAGAATAGCTAAAATGAAAAACACCAATGATAGCCTATGCTGGAGAGGATGTGGAATGAGGGGAACGCTCATCCATTGTTGGTGGGAATGCAAACTTGTGCAGCCACTTTGGAAATCAGTGAGGTGGTTTCTCAGGAAACTGGGAGTCAACCTACCTCAGGACCCAGCAATTCCACTCTTGGGAATATACCCAAGAGATGCCCTATCATACCACAATAACATTTGTTCAACTATGTTCATAGCAGCACTATTTGTAAAATAGTCAGAACCTGGAAACAACCTAGGTGCCCCTCAATAGAAGAATGGTTAAAGAAGGTGTGGAACATATACACATTAGAGTTTTACTCAGCGGTAAAAAACAATGACATCTTGAATTTTGCATGCAAATGGATGGAAATAGAAAACACTGTCCTGAGTGAGGAATATGGTATGTACTCACTCATAAATGGATTCTAGCCATAATTAAAGGTCTTTGAGCCTATAATTAGTGATCCTAGAGAAGCTAAATAAGAAGGTGAACCTGAAGAAAATCATATAGTTATCCTCCTGGATAGTGTAAGTAGACAAGATTGCCAGGCAAACTTGGGTGCACGGGGAGTTGGCGGTGTGGATGTAAGTGGAGATGGGTAGAGAGAAGGGAGAAGGGGAGATTTTGGGAAAGCTTGGGGGAATGGAATGGGTGGGATGGAGGAAGGATGGATATGGGAGCAGGGAAGTAAATATCTTCATTAAGGGTGCCATTTTAGGGTTTGCAAGAGACTTGATTCTAGAGGGGTTCCCAGGTCCAAGGAGAGGTCCCCAGATTGTTCCCTGGGCAGCAGAGGAGAGGGTGCCTGAACTGGCCTTGTCCCATAGCCATACTGATGAATATCTTGCATATCACCATAGAACCTTCATCTGGCGATGGGTGGAGATAGAGACAGAGACCCACATTGGATCACTGGACTTAGCTACCTAGGTCCAAATGAGGAGCAGAAGGAGGGAGAACGTGAGCAAGGAAGTCAGGATCACGAGGGGTGCGTCCACCCACTGAGATGTTGGGACTGATCTAATGGGAGCTCACCAAGGCCAGCTGGACTGGGAATGATGGAGCATGTGATCAAAATGGACACTCTGAACATGGCTTTCAATGAATGCTGACTGAGAAGCCAAGGACAATGGCATTAGGTTTTTATTCTACTGCATGGACTGACTGTGGGAGCCTGGTTTGTTTGGATGCTCACCTTTATAGAACTGTATGGAGGGGGGAGTATCTTGGACTTCCCACAAGGCAGGGAACCCTGACTGCTCTGAAGACTAGAGAGGGAAGAGGAGGTGGAGAGGGGGAGGGAAAAGGGAGGCAGTGAAGAGGTGGAAATTTTTAAGAAATAAATAAATTAAAATAATAAAATTATCTAAAAAATAAAACCTCAATCTGAATCATAAAACAGTAGATACACTAGAAGAAAACATAGGCAATACCATATAAGATATAGATGCAAGACAGGATTGTCCAAACAGTGATCCATTTGCCAAGGAATAATGGCCAAGTATTGACAACTGTGGCGGCATAAAACTAAAAGTCTTCCATTCTGTCATGGAAATAATGAATGGTGTTAATAGGTATCAATATAGTTGGAGAGATCAATGGCCATAGATATATCTCACTTGTTCTTTCTTCTGTCAGTACTGATCCTGACCATCATGTCAAGAAAGACTGTAGAAGAGTTCTTGAGCAAACAGTAGCAAATGAGTGATCCATTTTGTTTGAAGATCCAACAACCACAAAAGCATTTGGTCAATTTGAAATAAGAATATAAATGGAAATTAATCAGTTACTTTAATTTACTGATAACAGGAAAGAAATCTACATGAAGACTAAAAGTGAATTGCACATCTCTAAGAATTTTTAATAGTAAGCTATTTTTTAGAAATATTCTTATCTGAATTCTATGAGTTATACTTTTCTAAATTTGAAGCAAAGCATGTATTTGGGAGTGAGTAATGGTCTAATCTCTTAATCACGTGTCATAATCATTTCCTCATATTCATGTGAACAATTATTTTTATGATTTAACAATATTTTATTAAGTAGTTTATATTAATGGAATGAAGCATATATTTTGTCTTTAATGTTGTTTACATATTTCAAAATATTAAATATCTAAACATTATAGAAAGCAAAAATAACATAAAAGCAGATTGTATTATACATAAACAGTTTTGAAGTTATTTGTACTAGTCATACTAAAATTCTCTACGGTGTGGTTAACTTCTTTGATGGTAGGACATGGTGAATGGAGGCAGGGATATTATGATTTCAAGGTCTAGCAGTTTAGGAGGAAATGAGGTCCTTGTGCTCAAAGAAAGGTAATAGGGATCTGGGATGTTAACCACACAGGGTTTTTCCTTCAAAGATTTTAATGCATAACCTGTTATCAGCCCACAAGGCTTGGGGCTTGGGTGACCTTTGTACTATCTGTGTGACAGAGACTAGGCCAGAGCCACTTCTATACTCTTACAATGATCTTGTTTATCTCATCAGTCTATGGAACCTGACTTAATGGAAAGTGTTGAATGCAGTCATTCTATAGCACCCATCATTATGAATGTGTCACATGTACACAATTTTTAGAACAAATCTTTATGGAATGTGTCACATGTACATTGTAAAGAGTTTTGACACTGGATTTTTTCTTTAGCTTAATTTGTAATTTATTGTGTACATATCACTGAGTTAATAAACACCAGGCCTGTTTTCACCAAATTGTGTGGTGTCTAGATATTGCTAGAATAAACTATTTGGTGCCAGACTAATAAAGAATATTTAGTCATTTTTTAACCAAACTACTTTCTTGCCTCCTGTGGATCATTACCCTGCTGACAATGGTGGCTGGGGACACGCATACAAAACTGTGCTACCTATGTAGATCTTGTCTCACATTTTAATTGTCATTTTAGTTTCATGGGAGATCGCTCATTCAACAAAGTGTTTTCATGGAAAGAGTGTAGATCTAAGTTCATAGCCATGAACAATATAATGCACTGGATGTGGGTTATATACTTGTTAATCTTAAGGTGAGGAAATGATAACAAGAGGATCACTGGGCATCAGCAAACTGCTAAACTAAGATATTTGAGATGCTTCAGTGCAATGAAAGAACATGTCTGAAAAATCAGCTGGATGGCTCCTGAGAATTGACATAAGAGGATAAACTTTGAGGGTTCCTGAGTGGTGTGGGAAGTTTTTCTGTATATGTGTTGATTTTATTGGTTAATGAATAAAGCTTCTTTTGGTCAATGGCTTAAAATAATAAAGCCAGGTGGGAAATCCAAACACAGATATATAGAGAGAGTAGGCAAAGTTGGAGAGAAGCCATGTAGCCACCATAGGAATCAGATGCCTTCACCATAGCTTGCCAAAAAAATGTTTCAGTATGCAATGATCTCGTAGTGATGCACAGATTAATAGAGATTGGTTAGTTTAAGGTATAAGAGTTAGCTAAAAATATATTTAAGGTATTTACCAAACAGTATTGTGAATGATATGGTTTCTGTGTGATTATTTCAGGGTCAGAGAAGCCTGAAACCAAAGAAAACAAAGAAACAAACAAACAAAAAACCCAGCCTCTGCCTACACCTAAGTTTGCCCTTCATATTCATGCCACTTAAGCACAACATTGATGAGGATTGATTAAAAATATTTATGTCTTGGGAGAAAGAAGATACAACATGGTCAGTTGACTTTGCTTGTCTAAAACTTACTGTCTATGACAAATTTCAATTTCCCTTTTTAAGTTTTTGCTGACAGAATTAAATCAAAATTTTCCTTTTGAAACACTTTATATGCAGTTCAACCTGAAAATGCTGCCAAGCTATCATGTTATTTAAACTTTCCCTAGAAGTGCTGATTAACAAATTACCATTTAACACACTGTGAAAATTTCCTATGTCCAATCATGATATGCAAATTCAATAGAGAATTGTTGGTTACTAGCTATCAGAAGAGTCACTATTGCATTATCATGGATACCTTTGCAGGCTTTGTCTAGTAATGATGGATACAACCACAGGACAGCTCCTCCACCAATTACTCAAGGAACACAGCAAAAGAGGGGTGCGGAAGTTTCTTAGAGTAAGAAAATAAGGAAAATGGCTGTGAAACAATGTCTCCTGGAAATAGCTGTATAGTAAACATTAGAACAATATCAATATCAATGGACATATTAACATGGAGAAGAAAAAAGTTTGTAGCTCCCCACCCATAGTTATAAACTACTGGTGACTAAAGATGGCTACGAGAAGAGTTAGTCAACCTGGTCTACAGAGTGAGTTCTAGGACATGCTCTAACATACAGAGAGAAATCCTTCCATGAATAAATAAATTTTGTGAGTAAACTGGGTGCTTGGGGACCATAGGAGAGGTTTGATAGGGATGGGAGAGGATGGGAAAGAAGCGGGGAAAAACATATAGCTCAATAAAAAAGAAACCAAATGAAGTAAAACAGTCTATAAAACTAATGACATTTAGAGACACAATATAATGTGCAAATGGACTCTGCATGCAAGCTCAAAATATGCTTACGTTTCCTAATGCAATTACCCTCACTGCACAGTTTACTTCTTTACAGATCAAACAAGGTCTGTGTTATGCTTAGCCATAGGACCTTGTCATCCATTTCTAGGATCAACCAACCATATTAAGACTCTGCATTACTTGTTTATCCTCTGGGGCTTCCCTATCTGACACATGGAATAACCTACAGTTAGCACTTTGGTATTTTTGGTTAGCAAGCGATGATTACTAACTACAGCATTAAGAAGAATTAGTTGGTCATTCATGACACTTCCTTTAAATTATATCTTAATATTTTCTCTATTTCTTATATTTTGAAATTATAGCATAATTACATCATTCCCCAGTCTCTTTTCTTCTCTCTGAACCTCTAATATTCATCATCTTTATCTCTTTCATTATCTCTTTCAATTTTGTGTACTTTATTTTAGTAAATATTGTCTCATGCATATGAGTCCAGGTCATAAGTGACGCCTAAGTATTTATCTGAAGATTAGGTGCTGGAAATAACAGAAGAGACAAAACATGTCATATTAGTCTTTTGGGATCTGCTTTAACTCACTCAGTAGGATCTTTTATAGTGCCTGATATTTGCCTGTGAATGTAATTATATCAATTTTTATTACAATAGAATACTAATAATATGGTGTACCTCCCTCACTATTTCATCATACATTAGACAGCTGTAAAATATTTAGGTGGTTTCAATTTTCTATCTGCTGTGAGAAGATGTTGTGAACATGAATGCAAAAATACCTGTGAAGTAGAATATCAAGTCATTTAGGCATATTCCAATGAGCTGTATAACTGAGTTACATGGTCCATATTTACTTTCAGAAAATTATGTATTATCCAAACTGTTTCCAGAGTTGCTATACAATTTTGCAATACAAACAAAAGATGTCTCTGGTCTACTTGTTCAATATTTGTCTCTCTCCCTGTCTCTCTGTTTCTCTTTTTCTCTCTCTTCCATGATGAAACAAATGAACTAAAACAATGGGTTAAATTTCAGAGTTTCAGAGGCTAGCATACGAGTAGTTCCAAAAGGTTTCGGGTACCAAATGCTATGAAAATTGAGTCATCATATTGTCCTGTGTTATTCTACATCACAAGAACCTTAATTTTTAACTAATAAACAAATGTCATTGATTTTAAATTTTTAGTTAGCTTATGTATTTCCAAAGATTTGGATAAGTGATGTGAATACCAGCTTTCATTTCAATGGCCTTGGTTGTTTTTTCAGCTTGAAGGAAAGTAGGTTACCATTGCCATCGATGATGACAATGTGGACAAGATAGAGAAAGGAGGACATCTGAGAATCTATGCTTGTGAACATACTTGTAATAAGGCACGTAGGAAAATGGGAGTTCCATTTTAGGTCAAGTAAGCAAATTTCCAACCATGTAAACTGAGTGAAATATTTCTGTTTCTCGACCTTTATCTTGTCAAACTTAAAAGGAAATGGTCTGTTTCTGGTCATAAAATTGAAAACCTCATATTCAGCAATGTGATTATTTTATTTCATGATGGGTTAGTTCTAGACATCTCATGGATGTTAGATACTGTCTCCAAAACTCTGAGTGTTTTCTTAGAATTCCTTTTGGTTGGAGGCCTGTGGTTGAATTTTGTGTTCTAATATTAGATGCAAAAGACTCTAAGAATCTCGTTTATGGTAATTCTAAAGTATGTATGAGCATTTGGTTCAAAGGAATAGACAACAGTACTGGAATATCCTTTGTGAATGCTTGCACCTAAGTCTTTGCAGTCTCAATTGCATGGCTTGCATACATAGGCCCATGTACTCACTCCTCCTCTACTATTCTTTAGTACTATCAGGTTTCTGTTTGGGCTCCAATTAGGTTGTTTGACAAAAGTTTTTTTTTTTCCTTAGGGAGATGAAACACTCATCTACTCACCCCAGAAATGTAACCCATTACAAGGTTAATTACCTTACCTTGGAAGTGCTATAGTCTGAGCCTCTCATGTCACCTGCCTTCTGGAGTTGGTTTGAAGATTCATGGCTAGAACATGGTTTGTAACAGTATTATTCTGAATGTTCTGTGTTGTCAGAACTGTTCTTGCAGGATGCAGAACTTTTTGAGACTGCTGAGGGTGCATGGGGACACTCCTCCTCTTCCACAGGAGCTGGTAATCCAAGCAGGCAAGCTGTATCTGGACTTGAAGCACAAACCTGTTCAAGTACTACATCTGGTGGAAGCCTTTCTGGATAGTCAGCATCGCTGGGACCTGATAAACAGTGTCAATGTGGCCCTGGTGTGTAACCAGGTCCTGATCCACCAAGAGCAGTGGCTTTTAACACCCCAGATACTAGATGTATGATAAAGACATGGTGGGTGGCAAAGAGAGAAGTGGGGACACAGCAGCCTCCACCATACCCGCAGTGTCATGATCTGAGGTAGGATGACCCACTACAATTTGTTTAAGTAATACCTTGCTTGGTAACCTAGGCAACTACCCTTTTAGGAAATCTGTAGGTGGTGGCAGTCCCAGGCAAAGTGCTGAGCAAATGTGTAGTGTCGATGCCATAGTGTGACAGAGCCTTTCTTGGGGTGAGGAAACATACTTGTTAATCACCTCAGACAGGGAACCCACAGTAGACCAAATCACAAATAACAGTAAAGTACAACTTGGTCTCAATCTCTTGCAGGAAGCAGTTCTGTTCTCAGAGTCTTGTGTGATTCTTTGCTTGTCTGTGCAGCTAGTATCTGTTTTCTCTGGCAGGGAGAAGCACAAAGAATTCTTGAAGCTCCTTTGTTTAGCTGTTTACCTCCCTGTCTATGGATCTCCCCTGCAGGATGGAATGTTTCAATCTGGGGGGGGGCAACTGTTACACAACCGTCCACCCCTTGTTCTGGCTCTTGCAGTCTTTTCTCCCCCTCTGCTGCAATGATTCCTTAGCCCTGGAGGAGGTGACTATAGATGTCGAACTAAGGCTAGGAATGGGCCCCCATGCCACAGTAGCAGTAAGTTCTTATGAGAAGCTTCATTGTTGTGCCCCTTGAGAACAGGCCTTCACACCCCCACTTGACCTGTTTTGTACTCTTGTGGTTAGTTGTTCCGAAAAGAAGAACAATCTGTTATTCTCAGCAATGTTTTTAAGGATGTTTACCTCTAAACCATGTGAGATACAGTGATGAGCTTCCTGCTTTTGCTGACTTTGCCTCCCCTGCTGAGGGCTATATATACTGTGTGAGAATGTGAAATAAAGGCTTGCTTGCAGAACCTGAATTTGTGCTGTGTGTTAATCCTGATGTCCCTCACTCAAAGGACTACAGTTGCCATGCTGGTGCAGCAAGTGGAGGTCCCACCAAGATCTGAGAAAGTGGGGGTAACAGACTGGGTCGTCCTAGGTTGGTAAGAATGGAGTGGGGTAAAATGGGATCCACAAGCAATAAGAGAGACCTGATATATCAGATATCTAAATTCTTAGAGCAACAAGGAACTGTGGTCAAACAGAGAAATATAGAGGATTTTCTTAAGACTATAGTTGCAGTAAGCCCATGATTTTTAATAGGTGGAGGTCTGAACATCTCTGATTGGGAACAGGTAAAAAGAGACTAACAGAAATGACTGCAAAAGGAGGGTGCTGATAGCTTCCCTATTTCTACCTTTTCTCTATGGCACCTGGTACGCAATTCCCTGCTTACTGATAAAAGGAAAATAAGACAGGAGGTTGCCGTGGTTAAAGAAATACTTGAAGAAATCCAGGAGGAGGAGACTTGCTGGTCCATAAGATTGGTGGAGGAGTCACATAGGAACAGAAAGGAAGAGTCATGGGTACCAGGGGAAACTTTGGAATCTGGCGCAAGACCAAGGCTAGCACCAAAGTCTACAGGGTTTCAGGCGCAATATCAGATAGCAATAACCTCTGAGTCAGAAAATCGGGAAGACAGCCTCAGCTCTAGTGCAGAGAATAGTTTATCTGATGAGGAAGCACAGCTAATGCAGGAAATTAAGGTACTTCAGAAGAGACTGAAGCGCTGTAAGGAAAAGGATTCCTTATGTGTGCTGTCAGCCCCATCTGCTTATAATGAGGATTGGGGAAGGAGAGAGGCCCTTTGGGAGCTGAGAGACGAATGGGAGGCCAAAGAAGGCTCAGGAAGAAGAGGAAGGGTCTGTTTTCGTCCTGGCACACAGATGCTCTGGTCATAGAGGTACCTAATCTGAAGAATCCATGCTGAGACAACATGTGACCCTGAGTTTAAGGAGATGAAGAAGTTGAAAGAGGTTGTGGCAGCATATGGCACTCAGGCCCTCTTTACTCTTGCCATAGTAGAATCCTTTGAGGTGTTAAATCTAACATCTAGTGATTGGTAGTGGCTATGCTGTACAGTACTATCTGGAGGAGATTACTTATTGTGGAGGGGAGAATATCAAGAAAATTGTTTACAAACAGCTATGTTAAATGCTCAAGCAGGACAAGCACAGTGAAACCTAGACATGCTAACTGGTGTAGGAACTTATGCTGACTTGGCCAATCAAATTGTGCTCCATTCTGCCGTGTATCTCCAAAGGGCCCTGTGGCTACCAAAGTTGAAAAGCCCTGCCAAACAAGGCCACAGGGGATTAGCTGTCAAAAGGTTTACAAGGGCCTTCAGAACCATTTCATAATTAAGTGGACAGGCTATTGAAGGGAGATTGTTTGGTAATGTGGCCACATCTATGCCCATAGTTAAGCAGCTGGCATTTGAGAATGAAAATAAATACTGTAAGAAAGTCTTGCGGCCACATAAGGCAAAAAAACTTAAATGGATATATCCAGACCTGCCGGGATATTGATGAGCACTTCATTCAGGGCCAGGTGATTGTTGCTGCCATCAGGCCTGCGGGAGGACCCCAGACAACTGGGGATAAAACCTGCTTTAACTGTGATGCCAGTGACCCTGGACATTAGAGAGAGAGAGAGAGAGAGAGAGAGAGAGAGAGAGAGAGAGAGAGAGAGAGAGAGGGAGGAGGAGGAGGAAGAGGAGGAAGAGGAGGAGGAGGAGGAGGAGAAAAACACAGCTCCCTCAGGGAGCTATTGTGAGAACAAGAAAATTCCCACGATGTGAAATGGGGGCCCATTTGGCAGGTGGATGTTACACACCTGCCTGCCACAGGGAAACTTAAGTTTGTTGATGTATCAGTAGGCACCTTTTCAGGAGTAATTTTCACATCCTTGCATTCAGGAGAACGAGCAAAAGATGCCATTTCACACTGTCTATCTGCTTTTGCCTAAATGGGCAAACCTGAGGTTATTAAGACAGATAGTGGCCCAGCATATATCAGCAAAAAATTTTTATCTTGTTGTTTATTCTATGAAATCTCTCATAAAGCAGGCATCCTGTATAACCCAATGGGTCAAGAAATTGTGGAAAGAGTCAATCAGACCCTCAAGCAATATTTTCAAAAAAATAAATAGGGGAGAGTTCATATTCTCCCCAGCAACTCAGTTGTCCACCATTCTCTTTATTTTACATTTTTTGACTGTGGATGTTGAAGGGTACTCACCTATGGAGCGCCATAAACAAATTAGGGCTCAGAGCCTAGAATGGGCAAGGAGTTACTTATAAGATGGTTCAAGAACAGTTGCATCATGAAAGAACTCATCCTAAATCAGGTTCTATTGTAAAGACACTTCCAGCCAAGCCTCATGACCTGAGTTCTACCCTGAAACCCTCATGGTGGTAAAAGCAAACCGGCTCTCATTGGTCATCTTCTGACCTCCAGGAACACTTAACTCTAAAAATTTTTCAGTCACCACTCATATACACAGACATATACACATTAAACAAAAAGCCCACCTCAACATGAGTCACAACTTACAAACACTGCATCCCTGGAGCTCTTTGTATGATTTTTGGGTCACTCAGCTCATCTGAGGATATTCCCAACCTAGAAATTGTTGCTTGTTTTGCTATTCTCACATGTTTTGCATCTTGAATGCAGTTTCTCTTTCCTCTTCTGCCCCCAAACCCCTCCAGCCCTCCCCTGTTTTCCACCTCCATTTTCTTGAGGTCAAAAAGACCTCACTCACTACAAAATAGGGAATGTTTTATACCTTGCTCATATCTCTATATCTATGGATAATTCTTGGCATCTCCCCCAATTTTTCTTCTACTAAATATCATAAGTCCATGACAGGATTCTTAAAAATGATTTGGGGCCATTATATTACTTCACATCTTCCTCTTTGTAATGAAAATAATTCACATCTTCCTTCCTTGCCTTCTGCCATCACTGTGTCTTGCTCACTGAGTCTAACATCTTAACAATGCTTCATTTGGAAATTTTACATTAAAATTTTTGCAATGGTTGTATGCATTCCGACAACTTAAATGCATGTCACGCCTCTGCCACTCCTTATTTCTGATACTGTGATCTCCATGAAGTACTGGGAATGAATTCTATCTCATTTTTTTTTCACCTTAGGCACTTTAACACACTCCCTCCCATCATCTCCCTATATGCCAGTGGTTTTCAACCTATGAGTTGTGCCATTTGGGAGATTGAATGCTCTTTCACAGAGGTTGCATATCAGGTATTTACATTGTGATTTTTGATAGTAGCAAAATTACAATTAAGAAGTAGCAAGGAAATAATTTTATGCTTGGGTGCTACCACAACATGAGGAACTTTATTAAAGGGTCAATATATTATCAAGACTGAAAAACCTCTGCTCTATGCCTTAATGGAGTAAAATGTTCTGAAAAACATTTGCACTGAAAATTTCAGACTCTAAATTTAGCTATTTCATGTAAAAGTTGGAGTGGTTGCTTCCCGTGGGGGCTAAATTACCTTCTCACTGATGTCTGTGAACAATGACCAAGGTGGAACTCCTGGAAAATAAAGTATTTGAAATAATGTTTGCAAGCTTCCCACCCATCTCTCCAGTTTATATTATGAGGACTTGATCTATCTATCTATCTATCTATCTATCTATCTATCTATCTATCTATCTATCTATCTATTTATTTATTTATGCTGAAGCATACCTGTTTAGAATATGGAACAAGAGGAACTGTGTGGTTTTATTTGCCTACCAATTTCTGTCAGAATCCTCTTACCACAGTACAGCTTCTATCCATATTAGGAAAGTGTGGGTATAGCTCAATTTTTCTTAAAAAGGGAGATAAACTATTTGTGAGAGGTTATGTATGTAGCAATGAATGTCTATGGTTGGGTTCATCAGAAAAGAGAAACAGAAGTGTGCTAGTGTCCCCTAGTGGGCACTGTCCATGGATGCTCCTCGTTTAGCTCCACTGTACTGTGTGGACTCTTTATCTCCCCAGTCCCAACACAGTCAGTGGTGCCAAAGTAAAGAGATTTTGCTCCAACCTCCAAAGTGGTATTAAAGCTAAGGACTCCACAGTAGAGACATGGTTGCTTCCCTGTTTGCAGTTGTGAGCTTATTTATGAACCTCCTTTAAGCCTGGAGTTGGTCAGGTGCATCTATGCAACCTGAACTCTTCCCCGCCTTTGTTTGTATCCTGCCTTTGCTTTAAGTGTCTATATGTACAATCCTGGCCTATATTTCCAGAAATGAAGTCCTTCAGAGAAGGTAGTGCATTTGTAGACTACAGCAGGACGTAAGCAGGTGAAACTTAGGGAAATTCAGTGAACATTTTATTTAAATGAGTAGATGACCAGAGCAGGTTTATGTTTATATAGAAAGTATCTTGAAGGAGTCTCCTGGCAGATGTTGCTGACACAGGAGCCCTTAGCTCAGGTCTTCAGATAGGGAACTGTCAAGGAAACTGTTGGCTTAACTCTGTCCTTTTGTTTAATTAACCACATCTCATGCAGCAACATAATGATGCTGATGACTGAAAGCATAGCCGTCCGCATCCCCATTTGGAAACATGCAGGTTTTCTGCTTCCTTAGCAGATCCTCTTTCCTGATGGGAAATGTTGGTGGGAAGTCAAGAGTGCTTTCACTATACATGTCCGCCACGTGGTTCCAACTAACAGCAAGAACTGTGAAAATGACCTTGAGGATCAGAAATAAGACAGACATGTTTTATCTCAGGATCATGAAATCAGAGTATGGGGCTCTGATCCAGCAGACCTTAATGGTCCCTGAGCTAAAAAAAATAAGAACTATGGGCTGCATAAGATTATGGAATAATATCAGGCCCCGTGAATACTCAATTTCTATTGAAATTGTACAGCTGGAGTTCATAGCACTGTGCACTGGCAGACTGGTTATTGAACCTGTTTTGTTGACTTCTTGATAATAATAACCTTCCCACAGTCAAATGTACATCAAGTGTAGAGCCTTGCTGTTGATTTCCCTAAGTTGTCAGTATCTTCTGGGAGCTAGGCTTATCCCAAAACCCCAGACCACAAAACTGCAAAGGAGGTTGGTCAGTCTGAAGATCCACTCCTTCATTTCAGCAGAGCTGTAGATGGTGTCAGAGAAGTGTGGAATCTACCTGTAACATGAGGGAAAAGGGAAGATACAGAATGAATCACTGTTAGAGTCCTAAAGAGCCATTTTGTTTCTTCTGTCTAAAAGTAACATTGACAACCTTTTTCTATATATTAATCCTGCACATTCTGTAGATAATAATAAAAGAAAAAAAGGTTGGTGACCGCTCAGTGGATCAAATCACTTGCTATTCTTGCAGATTATCAGAGTTTATTTCCCTCCAGGGGATATGATGCCCTCTTCTGACCTCCAAGAGCATGGCAGCTATATGCACACTCCTTAGACATACATCTATAATATAACAAAACATTTTAAAATTATTATTTTATGTTTTGGAGTGCTTTGTTTGCATGCACATGTATGTACCTCTTGTGTGCCTGGTGCCTGAAGAGTCCAGAATAGAGTGTCTGAAACTGGCACTGGAGTTACAACTAATTTTGATCTGCTATGTTGGTGCTGAAAACTGAAGTCTAAATCTCTCACAGATGAGCCAGTGAACTCATTTGTATCAATGAAATATAAGCAGCTTATTTATACATGCAAAGATATATGTTCATCTTTAAGTTTGAAAGATGAACACAAAACTGTAACTTCAGGAATCCAGTTATCTATCCAATTGTTTTCAGTAGGCAGTGACTTTCTTATTTGTGTATTTGTTACAGTTTATAAAATTTTTGCTAAAGAAAACAATATATACACATTAGAGTTTTACTCAGCGGTAAAAAACAATGACATCTTGAATTTTGCATGTAAATGGATGGAAATAGAAAACACTTTACTGAGTGAGGTTGTCCAGACCCAAAAAGAGGAATATGGTATGTACTCACTCATAAGTGGTTTCTAGCCATAGTTAAAGGTCTTTGAGTCTATAATTTGTGATCTTAGGGAAGCTGAATAAGAAGGTGAATCTGAAGAAAATCATATAGTTATTCTCCTGGATATTAGAAGTAGGCAAGATTGCCAGGCAAACTTGGGTGCACGGGGGGGTGGTGGTGGAAGTATGGGGAGATGATTAGGGTGAGGTGAGAGGGGAAGGATCGGGGATGGATTGGGGGAATGGGAGGGGGGAGGGAGGAAGGATGATTATGGGAGCAGGGAAGTTTATATCTCAACTAAGGGAACCATTTTAGGGTATGCAAGAGACTTGATTCTGGAGGGGTTCCCAGGCCCAAGGAGAGGTCCCCAGATTGTACTCTGGGCAGCAGAGGAGAGGGTGCCTGATCTGGCCTTGGCCCATAAACATACTGATGAATATTTTGCATATCACCACAGAACCTTTATATGGCAAAGGATGGAGAAAGAGACAGAGACACATATTGGAACACTGGACTTAAATCCCTAGGCCCAAATGAGAAGCAGAGGGAGGGAGATCGTGAGCAAGGAAAGCAAAATCAGAGGGGGCCTTCATCTGAGGATGGATGGAGATAGAGACGGAGACCCACATTGGAGCACTGGAAGTCAGGATCGCGAAGGGTGCGTTCACCCACTGATACAAGGGGTCTGATAGAATGAGAGCTCACCAAGGCCCCTGGACTGGGACTGAACGAGCATGAGATCAAACCGGACTCTCTGAATGTGGTTGACATGGGGGCTGACTGAGCCCCCAAGGTCCAAATGAAGACTGAGAAGCCATTGACAATGGCACTGCGTCTTGTTTTGTCTGCATGGACTGGCTTTTTGGGATCCTGGCCTGTCTGGATGTTCACCTTCCTGGACCTGGAGGGAGGGGGGAGGAACTTGGATTTCCCACAGGGCAGGAAACCCTGACTGCTCTGGGGAATGGTGAGGGAGGAGGAGAGGGAGTGGGGGGAGTGGAGGGAGCAGGAGGGTATTGGGAGGAGGGGAGGAAGTGGAAAGAGTGTTTTCGGATACTTGAATAAACAAGTCTAAAGAAAAAAAAAGAAAAAAAGAAAACAATAGAGTCTTGTACAATTAAAATCATAACGGTTATAACATTGAAGATGTATTTAAAAATCAAACTTGGGGAATATAGTTAGGTGGTATATTCATTGTCTAGTATGTATTAAACACTGATTTCTATCATTAACACACCTACACACACACACATACACACACACACAATACTTAAAACAGCCTTTGTGGATTTCTTTTGTCCTAATAACTTGTTCCAATTTCTACCTTTGAATAACCAAATTCTCTTCATTAAGATATAAAGTATGTTGACAAATTTTGCACTAGCAAATATTTTCTATGAAGCAAAATTACACTTTTACTTGATCCTGTGAACCATGTTATCAGGATGTCTGATCAGTTTAAATCCTTGTGTGTGCATGTGAAAATGATCAGATGGAAAATCATGACCCAGTGTTCTCAGCTGGTTTGTTTTGCAGAAAGGTAAAAGATGGAGTTTGCAGAAAGGTAAAAGATGGAGTCTTTTCATCAGTAGAAATGTGTACTGTGTCAGTGACTGCACGTGAAGAAGTCCTCAGGGAGCCTACAAACTATATTTTCTTGCTCAGACACACTTTCTCTTACACACCCACTGTGTTCTAACTGAGTGAAGGCACAGATGTTCTACTTGAAAAGTTACATCAACAAGATGGATTTGGAATTGATAGCCAGCTTGGATAGCACACTGTCTATAGCAGAGCACTGAGGGAGAGTGGGTCAAGATTCAGATTGTAAAAGACTTGATTGTTTCCATGTCTGATATCTGTGGGGTGGATGCATGTTTATCCTTCAGAACAAATGTGATGGTCACAGTGTAGGTTTCTCCTTAGCCCTTACCTCTGCACATTACAGTTGAATTTATACAATCTGAAGATGGATCCAGATGGTCTTAGTAACATAACAGTAACCAGAAATAATGAACTGGGCAGGGAATTAGGGGAGAAAGTGAAGTCCCAAAAAGAAAAAAGAAAAAAAAAAGTAAAGTACTGCATATAGAGTGTGACCCACATAACAAACCCTCACCCATCCCTGGAACATAGACCCATCCTCACAGTCCAGTTCTCTGGATATGCATAAATGTTTATAAGCATATATGTAATAACAAAACCTTCAGTCCTGCAAGCCCCCATGCCTGACTCAGACACTATCTCCAACTCAAAGGAAAAGGTTTTTTTCTTGAAAGGTGTCTCACTGGGTATACCAACTACTCTTTAGAACAGATCCCATGAACTCAGTAGCTTCTTTGGAGGTTCCATGTCTCACAATGATTTGAGTGGGTTTCTTTTTCTTTTTCTTTCTTTCTTTCTTTCTTTCTTTCTTTCTTTCTTTCTTTCTTTCTTTCTTAATTTTTATTTAATTAACCCTTATAGGTCATTTTGCTTTTCAATGTTCTGTTTTTATGAGATTTCTACATGGACACATGTGTGTACCTCTGCATCTGTATGTATTTCTTGTGCTACTTCTTTGGCTCTTTCTCCTGGTATTTTTGTATATTTCATCCTACTCTGTTTTTTTTTATCATCTTGGGATATCCGTTTTCATTACAGAGTGGGAGAGAACAGGTGTGCATTTCGGGAAATTAGGAGTCAGGGAGGATCTGTGGGGAGTTGGGGGAGAGGAATTCATAACTAGGATGTGTTGTATGAAAAAACATTTTTCCATAAAAATCTTTTAAGCCTCGTGAAAGTGAAATAATAGGCACATAGCTTGATCTCAAACTTTTGTACATTAGGAATGAAGTGCAAAATAGTAAAGTAGTGGGCTTGTATTTAGTAAGTTATAGAGATATAATGGATAATCCAGTCTCCTGATATCTCACAGTCAAAGGCAGTGCTTCCTTGCTCTGCTAAAAGTAGATGAACTATATTCACACAGAAAGTTTACCAACAAATATATGGATTGTATGATATATGCAGCAGTGGTCAACAGTGGTCATCCATATATCCTAAAAAAGGGAAAGTGATAACTGATTGAAATTTGTGAAAAATATAAAATACTTGCATCTTTTAAATGTTAATTTCAGCTTGAATAAAGCATTTTATGCACAATACTTTTTTATAAGAAGAAAAATACAGAACTGCAAGTGAAGGTGTGAGATAGCTAAAAATATTTATGCATGGTCAATGGAGATGGCAGTGTAGAAAACTAAATAGTCATCCCTCATAGACTAAAATAGGGAATTGCCGTAAGATCTATCATTTCAGTTTCAGGGCCTATTCCCAAAAGAATTGGAGAAACATCTTGAATACACATTCATTCAACAACATTCATGGCACTTTTGTCAGTAAGCAAAGGTGTCACCCATGTGTATGTTCCTTGATGGCTGAAGACATATACAAATCTGAAGGAGGAAATTCTGACATTATTTAATGTGTGAGATCTTTGAGAACATAACAGTAAGTGGATGGAGAAAATCACAAAGGAACAAATATGGCATCATTTCCCACTCATGAGACACCCTGTATGGTAAAATTCACATATGTGGAAAGTACAGGGACTGGGCAGTACGGTAAGGATAAATCAAAATGAGAAACACAAAAAAGTTCCAGAAATGTTTATAGACACACCACCTTATGTCAGTGAACTGTATACTTTAAAATCAAGATGGCCAATTTTCTGTTACATGCATTTCCATAGTAAAAGTGTACGTCACCAAGAGGTAGGAAGGTAGAGAAGCTCTTGGAGGAATTAAGGGAGACCAAAACAGGATAAAATACAGTGCATGAAAAATACTGGTAAAAATGTTTTCTTTTCAAAAAAAAAAATACAGTTTATAAAGTTCTAAGATGTATTCTATTTAAAGAAGGAAGGGAGGGATACCCTGTGGGTTGGCAGCCCCATCATTTGAGTTATTGAGTTATAACGTAACCAATTCATTTTCTGGTGCATGCTCAATAATATGACTGTTTACATAGAAAGGAGGATGTGATTGTTCACATCACATGATTCAATGCTGGAATTTATTCCTTTTCAAAGGAACCATCAGAATGACTTACCTAAAGATCCAGAGCACAGAGCCTGGGAGACAGCATAGAAAAGATAAAGATGACAGTATATGAAGGGCAATATGGATTTAGATGAGCAGGTTTGGGGAACATCCAATGGTGTTGATGTTCTTCCTGAAGACCATGAGTTATTTAAACTACACAGACACTCAAGAAGTCTTAAGACTCTCCAAATTTTTTTCCAGAATAGGTAAATGATAGTGGTTGCTTAGTACAGTAAGTAACTCTAAACATTCTAATGTTTATTCTATGTCTTGTAATACTAAAGAACTAATACTTATTGTATCATTTGAAACATTGAGACATCTTTCTCAATCAGAAATATTTTTTATGGTCCCATTTAGAATAGCCAGTGTAATTTAAAAAGTTCATAAGAGGAAAATTGTTTAAAAATGAAAGGGAAAAACCATTGTTATTATTATTATTATTATTATTATTTTACTAAATTATTAATAAATTATCACCTGCAACTGAAATACTTTGTCAGCTAAATGCTCCTGGACTTGGGAGAGTGCACTTTTCTTAGGTGACTGGTCCTTGTCAAGATGTCTATACTATAATGGAGAACTCTGAGCCCAAAATTATAAGAAGAGCAACAATTAGATTCTATTTTTGATGTAGAGGGGACATGTATTTGGGATGAGGATATAATATGATGTTGGGGTTACTGACCAAACAAGTAGGAGACCTGGATGACAAGAACTGTAAGCCTTTGAAGAAAGAAACTTAAGAAGATATCAGAAATGAAAAGCTCTTTCATGGTCTTGAATAGGTAGGATCAACATAGTAAAAATGTTAATCTTACCATTGTCAATGGCTTGCAATTTTGATGAGGAATGCATTGAATCTGGAGATTGCTTTTGGTAAGATTAACATTTTTACTATGTTGATCCTACCTATTCAAGACCATGGAAGAGCTTTTCATTTTGGGATCCAGTCTGTTTGGATACTCACCTTCCTGGACCTGGAGGGAGGGGGGAGGAACTTGAACTTCCCACAGGGCAAGAAAGCCTGACTGCTCTTAGGGATAGAGAGGGAGGAGGAGAGGGAGTGGGGGGAGTGAGAGGGTGTTGGGAGGAGGGGCGGAAATGGAAACTTTTATAATTTAATAAACTATGAAAAAAATCACTCCAAAATTCTTCACAGACCTCAAAAGATCCATACTCAAATTCATATAGAAAACCAAAAAGCACAGGATAGCTAAAACAATTCTCTACAAAAGAGTAACTTTCAGAGACATCACTTTCACAGACTTCAAGTTCTATTATAGACCTACAGTAATAAAAACAGCTTAGTATTAGCATAGAAACAGACACATGGACCAATGGAATAAAATCAAAGTCCCTTACACTAATCCAAACACCTATGAACACCTGATTGTTTGCAAAGAATCCAAAATAATACAATGAAAAACAGAAAGCATCTTTAACAAATGTTGCTAATGTAACTGCATATGAACATGTAGAAGAATGTAAATTAACAAATGGCACTGGCATAAGTGGATGTAGCCTTGTAGAATAATGCAAAGAGATCCACTTCTATCCCTGCATACAAAAGTCAAGTCCAAATGAATCAAAGACCTCAACATAAATACAGTTATACTGGACCTGATACAAGTGGAAGTAAGAAGTAGCTTTGAGTGCACTGGCACAGGAGACCACTTCCTAAACACACTATTAGCGCAGACACAGCACAACAATTAATAAATGGGACCTCCTGAAACTGAAAAGCTTCTATAAGTCAAAGGACAATGCCAATAAGATAAAACAGGAGGCTACAGAGCACAGACCCCATATCTGACAGAGGGTTGATATCTAAAATATATAAAGAACTCAAGAAAGTCGACATCAAAATACCAGAAATCATATGAATGAACAGATGGAATGATAGATAGCAGATAGGTATAAATGTAGGTATAGATTTATATCCAGCTATTAGAGCTTGAAAGCTGAAGACTATGTAAATTGAAGTTCATAGAGAAAGAACATGTCCTGAAGAGTACTCTAAATATTTACAAAAAGTCCACTGAATAGAAGAATGTGTCTCTTAGAAGTCAAATCATGCAACTCAAGTGTAAAAGTGGCTGTGAGCTATTCCACAAAAACAGCTGGCAGAAACTTGAAGAGAGATAGGGGCATCTCATGAATCTGTGTATATATTCATCTAACTATCCATGTGGACATATGGAATACCTAATTACTTTAAAAAAGCAATGCGTGTATTCTTACTAATTAGTAGCTCAGAGGTACCAGGTCATTTAACTGAGATTATGTTCTAGTTCGCTTGTCTGTTGCTGTGATAAAGAACTTGACCAAAACAAATGTGGGAATGAAAGTGCTTATTTAATCTTACAGCTTACAATCTATCACTAAAGAAATTCAAGGCAGAAACTAAAGGAAGGGACTGAAGCAGAGGCCGTGGAGAATGCTACAGCTTACCTGTTTGCTCCCCATGGCTTGCTCAGCTTGTTTTACTATAGAAGCCAGGATTACCAGGCCAGGGGTGGTACCATTACAGTTAGCTTCACCCTCTCACATCAATTTTCAAGCAGAAAAATTCGCCACATAATCTCCCATATTGGTATGTGTACTTACACATCAGTCATCAATCAAGAAAAGCAATGTAGCTTTCCTACAGTGAGCTTCGGTCCTCATACATCATTTATTAAGAAAATGTCCAGTAGGCTTTCCCACAGATGGAGTAATTTTCTTAACTGACGCTTCCTCTTTTCAGATGAGTTTTCCTTGTGTCAAGTTGACAATAAAACCACCTAGGAGAGTTCACTTTCTTATATAACTCTGAATCACCTTTCCAGGGTTGGCACTATTCACATAAATCATCAAGAAAATGCATCACTTACCATTATAATCAGGGCATTTTCTTAGTCCTGTGTTTTTCTTCTCAGATGATTTTGACTTGTGTTATGTTGACAAAAACACACAAACAAGCAAGCAACAAAAACCAAAAGAAGCCTAAAGACTAACACAATTATGATAACATTTTGTGTTTGTCCTAGGCAAAAAATATATTTGCAATATCTATCCTTTGTTTTAAAGGAGCAGGGCTGTATGTTATGCAGATTTTCTTGCCATATTTCTTGAATATATTCACATTTGTCTGAGGACCCCGTAAACTTAAAGTTCATTTCAGTGCATTTTAGTTCATGACATCTTCTGGTATAGATGACTAGTTGTCCAATTGTGACAGAAGAATAAAGGGTGTTGTTTACCTTGTAAGTAGCCATGGTTTTCTTGATGATAAATACATTGTTTTTTACAGGGAATGTTAAAATTGTATAAATGAGAATATGGCTTGCAATGAATGGGACCTTCCATGTCACATACTGTTTTAAGGAAGGCAAACTCTTTATTTCCTGGCTTCCCAGACTCCTGAAATAACCACACAGAAACTGTTTTAATTAAACCACTGCTTGGCCAAATACTTAAGTATATTGTTAGCTAACTCTTACATATAGAATTAACCCTTCTCCATTATTTTATATTTTACCATGAGTACCATGACCTACTGGCAAGGTTTCAGCATGTCTGTCTCTGGCAGTAGTTCCATGACTTCCCACTGACTCCTCCATTTTTTCTCCCAGAATTCAGTTTAGTTTTCCCCAGCTAGCTCTGTTCTGCCTTATCAGGCCAAGTCAGTTTCTTTATTTAATAAAGGTATTTACAGCATACAAGGAGACTCACATCAGTATACGATGGTACATCTAAAGCTACTGCCAGAATGTGGCCTGCAGTATGGGAAGATGACTTGACCCTTTGTGTATATGTGTATCATTACCATGTTGGTGGTGTCAGTGACTGTGTCTTAAAAATACTCATTGTACATATGCCCTAGAATATTAACCAGGCTCTTGGCATCAAAACTTACAAGTTTTCTTATGTCCAACTTTTGATGACAGTGCTTGCTGTGAAACACAGAAAAATATGCCTGTACAGTCATCTATGTGATGCCTAGAATGATAGAGTCTGAGATGTAGAAGTAGCCTCAGTCTATCTTAAATTCACAATCATAGTCTATCATGGCTACTGTACAGGAATTATTTTTAATCTTCTGATAAAGAAATCATCCCAAAGGAATATAGGTACACATTTAAGGACTTCATAAATATTTAAGAATAATCATACCTTTCATGAGATAATATATTTTTTTTCTTCAAAAATTTCCATGGCAGTGCTCAGTCACCATTTGGCTGAGTTCCAAGCTGACTTCACTCAAATACTATGGCATTTTCTCTTCCCCTTCTCCATTTTTGCCCTAAAGAAGCTGTGAAGATTGTAGATTGTGTGTTCTGTTTCTTTAAAACTCTAACAGAATAGTCCACAAGTTCATTTGTGTACACTAATAAATACCATTATTAATGGTGTTTAAAGCACTAAGAGGGAACCCCAGATTTCTCCATAATATATAGTGACTCTGGAAGGATTCTCCACTATTTCTAGTAATGGTAACAGATATCTTTGAATTTGAAGAATTCAAAGGAGCTTATTTCTTTTAAAATTGTTTTTTATTGCACTACATATTTTTCTCCATGACCCTCCTCTCATTCTACCCTTTCCCATAATCCCCATACTCCCAATTTACACAGGGGACTTTGTCATTTTTTAATTTCCCATGTAGATTAGATCCATGAAGGTCTCTCTTAGGGTACTCTTTGTTGTCTAGGTTGTCTGAGATTGTGAATTTTAGGCTGGTTTCACTTTACTTCATGTCTAAGAGCCAATTATGAATGAGTCAATATTATATTTGGCTTTCTGGGTCTGGGTTGTTGCATGGGGTGGGCTCCTTCTTCATCCCGACCACCTGGCTAGCTTAGCCCTGAAATAACTACACAGAAAATGTATTAGTTAAATCAATGCTTGGCCCCTTAGCATTTGCTTCTTATTGGCTAACTCTCACATCTTGATTTAACCTATTTTTATCAATCTAAGTGGCAGTGGCTTACCAGCAAGATTCAAACTGGGGTCCATCTCAGGCGGTGGATCCGTGGTCTCTCTCTCCTACTCCATCTCTCTTCCTCCCAGCATTCAGTTCTGTCTTCCAAGCCTACAACATTCTGCCCCATCAACTATGCTAAAGCAGTTTCTTTATTCATTAACCAATGAAAGCAACACACAAACAGAAGGACCTCCTACACCACTGGGTTACCTTACTTAATATGTTTTCTATATCTATCCATTTTCCAGGAAATTTCAAGGTGTCATTATTTTTTCTGCTATGTAATACTACATTGTATAAATGTACCACATTTTTCTTATCCATTTCTCTGGCAAGGGACATTTCGGTGTTTCCAGGTTCTGTCCATGGAAAATAATGCTTCTGTGTTCATAGTTGAGCACATGTCCTTGTGGTATGATTGAGCATTCCTTGGGTGTATACCAAAAAGTGGTATTGCTGGGTCTGGAGGTAGGTTGTTTCCTAATTTTCTGAGAAATCACCATACTGATTTCCCAAGTGGCTGTAAAATTTTACACTCCCACCAGAAATGGGAGAGTGTTCCCTTTACCCCTCATCCTCTCCAGCATAAGTTGTCATCAGTGTTTTTGATCTTAGCCATTCTTACAGGTGTAAGATGGATTCTCAAGTTGTTTCTATTTGTATTTTTCTGATGGCTAAGAATGTTGAACATTTCCTTAAGTGTCTTTCAGTCTTTTTAGATTCACTTGAGAGTTATCTGTTTAAGTCTATACTCTAGTTTTTATTGGATTATTTGTTCTTTTGATGATCAATTTCTTAATTTTTTTGCATATTTAGGAGATCAGCCCTCTGTCCAATATGGGGTTAGTTAAGATCTTTTTCCATTCTGTAGAATGACGTTTTGTCTTGTTGACCATGTCCTTTGCTTTCTAGAAGCTTCTCAGTTTCAGGAGGTACCAATTCTTAATTGTTTCTCTCAGTGTCTGTGCTACTGGGATACAGTTTAGGAAGTGGTCTCCTGTGTCCATGCACTCAAGTGTGCTTCCCACTCTCTCTTCTTTAAAGTTTAGTGTGGTTGGTTTTATGTTGATGTCTTTGATCCATCTGGACTAGAGTTTTATGGATGGCAATGGATCTATTTTCATCTTCCTAGATACTGAAATGCAATATCCCTTCATGTTAAAAGTCTTGGAGAGAGAGCAGGGATACAAGAACATACTTAAACATAATAAAGGCAATACATAACAAACCAACAGTCAACATCAAACTAAAAGGAGAGAAATCAAAGCAATACCACTGAAATCAGGAAAAAGACAAGGTTGTCCATTTTCTCCATAACTATTCAATATAGTACTTGAGATTCTAACTAGAACAATAAGACAAAAGGAGATCAAGGGCATAAAAATAAGCAAAGAAGAAGCAAAACTATCACTTGCTGATGATATGATAACTTACAAAAGTGACACAAAAAATTCTGCCAGGGATCTCCTATAACTCATAAACACCTTCAGTAATGCAGCAGGATACATTTTTGGCTAAGAAAAATAATCAGTAACCCTCCTTTACTATGATTATAAATGGGCTGAGAAAGAAATCAGTGAAACATCACCCTTCACAATAGCTTCAAATAATAATATCTTGAAGTAACTTGATTCAAAAAGTGGATGATTGGTATGACAAGAACTTTAAAACTTTGAAGAAAGAAATTGAAGAAGACACCAGAAAGTGGGAAGATCTCCCATGATTAAGGTAGGTAGAATTAACATAGTAAAAATGCTAATTTTACCAAAAACAATCTACAGATTCAATGTAATGCCCAGCAAAATTCTTCACAGATCCCAAATGAATAATTTCAACTTCATATGGAAAAGCAAAAAAAACTCAAGATAGTCAAAACAATCCTGTACAAAAAAGAAACTTCTGGAGGCATCACAATCTCTGGCTTCAAACTCTACCACAGAGATTCAATACTTAAAACATCCTGGTATTGGTATAAAAACCGAAAGGAGGGCCAATGTAACTGAGATGAAGACATGAATATCTAGCCATACACCTAGGAACACCTGATATTTGACAAAGAAGCAAACAATATATAGTGGAAAAAAGAAAGCATATTCAACAAATGGTGTTGGCATAATTGGATATCATCATGTAGAAGAATTAAAGGAGCTTATGTTTACTTGAAAGTGCTCAGTTTATTAAATAAAATAGTTTGTTGTTTGGGAGGCACAAATACTGGAGATTCATGAGCAAGAACACTGAAGAACAGAATTTTATATTGTGAATCAAAGTTAATTTTAGTTGTAATTATTTTATAGGATGAATTGTTTTAGAACACTGAAAGATTTCATGCAACAAACATTTCAGGTCTGCCCTCGTCACACATTATTTGAAATAGAGGATAAAATCGGTTTTCAGAAGTCCATCTAAGGAGAGTATCATTCCTTAATGACATATGTAAGCAGCTGGAGCTGGTTACAGTTAAATCGCATATATATTAGGCATGTGCCCTTGAAGAAGGCAGTAAATTTATAGCAATGACTTTCCATAGATAGAAGACCCTATAAATAAGAATTTATATATCTTCATTTTCTGTGTATACTGCCATGATTATTTAGAATATAGCTAGCTCTTAAATGAGAAGAGGCAAAAGAAATATTTGGGGCTTATCATAAGAAAAGGGGAAAAATGTTATACACTGGTGTTATAGCTAGTCAACTCAAAAATAAAGATGAAAAGATGTAAATTAACATTCAACGTTTATAAGCAGTCGGTATGAATATCAAGCAAGACATAGCTTTTTACTGAAGAAAAACATGACTAACAATTTCTTATGTGCCATGTAAAACAATGTTGCATTACAAAAACCACTTATACATTTATTTTGAGAATTTTATGCATTTAGTTTGTGTTTACAGAATTTTCATCCATTCATCAACTCTTCCCTACTATTTCTGTATCCCCATAATCTCTTCTCAGTTCATGACTTATTCATGAACATATGCATGTATGCATTTTTAGTCTCTCTTATTCTCTTTTAGTCTTTCTTGGTTTAATTTATTGACAGAAGTAAAACATTACTTAAATGCTACTATTTAATCTATTTACCAACACAATTGCTTGGCTAACTAATGAAGTGATTAGAGTATCATGAGGTTAGTGTGAGATTGTGTCTCCTAATAATGTCAGAAGCTACACCCATAAATTCTCACCAACATGACTTCCCAAAGATAAGCTAAAAAGTAATACCAATGAAAATGCCAAAGTTGATGGGAAAAAGTTCATCAGACCTCAACCTTACAAAAGGAACTATAGGCAAATGAAGAAAGCTAAGAGCAGGAGAGGTGGACATTCTTAAGGAGGAGCATACCAATTGGCTATCCAGTTGCAAAACGTAATCCTTGAAAACACAACATAAATAGCATTATGAAGACTGAGCGGATTCCATTTGGGAATATGTATGTATATACCTATACATGTATGATAAGCATGTATGTTAATATATGTGTCTGAATAGGTAGACTGACAAATGAAAGATACATGGAACTAAATAGACAATGGATTTTTTTTTACAGATAGAGATACTGACAGGTATTTTAGCCTACTAGGACCATTTATTGTTACTAATAGTATGTATGTTTAAGGATGACACCATGGGCATGAATAAATTATCAGAGATCTCATCCTAGAGATAATTCATTGCTCCCAATTAGGACAACTTACTTCAGTATTTTCTGTTTGTCTCTCATCGATGGTGCTTGACCTCATGTCCCTGAACTAATATTTTAAATTGAGTTTATGTTGGGATGATTAAAGAAGCATTCCTATTCAAGTGAAATAATTATCCATGAGAGGGTTCAGTGACAATGATTTTCCCTCCATGATAAAAATGATTGATGAAGGTTAATAATGCATTGATATGTATTCTATTCAATTCATTAAACCATGAAGACATGTGTTTTTAACTGAAATTGACATACCACTTTAGGTAAATCAAATTAAAACTGTGCTTATTCAATAAGAACCAGACTCTACAATCTCAGATAAAGTTATATTTACATTTATGGCAATTTTTCTATCAGGATGTACACATACTTTTTATTACCTGTAGAAACCCTTAAAGGCATTGATGTCTTTAATCTTTCATCTATGATTCTAGCTGTCATGAATTCAAAGCTATGTAACAGGAGGTCTGCTTGTTTGTTTCAGCTGCCCAGAACCAAAATAACCACACAGAAGTTGCATTAATTAAATCACTGCTTGTCACATTAGCTATAGCTCCTTATTGACTAACTATTACATTAATTTAACCCATTTCTATTAATCTGTGTATTGCCATATGGCAGTGGCTTGCTGGGGAAATTTTCCAGCATCCATCTCTGGCAGATTCATGGTAGATCTCTCTAACTATGCTTTCTTTCTCCCATAATTCAGTTCCATCTTCCAGACTTACCTAAGTTTTGCCCTATCAACAGGCCAAAGAAGTTTCTTTATTAACCAATGAAAGCAAAACATAGCCAGAAGGACCTCCTACTTCATTTCCCCTTTCCTGCTTAAATAAAAAGTAAGACTTTAACTTTAACATAGTAAAATTTCATATAACAAAACATTTATCAAACAAGAATTAGAGTTACATAATTTATATCTACTTTATCTTTTATCATAACTAATAAAAATTACAATAATAACTAATTATTCTTCAACTCCATTAAAGACTCCAGAAGGACATAATATTACCTAAGTAAACAGGAAGTGCATTGTAAGCAACTTCCAAAACTCTAGAATTGACAGAAACATCTCACTTCCTGTACAGTCACCCAAAGTTCTTCTTCACTTTGAGGGCATCTATCTTCCTTCAGCCTACAGGCCCATAGTCTATCTTCCTTCAGCCTACAGGACCATAGTGTCCAGAAGTCTTTTCCATGAAGCAGGAAATTTATTGGCAGTTTTTCTGTTCCTTTCTTCTATATCCTGCAGAATGTCATGTAGACTCTTTCATGAAGCAGTCACCTTGAAGGATCATCTCACCTCTAGGCAAATTCAGCAGTCAATTTTTTGTGGGTCCTGCACTTCCAGTTCATCAGTTCAGGCAAGAGCAAATGCTAAACAACTCCATAAGGATCCTCTTTAAAGCCCATCTTCCTCTCAAAGTGATTGATGCTGCCAGGAGCAGACATGTTTCATTGTCATTAAAAGTCATACGGCCTGACTTCTAGCAGAGGACCATCGGTGGGGTGAGCTTGCTTCGGGCTGTGGCAGGGTCCCGGCGAGGAGCAGCTTGGGCGTTCCCCGACCCCATAGACGCCCAGGTCGCCCTGCAGTGCTGGCTACCCCCTCCCGCCTGCCATCCCAGCTCCCATCCAGCAGGGGCCCTGACTTCTAGCAGAGGACCATCGGTGGGGTGAGTTTGCTTCGGGCCGTGGCAGGGTCCCGGTGAGGAGGAGCTTGGGTGTCCCCCGACCCCATAGGCGCCCAGGTCGCCCTGCAGTGCTAGCTACCCCCTCCTACCTGCCATCCTAGCTCCCATCCAGGTATGAATTCCTATATTTCTCCCTTCCCCCTGGGGCCATAAAATTTCCCCAGCTCAGCTGCCTTGCAAGCTGGGCCTGGGCTGTAGGCGCAGCCCGGCTCGAGGCAGTTCCTGGGTCTTAAAGGCCTCCCTGAGGACAGGTGGACCAGGTGCAAGCTCAGCCACATTCCTGACCAGCAGGGGCCCTGACTTCTAGCAGAGGGCCATCGGAGGGGTGAGTTTGCTTCGGGCCTTGACAGGGTCCTGGGAAGGAGGAGCTTTGGCGTTCCCCGACCCCACAGTCGCCCAGGTCGCGCTGCAGTGCTGGCTACCCCCTCCCGCCTGCCATCCCAGCTCCCATCCAGGTACGAATTCCTATATTTCTCCCTTCCCCCTGGGGCCATAAAATTTCCCCAGCTCAGCTGCCTTGCAAGCTGAGCCTGCATTGTAAGCTCATCCCGGAAAGAGGGAGTGCCTGTGCTTCAATAGCCTGCCTGAGGAAAGGTGGGCATTCTGTCAGTGAAGTCCCTGCCCAAGAAGGGAACCTGACCCGGTAACAGAAGTTCCAATAGAGAACATTTGAAGTGAGAGATGGGCAGATGCCAAGGCAAGACCACATCCAACAATCTGAAAAACAACATGAAAACACCAGATCCCAAGGACCCTACAACAGAAGGCCTTGAACACCTTAACACAGACGAAGGGGAAAAAAGTGCCAATATGAAAGCAATAGAGTCCCTTAAACAGGATATGAATAACTCCCTTAAAGAATTGGATGAGAAATATAACAAAAAGTTTGAAGAAATGAGTATAGAAATAGATGAGAAATATAACAAAAGTTTGAAGAAATAAGTAAATCCGTGAATGAGACCCTGAGAAACCAAGAAAAAACAATCAAACAAGTAAAGGAAACAGTTCAAGAATTAAAAACTGAAATGGAGACAATGAAGAAAACACAAACCGAGAACCGGCTGGATATGGAAAACCTAGGTAAATGAACAGAGACTACAGAATCAAGCATAACCAATAGAATACAAGAGATAGAAGAACGAATCTCAGAATCTGAAGATACCATAGAGAAAATAAATGCTCTGGTCAAAGAAAACAGCAAATTCAACAAATTCTCTTCACAAAACATTCAGGAATTGTGGGACACAATAAAAAAAAATCTAAGAATAATAGGGATTGAAGAAGGAGAAGAACTGCAGATCAAAGGCCCAGAAAATATATTCAACAAAATTATAGAAGAAAACTTTCCCAACCTAAAGAACGATATTCCTATGAAGGTTCAAGAAGCATACAGAACACCGAACAGACTGGATCAGAAAAAAACATCCCCTCGCCATATAATAATCAAAACACAAAACATACATATTAAAGAAAAAATTTTAAGAGCTGCAAAGGAAAAAGGTCAAGTAACTTATAAAGGTAAACCTATCAGGCTTACACCGGATTTCTCTATGGAAACCATGAAAGCCAGAAGTTCCTGGATAGAGGTACTGCAGAAACTAAGAGACCATGGATGCAAACCCAGACTACTATACCCAGCCAGCTATTGTTCACTATCAACGGAGAAAACAAAATATTCCAGGATAAAAACAAATTTAAACAATACGTAGCTACTAATCCAGCCTTACAGAGAATATTAGAAGGAAAATCACTATCGAAGGAATCCAACATTCCCAACTCGGCCTAAAATAACTCGAACATCTAGCGACCATTCACAAGCACAAATCAAAGAAGAAAAACACATACACTCTACTACCTAAAAACAAAAAAAAATGACCGGAGTCAACAACCACTGGTCATTAATATCACTTAATATCAATGGACTCAATTCACCTATAAAGAGGCACAGACTTAGAGATTGGATACGAAAACACGATCCAACATTCTGCTGTTTACAAGAAACACACCTCAACCACAAAGACAGACACCTACTCAGAGTAAAGGGTTGGGAAAAGGTTTTTCAAGCAAATGGACCTAAGAAATAAGCGGGTGTGGCCATTCTAATATCTAACAAAATCGACTTCAAACTAAAATCAATCAGAAGAAATGGAGATGGACATTTCATACTCATAACTGGAACAATTCATCAGGAGGAAGTCTCAATCCTGAATATCTATGCTCCTAATATAAAGGCACCCACATATGTAAAAGAAACACTTCTAGAACTCAAGGCAGTCATCAAACCACACACACTATTAGTAGGAGACTTCAACACTCCTCTCTCACCAATGGACAGGTCAATCAGACAGAAACCAAACAGAGAATTGAGAGATTTATTGGAGGTATTGAATCAAATGGACTTAACAGACATCTATAGAACACTCCACCCAAATAGGAAAGAATACACCTTTTTCTCTGCAGCTCATGGAACCTTCTCGAAAATTGACCACATACTCGGTAACAAAGCAAACTTCCACAGATACAAAAAAATATTAGTAACTACCTGTGTCTTGTCAGATCACCATGGACTAAAATTAGAATTCAACAACAATGCTTCCCCAAGGAAGCCAACAAACTCATGGAAGCTGAACAGTCAACTACTAAATCACCCCTGGGTCAAGGAAGAAATAAAGAAAGAAATTAAACTCTTCCTTGAATTTAATGAAAACAAAGACACAACATACTCAAACCTATGGGACACTATGAAAGCAGTGCTAAGAGGAAAGTTCATAGCACTAAGTGCCCAATTAAAGAAAATGGAGAAAGCACACATTGGAGACTTAACAGCACACTTGAAAGCTCTAGAAAAAAAAAGAAGCTGATTCACCCAGGAGGTCTAGAAGACTGGAAATAATCAAACTGAGGGCTGAAAACAACAAAATAGAAACAGAGAAAACAATCCAAAGAATCAATGAATCAAAAAGATGGTTCTTGGAAAAAATCAACAAGATTGACAAACCCCTATCCAAATTAATCAAACAGCAGAGAGAGAACATGCAAATTAATAAGATCAGAAATGAAAAGGGGGACATAACCACAGACACAGAGGAAATTCAGAGAATCATTAGATCTTACTTTGAAAGTTTATATGCCACAAAGTTGGAAAATGTAAAAGAAATGGACATTTTTTTAGATAAGTACCATATACCAAAGTTTAACCAAGAACAGGTGAACAATCTAAATAGACCTGTTAGTCGCGAAGAATTAGAAGCTGTTATTAAAAATCTCCCTACCAAAAAAAGCCCAGGACCAGATGGTTTCAATGCAGAATTCTACCAGAACTTCCAGGAAGAGCTAATACCTATACTCCTTAACGTATTCCACAATATAGAAACAGAAGAGTCATTGACTAACTCCTTTTATGAAGCTACAGTTACCCTGATACCAAAACCACACAAAGACACAACCAAGAAAGAGAATTACAGGCCAATCTCACTCATGAACATCGACGCGAAAATTCTCAATAAAATCCTGGCAAACCGAATCCAAGAACACATTAGAAAAATTATCCATTATGATCAAGTCGGCTTCATTCCAGAGATGCAGGGCTGGTTCAACATACGCAAATCTATCAATATAATCCATCATATAAATAAACTGAAAGAAAAAAACCATATGATCATCTCACTAGATGCTGAAAAAGCATTTGACAAAATTCAACACCCATTTATGATAAATGTGTTGGGGAGAATGTGTACAAGGATCATACCTAAATATAATAAAAGCAATATACAGCAAGCCGACAGCTAACACCAAACTGAATGGAGACAAACTCAAAGCCTTTCCACTAAAATAAGGAACGCGACAAGGCTGTCCACTCTCTCCATACCTCTTCAATATAGTGCTTAAAGTTCTAGCAATAGCAATAAGACAACATAAGGAGATCAAGGGGATTCGTATTGGAAAGGATGAAGTCAAACTTTCATTATTTGCAGACGATATGATAGTGTACATAAGCGACCCCAAAAACTCTACCAAAGAATTCCTACAGCTGATAAACACCTTTAGTAACGTGGCAGGATACAAGATCAACTCCAAAAAATCAGTGGCCCTCCTATACACAAAGGATAAAGAAGCAGAGAGGGAAATCAGAGAAACATCACCTTTCATGATAGCCACAAATAGCATAAAATATCTTGGGGTTACTCTAACCAAGGAAGTGAAAGACCTGTTTGACAAAAACTTTAAGTCTTTGAAGAAAGAAATTGAGGAGGATACCAGAAAATGGAAAGACCTCTCCTGCTCTTGGATTGGGAGAATCAACATAGTAAAAATGGCAATTCTACCAAAAGCAATCTATAGATTCAATGCAATCCCCAACAAAATCCCATCAAACTTCTTCACAGACCTTGAGAGAACAATAATCAAGTTTATTTGGCAAAACAAAAAACCCAGGATAGCCAAAACAATCTTTTTTTTTTTGAAAGTAAATTTTATTAAATTATAAAAGTTTCCATTTCCACCCCTGTGGAACATATACACATTAGAGTTTTACTCAGCGGTAAAAAACAATGACATCTTGAATTTTGCATGCAAATGGATGGAAATAGAAAACGCTTTACTGAGTGAGGTAAGCCAGACCCAAAAAGAGGAACACGGTATGTATTCACTCATAAGTGGATTCTAACCATAATTATAGGTCTTTGAGCTTATTATTCGTGATCCTAGAGAAGCTAAATAAGAAGATGAACCTGATGAAGATTATTTAGCTATCCACCAGGAGGTAGGAAATAGACAAGAGTCCCAGGTAACCTCGGGTGCATGGTGGAGTGGGAGGGTGTTGGGAAGAGGGGCGGAACTTCTGGAGGCATTACCATCCCTGACTTCAAACTCTATTATAGAGCTACAGTATTGAAAACAGCTTGGTATTGGCATAAGAACAGAGAAGTAGACCTTTGGAATCGAATAGAAGACCCAGATATTAACCCACGAACTTATGAACACCTAATTTTCGACAAGGGAGCTAAAGGTATACAATGGAAGAAGGAAAGCATCTTTAACAAATGGTGCTGGCATAACTGGATGTCAACCTGTAGAAGAATGAAAGTAGATCCATATCTATCACCATGCACAAAAATCAAGTCCAAATGGATTAAGGACATCAACATTAATCCGTCCACTTTGAACCTGATAGAAGAGAAAGTGGGAAGTAGTCTACAAGATATAGGCACAGGAGGCCTCTTCCTAAGTAGGACCCCAGTAGCACAGACAATAAGAGAAACAATGAAAAAATGGGATCTACTGAAACTGAGAAGCTTCTGTAAAGCAAAGGACATTGTCAGTAGGACAAAAAGGCTGCCTTCTGACTGGGAGAAGATCTTCACCAACCCCTCATCCGACAAAGGTCTGATCTCCAAAATATACAAAGAACTCAAGAAACTAGATACTAAAACTCTAATTAATCCAATTAAAAAATGGGGTACTGAACTTAACAGAGAATTCACAACAGATGAACTTCGAATGGCCAGAAGACACTTAAGGTCATGCTCAACCTCCTTAGCGATCAGGGAAATGCAAATCAAAACCACTTTGAGATACCATCTTACACCTGTCAGAATAGCTAAAGTCAAAAACACCAATGATAGCCTATGCTGGAGAGGATGTGGGGTGAGGGGAACGCTCATTCATTGTTGGTGGGAATGCAAACTTGTGCAGCCACTGTGGAAATCAGTGTGGCGGTTTCTCAGGAAACTGGGAGTCAACCTGCCTCAGGACCCAGCAATTCCACTCTTGGGAATATACCCTAGAGATTCCCTAACATACTACAAAAGCATTTGTTCTACTATGTTCATAGCAGCACTATTTGTAATAGCCAGAACCTGGAAACAGCCTAGGTGCCCCTCAATAGAAGAATGGTTAGAAAAGGTGTGGAACATATACACATTGCAGTTTTACTCAGCGGTAAAAAACAATGACATCTTGAATTTTGCATGCAAATGGATGGAAATAGAAAACACTTTACTGAGTGAGGTAAGCCAGACCCCAAAAAAGGAACACGGTATGTATTCACTCATAAGTGGATTCTAACCATAATTAAAGGTCTTTGAGCCTTTTATTCGTGATCCTTTAGAAGCTAAATAAGAAGATGAACCTGATGAAGATTATTTAGCTCTCCTCCAGGAGGTAGGAAATAGACAAGAGTCCCAGGTAACCTCGGGTGCATGGGGGGGTGGGAGGGTTAATGGAAGGGGAGAGGGTTAGAGAGAAGGGAGTGGGGGAGGAATGGGGAAAGCTCGGTGGCCTGGGATGGGGGGGGGGAGGGAGGAAGGATGGATATGGGATCAGGGAAGAATATATTTCAACTAAGGGAGTTCATTTTGGGGTTAACAGGAGACTTGATTATATATGGGATCCCAGGTCCAAGGAGAGATCCCCAGATTGTTCTCTGGACAGAGGAGAGGGTGCCTGAATCGGCCGTGGCCTATAACCATATTGATGTATGTTTTGTTTATCACCATAGATCCTTCATCTGGCGAAGGACGGCGATACAGACGGAGACCCACATTGGAGCGCCGGACTGAGCCCCCCAAGGTCCAAATGAGGAGCAGAAGGAGGAAGAACATGAAAAATGAAATCAGGACTGCGAGGGATGCTTTCACCCACTGATACAAGGGAACGGATCTAATGAGAGTTTACCAAGGCCAGTTGGACTAGGACTGAATGAGGAGGTGATCTAACCAGATTCTCGGAATTTGGCCGGATTCTCTGAATGTGGCTGTCCCGAAGTCTTTCTGAAAAGCCATTGACTATGATACTGGGACCTGCTTCCTCTGCATATACTGGATTTTGGGATCCAGTCTGTTTGGATACTCACCTTCCTGGACCTGGAGGGAGGGGGGAGGAACTTGAACTTCCCACAGGGCAGGAAACCCTGACTGACTTAAGGGACGAAGAGGGAGGAGGAGAGGGAGTGGGGGGAGTGGGAGGGTGTTGGGAAGAGGGGCGGAAATGGAAGCTTTTATAATTTAATAAAATTTACTTTCAAAAATAAATAAAAAAATAAAAGTCATACGTTATAAAAACATATTAAATGTCATATTTTGTAGGTTTCTGAAGGATTTGAAGAATATCTGTCTAACTGAAATATATCTCTATACATCCAGAAAATCTAAGTAACAATTTTGACTATTATAGATGAGTATTAAGTTATATTTCTTAATTATATATTATATTTTTTAATTGAACTACACAATCACAATACCTTTATGAAGAGGAGAAATATACATATAACAAAATTTAGTTTAAATTTGTATCAATAAATCAAGATCCACGCCAATGTAAATTATTCATATCTATATCATATCCCCCTTTAAATGCAAACAAACATTTATAAACAATATTTGGGAATATGGGCATAGTTTTGTCCATACTGCTTCTTGCTGTTTGGGGATACTGTTTATCTTGTCATTCATGGTGTATCCTGTGTGCTAGGGTCATCTCAGTCAGCAGTTAATCAACGTAATTTTTTGAGGGTGCTCAAGGCAACCTTTCAGGGGGCATTGTCTATCAAACCATAATGTTCTAGAAACAATCCACAGGTTCTCAATTTCTATGAAAACAAAAGAAGTATTTCTTTTCTAAAGCAACATATCCTTAGACCCAAATTTGGAAGTCAGGATACCTTTAGAACATATATTCCTGTTCAGCTTAACAGCCCATACAATGAAATTTTTCTCTGTGCTTAGGTCTTTTATAGTCAAAAAATTCAAAGAAAACCCAATAATGTGCATAATCCAGACTCTCTGTGTATTCGTTATCTTTACACGGCTTATTTTTCTTTATTCCCTTTAATCTAGGATTATTTGTACTCTGTCTCTTCAAAAACTTTACCTTTTTTAAAACATTCACTTTATTTTGTGACTTTCTGTACTCTTTTTCTTCTCTATTCCAAGGCTACTTACAGTTATCAAACACTGTGACACATTTAGAAGTCTTTTATTTCTGAATCTGTCCTATTGTTAATCTGTAATATTTTACTGTCTTGAAGATCTTTTAAAATGTTAATCAGCTTGGATGCATCAACTCTAGATGCTGGATCCACCTCTTTCAAATTTTAAAATGGTGAAGGTACCACCAGTGTTAACTCTGGAGCCACTAGGCAGGAGCTGTGCTCTGAACTCAAACCCTGAGAATGGGCATGTAGCACATAAACCCTTTTTATCTGAGTAATAGCTAAATCTGCCAATCAGAGCACTGTGCAGCCTGAAAATATCCCTGTGTATGGCAGCAGGAATTGGCCATGATCTCCCATCTGAGCATGCCTAGTTTACCTGATCCGGCTGCCTGCCCAGGCAGGGAGTGCTAAGCCATAACATGGTCTCAGCTAGTTTCCTCCCAATCCTGAGTGAGCACACAAGCACTCAGACTCTCAAGTGCCATTAAAATGCTCCATAGCAGGAGTTTGCACTGATGGCACAGCCCAGGAAGCTCCATTTTAAAATATCATGGCTTTTTATGTAATATATATATATATATATATATATATATATATATATATATATATAAAATTCATTTATTAAAAATTTCACCTCTTCTCCGCTTCCCTTTTCCCTCCCCCTTCCCACCTCCCCATATCCACCTCCAACTTCCTCTCTAGTCTTAAGAGCAGACAGCATTCCCTGCCACTTGGGAAGTCCAAGGTCTTCCCCCCTCCATATAAGTCTATAAAGGTGAGTAACCAAACAAACCAGGCTCCCACAAAGTCAGTACATGCAGCAGAATAAAAACCCAGTGCCATTGTCCTTGGCTTCTCAGTCAGCCTTCATTGACAGCCATGTTCAGAGTGTCCATTTTGATCACATGCTCCATCACTCCCCGTCCAGCTGGCCTTAGTAAGCTCCCATTAAATCAGTCCCACAATCTCAGTGGGTGGATGCACCCCTCGTGATCCTGACTTCCTTGCTCACGTTCTACCTCCTTCTGCTCCTCATTTGGACCTAGGGAGCTAAGTCCAGTGATCCAATGTGGGTCTCTGTCTCTATCTCAATCCATCGCCAAATGAAGGCTCTATGGTGATATGCATGATATTCATCAGTATGCTATGGGACAAGGCCAGTTCAAGCACCCTCTCCTCTGCTGCCCAGGAAACAATCTGGGGACCTCTCCTTGGACCTGGGAACCCCTCTAGAATCAAGTCTCTTGCAAACCCTAAAATGACTCCCTTAGTTGAGATATTTACTTCCCTGCTTTCATATCCATCCTTCCTCCATCCCACCAATCCTATTTCCCCAAGCTTTCCCGAATCCTCCCCTTCTCCCTTCTATCTACCAATCTCCCCTTACATCCACACCCCCTCCCCGTGCACCCAAGTTTGCCTGGCAATCTTGTCTACTTCCATTATCCAGGAGGATAACTATATGATTTTCTTCAGGTTCACCTTCTTATTTAGCTTCTCTAGAATCACTAATTGTAGGCTCAAAGACCTTTATTTATGGCGAGAATCCACTTATGACTGAGTAAATATATTCCTCGTTTTGGGTCTGGGTTACCTTACTCTGTAAAGCGTTTTCTGTTTCCATCCATTTGCATGCAAAAGTCAAGGTGTCATTGCTTTTTACCGCTGAGTAAAACTCTAATGTGTATATGCTCCACACCTTTTTTAACCATTCTTCTATTGAGGGGCACCTAGGCTGTTTCGAGGTTCTGACTACTACAAGTAGTGCTGCTATGAACATAGTTGAACAAATGCTTTTATAGTATGATAGGGCATCTCTTGGGTATATTCCCAAGAGTGGAATTGCTGGGTCCTGAGGTAGGTTGACTCCCAGTTCCTTGAGAAACCGCCACACTGATTTCCACAGTGGCTGCACAAGTTTGCATTCCCAGCAACAATGGGTGAGTGTCCCCATCACTCCACATCCTCTCCAGCATAGACTATCATTGGTGTTTTTGTGTTAGTTATTCTTACAGGTATAAGATGGTATCTCAAAGTTGTTTTGATTCGCATTTCCCTGATCGCTAAGGAGGTTGAGCATGACCTTAAGTGTCTTTTGGCCATTCGAAGTTTTTCTGTTGAGAATTCTCTGTTCAGTTTAGTACCTTGTAACATGAGGGGGCCGGCTTGTTGGGGTTTCCATCCCGCCCGGTAGCCCACAACTGGCAAACGCCAAAGAGAAATCACACACAAGACTCCATAAGGTTATAAACTGATTGGCTCATTAGGTCAGGCTACTTATTGGTTCTTATAACTTATGTTACCCCATTATCCTTATCTATGTTATCCACATGGGCTCAGTACCTTTCTCCGTGTGACAGCTTACATGTTGCCTCTTTGGTGGTCTGTGCAGGAATGGCTGAGGAGGCTTTCTCCTCACTAGCTTTTTCCTATTCTCATTGCCCCGCCTCTACTTCCTGTCTGGCTTTCCTACTTATACTGTCTGCCTGGTCAATCAGCATTTTATTAAATTATGATTGACAGAATACAAACAATTCTCCCACACCAGTACCCCATTTTTCAGTTGGGTTAATTAGAGTTTTAGTGTCTAGTTTCTTGAGTTCTTTGTGTATTTTGTAGATCAGACCTTTGTCTGATGAGGGGTTGATGAAGATCTTCTCCCAGTCAGAAGGCAGCCTTTTTGTCTTAGTGACAGTGTCCTTTGCTTTATAAAAGCTTCTCAGTTTCAAGAGGTCCCATTTATTCATTGTTTCTCTTATTGTCTGTGCTACTGGGGTTCTACATTGAAAGTGCTCTCCTGTGCCCATGTCTTGTAGACTACTTCCCTCATTCTCTTCTATCAGGTTCAATGTGTTCAGATTAATATTGATGTCTTTAATCCATTTGGACTTGAGTTTTGTGCATGGTGATAGATATAGATCTACTTTCATTCTTCTGCAGGTTGACATCCAGTTATGCTAGCAAAATTTGTTAAAGATGCTTTCCTTCTTCCATTGTATAATTTTAGCTCCCTTGTTGAAAATCAGGTGTTCATAGATTTGTGGGTTAATATCCGGGTCTTCTATTGGATTCCATAGGTTTACTTCCTGTTCTTATGCCAATACCAAGCTGTTTTCAATACTGTCTCTCTGTAATGGAGTTTGAAGTCAGGGATGGTAATGCATTCAGAAGTTCCTTTTTTGCATAAGATTGTTTTGGCTATCCTGGGTTTTTTGTTTTTCCATATAAAGTTCACTATTGTTCTCTCAAGGTTTGTGAAGAATTTCGATGGGGATTGCATTGAGTCTATAGATTGCTTTTGGTAAAATTGTCACTTAATTTAGTTCAGTCTTTCCCGCCTACCTAAGTTCTGCCCTATCAATAGACCAAGGGAGTTTATTAACCAATAAAAGCAACACAGACACAAGGACCTCCCGCACCAAAACTTCAAAAGAGAAATCACAGGACAAGAATTGTACAAATAAAAACAAATGATGTGATATATATTCTTGCTGTAAATAGTTCATGAAATAAAAAGACCAAATAAGACAAGTAAAAAATGTAGAAAGGTTATGATCTATGCCTTGTGAAGAGGTGTACTCCTTTAATCTCAATACTTGGGAGGCACATACATGGGTGAGTTTGAGTTCAGACTGATCTACATAGAAAGCTCAAGGCTAACCAACGTACATAGAACAGTCTGAAAAAACGTGTATGTGAATATATATATATATATAATGTTATTACAAAAATAAAGACTATATTCAAATTGAAAGTTATGACTTATGTTTCTTAGAGCAAGGACCTTTCCTGTCCAGTTTCACCTTGACTTTATTATATATAAAATCAAGTCTTGTCTTGTTCTGAGCTACAGGGTTTTGTCAGCCAGTTCTGGGAGAAACTAAGAAACATAGCAGAACTCTGTAGTACTTGTTCTGCCTTGGGAATTCCCTATCTAACCAGTATGGAATAACCTACCTTTGGCATTGTGCTATTTTTGTTTTATAAATATGCTTTCTAGTTAAGTCATTATCTAACATCAAACAAATGTCCTAAAAGATATTTTCTTTAAACAATGACCTATTCTATTAATATTAATTATGCTTTTTGTTTATAATAAAATTATATAACTTCTGCATTCTTTTCCTACCCTCAAACCAACCCATAAATCCATTTTTTTCTCGTTAAAATCTATGGTGTCTGTTTTCATTAATTGTTACATGTATATATATATATGTATATATATGTGTATATATATATGTATGCATTGATATACATATGTATACACACATATACAACCTGTTCAGTCTGAATACTGTTACACATATGTATGTTCTCAGGGTTTGTCATTTGTTATAAGATAATTATCTGATTTTCTCTTCCTTAGAAAGGCTATCCTGCACTCAGTATTCTGCAATTGCCTGTAGTTAGTCGATTAAGATTTAGGCTTGTGATCATTCTTCCCCCATATTATCATGTCCATCACTGTCCTATCTGAAGTGAGGTTTTCTTTGAGGCAAGGGTTCTCTTTGTAACAGTCCTGGCACTTGCTCTGTAAACTAGATTGTCCTTGAACTCAAAGAGATCCACCTGCCTCTGCATCCCGAGTGCAAGGATTAAAAGCATGCACCACCCCTCCCTGGACTGATCTGAATTTTAGGCAGACATGTTGGTGGACTTTTTGGGAATGGCTTCTAGCATTACTAGGAGATTCAATCTTATATCCAACTCTCTATTTTTCTGCCTCTTAAAGTCTTTGTACTCTCTCTTCTTAATGAAGTTATGAAAGCTGTATTATAGATGTATCCATTAGAACTGTGATCCACAACCTTATTTCTGTTGGTTGTGGTAAGAGTAAATGGAATTACTTATATATGTATGGAATTTTCAAAGAATAAACATTTTTAGTGAAAATATGTAATAGTATGTATGTGACAAACCATCTCTTTTATATTATTAAAAATTTCCACCTCCTCCCCTCCTCCCACTTCCCCCCCCCTCTGCTCCCCCCACTCCTCCCCTCTCTCCTTCTCCATGCCAAAGAGCAGTCAGGATTCCCTACTCTATGGGAAGTCCAAGGTCCTCCCTGTCCCCCCCCCCAGGTCCAGGAAGGTGAGCATCCAAACAGATAAGGCTCTTATAAAGCCCATCCATGCAGTAGAATCAAAGCCCATCGCCATTGTCCTTGGCTTCTCAGTCAGCCTCCACTGTCAGCCACATTCAGAGAGTCCGGTTTGATCACAGGCTACATCAGTACCATTCCAACTTGCCTTGGTGATCTCCCATTAGATCTGTCCCACCATCTCAGGATACCTCTTGCGGTACTGACATCCTTGCTCATGTTCTCCCTCCTTCTGCTCCTTATTAGGACCTTGGGAACTCAGTCCAGTGCTCCAATGTGTGTCTCTGTCTCTATCTCCATCATCCATCACCAGATGAAGGTTCTATGGTAATATGCAAGATATTCATCAGTGTAACTATAGGAGAAGGCCAGTTCAGGCACCCTTTCCTCTGCTGCTCAATGAACGAGGTGGGGACATCTCCTTGGACACCTGGGAACCCCTCTAGAGTCAAGTCTCTTGTCAACCCTAAAATGGCTCCCTTAATTAAGATATATACTTCCCTGCTCCCACGTCCACCCCTCCTTCATTCCAACCATCCCATTCCCTCAAGTTCTCCCCATCCTCCCCTTCTCCCTTCTCTTCTCCGATCTCCCCTTATCCCCATCTCACCTCCACCCCCTTGCTCCCAACCCCTGCCTGGCAATTTTTTCAACTTCCAATATCCAGGAGGATAACTATATGTTTTTCTTTAGGTTCACCTTCTTATTTAGCTTCTCTAGGATCTCAAATTATAGGCTCAATGTCATTTATTTATGGCTAGAATCCACTTATGAGTACAAGACCAAGAGCACATAAGAAAATTTATTCACCATGATCAAGTAGGCTTCATCCTAGAGAATCAGGGATGGTTCAAAATATGAAAATTTATCAATGTAACCCACCATATAAACAAACTGAAAAAAAAACATGATCATCTCATTAGATGCTGAAAAAGACTTCCACAAAATTCAGCATCCCTTCATGAAAAAGGTCTTGGAGAGAACAAAGATACAAGAAATATACCTATACATAATAAATAAATAATATACATCAATCCGACAGCCAACATCAAACTAAATGGAGAGAAACTCAAAGTGATCCCACTGAAATCAGAAAAAAAGACAAAGTTGTCTTCTCTCTCCTTATCTACTCAATATAGTAATTGAGGTTCTAACTAGAGCAATAAGACATCAAAAGATCAAGAGGATACAAATCAGAATAGCGGTGGTCAAACTCTCACTATTTACTGATGATATTATAGTCTACATAAGGGACCCAAAAATTCTACCAAGGACATTCTACAGCTCATAAGCACCATCAGTAATGTAGCAAAATACAAAATTAACTAAAAAAAGTTCAGTAGCCCTAATTTACACAGAAGATAAATGGACCGAGAAAGAAATCATAAAAATCTCACCATTCACAATAGCTACAAATAACATAAAATACCTAGGAGTAACTATAACCAAACAAGTGGAAGGACTGCATGATAAAAACTTTAAATCTCTGAAGTAGGAAATTGAAGAAGACACCAGAAAATGAAAAGATCTCCCAGGTTTATGTATAGATAGAATTAACATAGTAAAAATGGCAATCTTATTTAAAGCATTTGACAGATTCAATGAAATTCCAATGAAAATCCCAGCAAGAAGACAGAACTGAATTCTGGGAGGAAGAAGGCAGAGTCAGAGAAATGTCATGGAGCCACCAGAGACAGATGCTGGGAATTTTACCCAGTCAGCATCTGTCAAGTGGGGATACTCAGAGTACTAGAAATTGGTTAAGTTAATATAAGAGTCAATCAATAAGAAGCTAGAGCTAATGCGTCAAGCAGAGTTTTAAACAACATAATTTCTGTGTGATTATTTCAGCACTTGGGCCCTGCTACTACAGCCATGCACAAAACTCAAGTCAAAATGGATCAAAGTCTTCATTGTAAAACTAACCATACTGAATCTCATAGAAGTGAATGTGGGAAGTACACTTGAGTGCATTGGCACAGGAGACCACTTCCTAATTGTAACTCCAGCAGCACAGACACTGAGAGAAAAAAATTAATAAATGGGACATCCTGAATTTGAGAAGTTTCTTTAAAGCAAAGGACATGGTCAACAAGACAAAACAGCAGCCTACAAAATGGGAAAAGATCATCACCAACTCCACATAGGAATATACACAAAGAACTCAAGAAATTGGTCATTAAAAGAACAAATAATCTAATTAAAAAATTCAGTACAGACCTAAACAGAGCTCTCAAGAGAGGAATTTAAAATGGCTGAGAGACACTTAGGAAGTGCTCAACATACTTACCATCAGAGAAATGCAAATTAAAATGACTCTGAGATTCCATCTTCCACCTTTAAGAATGGCTATAATAATAATAAAAAAAACACTAATGACAAATTATTCTGGAGATGATGTGGGGTAAAGGAAGCATTCCCCCATTGTTGGTGTGAGTTTAAACTACTACAGCCTCTTTCAATATCAGTATGGTTATTTCTCAGAAAATTAGGAAACAACTTATCTCAAGAATCAATAATAACATTTTTGGGTATATACTCAAAGAATGCTTAATTAAACCACAAGGGTATATGCTCAGTTATGTTCATAGCAGCATTTTGTCATGCCATAACCTGGAAACATCCTAAATGCCCTTTGACTAAAGAATGGGTAAAGAATGTGTGGTACATTTACACAATGGAGAAAGAAAATAATAATTATTTAGCTTCTTTTTATTAATAGTACATATACATATATATATATATATATATATTCCCAGTGGACATCTAGTAGTATCTAGTAGTATTTTTCTATTATTTATACATTTAAGTTTTGGTTTTATCTCTTGTAATTCTGTGCCATAGCCTTTGAATTCTGTGTGCTGGAAGAATAAAGTAGTCAATATAGTAGAACACTTAAAGGTAGCACAGGATATATCAGTATCCATATAGGAAATCTTTCTTTAGTTTTACCATCTTATCTTCTAAGAATTTGTTTGCTTTACTCATATTTCTCAGGCCACAGTATTAAATTCATTTAACTTCTAAGTATTATGCTTAGATCCAGAATGTATTTTAAAAGGCATGTCACATTGATTAGATGAATCACATATAATATGTGCATATGGGTATTGACATTTACCCACCAGTATAGTTGTGGAGTCAAAACAATTGTTTTAATGCTCTCACAAGGATAGTTCTTTCTTTCTGAAAGAAACACTCAATTCCTCATCCCAACAGAACCTGACCTATAGCCTAATCTTATTTGTTAATGGATATGAGTTAATATGTCATTCAGCAGGGCCAAGGAGGAAATACTGGAGATTGTTGTGATACTGAACCATTTGTTGATTCCATGAAACTCCCTCTAACTAACTGTATAAAAAGCTTTGTTAGTTCAGTTCCTTCACAACCAATATCTTATTTTGAGCTTCTACAGAAGAGCAAAGGCAGGCACAGCCATGGTAAAGTTTCTGCTGCTCGCTTTGGCATTTAAGTCTGGTTCGTGCTCCTGCTGAGGTAAATTCATTTGGTCTACGCATAGGGTTGATGCTCTTCAATAGCATATTTCTGTGGATGTGATGTTTTATTCAGTTTGTCCATGCAAGTCCATATTCATGAAATAACCTTTCTGGCTTTCACACATGTGCACTTTTTCAATAAGATTTTTCTAAGATGAAGCTATTGAAATAATGATACAATGGGTTGAATTTCAGAGCTTAAGAGGCCAGCACATGAGTAGTTCCAAAAGATCTCAGGTACCAAATCCTATGTAAATTGAGTCATTGTATTTCCCTGCATTATTCTGCATCCTGGAAGCATAATTTTTAACTAATAAACACAATATTATTCATTTTATATTTCTAGTTCGTTTATGTATTTCCAAAGTTTGGGATCAGAGATGTGAGTACCAACTCACATTTCAAAGGCCTTTGTTGTTTTTTCAGCTTGAAGGAAAGTGGGTTACCACTGCCATCACTGCTGACAATGTGGACAAGATAGAAGATGGAAGACCTCTGTGAATCTACATTCGTGAACTTACTTGTAGTGAGGCATGTAGGAAAATGAGAGTCACATTTTATGTCAAGTAAGCAAATAGTCAATTATATAAACTCAGCAGAATATTGCCATTTCTCAGCACTTCTGTTGTCAAACATACAGGGAAATGTTGTTTTTCTGGTCATGAAATTGAAGTCCTTATCAGCAATGTGATTATTTTATTTCAAGATTGGTTAGCTCTGGATATTACGCAGATGCTAGGTACTGTCTCCAATTCCTTGAGTGTTTCCTTAGAAATCCTTTTGGCTGGAGGCCTGTGGTTGAATTTTGTGCTCTAATATTAGATGCAAAAGACTCTAAGAATCACATTTCTATTAAGTTTAAGGGTAAGTGTGAACATTTGGTTCATAGTCATATATGTTATGTTACTCAGGCAATAACATCGTAAAAAGTCTGGCACAAACAATTTAGACAAATCTAATTTGTAAATCCCATTCTTTGATGCTCTAGTTTCAAAGACACTCTTTTCCATTTAGATTATTATGTTCTTTGAATGGTTGCATAACAGCGGAGGAAATTATAAAGCTTAGATAATTTCTTTCTTCTAGCTATAAATGTAAGTTTTAGGTTATAAATTAAATCATTTAAAACATGCATATAAACCTATGAACATGTTATCATTGGACTAGAAAAAGAAAATTTAGATTTGAAAATCAAACACAGTGAACAGTGAAATTTGGATAAGTAAGCCATCAGATCCTTCATAGCACTTGGAAGAATTGCCACAAATAAAGGAAGTCATGTGTATGATTACAAACAGGATGATATTTTCTAACAAGAATTAAGATAATTGAGGTAAGCATAGGCACTTCTGTTCCAGCTCTGTACACTGTTCATAGATTTTATTACATCACCAAGTTCATTATAATACTTGAAAATCTTTAATATGAATTAAAGTTTATAAAGCATAAACAAGGGATCCTCTATTTGATTTTTAGTGCAAATGTCCAAAGTTCAGAGACCAAAGTCATTGGGTATAGGCAAAAAGATGGCAAATACAGAGGCCAGTGTAAGTATGGGATCTGGGAGCTTCGTCTACAAACAGAAGCATTTTGAGTAAGCACATTCATGCTGACACTTAAACCATTCATAGGTACATGGACCTAGAACAATATTAGTTACTTGAAAATTCATCAGTTCTTCCAACCAACTGAGATATTCTACAAAGTCAGAGTACATTGTAGGTCATCTGAAGTTTACATGGAGAAAAACACTGAACCTGAAGATATGAGTAGCAATGCTAACAAATGTCTCCAAATGGTTTCCTTCATGAAAATTTATTTCTATATAATATTCAGTGTCTTTTCTTTTGTTAGAATTGTTATTATTAGGCTATATATTTTTCTCTCCTCCCCTTGCTTCCTCTCCCATCCCCTTCTACACTCTCCCATGATGTCAGTGCTCCCAATTTACTCAGGAGATCTTGTCTTTTTCTACTTTCCATGTAGATTGTATCCATGTCAGTTTCTCTTAGGGTCCTCTTTGTTGTCTAGGTTCTCTGGGATTGTGAAATTTAGGATAATTTTTCTTTGTTATATGTTTAAAAAATACTTGTGAGTGAAAACATAGGATATTCTTCTGAGTCTGGGTTACCTCACTCAATATGATGTTTTCTAGATCCATTCATTTGCCTGCGAATTTCAAGATGTTATTTTCCCTGCTGTGCAGTACTCCGTTGTGTAAATGTCCTATGCTTTTTTTTTCATTCTTCTAACAAGGGATAATTAGATTGCTTCCAGGTTCTGGCTATGACAGATAATGCTGCTTTAATACGGAATCTCTGTTTGTTATTGGACAGGCCTCACACTCACTGATAGGTCTCAGTGACCTCAAACATCATTGCAAACTTCTTGCCTCAGGCTGACAAGCACTTATATTATAGGCATTAATATATCATTATTATATATTATATATATCATAATATATCAATATCATCCTGGATTCATGGAAACTTTAAATTAATGGTCCTATTTTAAAGTTTCCTCTATTCTTACTTTGTAGCAATCATAGCATTTAGATCATTGGATGATAATCTTCAATTTTGAAAAGCATTTAGGGGAAATCTGTTTTAAAATTTTAGACGGATTTCTTCAATTTTGTAAAAATTACTAAAATAGTAGCAACATTATTCAACTGAAATATGCATAGGATGACCTTTGGTTTGATCTTTAATGAAGGGAGGACACATTCTTCTGCCAAGTTTATTGTTTCCCTAAGTTTACATGAGCATTATAAAGTAGGCAAGTCACAGAAATTTACAAGTTCCTAAACTCTTTTTATTTTCCCATGAACTGCTTTTATCATTTAATCAGTGTCTTTAAGAGAAAATACCACACTTACATACACATATACATCCCACCCACACACAGAGTGAGAGTGTGTGTGTGTGTGTGTGTGTGTGTGAGAGAGAGAGAGAGAGAGAGAGAGAGAGAGAGAGAGAGAGAGAGAGAGAGAGAAAGAATTTCAGAGAGCAAATGCAAACAGAAAAACTCTCACACACAGAGAGACAGACACACACACAATATGAAAATCAGGTAAATTTAAAATGTTCATTCTTACATCTTTTCCATCTATTATCTTACAAGAGTAAAACTTTTGTGCATGATTCTAATCAGTATGGTCTTTTGTGTATGTATCATTTTTCCCACCAAGTATTACTATGGTATGACACCAGGGTTTTAAATTTTCTGGAAATTAACAAGTGTCCTTTTGAATCTGGTTGAAAGGGGAAGGATCACCCAACAAAGTGTTCCATCAGGTCTTAACACTAGAAATTCAGAGAAAAGGGAAAGTGTCTGTACCTATGATTCACTATCAGGTTTAAAAAGTGGAAATGATTGGTCACCGTATTATGATTGGATATGCAAAATTAATGACTACAAGAATAACTTTTCCCACAAGTGTCATACATTAGTGAATCAGAGATGATTGCTAGAGTCAGGATCAATATTAATGTTTAGTCAACAGGTGATAGCAAACAAAGTAGAAAAATGAGTGACACTGAGTTTGAAATGTTTCTGTTATTATAGTTGAAGGTAATAATAGATATGAACCTGTGTATGCAACACAAGAGAAACATAGTCTTTACCAGTAAGAACGTGGATAGAGCTGGCCAGACAACTTACCTGACTTTTGTTGTTGTTAAGAATGGTAGTGGGTTTTCTGATGTAGTAACAGAAGTATCACCCTGCAAGTTGATATTAAGTGAGATTCACACTACAAGCGGTATTTCCAAACTCCTCCCCACAAAATGACATTATGATTGTTATATCGACCAACTTTTACAGTATATTGTAATTTGAGTAGCATGGTCATTGAAGACTATTGATGATGGTGAATGCTGTTGAAAGTGTTTATGTCAATGTTTCCTTACTGGAAAGAAGAGACCAAATATAAATTGCCCTAAATTTAAACCATTTTGAGTTTCGTTCAATCAAATGTATGCTAAAGAAATCATAAACTAGAGTATAGACTCAAGAGAAATGTGAAGGTTCCATTGATAGGCATCCAAGACTCTCTAGTGTTATTTTTTTGAAAGTACATAGGATTGAAATGTGCGAATTCTCTAGAAAAGTTGCTTTATTTTCCGATGCATCATGAAACACTGAAATGGTGCTTAAGAAAAATTATCACTGTCTGTATTGACCCACCCAGGTTAGATCAATTTGAAGAGGTTGGGACTTTCTATTGTATATGATGCAGGGATACTAAAGAAGCAATGTAATTTCTCCATAATTCTTGAACATGTCTCTGACATTGTCTTTCATACATTGTAAGAAAGGGTAAACCTTTGAATCCTGAACAATATGAAAAACTTGAGGAATTTATTAGAGAAGTTCTGGCTACAGGTTATATATATGTGTGTGTGTGCATGCGTGTACACACGCACACACATGCACATGTGTACATGTTGATGTATATTCATAAATTCATGTATGTATATATACATAATGAATCTCTCTTCTATCTATCTATCTATCTATCTATCTATCTATCTATCTATCTTTCTTTCTATCTATCTACTCAGTCATTTCCCTGATTCAGACTATATCTATTCATATACAATCATTCAGTTGCTATTTCCAGAAATAATCCTTGGGAATCTGTTATCATATTCCTATGAAAACATTTCTGTTAATCCTTTCCCCATTCATGTTCTTTTGCAGATATTTGTCCTAAATAATGACTTTCTGTAGGTAGGTAGAAAAAGTGACCATGCCTAACAATCTTGATATTTGAATGGTTTTGTGCTTATTACATAAAAATTAGAGATAAGTATGTCACCAAGGAAAAAGTGAATTGAAAATTGGCAAAATCAAGACTGGATATCATATGTCTTTTAAAAAATATTACAGAGAGAGAAATGAGGGACAAGATATTTTTATATATAAAAATATTAGGAACTTTATCTAATTCACAATTGCTGATACGTTTATATTAAAGAGTATTCCATCAGGAGAGTGTGCCTTGTTATTTGTAAAAGTCTTACTTTACTTATGGATTGTGTGGTATTATATGCCACAGATATGAAATATGATGTTGAAATTTTCAGTATATTCCTTGAAACCTCTCAATATAAATTTTCATGTAGGGTCACAGAATGTCATTATTTTTTGTCAATAATGCTTCTATAGAATCCAAAGTATGAAGTATTGGTGATTTCCAGGAAAGGAACTGTTTGCATACCATCGTTTCTATATACTCATTATATTGTTATATTTACTTTTGCATCCATGAACTCTCAATGATGAAAATTTTCCTGTCTCTTCAATCATGTTTTAATTTTTTCTTTTAAATGGATTATCTTCTCTCCTGTGAAGTCAGAACACCATATACCAAATTCCTGACTTGCCTTTCCTTTCCCTTCTTATGATGTATGAGCCCTTCTTATTTTTGAATGATTAAATAAATTGTTTCAAGAAGCAATAAAGATGTGAAAAGGATCTCATTCAAAAAGCACATAAATATTCACTAAACAAATAAAATAATCGCTCTGGTGTAACAAATAATATCAGTATTATTAAATGTTATGTAAATAAATAAATAGAAATGTGACAATTACTGGAGATCTATGAATAAGAACATTGAGGAAATAAATTTTATGTTGTGCTTCATATTTACTTTCAGCTTAAAATTATGATTTGCGGTTGAACACTCCTAATACTCTAAAATATTTCACAGAACAAACTCTTTAGGTCTGCCTCCATGTTACACATAATTTAGAAGAGAAGATGAAATATGTTTTCAAGAGTCTATCTGAGAAGATCCTATTTTGTTAAATGACTTCAGTAAGCAAATGAATCAGGATATGCTTAAACAGTGTACATATGAGTCAGTCACATTTGAAGAATAAAATCATAAAAATGATATTCCAAAGATACCATGCCCTACATACATGCATGTGCTTATTTCAAGTTTCTCTTTGTATTATGGCAATTCCTTAGGATGTAGTTCTCTATCAAATTAGAAAAGGCAAAGACAATCTTACTTTAGGGCTTGGTACTAGGAAAAATAAAATATATTAGACAATGTTGTTACATAAGTCTAATTAATTCTAAAGATATAAAGAAAAGTGCATTCAATATACATAAAGAAGAGATATGAATAAGAAACAATGACTATTTTCTGTGAAAAAAATCTGTTATTTAAACTTTCATTGTGTGCCTTGCCAAACAATATTACTTTAGAAAAAATAATTGACTAATGTCTTCTGATAATTTGGTATATTCAGTGTACATTTACATCATATCACCATCATTCTCCTACTAATTACTGATATTCCTGTGTCCTCTTCTTGCAATTTCTCCAATTTTGTCATTAATATACAAATTCATTTCAATATATGTATGAATATGTGTGTGTATCAAGAAAGAGGTGACAGGGAAATCTATACCCAATTGTGTCCATTTAGACTTTCTCATATGCATTTGTATCCAGTGCTGACCCCTTGTTCTTCTATTACTTATTATTTATAAGTCTCATTTTAGAGGTAAAGGGAATATGGCTAATTCTTGTACTATCAAAAGTTTTTTCTAAGCTGCCTAGACTTCAAAGGGCATGAAAGTTCTAAAGCTTAATATTCACATCATGATAACATGAGTAAAATTTGCCCAATCTGAGTGGTAACTCAGAGGTGATCAGTTGAACTTGCATCCTGAGCTGTAGAATGTAAATCTGTATGTGCTGGCATATTCGATAGGTATATTAAATAACCAGATCAGCTCAAAACAACAGATATAATTTAATAATTGAAAAATGGGGAAACTCACGCTACCTGAGTAGAAGGTCCAAAGTCCAAATGGGTCATGTGAGCATTGCGCAGAGAGAGTGCACACCTATTTACCTCCGTTTATCTACCTGGGCTCCAGGCAGTCACACCCTAGCCAGAAGTGATTGGCTGAGCTTCCCCATCATCTCCCCCTTTTGTCAAAACAAGATCAAAGCAAACCCAATACAAGTATATACAATAGGAAGAGATAGCAAATATAAAATTATAAGCAATAAACAATATTAAGCAAGAAACACATAACAAAAGTTTTACTAAGCATTCTATTTCAAAGAGTCTAAATAAGGTATTGAAATTAAGTTTAGGTAAATCATGAGGAGGGTAGCTACAATTATCTAATCTTCAACTCCATTAAAGATCTGAGAAGGGAAGTAATATTACTTGAGTAAATAGGAAGTACAATTAAGAAACTTCAAAAATGTGCAACAAATGACAGAGACAACTGGCTTCCTGGGCAATCACCCAAAGTCTCATTTGCAGTGTAGAGGAAACCAACTTTGGTTAACATAAGTGACAGATTATTTTTAAAAGCAAGAAATATTTCAAAACCATCATACCCTGTCTTGGCAAGATTTGACAGTTCTGCTTATTCATTTCTGGATACTCTTTATCTTTGTCAGTGGTCGAGGTATGAGCTTTTCTTTGCCAAAAGACCAGTTCTACCAAAAAGAAGACATACTCCAAGTGGAGTGTCTTTGGTGCTCAACAATTTCTCGGGAATAGATTGGTGTTGCTAGGAGCGATGGTGTCTCATTATCACAGACCTCCAAATTAGCTTAAATGTCATTTTCTACAACTCTTTAAAGAGGTTGAAGATTATAATATCTAAACTGAATATAAACTCTATGTGTCTAAAGAACCTGGTTAGCCTAACTATAAATATGACAGACATCGATGACTATTGATCTATAATTATTAATACTTATCTAACTTAAAGACAAAGAGAATAAAAAACTGTGAAATAAATGAGAACAATGACCTCAAAATGTAAACAATGTATATCATTACATAAACAATATATAAGTATCTTAATCAGAGGTAGAAATGTACACTGCAATATGGTAAATAAATATATATATATATATACTAATACATAAAAATGTTTTAAATAGTGGTAGAAGCATACACACATACAATGTTCAATGTAATTTAACTTGGTATCAATGTACAAGAATAGATACAAATATAATTGTCTAAAAAGTAAGTCACAAATACCAATCTATTATCCAATCACCAATTATCCCTCTGTTTTTTTTTTCCAGAACACGCCAGAGCCTATAAAATTTCTCCCCATCCCTCAACCATGTACCAATTATAACCAACCCTTAAATGATATCCCTAAACCTGAGGGAAAACTTTTCTGGGAGAGGGGATGTCATCCTCTAAAATTGCTTCTAGCTGTCATAGGGGCAACGTTCCTCCTAGGGGATCCTGTGAAAGAAAATGATGGTTAAATTCCAAGATTAATAGTTGGTCTGATAAAATTGCAAATAGTCTTTGAGTAATTTGTGAAGATCTGGCCAGAATGTTGTAAAAGATGTGCACCATTTCAGCTAACCAAGTTTGAACCATCTTGTGCGCTATCAGCATCATGATGTTATATTAACCAGGTGGAGTTGTTGTTCTGGGGGTCTATATTCCTGGGAACTTCAAAGATTACTGCAAGGAAATTTATTGTTGATTATAGAAGACTTAAGTATGACCTGTGTAGACATATACAGACATATATATCCAGTGAAAGGTATGATAAAGACAAAAACAAATATGAGGAAAGGCAAAGAAAATTTATAAATTATTATATATATATTCTTCTATCCCATATCATGGGTCTTGACTTGGGACAGAAACTCCAGGTTTTCTCTTAACAACAGGCTTGGAATTAGAGAGGGACTGAGCCAGAGTCCAACTTCAAAACCAGCTCTATATATTTATAAATATAAATAAATTCATAGATATAAATATGTTCAGCATAATTTTGCATACAGAACCTATTCGATTGTCTTGTTGAACCAGATTGGATTGAAAACTGTTTTCTTATGTCAGTATTCAAATATCCAGGATCCCTTGAATTTTTTTGAAGATGAGTGTTTTCCTGCTGAGATAAGAACAGAACCCTGCCTTCATCCTATATATTTTTCTTACCATCTGTATGATTATCATCATTGTGGATGAACTGTCATTTTTTCCTTTCCAAGAGGCTCCTCCTCTTCAAACAAAATCTTTATTAATTTCGATGGTACCCACAATTTTTCTTCTCCTGTGGAAACAAGAGAAAAAAAAACCCTTCTCCAATGCAGCACATCTCCTGGCTCTTATTGCGAGGTCAGCACATCCTTGAAACAAATGGATTGATTCAATTCAGCAGACTTTTCCATTATCCAATGTCTTTCTATGTCTGTTGTCTCTTTCTCATTAGCATTAAGAAAATTCAAGGTTAATAAAGCATTATGTAACCTGTTCCTGGGGGTATTTTCCACCCATTTCTGTTTGTTTAACATATCCTATATAGTTCAATTTGATATTTCTATGACTGCTTGACCTTTAGGATTCATTCAAAAATAAAATTCATTTTCTTAGAAACATAAGCTGGACTATTGTCCATCTTTATTTGTGCAGGTATACACACGATGGCCATGACTTCTAATAAATGAGTGATTACTGCATCAGCTTTTTCTGAGCTTAAAGCAGTTGCCCATTGAAAACCAGAAAAGGTGTCAATGGTGTAGTGTACATATTTTAATTTGCCAAATTCCGCAAAGTGGAACACATTCATCTGCCAAATTTTATTCCTTTGAGTACACTTTGGATTAGTCCCTGCAGGTAGTGGTGTTTGGTTATAGAAAGAGCAAGTAGGGCATTTCTTCATAATCTCCTTAGCTTGTTGCCACATTATAGAAAACTCTTTCTTCAAGCCTTTGCTATTGACGTGATATTTATTATGAAATTAAGAAGCCTGCAGCATACTTCCAATCAACAATTGATCAATTTCTGCTTTACCTTGTGCTAGAAGACCCAGCAGATCCATATGGGATCAGATGTGTGTTATGTACATAGGGCAAAGCCTATTTCTGATCATATCTTGTACCTGGATAAACAATGAAGTCAGTTCTGTATCATCTGATATTAATTCAGTGGTTTCAATATTCAAGATAACCTTTTTCTGCATATTGTAAGTCAGTAACCATATTAATAGGTTCTTTAAAATCTTTAAGTGCCATAAGAATGATATATAATTCTGCCTTATGGAGAGAATAATAAGGGCTTTGTTCCACCTTACTCAGTTCTTCTGATATGTAACCTGCCTTCCCTGATTTATTAGCATCAGTATAAAGTGTACGGGCTCCAGTTATCAGAGCATCATGTACGATTCGAGAAAGAATCCAAGAAATTCTCTTTATAAAGTTAAGCCTATTGCTTTCGGGATAGTTGCTATAAATTTCAACCTGAAAAAAAATAGCACAAGCTCTTTGCCATGGTTCATTGTCTTCCCATAACTTTCTTATCTCATCAGTAGTGAAATGCACTATAATTTCTGCTGGGTCTATGGCTGCTAGTTGATGAAGTCTCAATTTACTTTTTTAAATTAATTCAGAGACCTTTCCACATACGTTTTTAATTTTTCACTTGGTTTATGTGATAAAAAGATCCATTATAAGGTAATATCATCTCTCTGCATTAATATTCCTGTAGGAGAAATTCCAGAAGGCAATATGACAAGAATACAACTAAGCTTTGGATTCACCCTATTCCCATGTGCCTCCTGTAAATTTTCTTCAACCATTGTCAGTTCCTTTTCTGCTTCAACTGTTAATTCTCTGGGACTGTTCAAGTCTTTATCACCATCTAATGTTTTGTTTAAATGTATTATTATATCAGGTGTTATCCCAACTGCCAGACATAGGCTGAAGATGTCTCCTAACAATCTTTGAAAGTCATTAAAATTCTATAACCAGTCTCTTCTAATTTGTGCTGTTCATGTCCTAATTTTCTGTAAACCTATTCTGTAATCTTGATAATTAACAGAATCTTCACTTTGAATCTTTTCAGGAGCAATCTGTAATTCCCATTAAGGCAAAAGTATCTTTAGTTCCTCAAACATTTTTTTCCAAAGTATCTATGTGTGAATCGGATAGCAAAATGTCATCCATGTAATCGTAAATTATAGACTTAGGGAATTGCTTATGTATTATTTTCAGTGACTGACTTACAAAGTATTGACAAAGGCTGTGGCTATTGAGCATTCCCTGAGAGAGGACAGTCCACTGATACTTCCTAATAAGTAGGCACTGTGAATGCAAACTTTTCTCTTTCTTTTTTTTTTGTAAAGGTATAGTGAAGAAACAATCCTTTAATCAGTAACTATGGGAGGCCATTCCTTTGGTAACAGAGAGGGCAGAGGAATTCCAGATTTCAGAGGATCCCTAGGTTGAATAACCTTGTTGATAGCTCTAAAATCTGTCACCATTCTTCATTTTCCATATTTTTTCTTCACAAAAAATACAGGAGAATTCCAAGGGCTGGTAGATTCTTCTATATGCGAAGCATCTAATTGTTCTTATATCAGCTGTTCTAAAGCCTGCAACTTTTCCTCAGCTAAAGCCCATTGCTTTATCCATATTGACTTCTCAGTCAACCATTTTAGAGGCAGGGCCATTGGTATATCTGAAGGGTCATCAATTGTTTTTTGTTCTTGTACAGCCCGAATGGCCAGTTTAAATCATGCATAATATCTAATAATATTTTCCTCAGAAATATAAGCTTTAGAAGCAGCAGGAATATTAATCTAGGTATTCCATTGCTGCAATAGGTCACAATCCCATAAATTTACTGCAATATTGACTATATATGGCCTTAGTTTTCCTATTTGTCCTTCTGGCCCTCTATGCATTCAACCCATCTCATGCTTTGTCTTACCCGAAATAGGGTTCCAGTTCCCATGAATTGAACATTTACCTCCTGAAGAGACCAATTCGGATGCCAAGATTCTGGAGTCCACCTGTTCCTGTTATTCCTAGAAGAGGCATTATCCCAGGAAACCTGTTGTCTACAACCCTTTCTTATATGTACCATTCTACCACAATTAAAACATTTGGTATCTTGATGTCTTCTCTTACCATTGGAAATTGCTTCTGTTACCCGTGCTTCAGTGCCATAGTTAAATGTCTCGACATTCTTTGTATGCAAGATCCACTCCTCCAAGGGCACTGATCTGATCTTTAAAGGCCCCAGGATCCTTTTACACTCTATGTTGGCATCCTCATAAGCTAAAGGTTCAATTATTGTATGTCTAGCTTCTGGGTCAGTTATCCCTATTTGCATGGCCCCAGTTAGTCTTTGCAAAAAGTCACTAAAGTGTTCTCTTTGATCCTGTTTAACCCTGAGATATGATTCTACTCTATGTCCTGGGTCCTGAACCCTGTACCAAGCCTTTAAAGCTGTTGTGACACATACTGATAGGGTGTGATCATCATAAAGAGCTTGGTCCTGAGGATCAAAATAAATTCTGTCACCTAGAATTTGATCTAAGGAAATCTCAGTTTCTTTCACTCTTTCTTGTTGTTCTAAAATTCTAGCCTCCTCTTTAATAAGGTATCTCCAATGCAATTGTGGCCCACTTTCTAGGACAGCTGAGGTCAACTGAGAACAATCGTGGGATTTGGTTTTGTTACTGAAAGCCCAGGTTTTGACCATCTCTCTAACAAAGGATGAATGTAGTCCATAATTCACAATTGCTTATTTAATTTCCTTTAAATCACTCATACTTATGGGCTCCCACGTATGTTCCTTGATAACCTTAGGGTATTTGTAGTCAGCTACCTTTTCTGATGTTATTACTGGAAAGGCAGTTAGAACTCTGGGGAAGCTATCCTGGAGAGTTTTACATACTGAGGAAGTTAAATTTTGCCTTCCTACCTTTTGCTCCTGGTCATCAAAGTCGATAATTTTCTCAAATTTTTTCAAATCTGTTTTCAATTCTGCAAGGCCTGAATCTCCTGTCCAGTATTATGTTCTAATGCCCTCATTGAGGATTCTAAGGTATTAAGTCTATCCATTAGATATAATATCTCCTCCTTAGACATGATCTTCATGACATGTATATTAGCTTCTTGGAGGGACATTCTATCAATCAATTTGTCATACCCCTTCGACAGAGTTAGATTACTACACTCAACAGTGTAAATCCTTTCAAATAATGTTTCAGCACCCAATGTCATGGACTGGATTTTATGTACCAAATCAGTTGTCTCCCTTTCCAAAAATGCCAAATCTCCCTTAAATGAATGAATTTGTGTGCCAAATCAGTTGTTTTCTTCTCCAGGGTGCTGAGTCTCTCCTTAAATAGATTACTATCAGATTGTACCTTTTCCAAAAATATCTCAATTGACTGAGTCATATTAAACAAAGATTTAGTTTCCTCCTTGAGAACTCCAATATCTTTCTTGACAAGGTTGGTATCAGTCTGAATTGTTTTGGAAATTACCTCAGTCAACTGAAAAATGTCAGTTAAGATGGCCATGCCATTCCTTAGATGTTTCAACTTCTTTTCTAAGAATCCTGGATTCAGTCTGTAAAGACTGCATCATTTTCCTATTGTCAAACTATATTATGAAAAAACTACAAAATACAAGAAAAAAAGGTGAATCCTAGAAATAGCCTTGTAAGAGGGATGTCATAAGCATCTTGTAAAACCTCAGCCACGGTGTAAGTAAAAAGGCTATGAAAACCTTGAATGGTTATATTGTCTGACATATTGCCCTTTTAAAATCTTACCTGTGATTCAATTAGCAGGAGTAGGTAGAGTAACCGTTGCCTGCCAGTAGGTGGTGGGGTGCACCTGAATCCACTTGTTTGATATTAGATGGCTGAATGAGAAAGAAAAATATCTGAAAAATATACTCAAATCAAGAAATTAAATTCACAGACCATGTGCTGTGTGAGTTTCTTAGCCACACAAGACAGGTCTCCCATTCCGATAGCTACAGAACCAAAAAAAGGCAAAGGAATGGCCTTTGTCTGACGGTGGCGTGCATGGCAGGGAGCGGGGCTGGTGCTACGGAGGTGAATCTTAGAGCTGGAAAGGTGTCTGCAAATCTGATGCAAGTTTGCAGACTGGCCAGAGGGGAGACGAAGTGCGCAACAGTGGTGGGGAGGGTGGAGCAGGGGGCACGCAAAGATGGGGGTATCTATGCCCAAATGAATGCGGCATGGCCCCAACTGGCCAGAGCCATAAAGGGCTCTAGAAGCATCACATGGAGCCAAGTGTAGATGCTGGCGTAGTTGATCAGTACATTAAATAACCAGACCAGCTCAAAACAACAGACATAATTTAATAGTTTAAAAACGGGGAAAATCATGCTATCAGAGTAAAAGGTCCAAAGTCCAAACGGGTCAGATAAGCACCACACAGAGAGCACACACACCTACCTACTCCCATTTATCTACCTGGGCTCCAGGCGGCGACACCCTAGCCAGATGTGATTGACTGAGCTTGCCCATCATAAATCATGCTTCGTTCCATAAACATATTACATTCTCATTGTTCTTTTCATCAACTATTGTATTTTTATGTGTATTCTAAATGGTAATTTCTTAATCACGACAACTCGAGGTGACTTAAATATCGATCTTAGTTAGTAGTACTCTCATAGTGAACAGGAATAACCTTCTTTACTCAAATAGCAGAATGCATTGTTTCTACAGATATGTTCTTATAAAAGCCTGAATCCTCCCACAGGTGTCAGTTTTGCAAGTTAACAATGCAGGGATCCTCATCTTTCTATCTCCTTAGCAAAATGAATACCGAGAAAAAATATGACTCCATATCAAAACATGTACTATAAAACCAAAAATCATGTTCTCAGAAAGTGAAGCATAAATGTCTGAGACACACTTAAAAGAGTTCAATGTCTATGATGCACGGAAAGGGCTGTACTTGGCCCTGGTTGATGAAAGTGAAAACTGAATCAGCCATGCTCAAAATCAGTGGGGTGGATCCTAACATGACGGCATCAGTCTTACCACAAGTCCTTCAAAGAAGAATTACAGCGAAACTCTGTTGACATTTTTAAATCATAGAATGTAAAGGATCACTCCCAAACATGTTGTATATAGCCAGAATTTATTTAATCCCAATCAACGCACACACATGCATATATTCATGTGTGCACATATACATGCACATAGAGTAAAATGTAACTGGTGAAAATAAAGGCAGAAAACCATTAGAAAGTACTAGAAAAATGAATACACATTCATATCAAGCATATCACCTACAATGATTAAGGTGACTTAATTCCAGAGGTATAGGCTTGGTTCAACACATAGAATGCTATAAATATGATTAATCATACTATATAATTTAGGTAATAAAATCATCATTAATTCAGTATTTCAAGAAAAATTCTATGATAAAATGCCTCATACCTATGATAATATTCTGCAAGATAATATTAATGGAAGAACTATACTTCATGATATTAAAGTTGTCTCTGACAAACATAGTTTATTATTGCAAAAGGGGTGGCGGGCTGCATTCCCATCAGGACATATCCTACATGTAGAAAAATTGCAAAGAAACCCACTAAAATCTTGCAAAAAGACAGGGTGCCTACTCTCCCCACTCCTTTATAATGCCAAGTGGATGCATGACAGTGAGCAATACAGAAACTGAAGGACATTAAAACCATGTGCCTATGAAAAGAAAAATCTAAATTAACCCCATTGTCAGATGACATGATCTTATACCAAAGACATACCCAAATTGTTCCAGAACACATGTAGTAGAGTCAAAATTTCAGCAGCATGACAAGGAAAAGATCAGTTTCAAAAATTAAAAACCTTTCTATATACTACCAATAAAGCCACCTTAGAAAGAAATCATGAGTAAAATGTCATTTAAAATATCATCAAAGAAAATAATCTTGGATCAAACATAACCAAGAAAAACAAAGTAAACTTCCAATTTCAGAAGAACGTTTGAGAAAAAGTACTATAAATTGGAAAGCCTTTGAATAATTACAGAATGGTAGAATTGATATTATGGGAATGATCATCTTGAAAGAAACAATTCACAGATATAATACAATGACAAATTACAAAAAAAGAAAAGACATGACATTTTTCACAGAAAAAGGAATGTATGTGACTTCTAATTTTTTTATTTAACCTTAAAAGACTATAGATTCTTAAAGGAAATCTGGGATGAATAGGTCAACACAGGAGGCATTGTCATTTCAGTCTTTAAGGTATTTTATAGGTCTAGAGTATTAAAAAATAATTCTAGCTAACTACTCCGAACCAGTGATTAGATATATAGTACACATAACTGCCAGGATATCAGCTAATAATATCAACAGCAACAACAAAAATGACAACAGCAACATAACAACAATATCAAATCACACACAATTCTGTGCTAATGAACACAGAAAAGTGTATTCTTCACTACTCACAAAGCAAACTAGTGTTTTCAACATACTGAAACATCACACAAAACCACAATAAATCAGAACGCAGAAGTGTAAAGCATATTCCCAATAGATATATTAAAAAAAATCCCATACCTAAGGTTCAGGGAACATTGTGTAAGAGAGGGCACAAAGATAGAAGGAGCTAAAGGACCATGATGTTTGACATGAGATTCTATATCCTAGCAGTGTCAGAAGCTACCCCTGAAGAGTGTCATCGTTATGACTGCCTCAACAACAGCAGAACTAGAATGACAACAACAAGCATGCCAAAGTACCTGGGGAAATATCATGAGGCCTCACTCAGCCCTACAGAAAGCATACACATCCAACTAATTAACATAAAGTTTGGGATATATCATCTTTCAATAGAGGAGCAGAGTGATTGTTTATTCAATAACAAGTGGTCATCTTGTAAACACATAATTAACATTATATAGACTGAGAAGGTTATATTTATCTATTTGGAAAACAGAGGAATAAACATACACACATATATAAGTAAGAACAATTACTGAGAAAAGAAGCTGTGAATGTGGAATAGTACAAAGGGCATATGGTGATGTAATTCTAATCATAATCTTAAAATTTAGACAGAATAATAAAAACATGCAATCTGGTACAGGTACAAATATAGATGTATATTCCAATAGAATCAAGAAGACCCAAATAGAAATTCTCATTGCTATTGGCATATGGAGCTTAACAAAAGGCAAAACACCTACATTGGAGAAAAGACAGCATCTTCAAGGAATGCTGTTGAGAAAGCTGGGTTTCTATTTGCACTACAATAAAACTGGAACAAAACTATCACTTTTCACAAAAATTAGATACAAGGGGATCTAAGACCTTAATCTGAATCCAGAAAGTGTGTACACTTGAAGAAAACTTAATCAATACCTTGCAAGATATAGGTGTAAGTCAGGATTATCCAACGTGAGTTCCATTTGTCAAAAAATAGTGACCACATATTGATAACTGTGACCTCATAAAACTAAAAGTCTTCCATTATGTTATGGAAATAATGAATGATGCAAATATGTATCAATAGAGTTAGAAAGATCAATGGACATAGATGTATCTCACTCATTGTTTCTTCTATCAGTATTGATACTGACCATTATGTCAAGAAAGACTGTAGAAGAGTTCTTGAGAAAATAGTAGTAAATGAGTGATCCATTTGGTTTGAACATTCAACAAACACAAAAGCATGTGATCAATTTGAAATAAGAATATAAAGGGAATTTTTCACTTACTTTAATTTACTGATAACAGAAAAGAATACTACACGAAGACTAAAAGTGAATTTTCACTTCCCTAATAATTTTCCAATAGCTATATTTTAGAAATATTCGTATCTGAATTGTATGTTATTTTTTTTCTAAATTTGAAGCAAAGCATGTATTTAGAAGTGAGTAATTATCTAATCTCTTAAGCACAAGTAATAACCATATCATCATATTTTTCTATGTGAACAATTATAAATAAATCTTATATATCAGTAAGTTTTATTTAGGATTTTAAATTAATATAATATAGTATATATTTTGTTTTTATTATTAACTACAGTATTCAAAATAATAAAAATTCAAACATTAGAGAAAGCAAAGTAGCATATAAACAAATTGTGCTATCCTTATGCAGTTTAGGGAGTTATTTTTACTAGTCATATTAAAACTCTCTATGGTATGGTAAACTTCTTTGATCTTACAACATGGTGAGTGGTGGCAGGAGAATTATGATTTCAAGGTCTAACAGTGTGGGAGGAACTGAGGTCCTTGTGCTCAAAGAAAAGTACTAGGGATCTGAGATGTTATCCACACAGGGATTTTCTTTCAAAGATAATAATGAATAACCTGTTATTAGCCCACATGGCTTGGTCCTTGTGTGACCTCTGTATTATCTGTGTGACAGAGACTAGACCAGAGTCTCTCTGAGACCCTTTGAAGAAGGACACTTAAAAGAAATCCCACACTATCCCATAATTGGGAATAATAGAGGGTTATATATTTAGGAGTAGACTCACAGAGCACAATTCTCTGCTGGAATGGGGAACAGCAACTGAATACCACAGCCACAAAAAAAGGCCAGACACACATTTTATATTTACATAAATAGTATGAGGCCACACCCAAGTGGGCAAGTAAATTAGAAGCTGCTAATGATAGGATTTCCTACAATACTTCCCCCTTTTGTTTAAATAAGAGAGTTATAAGCTTAATACAAAATTATATACAATAATAACAAATAAGCAAGAATCACATGATAAATATTTCAATAATTATCCTATCCTAATGAGTTTAAGTCTTGTATAACAAATAACTTGGCCAAGTCATGAGAGGAAAGTAAATACAACTAGCTAGTCTTCAACCACATCAAAAATCTGGCAGGGAAATAATATTACTTGAATAAGCAGAAAGTGTAATCAAACAACTTCCAAAATGTGCAACAAATGACAGAGACAACTCGCTACCCAGGCAGTCACCTAAAGTCTCATTTTCAATGTTGGAGCAACCAACTTTGCCTAAGGCATATAATAACTTACAGACCATTTTCAGAGGCAATAATTTTTTCATAACTGTCTTACCTTGTCTTGGCAAGATTTGACATTCTTTCTTTCTTGTATCCTGCTTGTCCTGTCCGGACATTATGCATTTTTTCAGTAGCGAATGCATGGGTAGTTCCTTGCCCAAAGGCCAGTTTTGAGAAGAAGAAAACAAGCTCCAAGTTGAGTGCCTTTGGTCCTTAGGATTCTCTCGGTAATAGATCAGTGCTGTCAGGAGCAGTCATGTCTCACTTCAACAGAACCCTAACTTATTAGAATGCCATATTCTACAGATCTTTGAAGTGGTTGAAGATTACCTACCTACGCAGAATACAATCTTTATGTATCTAAAGAACAAGATTAGCTTAACTATAAGTTTAACAAACATAGATGACTATTGATATATAATTCTTATACCTATATAACTTAAAGACTAAGACTTCATAATAGAATATTATACAATAAATAATTGTGCAACAAATGAGGACAATGACCTCAATATATTAAAAAAATATAAATATCTTGATCAGAGGTAGAAATGTGCATTGCAATATGATAAATATATCCTAAAATTGTATTAATATACAAAAAATTAAGCAAAGTAGAGCATGCATGCATACAATAGGACAAAATAATTTTGCCTAGGTTTACCAATATTGTGGATGGAAATATTAACATATTCAATGTAATTTCAGTTTGCATCAATATATAAGAATCAATACCAATGTAAATTGCCTATAAATAATAGCTCACAAGTATTCACTCTTTTATTCACTAATATTATTAGTGTTAGTAAGCTCATACTAATGTATTATTAAATCCAACTCCCCCTTTTTTCAAAGAGATCCCTGAGCCTACTTAAATTCCCCTAAGCCCCAACCCTATACCAATTATAATCAACACCTAAATGTTGTCCCTAACTCTGAAGACAATCTTTGTTGAGAGAGGGGTTGTTGTCTTCTATAAATACTTCCAGCTGTAATGGGGATAATGTTCTTTCTATGGGATCCTGTGAAACTTAATGATGTTTAAGTTACAAGATTACTGTCTGATATAATTGAAAATAGTCTCCAAGTATTCAGCATGGTTTTTCTGAGCTTCCAATTTGGAGATCTGGCAAGAAAATTGTAAAAAATGTGAACCATTTCAGCTAACCAAGTTGAAATCATATTAACCAGCTGGTACCCAAAACAGGTCTTATAGTAGTGCTATCAGCAACATGACATTATATCAACCAGATGGAGTTGTTGTGGTGGGGCCCCATCTTCTTCCTGGAAACTTCAGAGATTTCTGCAGGAAAACTCATTGTTCATTGTGGAAAACTTCAACATTATTTATAAAGACATATACATACATACATACATACACACACACACATTCAATGAAAAGTGTGATAGAGACAAAATAGGTAGAAAGAAAAGTTCCTTTTTTTCTAAAGTCTTTTTTTCTTTCTGTCCCATATCATGGCACCTGACAAGAGACAGAAACTCTAAAATTTTATTTTAACTATATGTGTGGATTTAGATACGGACAGAGCCAATACTAAATTCCAAAACCAGCATTGGTTTTTAATTGAATCATGATTATTATTTTAGTTTATGTTTTGAGATTCTTACCCTCAGATGATATGTCCTCATAAGTAAGAATTCTCTTTGCTTTATGATCCTATCTGGATAATAATATTTTCTTCTTTATGCATATAGATGTCCAGGGTCTCTTGACCTTTTGAGGATGAGTATTTTCCCTCAAAGACAAGAACAGAACCCTGCCCCAACACTGACATGGTTTCCTTACCACCTGTATGGTTGTCACCATTGTGCATGTGTTGTCATTTCTCTTTGTCAAGAGGTTTCTCTCTTTTAAAGTGAATCTTTATTAATTTTGGTGGTATCCTTAGTATTTCTTCTCCTCTGAAAACAAGAGCAAAACCCCTTCCTCAATGGAGCACATCTCTTTGTTTCCATTGTGAAGTCAATACATCCTTGAAATACACTGGTCAATTTAATTCAGAAGACTTTTCTATTATCCAATGTCTCTCTGCTGTTGTCCATTTCTCATTACCATTATGAAAATTCAAGGTTAATAAAGAATTATGTAATTATTTCTAGGGGTATTTTCCATCCCCTTCTGTTTATTTAACATATCCTTTATAGTTCAGTTTGATCTTTCTATGAAGGCCTGACCTGTAAGATTCTGTGATATACCTGTAATATGTTTAATAATATAGTAAGCATAAACTGTTTCATTTTTAGAGCTAAATACTGGACCATTATCTGTCTTTATTTGTGCAAATATACCCATAATGTCCATAACTTCCAATAAATGTGTGATTACTGAATCAACCTTTTCTGAGCTTAAACCAGTTATGCATTGAAAATCTGAAAACTTGTCTATGGTGTGATGCACATATTTTAATTTACCAAATTCTGTAAATTTGAACACATCCCTCTGCAAGGTCTCATTTTTGAGCACCCTTAGGTTTACTCCCTACAGTCAATGGTGTTTGGTTATAGAAAGAATAAAACGAACATCTATTTATAATCTCCTTAGCTTGTTACCATGTAATAGAAAACTCTTTCTTTAAATATTTGCTTTTGACAAGATGATTTTAAAGAATTCTGAGGCCTGAAATATGCTTCCAATCAATAATTGATCAACTTCTGCATTACCTTGTGCTAGAGGACCTGGCTGACCCACATGGGGTCAGATGTGTGTTTTGTATTTGGGACAGAGCCTATTCCTGTTTATACTTTGGATCTGTATGAATAATGAAGTCAATTCTGTACCATCTGGTATAAATTCAGCAGTTTCAATATCCAAAACAACTATTTCTGCATATTGTGAATCAGTAACTATATTAAGAGGTTTATAAAATCCTTTAACCATTAAAATAGCATATAATTTTGCCTACTTGACAGAGTTATAAGAACTTTGATCCACTTTACTTAATTCTTCTGATTTGTAACATGTCTTTCCTGATTTATTTGTATCAGTAAAGAATGGACAGGCTCCAGTTATTTGTGTGTCCCATACAGTGCAGGGAAGGATCCAAGTAGTTCTCATTATAAGGTTAATTCTATCACTTTTAGTATAATTGCTATTAATCGCTCATAAGATATTAGCACAAGTTCTTTGTAAAGGTTCATTGTTTTCTCATACTTTTTTTTCTTTCATCAGTAGTAAAATGCACTATAATCTCTACTGGGTCTATACCTGTTAATTGACAAAGTTTCAATTTAACTTTTAAAATTAATTCAGAGACTTTTTCCACATGAGTTTTTTTTAAATTTTTTTACCTGTTTATGTGGTAGAAGATCCAGTCTAAGATAAAATCATCCCTCTGCATTATAATTCTTGTAAGAGAAATTCTGAAAGGCTGTATGACTAGAATACAATTAAGATTTGGATTCACCCTATCCAAATGTGCCTCCTGCAATTTCTTCTCAACTATTGTCAATTCCTTTTCTCCTTCAGCTGTTAATTCTCTAGGATTATTCAAGTCTTTATCACCATCTAAGATTTTGTTTAAATGAATTTTAGATCAGGTTTTATCCAGGCTGTCAGTTGTAGCCTGTAAATGTCTCCTAACAATCTTTGAAAGTCTTTAAGAGTCCACACCTGGTCTCCCTTAATTTGTGCCTTTGTGTTCTAATTTTCTGTAAAGGTATTTTATAACCTAGGTAATTGACAGAATCTGCTGTCTGTATTTTTTCAGCAGCAATATATCATCCCCATTTAGGCTAAACTTTCTTTACTTCTACAGCAGGAAGAAATTTAGAGAGAAATAACTGTGCTCATATTCCCAAATATTATTTATAAATGCTCTTTTACATTTAAAGGGGAAAATGATATACATTTGAATAATTTGCATTGGTATGGATTTTAAGGTCAATTTTGTTATATGTATATGTATTTCTGCTCTTGATTAAGGCATTGTGATTGTGTAGTTCATTTAAAAATGTAATGTATAATTAGGAAATACAGGTTGTTAATGGACAATCATCAATAATAGTCAAGCTTGTAGTCATGTTAGTTAGATTTTCTAGATATATAGAGATATACTTCAGTTAGACAGGCATTCTTCATATCTTTCAAAGACTACAGAATATGGCATTTTACTATTTTTTAAAGTAATTTTATTAAATTATAAAAGCTTCCATTTCCGCCCCTGTTCCCAATACCCTTCCACTCCCCCCACTCCCTCTCCTCCTCCCTCTTCATCCCTTAGGGCAGTCAGGGTTTCCTGCCCTGTGGGAAGTTCAAGTTTCTCCCCTCTCCCTCCAGGTCCAGGAAGGTGAGTATCCAAACAGACTGGATCCCCAAAATCCAGTATATGCAGAGGAAACAAGTCCCAGTGTCATAGTCAATGGCTCTTCAGAAAGACTTCGGGCCAGCAACATTCAGAGAATCCGGCCAAATTCCGAGAATCTGGTTAGATCACGTCCTCGTTCAGTCCCAGTCCAACTGGCCTTGGTAAACTCTCACTAGATCCGTCCCCTTGTATCAGTGGGTGATAGCATCCCTCGCAGTCCTGATTTCCTTTTTCAGGTTCTTCCTCCTTCTCCTCCTCATTTGGACCTTGGGGGGCTCAGTCTGGTGCTCCAATGTGGGTCTCCGTCTGTATCGCCATCCATTGTCAGATGAAGGTTCCCTCTGATCTTGCTTTCCTTGCTCATGTTCTCTTTCCTTCTGCTCCTCATTTGGACCTTGGGAGGCTCAGTCCGATGCTCCAATGTGGGTCTCTGTCTGTATCGCCGTCCTTCGCCAGATGAAGGATCTATGGTGATAAGCAAAATATTCATCAGTATGGTTATGGGCCAAGGCCGGTTCAGGTACCCTCTCCTCTGTCAAAAAAACAATCTGGGGAACTCTCCTTGGACCTGGGATCCCATGTATAATCAAATCTCCTGTAAACCCTAAAATGACTCCCTTAGTTGAAATATATTCTTCCCTGATCCCATATTCATCCTTCCTCCCTCCCCCCATCCCAGGCGACCGAGCTTTTCCCATTCCTCCCCTATTCCCATCTCTCTAACCCTCTCCCCTTCCAACAACCCTCCCACCCCCCATGCACCCGAGGTTACCTGGGACTCTTGTCTATTTCCTACCTCCTGGCAAATAGCTAAATAATCTTCATCAGGTTCATCTTCTTATTTAGCTTCTCTAGGATCACGAATAATAGGCTCAAAGACCTTTAATTATGGTTAGAATCCACTTATGAGTGAATACATACCGTGTTCACCTCCCCTGCTCTTGGATTGGGAGAATCAACATAGTAAAAATGGCAATTCTACCAAAAGCAATCTATAGACTCAATGCAATCCCCATCAAAATCCCATCAAACTTCTTCATAGACATTGAGGGAAGAATAATCAAGTTTATATGGCAAAACAAAAAACCCAGGATATCCAAAACAATCTTATACAATAAAAGAACTTCTGGAGGCATTACCATTCCTGACTTCAAACTCTATTACAGAGCTACAGTATTGAAAACAGCTTGGTATTGACATAAGAACAGAGAAGTCGACCTATGGAATCGAATAGAAGACCCAGATATTAACCCACAAACCTATGAACTCCTAATTTTCGACAAGGGAGCTAAAGGTATACAATGGAAGAAGGAAAGCATCTTTAACAAATGGTGCTGGCATAACTGGATGTCAACCTGTAAAAGAATGAAAGTAGATCCATATCTATCACCATGCACAAAAATCAAGTCCAAATGGATTAAAGACATCAACATTAATCCGTCCACTTTGAACCTGATAGAAGAGAAAGTGGGAAGTAGTCTACAAGATATAGGCACAGGAGGCCACTTTTTAAGTAGGACCCCAGCAGCACAGACAATAAGAGAAACAATGAATAAATGGGACCTGCTGAAACTGAGAAGCTTCTGTAAAGCAAAGGACACTGTCAGTAAGACAAAAAGGCTGCCTTCTGACTGGGAGAAGATCTTCACCAACCCCTCATCAGACAAAGGTCTGATCTCCAAAATATAAAAAGAACTCAAGAAACTAGACACTAAAACTCTAATTAACCCAATTAAAAAAATGGGGTACTGAACTGAACAGAGAATTCACAACAGATGAACTTCGAATGGCCAGAAGACACTTAAGGTCGTGCTCAACCTCTTTAGCGATCAGGGAAATGCAAATCAAAACCACTTTGAGATATCATCTTTCACCTGTCAGAATAGCTAAAGTCAAAAACACCAATGATAGCCTATGTTGGAGAGGATGTGGAGAGAGGGGAACTCTCATCCATTGTTGGTGGGAATGCAAACTTGTGCAGCCACTGTGGAAATCAGTGTGGCGGTTTCTCAGGAAACTGGGAGTCAACCTCCCTGAGGACCCAGCAATTCCACTCTTGGGAATATACCCTAGAGATTCCCTAACATACTACAAAAGCATGTGTTCTACTATGATCATAGCAGCACTATTTGTAATAGCCAGAACCTGGAAACAGCCTAGGTGCCCCTCAATAGAAGAATGGTTAAAAAAAGTGTGGAACATATACACATTAGAGTTTTACTCAGCGGTAAAAGAATGTGGCATTTTAAATGTTTTAATAAATTAGGACTTTTCATGACATTGAGACTCATCTGCTCCTGGCAACACCTAGCTACTTCCTGAGGAAGATGGGCATCGAAGAGACTCCTTATGGAGTTTGATAGCCATTTGGGCAAGAAACTGCTTTTGCCTGGACAGATGCATAGACTGGACACAAAGAACACACAGAAAGAGAACTGATGAACTTGCCTAAAGGTGAGGTGGTCTTTTGGCGTTCCTGATTCATGAAAGAGTCTGGGAGACATTCTGCAGGACATAGCAGATAGTGACTGAACTGCCTTTGAAATGTCCTGCTTCATGGAAATGTCTTCTGGAAACTATGGGACTGTAGGCTGAAGATCGATGCCCCAATGATACAAACAACTTTGGGTGACTGTTCAGGCAGCGAGATGTCTCTGTCATTTCTAAAGTCTGGAAGTGACTTATTTCTTGTATACTCAAGTAGTATTATTTTTCTGGAGTCTTTGATGAAGTTGAAGAATAAATAGATAGTTATAGTTTTCCTTAGTTATGATAAAAGATAATGTAGATATAAATATTGTAACTGCAATTCTTGCTTGATAACTGTTTTGTTATATGTGATTTTACTGTGTTAAAGTGAAAACCTTTCTTTTTTGTTTAAACAGAAAAAGGGGAAATGATTTAGGATCATCATCTGTCTATGTGCTACTTTAATTGGTTAATAAAGAGACTGTCTTGGCCTTTGATAGGACAGCAGCTTCGATAGGCAGAATAGACAGAACAGAATGCTGGGAGAAGGAAGCAGAGCCATGCAGATGCCGTGAAGCCAGCCACCACGTCAGACATGCTGAATCTTTCCCAATAAGACATCACCTCGTGGTGCTTTACAGATTAATAGAAATAGGTTAATCAAGATGTGAGAATTAGCCAATAAGAGGCTAGAACTAATGGGCCAGCCAGTGCTTAAATGAATACAGTTTCCGAGTAATTATTTCAGGTGTAAACTAGCCTGGGAGCCAGGATCCTGGCGGGAACACAACACACCGCTCCTTTTGCAACATACTTCTATAAACATTTTTTATAAAGTATCTGCATTTGAATCAGTTAACAAAACATCATGCATGTAATGGTAAATTATAGACCTAGGAATTTGCTTGCATTTTATTTCCAATGGCTGATTGACAAATTATTGACAAAGAGCGGAGCTATTGAGCATTACCTTTAGGAGAATGATCAATTGATATCACTTAGTAGGCTGAGAATTATAAGTAGGCAATGTGAAGGCAAATTTTTCTCTATCCTTTTTTTGTAAATGCTTAGTGAAGAATCAATCTTTCAAATCAATAAGAGGCCATTCTTTAGGTAATAGAGAGAGCAGCTGAATTTCATATTGTACAGGGCCCACAAGTTGAATCACCTTATTGAAAGTTCTTAGATATGTCACCATTTGCCATTTACCAGATTTTTTTAACAACAAAGAAAAGAGAATTCCAAGGGCTAGTTGACTCTTAAGTATGGTGAACATTTAATTGCTCTTGTACCAGTTTTTCTAAAACTTGCAGGTTTTCTTGAGTTAGAGTCCATTGTTTAACCCATATTGGTTTCTCAGTTAACCATTTTAAAGGTAAGGCTCTTGGTACCTCTAAAATTTGCTAGTTGCTTTGTGTTTTTATACAGTCTGGATGGTTGGAGACCTTTATATATAGTAGCTTAAAATATTGCTCCCAGAATTATGAGTTCCTGGGACTGCCAGAATATTAATCTGGGTATTCCATTGCTGTAGCAGGTCATGACCATAAATTTACTGCAATATTAGTTCAACTATGTTCATAGCAGCACTATTTGTAATAGCCAGAACCTGGAGGCAACCTAGGTGCCCCTCAATAGAAGAATGGTTAAAAAAGGTTTGGAACATATATACATTAGAGTTTTACTCAGCAGTTAAAAGCAATGACATCTTGAATTTTGCATGCAAATGGATGGAAATAGAAAACGCTTTATTGAGTGAGTTAACCCAGACCCAAAAAGAGGAATATGGTATGTATTCACTCATAAGTGGATTCTAGCCATAATTAACGGTCTTTGAGCCTTTTATTCGTGATCCTAGAGAAGATAAATAAGAAAATGAACCTGAAAAAAATCATGTAGTTATCCTCCTGGAGATTGGAAGTAGACAAGAGTGCCAGGCAACCTCGGGTGCATGGGAGGGTGGGGGGGTTATTGGAAGAGGAGAAGGTTAGAGAGAAGGGAGTAGGGGAGGAATGGGGAAAGCTTGGGGGATTGGTATGCGGGGAGGGAGGAAGGATGGATATGGAATCAGGGAAGTATATATCTCAACTAAGGGAGTCATTTTAGGGTTTAGAAGAGACTTGATTATAAAGGGGATCCCAGGTCCAAGGAGAGATTCCACAGATTGTTCTCTGGACAAAGGAGAGGGTGCCTGAACCGGCCTTGGCCCATAACCATACTCATGAATATTTTGTATATCACCATAGAACCTTCATCTTGCGATGGATGGAGATAGAGACAGAGATCCACATTGGAACACTGGACTTAACTCCCTAGGTCCAAACTAGAAGCAGAAGGAAAGAGAACATGAGCAAAGAAGGCAAGACCAGAGGGAACCTTCACCTGTTGATGGATGGAGATTGAGACAGAGACCCACATTGGAGCACTGGACTGAGCCCCCAAGGTCTAAAGAGAAGCAGAAGGAGGGAGAACATGCGCAAGAAAGGCAGGACCATAGTTGAACAAATGTTTTTGTGGTATGATAGGGCATCTCTTGGGTATATTCCCAATAGTGGAATTGCTGGGTCTTGAGGGAAGTTGACTCCCAGTTTCCTGAGAAACCGCCACACTGATTTCCACAGTGGCTGCACAAGTTTGCATTCCCACCAACAATGGATGAGAGTTCCCCTCTCTCTACATCCTCTTCATCATAGGCTATCATTGGTGTTTTTGACTTTAGTTAATCTGACCGGTGTAAAATGGTATCTCATAGTTGTCTTGATTTGCATTTCCCTGATAGCTAAGGATGTTGAGCATGACCTTAAGTGTCTTCTGGCCATTCGAAGTTCTTCTGTTGAGAATTCTCTGTTCAGATCAACACCCAATTTTTTTATTGGGTTAATTAGAGTTTTAGTGTCTAGTTTATTAAGTTCTTTATATATTTTAGAGATCAGGCCTTTGTCTGATGAGGGGTTGGAGAAGATCTTCTCCCAGTCAAAAGGTAGCCTTTTTGTCTTACTGATGGTGTCCTTTGCTTTACAGAAGTTTCTCAGTTTCAGGAGGTCCCATTTATTCATTGATTCTCTTATTGTCTGTGATACTGGGGTTCTACCTAGGAAATGGTCTCCTGTGCCTATGTCTTGTAGACTACTTCCCACTTTCTCTTCTATCTGGTTCAAAGTGGTCAGATTAATGTTGAGGTCTTTATTTGGACTTTATTTTTGTGCATGGTGATAGATATGGATCTACTTTCATTCTTCTACAGGTTGACATCCAGTTATGCCAGCACCATTTGTTAAAGATGTTTTCCTTCTTCCATTGCATACCTTTACCCCCCTTGTCGAAAATAAAGTGTTTATAGGTTTGTGGGTTAATATCTGATTCTTCTATTCGATGCCATAGGTCGACTTCTCTGTTCTTATGCCAATATCAAGCTTATATAACCTATAAAGACCCAAGTATCATTTTACATTCTAAGTAAGCATTTTCAAAAGTCTGATATTCAATAAATATTCATCTATCACCTAGGTCTGCTCCTCCTGTTTGAACAGCATTAGTTAATCTTTGCAAAATGTCACTAAAGTGTTCTCTCTGTCTCTTTTTAAACCATAGTGTATTATTCAATTAATTTTCCTAGTTCTTGAATCCTGTACTAAGCATTTAAGTCTGCTTTGTGGCATAGGGACAAGATTTGTTCATTGTAAATAGTTTGAACCTTTGGGTCAGCATAAGTGCCCTAACTTAGAATTTGATCTTGTGAAATCTCAAGTCCCTTTGCTTTTCCCTGTTCTAAAATTTTAGCCTCTTCCCTGAAATAACATTCAAATACCAATGGGGCCCATATTCCAGGACTGCTAAAACTAACTGAAGCCAGTTATGTGGTGTCACCTTAATGCTTTATCATCTCCCTAACAAATGTGGAATGCAATCCAGAAGTCATAACAGCTTGCTTATTTTATATTACAATTTTCATTTCTATAGGTATCCATCTACCTTCTTTGGATCCTTTTGGACCTTTAGAACTTGATGTTTCATTTGAGTATATTACAGGGTAGGAAGTTAAAATCCTGGGTAAGTTATCTCTGTCAGCTGCTGGTGATGTTGAATCCTGTCCTTGTGCCTTCTTTCCCTGTTCTTCAGCTCTAAAAATTTCCTCAATTATTTTAAATCTTTTTACTGTTATCTTTTGTAAAGTCTAAGTCTCATGGCCTGTATATATTGATAGTGATTTCATAGAGGCCCCTAATATTTGATCCTCATTCTCCACATGTGATTCCAAGGTGTGAAGTTTTTTTTAAAGATATCACCTATTTCTTGAATATTATTTTCATAATGTGTGAAATGATATCCTGAAGAGATACTCTACCTGCTAACCTACTATAACTTTTTAACAAATTTTATATGTTAAATTCAACTGTATGAATTCTTTTAGATAATTTCTCAAAACCCTTAGACGTGGATTCAATTTTGTTATTCAAATTATGGTTACCCTTTTCGATAGCATTAATTTTTTAGGTAACTTTTGATTGTCAATGGTATTAATCCTGTTAACTAGCTGTACATTCTTAGTCTGTAAGACTGTATTATTTCTAAAAGTGCCTCATTCTTGGCTCTGTTATCAAAACATTTTCTTAAGGATATAATATGAAGAAAACATTGAGTTCCAATATCCAATAAATGGATGTATCATCATAACCAAATAAGGTTTGTAAAATACAATCCATAGTACTAGCAAAAAAGTTACTAAAAAATTCAATGTTAATGTAGTTTTCCATATTGATTTATTAATTGCCAGTTATGAGATCCAGTAAATTTATTTAGATGTAATAATCTTTATTGTCCAGTATGTGTTGTGGTTGCAGTCATGACTGGCAGAAATGCAACAGGTGGCAACAGGAATGGTCCTGAGCCACTTTATTTTCCTGCCTTGGTGCTGGTAAATAGTGAGAAATATGCTTTGCTTGATAAATTAAAAGCAATTGAATCGATTTTGTACATGGTGAAAGAAGCCCAGGATTCATGAGCAGGAAGCACATACTGGAAGGTGCACAAGAGACACCACGTGGCCAGGAATGCAGTAGTAGGGGAGAATGATGTTCAGTAGCTTTGGAAAATTTCAAGTTGCTACATGCAGTTAACTCTGCTGTGACAGGGGTTTTTAAAATACTGCTTAGGTAAATGCAAGCCAACCAGGCAGGATTGGGAAACTTTCTAGGCTTTGGACTGGTTAGGTGTTTAGGCCATCCACCCCATAGGTGTGGAGTCTGAATCCATATGGAGTACCAGACGATGAACAACGCTTAAAAGAAATCCCACAGTAACTCAGAATTGAGAATAATAGATGCTTATTTATTTAGAGGTAGACTCACAGATCACAATTCTCTGCTGGACAGAGGAACAGCAACTGAATCCCACAGCCAGAAACGAGGTTGCACATGTGGTTTATGTTGGTATAATGGTATAAGAGGCCATGCCCAAGTGGGTGGGTAGCTTGAAGGCTACTGGCAGTAGGATTTCCTGCAGCAACCTTTATTGTGATGTTTTTTATCTCATCAATCTATAGAACCTAACTTAGTGGAAGGTGTTGCATATAGAATTACATGCTATTCTCATGGTACTGAGGGATTTTAAAGAACCTCTTAATATAGTTACTGATAAGCAATATACAGAATGAGTTGTTTTGAATATTGAAACTATTGAATTTATACCAGATGATACAGAATTGAGTTCATTATTCATACAGTTTCAAGATATAAATAGGAATAGGCTTTGTCCCTATTACATAACACCAAATCTGATCCCATATGGGCTGACAAGGTCCTCTAGCACAAAGTAATACAGAAATTGATCAATTATTGATTGGAAGCATGTTTTAGGCCTCAGAATTTCATAAAAAAACATCATGTCAATAACAAGGTTTAAAGAACGAGTTTATAAAGAGATGTGCTATATGCTCATCTCTTTATAAAGGTTTATAAAGAGTTTATAAAGAGATGCATTACATGCTCTTCCTATAACCAAACACTAGTGCCTGCAGGGAGAAATCCAAAGGGCACTCAAGGAATGAGATCTGGCAGATGAATGTGTTTCACTTTACAGTATTTGGTAAATTCAACTGGACAGAACCATAAGGGCTTTGTTCCACCTTACTTAATTCTTCTTATTTGTAACCTGCCTTTCCTGATTTAATTGCATTAGTATAGAATGTACAGGTTCCAGTAATTAGTGTGTCACATACAATTTGGAGAAGAATCCAAGAAGTTCCCTTTATAAGGTTAAGTCTATCACTGTTGGAATAATTGCTATTTGTTTCTCCCAAAAATTAGCACAAGCTCTTTGCCATTGTTAATTTTCTTCCCACAACGTTTGTATTTCATCAGTAGTAAAAGGAACAATAATCTCTGCTGGGTCTATACTTGTTAATTGAAAAAAACCTCAATTAATCCTTTATAATTAATTTAGAAACTTTTTAACTTGGTTTATGTGGTAAAAAGATCCATTCAAAGATAACATCGTCCCTCTGCATTAAAATTCATCTAGGAGAAATTCTGAAAGTCAATATGACTAGAATACAAATAAGATTTTTTTCATCCTATCCACAGGTGCCTCCTGTAATTTCTACTCAACAATTCTTAGTTCCATTTTGACCTCAGCTGTTAATTCTCTGGGATGATTCAAGTCTTCATCACCATCTAAGGTTTTGTTTAAATAAGTTATAAGATCTGGTTTTATCCCAACATTCATTTGTAGACAGGAAATGTCTCCTAGCAATCTTTGAAAGTCATTAAGAGTCTGCAACTTGTCTCTCCTACTTTGTGCATTTGTGTTCTAATTTTCTGTAAACTTATTTTATAACCTATGTAATTTACAAAGTCTCTTCTCTGTATTTTTTCAGGAGCAATCTGTAATCCCCATTTAGGCAAAACTTTCTTTACTTCTTCAAACATTCTTTCTAAAGTATCTGTATTTGAATCAGATCACAAAATATCATCCATGTAATGGTAGATTATAGACTTAGGAATTTGTTTACATTTCATTTCCAATGGCATACTGAAAAAATATTTACACAGAATGTGACAATTGAGTATTCCCTGTGGGAGAATATTCCATTGATATCTTCTAGTAGACTGAGAATTATAAGTAGGCATGTAAAGGCAAATTTTTCTCTATCCTTTTCTTTTTTTATTAAAAATTTCCAACTCCTTCCCACCTCCAATTTCTCTCCCCCTCCCTCTCCCCCTATTTCCCTTCCCCCTCCATCTCCAATCCTAACAGCAGTCATGGTTCCCTGCCCTGTAGGAAGTCCAAGGTCCTCCCCCCTCCATACAGGTCTAGGAAGGTGAGCAACCAAACAAACCATGTTCCCACAAAGCCAGACAACACAGTAGAATCAACACCCAGTGCCATTGTATTTTGCTTCTCAGTCAACCCTCATTGACAGCCACATTCAGAGAGTCCTGTTTTGTCACAATCGCCATCATTCCCAATCCAGCTGATGTTGGTGAACTCCCATTACTTCAGTTCCACCATCTCAGTGGGTGGATGCATCCCCCGTGGTCCTGACTTCCTTACTCATGTACTCCCTCCTTCTGATCCTCATTTGGATCTTGGGAGCTCAGTCCAGTGCTCCAATGTGGGTCTCTGTCTCTATCTCCATCCATCGCCAGATGAAAGTTCTATGGTGATATGCAAGATATTCATCAGTGTGGCTTTGGGACAAGGTCAGTTCAGAGGCACCCTCTCCTCGGCTGCACAAGGAACAAGCTGTGGGTATCTCTTTGGACCTGTGAACCCCTCTAGAGTCAAGTCTTTTTCAAACCCTAAAATAGCTCCCTTAATTAAGATATCTACTTCCCTGCTCCCATATTCACCCTTCTACCATTCTAACAATCCCATTCCCCCAATCTTTCCCCAATCCTCTCCTTCTCTTTCCCCATCTCCCCTTACACGCACCCCACCCCACACCCGTGGGCCCAACTTTTGCCTAACAATCCTGTCTACTTCCAATATGCAGGAGGAAAACTATATGATTTTCTTTGGGTTCACCTTCCTATTAAACTTCTCTAGGATCACGAATAAAAGTCTCAAAGACCGTTAATTATGGCTAGAATCCACATATGAGTGAATACATACCATATTCCTCTTTTTGGGTCTGGGTTACCTCACTCAGTAAAGCGTTTTCTATTTCCATCCATTTGCATGCAAAATTTAAAATGTCATTGTTTTTAACCGCTGAGTAAAACTCTAATGTGTATATGTTCCACACCTTCTTTTTCCATTCTTCTATTGAGGGGCACCTAGGTTGTTTCCAGGTTCTGGCTATTACAAATAGTGTTGCTACAAACATAGTTGAGCAAATGCTTTTGGAGTATGATTGGGCATTGCATGGGTATATTCTCAAAAGTGGAATTGCTGGGTCCTGAGGGAGGTTGACTTCCAGTTTCCAAAGTATCTTGGGGTAACTATAACCGAGGAAGTGAAAGATCTATTTGACAAGAACTTTAAGGCTTTGAAGAAAGAAATTGAAGAGGATACCAGAAAATGGAAAGATCTCCCATGCTCTTCGATTGGGAGAATCAACATAGTAAAAATTGCAATTCTACCAAAAGCAATCTATAAATTCAAAGCAATCCCCATCAAAATCCCAACAAAATTCTTCACAGACCTTGAGAGAACAATAGTCAACATTATATGGAAAAACAAAAAACCCAGGATAGCCAAAACAATTGTATACAATAAAAGTACTCCCAGAGGCATTACCATCCCTGACATCAAGCTCTATTACAGAGCTACAGTAATGAAAACTGCTTGGTATTGGCACAAAAACAGAGATGTTGACCAATGGACAAATCAAAGACCCAGATATTAATCCACAAACCTATGAACACCTGATTTTCAACTATGGAGCTAAAATTATACAATGGGAGAAGGAAAGCATCTTTAACAAATGGTGCTGGCATAACTGCATGTCAACCTGTAGAAGAAGGAAAATAGATTCATATCTATTACCATGCACAAAACTCAAGTCCAAATGGATTAAAGACCTCAGTATTAATCTGACCACACTGAACCTGATAGAACAGAAAGTTGGAAGTAGTCTACAACACATGGGCACAGGAGACCACTCTCTATCCTTTTCTTATTAAGGTATAGTAAAGTAACAATCTTTTAAATCAATAACTATAAGAGGCCATCCTTTTGTTAATAGAATTGACAGAAAAATTCCAGATTGTATAGGACCCATTGGTTGAATTACCTTATTCAAGGCTCTTAGATCACTCACCATTCTCCATTTACTAGATTTATTTTTAACAAAAAATACAGAATTTCAATGGCTGGTTTATTCTTCAATATGGTGAGCATCTAGTTGCTCTTGTACCAGATATTCTAAAGCCTGCAGCTTTTCTTCAGTTGGAGGCCATTGTTTGACCAATATTCGTTTCTCAGTTAACCATTTTAAATATAGGGCTGTTTACCAACCTCTAAACCTCTAAAGGTTTGCTAATTGCTTTGTGTTCTTATACAGCATAAATGGCTTATAATCTTTGTGTATAGTACCTTATAATATCCTTCCTAGAATTATGAGTTCCTGGGAACTCCACGAATGTTAATCTGGGTATTCCATTCTTGTAGGAGATCACAACGTCATAAATTTTCTGCAATATTGGCCACATATTGCCTCAGCTTCCCTCTCTGACCTTCTGGTCTTATGCAGTTAAACTATCTGAAGCTTTGTTTTACTTGAAATATGGTTTCAATACCTAGTAATTGAACATCTGCCTCCTGATGAGGCCAGATTAGATGCCAAGGTTCTGGAATAATGATATTCATGTCCACACCTGTCTCCATCAAACCAACAATTACAGTTTGTACACACTCTTGCTTTGACCTTTGATCATTTATAGAAGTCTGCCAGAATATATGTTTCCCATTTCCTATTAGAATTTTTGATTTTTACTCCATGCTTATTCCATCATCCAGAATAATATGATTTTTTATAGAAGGCTCTGGATTTTTTAAATTTTCCTGATAAGACACATCCTCCACAGTGACTGGGAATGCATGGACCAATTTTGGCTTGGTGGCCTGTGGCATGCTTCTTAAGGAGTTTCCCAGTGATGACAGGTTTCCTTGTCTATCTTTTGTTGATCTACATTCATTGGTTCAATGTTGGCATTTGCCACACCTTCTACATTTACCTGAAGGCTGAATCCTCCTATTTTTGCTATTCCCAGAGGAGATAGCAATCCTAAAAATTCCTTGTGTACAATCTCTTCTCAGATATCCTGTTCTACCACAATTAAAATATTTGGCATTTTTATATCTCATCATTCCTTTAAAAATTGCTTTTCCTGCCCAAGAATCAGTATAACAGTCAAATGTCACAATATTCATTGTATGCAGAGTACATTCATACATAGGTACTGATCTAACCTATAAAGACCCAAGTATCTTTTTTGCATTCTAAGTAGACATTTTCAGAAGTACATTCAGAAGTAGACATTTTCAATAAGTACTCATCTAGCATTTGGGTATACTACTCTTATTTGTTCAGCCTTAGTTAATCTTTATAAAAAGTCACTAAAGAGTTCTCTCTGACCCTGTTTAATCATGTGTATGATTCAATTCATTTTCCTAGTTCTTGAATTCTGTCCTAAACATTTAAGGCTGCTTTGTGGTATAGGAACAAGATTTGTTCATTGTAAATAGTTAGAACCTGTGGGTCAACATAAGTGCCCTCACTTAGAATTTGATCTTGGGAACTCTCAAGTCCCTTTGCTTTTCCCTGTTGTTCTAAAATTTTAGCCTCTTCCCTGAAATAACATTCAAACATTAATGGGGCTCACCTTCCAGGACTGCTAAAACTAACTGAGGCCAGTTATGTGGTGTCACCTCAATGCTTTATCATCTCCCTAACAAATGTGGAATGCAAGTCATAAGTTACAACAACTTGTTTAATTTATTTTACATCATTCATTCCTATAGGTATCCATCTACCTTCTTTGGATCCTTTTCGGCCTTTAGAACTTGATGCTTTGTCTGAGTAGATTACAGGGTAGGAAGCTAAAACCCTGGGTAAATCATCTCTGACAGCTACTGGTGATGTTGAATCCTGTCCTTGTGCATTCTTTCCCTGTTCATCAGCTCCAGTAATTTCCTGAATCATTTCAAATCATTTTGCTATTGTCTTTTGTAAAGTCTGAGTCTCATGGCCTGTATATATTTCTAGTTATTTCATTGAGACACCTAGCCTCTGCTCTTCATTCTGCACATGTGATTCCAAGGTCTGGTGTTTCTCCTTTAAAGATAATACCTGATCCTTAGACAGTATTTGGATAGCATGCAGATTGCCATCCTGGAGCGGTACTCTATATGCTATCCTATCATAAGTTTTTAAACAAATTTTACTTGTTAAATTCAACAATATGAATTTTTCAGATAATTTCTCAGTACCCATAGACATGGATTCAGTTTTGTCAGTCAAATTATGGTTACCCTTTACAATAGTATTAATTTTTTTCAAGTAACTTTGGAGTTTGTATGGTATTAATCCTGTCAATTAGCTGTTTATTATTAGTCTGTAAAGACAGTATCATTTATGAAAGTGCCTCATTCTTGGCTCTGTTATCAAACCATTTTCTTAAGTATATAATATGAAGAAAAATACTGAGTCCCAATATCCAATAAATGGATGTATCACCATAACCATATAAGCCTTGCAGAATACAATCCATAGTACTAGCCAAAAGTTACTAAAAGTTTCAATGTTAATGTAGTTTACCATATTGATTTATTTATTACCTGTTATGAGATCTGGTAAATTGTTTTAGGGGTAATAATTTTTATTGTGGTTGCAGAATAGTGATAGCTGTGATGCAATAGGTGGTGACAGGAATGGTCCTGAACCACTTTATTTTCCTGCCTTGGTACTGTTTAAAAACTGAGAAATATGTTTTGCTTGACAAATTAAAGCAATTAAATCAGTTTCATGCATGGAACAAGAAGCCCAGGATTCACGGTCAGGGAGCTCAAACCAGAAGGTGCACAAGAGATACCAAGCAGCAAGGAACATGTAAGTGAGGGAGGAGATGTTTGAGAGCTTGGGAAATTTCCAAGTAGCTGCCTGCTAGAACAGAGGCCGGATATACACTTTACATGAGCATTAATAGTATAAGTGACCACGCCCAAGTGAGTATCATAAAGACTACAGGCAATAGGAATTCCTACAGCAACCTTTATTGTGAGTTTGTTTATCTCATCAGTCTATAGAACCCATCATCATAAAATGTGTCACATGTCCTTTTTAATGAGTTTTGATGTATTCACATTGGATCTTTATTTAATTTACCTTTTGATTTATTATGTGCATAGCATTGAGTTAATAAACACAATTTGTCCATTTTTTATGTTTTCCAATTCTATGGAGTACAGGTTTTCAATGGGTGACATGATGATCCTCTGGATTCCTCCATATCTGTCGCTATGTCTCCCTTTTCATTTCAGATTTTGTTAATTTGGGTATTCTCTCTCTGATTTTTGTTTAGTTTGAAAAAAGGTTTGTCTATTTTCTTGATTTTCTCAAAGAATCAACTCTATGTCTTATTGATTCTTTGTATTGTTTTCTTTGTTTCTATTTTGCTGATATCAGTTCCCAATTTGATTATTTCCTGCCATCTATTCCTTCTGGGTCAGTTTGCTTCTTTTTGTTCTAGAGTATCCATGTGTTGGGTTAACTCACTATTGTGGGATTTTTCAGCCTGTTTATGTAGGCAATTTTAGTGCTATGAACTTTCGTCTTAACACTGCTTTCATCATGTCCCCTGAATTTGGATATATTGTGCAGTCATTTTCATTGAATTTTTGGAATTCTTTAATTTCTTTATTTCCTCCTTGACCCATTGATCATCAATTTCCATGAGTTTGTGGGCTTCCTCAATTTGGTGTGGCTTTTAAGTTCTAATTATATATCATGGTGATCTGACAAGATACAGGGGGTTATTCCAAATTTTTGTATCCGTTGAGGTTTTCTCTGTTACCTAGTATGTGGTCAATTTTTGAGAAGGTTCTATGAGGTGCTAAGAAGACATATTCTTAGATGTTTGAATGGAGTGTTCTATAGATGTCTATTAAATCCATTTGAGTCATAACATCTGTTAGTTCCTTTATTCCTCTGCTAAGTTTCTGTCTGGCAGACACATCCTGTGGTGAGAGTGGGGTATGGAAGTCTCCCACTATAAGTATGCTGTGTTTAATGTGTGATTTAAGCTTCAGTAGTGTTTCTTTTATGTATGAGGGTGCCATCGTATTTGGGATATAGACTTTCAGAACTGTAACTTCCTCTTGAGGCATTTTTTCTGTTATTAATAAGAAATGTCTTTATTTGTCTCATTTGATTGATTTTAGTTTGAAGTCTATTTTGTTAGATATTAGGATAGCTACATCAGCTTGTTTCTTAGGTCCATTTGATTGGAAATTTTTTCCCAACCATTTATTCTTAGGCAATATCTGTACTTGAGGTTGAGGTGTGTTTCTTGTATGCAACAGAAGAAAAATTTTCTGTTTTTACATCCAATCCATTTGCCCATTTCTTTATATACGTGAGTTAAATAAATTTACATTGAGGGATATAATGACCAGTGGTTGCTAGTTTTTGCTATTTTTAGTTGTTGTTGGTGTTATCATGTGCGTTAACCCCTTCTTTGGGTTTTGCTACTGTTAGATCATATGTTTTCTGTTGTTTTTTATCAGTGTAACTAACTTCCTTGGGTTGGAGGTTTTCTTCTAGAAGTTTGTGTAAGGTTGGGTTTTTTGCTAGGAATTGTTTAAATCTGGTTCTGCCATGGAATATCTTATTTTGTCTGTCTATGTTGATGTGAACTTTTTCTGGGTGTAGTAGTCTGGGCTGACATGTGTGGGCTCTTAATATCTGCATAGTGCTTGATCATGACCTACTGGCCTTCAGTGTTTCCTCTGAGAAGTAAGTTGCAAATGTGATAGGTCTGCCATTATATGTTACTTGGCCCTTTTCATTCGAAGCTCTTAATAGTCTTTTTTCATTCTGTTTGTTCAGTGTTTAGATTATTATATGATGAGGGAAGTGTTTTTTTCAGCATATTTAGTGTTCTGTAAGGTTCTTTTAAGCCAATTTCCATATCTTTTTTTTAGTCTGGGAAAGTTTTTTTCTATGATTTTGTTTAATATATTTTCTGTGCTTTTAAGTGGTATTTCTTCTCCTTCTTTTATCCCTATTATTCTTATGCTTGGTCTTTTCATGGTATCAGATATTTTCTGGATATTTTATGTTAAGCTTTTGTTAGATTTAATGGGTTTTTGTGACAGATGAGTCTATTTACTCTACTGTATCTTCAGCACTTGAGATTATCTCTTCAATCTCTTGTATTCTGCTGTTTGTGCTTGCATTTGTGGTTCCAGATCATTTCCCCATATTTTAAATCTCCAGAATTCCCTTGGTTTGTATTTTCTTTATTGTTTCTATTTTGGTTTTTGAGTCTTGAATCATTTCTTTCATCTATTTGATTGCCTTTTCTTCATTTTTTAAATTGGATTTTTGTATTCCTTTCAATTATGTTGCCTTTTCCTCCATTTCTTTGAGAGAATTTTTTATTTCATTTTAAGCATCTCAATCTCCTAAAATTGCTTTTTAGGCATTTTTTCTGCTTCATCTATTTTGGCATGCTCTATTCTTGCTGTTGTAGTGCCACTAGAATTTGTTGGTGTCATGTTTCTCTTTGTGGTGTTGAGTGTGTTCTTACTTTGTCTAACAAATGTCTCCTCTGATTTGTAAAGTTTGGGTTGTGTCTCTGCCAATCAAACTTCCAGGTATCAGTGGATTGAAGACTAGATGGTTGCTGCTTGTGGTATAATCGCAGCCTCAGTTCTAGTCACCCAGGAGGTAACTCGACATTTCCAGAGGTTGCTTGGTCTTCCTGGGGTTCGCTCTGCTATACTGGTGTTCATTTGGGCCTGCATCCATGGAGATCACTTGCTTTGTCCTACTCCTGCTGAGTTTGCTTGCTAGGGCCTTATTCTCCAGAAGTGGCTGGCTAAGGTTTGCTCTGGTGGAGGTCACTGGTTCAGGCCTGTTCCCACAGATTTCCTTGACTTGATCCTGACTCACATGCAACTAATGAACATGAAGATTGGGAAATACTTTTCTACAGAGGAGGAGAGTTATCAGTTATTCAGTATCAAATTGTTTTCTTGTAAACATATAATTAACATTACACAAACTGAGCAGGATATATTTGTCTATTTGGAAAACATAGCAAAAAAGCATACACAAAAGCAAAAAAGTAAGTAAGAACAATTACTGCAAAAAAACTATGAATATGGAAGAAAGTAAAAATTGCATATGGTAATGTAATTCTATCATAATCTTAAAACTTGAAAAATAATAAAAATTGCAATCTGCTACAGGCATAAAAATAGCTATACAATAGGATTAAGTAGAAGAGCCAAATACAAACACTCATTACTATGTTTATATGGAGTTTAGCAAAAGTCAAAATACACTGAAGAAAAAAAAATGCATCTTCAAGTAATGGTGATGACAAAACTGGTTATCTACTTACAGGTACAATGAAATTGGGCCCTATTTTTTACTTTTCCCAAAAATTATATATAAAACTATCAAAGACCTCAATCTGAATCCTGAAACAGTAGAAACAAAAGAAGAAAACATAGGCAAAACCTTACAAAGTATAGGTATAAGTCAGGATTATTCAAACAGGATTCCATTTGCCAAGAAATATAGGGAAAGTATTGGCAACTGCACCCTCACAAAACAAAAAGTCTTCAATACTACCGTGGAAATAATCTATTATATGAATAGGTATCAATAGAATGGGAGAGATTAATAAACAAAGATATATTAAGACATTCTTTCTTCTGTCATTATTGATCCTAACCATCATGTCAAAGAAGACTGTAGAAGAGATCTTGAGAAAACAGTAGTAAATGAATTAGTCATTGGGTTTGAAAAGGTCAACAAACACAAAAGCATATTATCAATTTCAATTAAGATTGTAAAGGCAATTCTTCACTTACTTTAATTCAATTATACCTGGAAAGAAAACTACATGAAGACTAAAAGTGAATTAACCTTCTGCTAATAGTTTCCAATAGTCAGCAATTTTGTAGAAATATTCTTATATGACTTGTATGATCTATGCTTTTCTAAATTTGAAGAGAAAAATGTATTTGGATAAGAATGATGATCCAATCTCTTAAACACAGTTAGTAACCATATCTTCATATTTTTCTATGTGAAAAATCATAAATGAATTTTATATTTCAGTAATGTTTTATTAAGTAGTTTAAATTCATATAATAAACCATATATTTTGTTTTTATTATTAACTACAATATTTTAAATTTATAAGAATCCAATCATTATGGAAAGCAAAATTGCAAACAAAACAGATCGTGTTATATTTTAGCAGTTTTTGTCAAAGTCATTTTTAGTAGTAGTACTAAACCTCTCTATGATGTGGTTAACTTCTCTGATCCTAAGACATGGTGAAAGGTGTTAGGGGAATTATGATTTCAAGGTCTGACAGTGTAGGAGAAACTGATGTCCTTGTGTTCAGAGAAAAGTACTAGGTAACTGAGATGTTAGCAACATGGGGTTGTTCCTTCAAAAACAGTAATTCATAACCTGCTATCAGCCCACAAGGCTTGGGACTTGTGTGACCTTTGTACTATCTGTGTGACAGAGACCAGATCAGAGCCTCTTCTAGAATCTTATTATGATCCTATTTATCTCATTAGTCTATAGAGCCTAATTTAATGGAAAGTGTTGCATGCAGTCATTGTATAGCACCCATCATTATGGAATGTGTCACTTGTACTCAATATATAGAATTCATCTTTATGTAATGTGTCACGCGTACTTTATAAAGAGTTCTGATGTATTCACGATGGATCTTTCATTTAACTTATTTTGTGATTTGTTGGGTACATAGTACTGAGTTAATAAACAACAGGCCAGTTTTCACCAAAATGTGTGGTGCCTAAATATTGCTAGAATAAACTACTTTGTGACAGACTAACAAAGATTATTAGTCATTTTGAACCAAACTACCGTCTTGCCTCCTGTGGATCATTACCCAGCTGACCATGGTGGTTGCAGAGATACACAGAAAACTGTGCTACATATATAGATCTTGTCTCAACATTTTTTACCATTTTAGTTTCATGGGAGATACCTCATTCAATAACGTGTTTTTAGGGTAAGCCTGTAGATCTAATTTCATTGCCATGTTCTATTTAATGTGCTAGATGTGGGCTATATACTTGTCAATCTAGTGGTAGGGAAATGGAAACAGGACGATTATGGGCCCCACTAAACTCTTAAATTAAGACATTTGAGAAACTTCAATACAATGAAAGACTTGTCTAAAAAGGATAATGTTGGTGCCTCAGAATTGGCATAAGAGAATGAACGTTTCCCTCTAAATGCATGCCACTGAATCATATATTGATGAAGTTTAAGAAAATATGTAGGTCTTGGGAAAAAAGGAGACAACATAGTTAACTTTGCTTGTCTAAAACTCACTGTTTGTGGCAAAATTAAATTTTATTTAAATTTCACTTGTTTTACTTTTGCTGACAGAATTTAAATGGAAACATCCCTTTTGAAACACTTTATATATGCAAGCCAAACTGAAAACACTGACAAATTATCATGCTATTTAAACCTTCTCTCGAAGTGTTGATTAACAAATTACCATTTAGTGCACTGTAAAAATTTTCTATCTGCAATTAGTACATATGATTTCAATGGAGAGTTGTTGTTTACCAGTTATTAGAAGAGCCACTATTGCATTATTGCAGATACCTTGGCAGGTTTTGTCTGGTAATGATGGATACTACTACAGGACAGCTCCTCCACCAATGGCTCAAGGAACATAGCAAAAGAGGGGTTTCTTAGAGTGAATAAATAACATGATGGTTGTGAAACAATGTCTCCTAGAAATAACTATATATCAAACACTAGAGCAATGACAGTATCAATGGACATCTTAACATGGAAAAGAGAAATGTTTGCAGCTTCCATCCCTAGTTATAAACTACAGGTAACCACAGATGGCTAGCAGAAGGAGAATTAGCCCCTCCCATGCATGATCTGACATTTTGTTGTCCAATGCAGAAAGATTGACTTTAAAACCATGTACTCATCAAGAAAAAATGGACTGTGGCTGTATGCATATTTTCTTTTTGCCATGTAGAAAATGTATAGGAATAATTTTAATTTTTTTCCATTAAAAAATTTACACTACCTCCCCTCCTCCCATTCCCCTCTCGCTACTCTACTCATTTTCCTCCATCCCCCTACCTTCTTAAGCAAGGGCAGGGTACCATGCCCTGTGGGAAGTCCAGGGTCCTCCCCCTCCATCCAGGCCTAGAAAGGTGTGTATCCAAATGGACTAGGGTCCCAAAAAGCCAGCACATGCAGTAGAAGCAAGTCCTAGTGCTACTATCCATGGCTTCTCAGTCTGCCCCCATCGGCAGCCACATTCAGAGAGTCTGGTTTGATCGAATGCTCATTCAGTCCCAGTCCAGCTTGCTTTGGTGAGCTCCCATTAGAACAGGTACACTGTCTCAGTGGATGGACCAACCCCTCGTGGTCCTTTCTTCCTTGCTCATCTTCTCCCTCCTTCTCCCCTTTGATTGAACCTTGGGAGCTTAGTCCATTGCTCTGATAAGGGTCTCTGTCTCTATCTCATCACCAGATGATAAGAGTACTATTCAGCGGTAAAAAAAAGCAATGACATCTTGAATTTTGCATGCAAATGGATGGAAAAAGAAAACACTATTCTGAGTGAGATAACCCAGACCCAAAAAGATGAATACTCACTCATTTGTGGACTCTAGCCATAAACAAATGACATTGAGCCTATAGTTCAAAAGACTAGAGAAGCCAAATAACAAGCTGAACCCAAAATAAAACATATATAGAGCCTATTGGAAATTGGAAGCAAACAAGAACACTGGAAAAAAGTCGGGAGCATGGGTATGGGGGTAGGGGTGGGGGCGGGGATGGGTGAAGGGTAGAGAGGGAGAGAGAATGGATAATGGGAAGACTGGGAAGAGCTTGGGGTAGTGGAAGGGTGGAGATGGTGGAAGGGCTGATATAGGAGCAGGGAAAAAGGTGTATACATAAGGGAGCCATTTTAGGGTTGGCAAGAGACTTGGCTCTAGAGGGGATCCCAGGTATCCATGGGGATGTCCCCAGTTAGGTCCTTGGGCAGCAGAGTAGAGGGTGCCTGAACTGGCCTTGCCCCACTATCACACTGACGCATGTATATTTTCACATACATATGCAAATGCTCTGTGTATTTTGCAATAATGACCAAGGAAATAGAGGCTATTATCTTGAGAGTGGGTAGGTATATGAAGGTACTTAGAGCAAGTATATATTGGGAGACTGGGGAATGGAACTGATATGGTCCTATTTCAATTAACAACTTAAAAGTTCATTAAAGCAGCACTGGATGCATTAAGCACACAACTCAACAATTACATTTGAGTTGAAATACTGTCTCTAATAAAATACAGCACTAGACATACTTCATTTTACCTTCAGGAAAATGTGTTACTGTTTGATGATTCCTTTTCATTATTCTCTTTATATATTATATTATTTTTCTTTTTGATGAGTTTATTCATTAGTATTTTTATTTAATATTTTCAGGATTTCATATTATATTTTCCAGCATAATTTAATTCAACATCTTCCTACCACCTCTTTCACATTTACTGCCTCTTTAAAATACTGTCTACCAGCATTTTTCTGTGTGAAAAGAAGAAAAGAAAAACAGAAGCAGAAATATATATGGAGAAGCATGTTTAATATTATACAGGAAAGTACTAATCTAAAAACAAAACCTGCACTATAAGGACAATAGCAAGGTTTCTTTAGGTATATAAAGTAATGTTTCACTTGGAATGTTTGTTTATTCTTACATCCTGAATGTTGTCTTCCCACCTACCTCTACATTTAGTTTGTGCTTTTGCTCTCACTGAAGAAAAAATAGAGGGAATGATCATGAAGTCATTCAGAAGAGTAAGAAGAAGCACAAAGGAAATGATAAAAGAAACCTGTTCTGATTTAACTTCAATCTTTTTTTTTAATTTATTTATTTATTATGTATACAATATTCTGTTAATGTGTATGCCTGCAGGCCAGAAGAAGGCATCAAACCCCATTACAGATGGTTGTGAGCCACCATGTGGTTGCTGGGAATTGAACTCAGGACTTTTGGAAGAGCAGGCAATGCTCTTAACCTCTGAGCCATCTCTCCAGCCCCTAACATCAATCTTAATTAATGAGACAATTTGCTCTGGACTGTGGAGGAAGCCAAAGCCAAAGACACTGGATGAAGTTGGAGATGCTGAGATTTGTCACTCAAATAAAATGAAAGTATATTTCCTTTCTTGAGTTGTCATGTTTGATCAACTTGTTAATGTTTTAATCATATTTTTGTAAAAGTGAATTCTTATCTTTTTCTTAAGGTAACAATGTCCAAACTGTAGAAATAAATTTGTGAATAGTAACACTACTCTGCTTTAATGGAAAGCTAAAAATGAATGTTGTCAGGTGATATTCTTTGAAGAAGGATTTTCCAAAGTATGAGCTCAAAGGTTGCTTCATTAAGTATAGACATATTTCTTCACCACTACTCATAAAGATACACATGGTTTCTATTTTCTTTGGTCCATATTTATGAAGGCTCCCATGTACTGTAAGATTTATGATAAATAAATCATGTTTTTCTCTTGCTAATATATTGAAAAATAATATTGTATTCATTGCAACAAGAGCTGCTGGTTCGCGTTATTGTTGTAGGCTCTTTTTCTTTTCTGGTAAATTGAAAATCTATCAGAAAAGCTATTTCAGGGTAAGGTAGAGTTATGAACAGGCGTGTCATAGATCTGAATATTTAAAAAGAAATCTGGAGAAGTTTTAGTGTGAATGGTCACAATAGAATTTAAGAATTTGAATAGTGAAGAGAATAAAAGTTTTATTTAGAGAAAATACCAATGAGTTAATGGATTAAGTTAATGCATTAAAACTGTCCTCTTATGACAGTACTAAGCCTGAGTATCAAGCCAAGCAAAAAAATATCTGCACAGTAGTTGAGAACAAGTAGTGACTGATTCTTCCTTTTACTTGAAAAGGTCAACAACCATAAAAATACATCCATCAATTATTAATCTAATGACAACGTGGCATTTGAATCCCTCAGTATTTGTTGCTGGTAGATGGAAGTCATGCTTTCAAAGAGCATCAGAGCCAAAATGCATAAAACTACATGATCAAATATTGAAATTAATCACCCTTCCACTAATTATTTCGTAAGTTTGGGAATGCACAAATATGAAGAGTTTCACAAACCTTAGGACATGTTCTTTGCGAAGAACGGAGGGAGTTCAAGGCCTCTGTGTGTGTCATTTTCCTGAATCTGAACACATAGAGCATCTCAATGTTTCATGCTTTATTCAGGACTTTAAAATTATTTTCTTATTTGTTAAAATAAGAGGTTTGCCATATATAACCCCAGTATCATGTATTGATTAAATAAAATTGTTCTTTAAATGTCAAAGACATACACACACACACAAAGAGAGGGGGAAGGGCATATTCTTATTCTGTTTTCTCTTATCTCACACATCTCAGATGTTTATGCCAAGACCATAAAAGATTCTCCAACCAAAAAAATTCTTTTACAGATCCATGTTTTCTTTTATTTTTTTTAAATTTTCTTCTCTAACAATGTAAATTTATCCTATCAGTGTGACTATAGATAGCTTTGGAAAACAGTGAAACTCCAGGGGCCTCTCCAGTTGGGTAAAATATTGAAGATATTGTCTCTCTACACAGAAAAAAATCTTTAAATTTCCCATAGTTCAGAATGGAAGTGTAAAACCATGTAAGTGAGTTCCTTCTTCAGAATTCCCAATTAATGGAAAAAGTCTACTACAGACTCAGTGCAAGCAAACATATAAGATGTGAATTAAGGTTAAAAATTTACAAGTAGGACTTTGTAATATAAATAAAACATATACTTAAACAAATAAAAAATCAAAGAAAAAATGAAGAGAAAGGCCACAGTGAAGGAATCTTTGCCAGCTCTGTAGCTTACAGGATTAATGTCCATAATATATAAAGAACTAAAAAAATCAGAGACAGAACCTAACTAACCCACTCAAGAGGTTGTACCTGAAGTGTTTTTTAAAATGAGAGAAAGAGAGGGAAATTGCTAAAAACAAAAGTATCATGAAAATGTCTGTGTGCACAAGTCATTTGGGAAATGCATATCAAAGTACTGCTAAGATTTTTTTTATCTCTGACAGAGGGGCAGAAATCAAAAACACAACAAACAGCAAATGTCAGAAGGGGTGAAGGGAAAAGGCAACACTCATTCATTCTTGGTAGGTTTGTCAAATTGTACAACTATGCAACACATTGTGGATAATTATCAAAAAGGTAACAGTAAATTTAGCATATGAAGTAACTGCACCACTGCTTGTAACATACCCAAACAAGTTAACTTCCTATCCAAGGAAGTTTTCTAAGTCATGTTTTCTATTGTTCCATTTACAGTAGCTACAAAATGTAAACCACCTTAATACTCTTCAACTGATGAGTATTTGTTAATGGATAACAAAAGTGTGTTTAAAATGTACTATGGAGCACTATTCAGGTGTAAATAAAAATGAAATCTTGAAATTTGTAGGTAAATGAAATGAAGCAAGAAAGATCACGTTGAGTGAGATAACCCAGACTAAGACATCTGAAACATCTCATTTTCTTTTTCTGCTGGTGTTCTTAACTCCAAATGTAAGCAAAGATATCAGAACCATATGCAGTTTGGGCCTGAGGATTAGGAAGTTCATGCAGAGTTATGGTTCTATAAAGATGAAAACCGAATCATAGGGCCAAATTTCCAAGTGGGGATGTGAGAGATAATTTAATATATTGGGAAAAAAGCAGGAGGGTGAAATAAGATCAAGGACATTTGATAAATACTCAAGGAATAATGTTTAAATTCATTTTAAATTTTATTTTGTATTTATATATTATATTTACCTAAAGTTATGCTCAAAGCTTATGAATGTTGGTATATGGATAGATATGAACATAGAAATTTGTATCTTAAAAGAAGCTAAGTCACTTTGGCTGATAGACTCCCCACATGAATGATAAATAGGCAATATCAAGAATGAGAAAACTTTTTTGAATGATTGTCGAATTGACAATGTTACTGCCAAAGCAATAAAAATTCTCCATTCTGAGCTTGGTTGCATCTCAAAGGTTGTGGTGGGTCCATATGGTTGCAGTTACTGTACAGTTAGGCCACAGGACTCACATAATCTAACTGAATCTAAGATCCTAAATTTTCCTTCTTGTCAGTTATCTTCCCTTGCTCCAGACAATATTATTTAGGACACTAAGGAGGAAAATCAAATTATGATTAGAAGCATTGCAAAATGAGCAAAAAATTTGCAAGAAGTTACTCTCATGTGTTGTTAGCAACCAATAATTGTCTGGACTCAAGAACCATGACCACTCAACAGGAAGAGAAATATTCCTGCTTATTAGAATCCTTTTCATGTGCTCAGGGTTAGTGAAGTCACAGATTTAAGTTTCTACTACTGCAATTTTGCTAGACTTGCTCAATTTCCTCCTTTATCTTTATAACCAGAAATGATCATAGGTAGAGTCCCATTCTGAGAAAATCTTCTCTTTACAGCAAATAAAAATCATCACAGAAATCTACACCTGGACACAAGGTGAAGAAACAGATTGTGGGGGCCAGGTACCAATGCATAAATCTACATCTCAGCTTCTGTACCTAGAGACCAGGGGATATCTCTGAAGAGTTTGTAGACACTAAAAGCCATAATACCAATAATTCTGCTGTGATAGTTTTTTTGCTAGAAATTGTAGAATTAAAGATGATAAAATGTCAATATCATTGGCAATGTTAACATGGAAGTGGAAATTTAAGCAGCATCCCAGCACTGGACAATGACCACAAATATTCAATGAGTGTTGTAAAATATTATTTCTTTTATTTTTAGATACTATATTACCAACACCAAATAACTAAATACTCCTTACATTTATTCCTTCTGAACCATTCCATTATCCCTCCTTTATCTGTCATTTTTCAGAAATTATTTTAAAGTCATTATCATATTCAAAATTCTGATAATAAAAATTCTGAAAATTTGATGAACTAATATGAGTGTTTTTGGAATATAGATAGAAAATGAAATCCATAACTAAGTTTATGCATATATGTATACTCAAGCAAAGACACAGGTTGTTGACTTGCCCATTAATGTCAGAGAGGAGATTAAGATGGAGGAAGAAGGAAATATTTAAAAACTGATGTGATTTGTTCTCAACCCAAACAGATGAGGCTAATTGTCTAGGATTGAATATGACACCAAAGTCAAAGGAAACTGAGGATGTTGTAGACACTGAGGTGATTTGTAACTCAACTGAAAATAAAGAATATTTACTTTTCAGACTCTCATGGCTGATTCAACTTTGTATTCTAAACTTCGATATTATTTCTTAAAGTAATTTTTGTCATTTTTAATATATTGGGGCCTAAATCTATATATTAATTTGGGAATTTAAAAACACACTCTCTAATGAAAAGTGTAGGGGATAGAGTTGTAAATGTAGATCTAGAAGAATCTTGATGAGCACAATGGACAATATTATTAAACCTGAACACATTTTTGGAGGGGAAGAAACAACTTCAATCAAAAATTTCAGAGTTATTTTTGCTAATATATAAGCTATGTCCAGTAGAACCATAGATCTTTGTAACTAAAAAGAGAATCTGAAGAAACTTTAGAAGAAATATCATGTTAAAGTTTAAAATCTTGGAAATTGAATGTGGAAAATCATTTAGTGAAATCATCAATGAATGAATGTCTTATTCTAGGATTTCCAAAGAGGAAGAGAGGAGGAGTAAATTTTATTAACTTGTAGATTATAGAAATGATGTGGGATTTCCCTATGTATGCTGTGATTACCATTAATGAATAAAGAAATCCTTTGGACCTATAGCAGGACAGAACTTAGGTAGGTGGGAAAAACTAAATGGCATGCTGGGATAAGGAAGCAGAGTGAGAGAGAAGCCATAAAATCCATTGGAGACAGATGCAGGAAACTTTACTGGGTAAGCCACAGCCACGTGTTTATACACAGATTAATGAAGATGGGTTAAATTAATATGTAAGAGTTAGCCAATAAGGAGCTAGAGCTAAACAAGCAGTGATATAATTAATATAGTTTCTGTGTGATTATTTCTGTTATAGGCAGCCAGTATGAAAACGTGGCCTGCTATTATATATAGACTATGAGACATGGTGGTTAAGTAGTAAACACAGAATGAATATATTTTTACTACCACAAGGGCAGTGGGAATGTCCAGGACGTGTTCCTGCCATGTAGAAGTCAAGAAAGATTATGGAAGGAGAAAACAGTAAAACAATATTAATGATAAAATTATTAATAATCATTTATAAAGAAATAATCATTAGTTATATATTTGTAAATAATTAATAAATACCAATAAACACTATTTATTATATTCATTTTATTAAAATACTAATAATAATTATTACTAATAATTTGACATCAACATGGATGATGATAATTGAATTTGATGACACAGGAATCCTATGCAAAAGACACTGCTTGAGGTTGGGCATTCTATTTGTCACTCAACTGAATTTTAAAGAGTATTGAGTTTCTGAGGCATCATTGTTGATTCATTTGGGGGAAAGTTTATAACAGAGTGTGTATTAAATAAAAAACACAGCTCTTTTATAAATTATTAGGGTCCAAAGTTTGTTATTAATTTGGGAATCTTAAACTGCAACCTGTTTTGTTAAAAATGTCAAGGAGCATGTTGCTGGTTGATATCCATTGCAGAAGGATTTTCATAAACATTTCAGCAAAAAAGTCATTGCTTATGCATTTATTGTTCAGGAAAATGAATATGTGTAATCAGAAACTCCTTAGTTGTTTCCACAGTATATAGAGCTACATCCAGGAAAGCGCAAGAGTACTATATTTAAGAGGCAAAGCTGAAAAATATATTGGAGAACTTATCACTTGAAGGTTTACTATCTTGAATAGAGGATAGAGGAAAAATGTTTTTAAGAAAATCACTATTCTGCACTGAGCTATGAAGCAGATTGAGACAGATGGACAGAGAGAGAATGAAAGAGAGACAGAGATACAGAGACAGACAGAGAGAAAAAGAGACACAGAGAGGGAGATAGAACTTTGTTAGAATTTACATATTTGTGAATTTGAGATACACTGAAGAAATAGTTGATGGAAAGTTCATATAGTGAGAATATATTTAAATTCCTTATTTAGAACAACACATGTATTCAGAATATTAAGCATAGTGTTTTAAATAACACATGTACTAATACCAAAATAAAAATACAGCTAATATAAATGAGTAATGATTTGAACAGAGGATTATAGAAACTGATGAAATGAAGTAATCATTTAACAAATCATTTTATTCCTTCTGAAAATATAAAGTAAAACTTACAGTGGAAACCATGACAAATGTATTACTTTGTATCTGTGACCAGTGACTGAGTATTGGCAAAATGGTGGAGGCAATTATGTCAAATAAGTGCCTGCCTCTTTTCATATTGATCCTGAGCATAAAGCCAAGAAATACAGCAGCTGATTTCTTGTAAAACACTAGTCAGTCAATCATCCACTTGGTTTGAAAAGGTCAGCAAAGAGTAAGCATATCATCAGTCTGTAGTTCAATTATAAAGTGGATTCTCCACTCATTCTTACTTAATGATGACAGAAAATAAAATCACATGAAGAAAAAATGAGAACTACTGTTCATTACACTGTTAACGTTATTATTTTTTGTTGTTATTGTTTTTTTGAGACAGTCTTTCTCTGTGTAGTTTTGTAACATGTCCTGCAACTCTCTGTGTAGACCATGCTGGCCTTGAACTTACAAACATTCCTTGCCTCAATCTCCTGAATGCTGGGACTAAAGGTGTGTGCCACAACCGCTGAACTCCACTGTTATTTTTATATTTCTAAAATTTGGAGAAAACACACATTCCACAAGTGTAACTAAACAGAAGATTGGGTCATGGGTCAGAGTTGAAGGATTTTATTGAAGAAAGAGTGTATATGACTCCGACCCAGGCCGGTGAACCAGAATCTACAACATGTGTCAGTGCTTCTCATTTCCTTCTGTACTCCACAAATAGTTCCTTTCTGTGTTCAAATTGTGGGTATCTTCAGTAACATGCCTTTAAAATTGTTTGTGATGATTTCCCACATATATAAAATATTCCAATAATAATTTCTCTTATGTCATCTCAATCCTGTCAAATATCTTCCCCCATTCAACAATTCTCTTTCACACTATTATTTATTTTTTAAGCTTATCTGTGACCCTATATGTTTATTCAGGGCTATATGTTCCTCCTTACCTTTGGAACTAATGCTTGGGCCTTAATGGACTCATAAGTAGAAAGAATAGGGATGAACATTGTTTCTCCTACCCCAACCTATCATTGGCACATAGTTCAGAAATGAAATGGATAATCCAATGAGACATGTCCCCTTCCATAACCTCCAGCACACAGGAAATGGCTAGTTTATGTCCAGTGTGAGCAAATATTCTAACTGTGACTAAATATCCAAAACACAAGATAGGTTTAAAACACAAATTATGAGAAAAGTGACAGTACAGTCAAAATGGAGATGGAATGTGGAGAAAGACAGACAGACAGACGTACAGAGGGAGAGAGAGAGAGAGGGAGAGAGAGAGAGAGAGAGAGAGAGAGAGAGAGAGAGAGAGAGAGAGAGAGATTGAACAAGGATACCAGAGACATCTTTTGTTGCTATTGTGAAATTGTATAGCAACTCTGCAAACAGTTTGGAGAATAGTTTTCTGAAAGTAAATGTGGAATATGTGACTTAGTTATTCAGCTCCTTGGAATACGCCTTAATGACTTCATATTCTACTTCACAGGTTTTTCTCATGCATGTTCCCAATATCTTTTCCAAAAAGCTAGAAAATGTAAACAACCTAAATGTTCTACAGCTGTCTAATGGATGATGAAATAGTGATACAGATATACCATGTTATATCTATTCCATTGTAAAGAAAATTCAAATTATGACATTTGCACAGGCACTATAAATGATCCTACTGAGTGAGTTACACCAGATCTAAAAAGACAAATGTTGCATGATAGGTCTTCTGTTATTCCCAGATTCAAATCTTCAGATAAATATTAAGGTCACACGTGCAACCTTGGACTCATATGTATGTAACAACATTTACTGAATAGAGTCCACAAAATTGAAAACGATGAAGTGGTACTTAATGAAGTGTTTATAGGTAAGAAAGGGAAGTGGAAAATGATGTAATTATTCTATAATCTCAAAATAAAAAATAAATAAAACATTAGAATATAATTTAAAGAAAGTATTATGAATGTCTGACTAATTCTTTATAATGGTGCAGTTATTAATCATGGGTAGTCAACCAAAAATAGCAAAATGCTAACTGTAGCTTATTCCATGTGCAAGAGAGGAAAGCCCCAGAGGAAAAACAAGTACTGCAGAGTCCTGATGTGCTTGGTTGTTCCTAGAAATAGATATCAAGATCTTATGGCTAAACACAACATAGATCTTGGTTTTGATGTGTAAAGAAGTCTAACTACTCAGTACTTGTGATATGGTGTACTGTACAAATAACTGTAACGTTTCTTTTACATTTTTCTTACTTCCCTTTCTTCTTCCATTCTCCCCTTCCACAATCTCCCTACCACCCATCTTCCTAGTTCTTAGAGTTGTGGACTGTAGTCTGGTTATCCTTTGGTTTGCTTTAAATCTTCTATCCTCTTAGAAGTGAGTATATACTGTATTCGTATTTCTGGGTTTGAGTTTATCACTCAGGATTGTTTTTACTACTTCAGCCCATTTACTTGGAAATTTCATGATGTTATATTTTTTTAATTTTTTTTACAGCTGAGTAATGTGCAACTGTATAAATGTACCACACTTTCTTTATCCACTCTTCTACTGAGGGTTTTATCTAGATTCTGGCTATTATGAATAATTCTACTTTGAATATTTTTAGCAAGTATACTTGTTGTATGATTGAGTATCCTTTGGATATATACTCAAAAGTCATATTGCTGGGTCTTGAAGAAAATTATCTCCTAATTTTCTGAGAATTCACCATACTGATATCCAAAGGTCCTATACAAGCTTGAACTTCCAGCAGCAATGCAGAAATGTTCTCTTTACCTGATAACTTCTCCAGCATATGTCATAATCAGTGTTTTTGATCTTAGTCAAACTTTTTACAAATATTTTCATTCAATTATTTACACTTCCTTCCTTCCTGCCAATCCCCTCCTGCTCCCCCACATCCCCTCCTTCCTCTTCCACCCTGCTTGAGAGAGGGCCAGGAATCCTGCCCTGTGGGAAGTCCAAGGCCCTACCCTCTACATCCAGGCCTAGAGAACTGTGCATCCATATAGACCAGTCAGAATTGCTAAAATCAAAAACACCAATGATAGCCTTTGTTGAAGAGGATGTGGAGTAAGGGGAACACACATCCATTGATGGTGGGAATGCAAACTTGTACAACCACTTTGGAAATCAGTGTGGAGGTTTCTCAGGAAATTTAGAATCAACCTACCTCAGGATCCAGCAATACCACTCTTGGGAATATACCCAAGAGATGCCCAATCATGCTACAAAAACATTTGTTCAACTATGTTCATAGCAGCATTATTTGTAATAGCCAGAATCTGGAAACAATCTAGATGCCCCTCAATGGAAGAATAGATAAAGAAAGTATGGAATATATACACATTAGAGTACTACTTAGTGGTAAAAAACAATGACATCTTGAATTTTGCATGCAAATGGATGGAAATAGAAAACAATATCCTGAGTGAGATAACCCAGACCCAAAAAGATGAATTTGGTATGTACTCACTTATTTGTGGACTCTAGCCATAAGACAAGGTCATTAAGCCCATAGTTCACAAGCCCAGAGAAGTCAAATAACAAAGTGAACCCAAGGAAAACCATATATAGATCCTCCTGGAAATTGGAAGCAAACAAGATTGCAGGGCAAAAGCTGTGATCATGGGGGTGGGGGCAGGGGTGAGGGTGAGTTTGGGGGAAGAGGAGAGGGGAGAGGGAAGGGAAAAGGGAAGGTCTGGCAACAGCTTGGGGAGTGGGAGGGTAGAGATGGAGGAAGGGGAGATATAGGAGCTGTGAAGAAGATATCTACAGTAAGGGATCCATTTTAGGGTTGGCAAGAGACTTGATTCTAGAGGGGATCCTATGTATCCATGGGATTTTGGCCATTCTTAAAGGTGTAAGATGGAATCTTAGAGTTGTTTTGTTTTTGGATTTCTCTAAAGACTAAGGAAGTTGAACATTTCCTTAAGTGTCTTTTAGCCATTTTCGATTCATATGTTGAAAGTTCTGTTTAGGCCTGTACTCCATTTTTTATTGGATTATTTGTTTTTTTATATCATGACAAATTTGGTGTGGACAATTGTCTGTACTCTGTCAATTATGTTTTAATTAAATGCTGATTGGTTAGTATACAGGCAGGAAGTATAGACTGGACAACCAGACAGGAAGTAGAGGCGGGTCAATGAGAACAGGAGAATTCTGGTAAGAAGGTGATTTCTTCTGCAGTGTGACCCAGACACAAAATAAGCAAGATGTGACTGCCCCACTTAATAAGGTACTGAGCAATATACTAAAATATTGGGCTAATATAATTTATAAGAGCTAATAAAAAGCCTGAGCTAATAGACCAATTAGTTTTATAACTAATGTAGACTTCTATGTGATTTCTCTGGAACTTAACAACTGTGGGTATGGGGCAGGACAGAAAAACCTCACACAACCCAATTTTCTGAAGATCTTTGTGTATTTTGGAGATCAGACCTATGTCTAATGTCAGTTGGACACCACACGAATGTTAGATACTATCCCCAAATCCCTGAGTATTTCCTTAGAAATCATTTGGTTGGAGGCCTACGACTGTATTTTGTGCTCTAATATTAGATGCAAGGAACTCTAAAAATCTCATTTTTAGTAAGTTGAAGGGTTAGTGTGAACATTTGGTTCAAAGTCATACATATTATATTATTCAGTTAATGACATCATAAAAAGTCTTGTACAAAGAAGTTAGACAATTATAATTTGCAAATCCCTATTTTTGATGCTCTAGTTTCAAAGACACTCTGTCATTTATATGACTATGTTCATTATAAGGTTGCATAACATCATAAGAACTTATAAAACTTAGACCCATTTCTATCTTTTAGCTAAAAAATGTAAGTTATAAGATATAAATTAAATCACTTAAAACACATGTATATAAACCTATGAACATGTTGTCATTGGATTAGAACATGAGAATTAATATATTGTAAACACATGAAGGTAATAGTGAAATTTGGATAAGAAAGCCATCAGAGCCTTCATAGCACTTGAAAAATTGCCACAAAAAAGGAAGTCATGTGTATGATTACAAAAAAGGTGATATTTTCTAAACAAGATTTAAGAGAAGTGAGGTAAGAATAGGTATTTTTTCTAGCTCTGTACACTATTTATAGATTTTATTACTTCATCATGTTCATTATAATACTTGAATATTTTTAACATGAATTATAGATTATAAAGACTAATCCATGGATCCTCTGTTTTATTTTTAATGTGAAAGGTCAATATTCAGTGATAAAAGTCATTGGATATGGGCAAAAAAATGGCAAGTACAGAACCCAGTGTAAGTATGGGGTCTGGGAAGTTCTTCCATGAATAAAAGCATTTTGAGTGAGCACATTCATATTGACACTTCAGCCACCCATAAGTACATGGACCTAGAACAATATTAGTTACTTGGAAATTCATCAACCTTCCCACAAATTGAGATATCCTATAAAGTCAGAGTAAATTGTAGGTCACCTGAAGTTTCTATGGAGAAGAACACTATTACCTGAAAGTGTGAGTAGTAATGCTAACAAAATGTCTCCAAATAGATTCCTGCTAGAAAATTTATTTTTATATAAGATACAGTGTCTTTTCTTTTATTAAAATTTTTATTATTGAGCTATATTTTTTCTTTGCTCCCCCTACTTCCTCTCCCATCCCCTTGTACCCTTTTCCATGATGCTTGTGCTCCCAATTTACTCAGGAGATCTTGTCTTTTTGTACTTCCCATGTAGATCGTTTCCATTATATAACTCTTAGGGTCCTCATTGTTGTCTAGATACTCTGGGATTGTGAATTACAGAGTAGTTTGTCTTTGCTTTATGTCTACAAGGCACTTATGAGTGATAGCATATGAAAGTTGTTTTTCTGAATCTGGGTTAATTCTCTCAATATGATGTTTTCTAGATCCATTCATTTGCCTGTAAATATTAAGATGTCTTTTTTTCAGACTGTGTATTATTCCATTGTGAAAAAATAGTATATTTTTCTTAGTCATTTCCTGACAAGTGTTAATTAGGTTGTTTCCAGGCTCTGGCTATGACAAATAATGCTGCTCTCATATGGAATCTCTGTTTGTTATTGGACAAGCCTGACACTCACTGATAAGACTCAGTGGCCTTAAATATACTTGCAAACTTCTTGCCTCAGACTGTCAAGTACTTTTATTACAGGCATTAACTGCCATCCTGAATTCAGGGAAAATTAAACTAATGGTGCTATTTTAAAGTTTCTTATTCTATTATTTTCTAGAGATCATAACATTTATATCATTGGATGATAACCTTCAATTTTGAAAAACATTTAGAAGAAATATGTTAAAAAAATTCAGACAGACTCCTTTAGTTTTGTAAAAATTACGAAAATAATAACAACAATATTCAACTAAACTAAGCATACAATGACCTTTGATTTGATTTTAAATGGAGGGATGGCACATTATTCTTGTAAGTTTGTTTTCCTAAGTTTACATGAACATTATAAAGTAGTACAGTAATAGAAATTTACTAGCTCCTAAAATCCTTTTATTTTCTCATGATATGCTTTTATCATTTAATCAGTATCTTTAAGGGGAAATACCACACACACACACACACACACATACACACACACACACACACGGAGAAAGAGAGAGAGAGAGGGAAAGAGAGGGGGGGTATATGCAGACAAAAAAACTCTCACACACAGAGAGACAGAAACACACACATTAGGAATGTCTGGTAAACCTAAAATATTCATTCTTACATTTTTCCCGTCCATAATCTTACAAGATGAAAACTTTTGTGCATAGTTCTAATTAGTATGTCCTTTTACATATGTATCAATTTTCCAACCAAATATTACTATGGTATGACACCAAAGATTTATACTTTCAGGAAATTGACAAGTGGACTTTTGGAACAGGTTGAAAAGGGAAACAATACTCAACAGAGTGATCCCACAGGTCTTGACACAAGAAATTCAGAGAAAAGGGAAAGTATCTGTACCAAGGATTCACTATCAGGTTTAAAGAGTAGATGTGAGTCACAGGGCCCCTGCGAGCTGCAGGGGTTTCTTTGTTGCACACGACCCTGCCTCCCCCAAGCCTGCCCTATCGTCTGCGAGGTCCTTGGCCCAGGAACTGAGGCAATTCACCCAGAGGGGAAAGTATGTGCCCATGTGCCCACCTGGAAGGTCACTGGAAGGGAATGCAGGTCAACTCCAGTTCCTTCTGCAGGGGCTTCTTTATTCCACATGACCCTGCCTCCGCCAAGCCTGCCTATTGTCTGAGAGGTCCTTGGCCCAGGAATAGATCCTGCTCCTGCACTGAGAAGACCCAGCAAGAGGGTATACCTTTCCATCTGTGGGGGCCTTAGGTCCACCAGGACGAATGGCTCCAGTGCCTGGGAGCCCTAAGAGAGGCCAGACCAAGAAAATCACCAAGTAGAATGTCAGTCACAGCAAAGATTGGACCAAGATGCCAACAATTTCCTGGCTGCATTTGAAGGAAGAGATAGAACAAGAACCAATGCAGGAATTCCTCCAACAACCTGAAAGGCAACATGACAACACCAGAATCCAGGGATCACACAACAAGAAGACATGAACACCCTATTCAAGAAGAAGTAGGAGTTTGCTTCGACTTTAAATGTAAAATTATGAAAATAATAGAGGACCTTAAACAGGACATGAAAAACTCCATTGAACAATTGGAGAAAACAAACAAAAAAGTAGAAGAAATAAATAAATCTCTCAAAGATATCAAAAAAATCCCAAGAAAAAGCAAACAAAGAGGTAATGGAAACAGTTAAAGACTTGAAAAAAGAATTGTAGGTAATGAAGAAAACACAAACCGAGGGAAGGTTGAATATGGAAAATCTGGGAAAACAAACAGAATCTACAGAATACAAGAGATAGAAGAATTACAAACACTGAAGATACTATAGAGTAAATAAACTAATTGATTAAATAAAACAACAAATTCTTAACACAAAACATCCAGGAAATCTGGGACACTATGAAAAGACCAAACCTAAAAAATAGGGGTAGAAGAAGAAGAATTACAGCTCAAAGGCCCAAAAAAATTTATTCAAAAATTATGGAAGAAAACTTTCCCAACCTAAAGAAGGATATTCCTATGAAGATACAAGAAGCATAAAGAACACCAAATAGACTGGATCAAAAAAAAATCTCCTCACATATAATAATAAAAAAACCCATAAAGAATAAAGAATATTAAGAGCTGTAAAGGAAAAAAATCAAGTAACTTATAAAGGGAAACCTATCAGAATTACACCTGACTTCTCAATGGAAACCATAAAAGACAGAAGGTCTTGAATAGATGTGCTACAGACAATAAGAGACCATGGATGCAAGCCCAGACTACTATACCCAGTCAACCTTGAATTCACCATCAATAAAGCAAACAAGATATTCCAAGACAAAAACAGATTTCAACAATACGTAGCCACAAACCCAGTCTTACACAAAGTACTAGAAGGAAAACCATAAACCAAAGAAGCCAACAACACCCATAATAACACAGGTATCTGACAACCCTCCATGAGGACAACTCAAAGAAGGGAAACACACCAACACTACCTCCAGATAAAATAAACGGAGTTGACCAACCACTGGTCATTAATATCACTTAATATCAATGGATTCAATTCACATATAAAAAAACACAGGTCAAGTGAATGGATATGAAAATAGGATCCAACATTCTGCTGTTTACATGAAACACACCTCAACCTCAAAGACAGAAACTACCTCAGAGTAAAGGGTTGGGGGAAGGTTTTTCAAAAAAAATGGATCTAAGAAACAAGCTGGTGTGGCTATATTAACATCAAAGAAAACCGATTTCAAACAAAAATCAATCAGAAGTGATGGAGAAGGACACTTTATACTCATAAAAAGAACAATTTATCAGGAGGAAGTCTCAATCCTGAATATCTAGGCCCCTAATATAAAAGCACACACATATGTAAAAAAATATTCCTAGAACTCAAAGCATATATCAAATCCCACACTATAATAGCAGGAGATTTCAACACTTCTCTCTCACTAATGGACAGATCAACCAGATAGAAACTTAACAGAGAAATAAGAGATCTTACACATGTAATGAACCAAATGGACTTAACAGACATTCATAGAACATTCCACCCAAACAGAAAAGAATATACCTTCTTCTCAGCATCTGATGGAATCTTCTCAAAAATTGATCACATAATCACTAACAAAGTAAACATCCACAGATACAAAAAAAAATGTAGTGCCAACTCTACTATAGGATCACCATGGAATAAAGTTAGAATTCAATAACAATTCTACCCCAGAAAGCCTACAAACTCATGGAAACTAAACAGTCAACTACATAACTACCACTGGGTCAAGGAAGAAATAAAGAAAGAAATTAAAGTCTTCCTTGAATTCAAAAAAATAAATACACAACATTGCCAAACCTATGGGACACTATGAAAGTAGTGCTAAGAGGAAAGCTCATAGCATTAAGTGTCCACATAAAGAAAATGGAGAAAGCTCACATTAGAGACTCACATCTGAAAACTCTAGAAAAAAAAGAAGCAGACTCACCCAGGAGGAGTAGAAGACTGGAAATAATCAAACTGAGGGCTGAAATCAACAAAATAGAAACACAGAAAACAATCCAAAGAATCAAAGAAACAAAGAGCTGGTTCTTGGAGAAAATCAACAAGATTGACAAACCCCTATCCAAATGGTAGAGAGAATCACGCAAATTAACAAGATCAGAAATGAAAAGGGGACATAACCACAGACACAAAGGAAATTTGGAGAAACATTAGATTTTACTACAAAAGCCAGTATGCAACAAAATTGGAAAATGTGAAAGAAATGGACATTTTTTTTAGATAAGTATCATATACCAAAATTAAATCCAGGCTAGGGGAACAATTTAAATAGACCTGTAAGTCACGAGGAATTAGAAGATGTCATTGAAAATATCCCTACCAAAAGAAGCACAGCACATTCCTGGCCAGCAAGAGAGAGTGAACTTCTAGAAGACTTCCATTGGAGGAGTGGTGAGTTTTCTCCTGGCCAGAGGGCTTCTGCTAGGAGGAATTCAGCCTTTCCCCGCCCCCCTCGACAATCTGGTCACCAGGCAGAGGCGACTCCTCCCTGCGGAGCTCTCCTGAATCCCGTCCCAGCCTTGATCCAGGAGAGAGTGAACTTCTAGCAGTCTCCCATTGGAGGAGGGGTGAGTTTTCTCCTGGCCAGAGGGCTTCCTCTAGGAGGAACTCAGCCTTTCCCCGCCCCCCTCGACAATCTGGTCACCAGGCAGAGGCGACTCCTCCCTGCGGAGCTCTCCTGAATCCTGTCCCAGCCTTTATCCAGGTACACCTTCCTCTCTTCCCCCCTTCCCTCTGGGACCACAAGATCTCCCCAGAGCAACTCCCTTGCTTGCTGGGCCTGGGTTGTGAGTGCAACCCGGTAGTAGGGAGTGCCTGTGTTTCAATAGACTGCCTGAGGAAAGGTAGGCCTTCTGTCAGTGAATTCCCTGCCCAACAAGGGAACCTGACCTGGTACTAGAAGATCCAGTAGAGAGCATTTGAAGGAAGAGATGGGCAGACGCCAAGGCAAGAACTCCTCCAACAATCTAAAAAGCAACATGAAAACACCAGAACCCAATGACCCTACAATAGAAGGACTTGAACCTCTTAATTCAGAAGAAGCAGGAAAAAATGCCCTTATGAAAGCAATAGAGTCCCTTAAACAGGATATGAATAACTCCCTTAAAGAACTGGATGAGAAATATAACAAAAAGACTGAAGAAATGAGTAAAGAAATGGATGAAAAATATAAAAAAAACATCGAAGAAATGAGTAAATCCATGAATGATATACTGGGAAACCAAGAAAAAACAATCAAACAGGTAATGGAAACAGTTCAAGAATTGAAAACTGAAATGGAGGCAATGAAGAAAACACAAAATGAGGGCCGGCTGGATATGGAAAATCTAGGTAAACGAACAGAGACCACAGAATCAAGCATAACCAACAGGATACAAGAGATGGAAGAACAAATCTCAGAGTCTGAAGATACCATAGAGAAAATAAATGCTCTGATCAAAGAAAACAGCAAATCCAACAAATTCTCATCACAAAACATTCAAGAAATCTGGGACACAATAAAAAAAACCAAATCTAAGAATAATAGGGATTGAAGAAGGAGAAGAACTGCAGATCAAAGGACCAGAAAATATATTCAACAAAATTATAGAAGAAAACTTTCCCAATCTAAAGAATGATATCCCTATGAAAGTTCAAGAAGCATACAGAACACCGAATAGGCTTAATCAAAAAAAAAAAAACAACCCCTCGCCATATAATAATCAAAACACAAAACATACAGATTAAAGAAAGAATATTAAGAGCTGCAAAGGAAAAAGGGCAAGTAACTTATAAAGGTAAACCTATCAGACTTACACCGGACTTCTCTATGGAAACCATGAAAGCCAGAAGGTCCTGGATAGAGGTACTGCAGAAACTAAGAGACCATGGATGCAAGCCCAGACTAATATACCCAGCCAAGCTATCATTCACTATCAATGGAGAAAACAAAATATTCCACGATAAGAACAAATTTAAACAATTCGCAGCCACAAACCCAGCCTTACAGAAAGTAATAGAAGGAAAATCGCAATCCAAGGAGTCCAACATTGCCAGCACTGCTTACAATAACTCAGACATCTAGCGACCCTTTACGAGCTTAACTCAAAGAAGGGACACATACAAACTCTATTAATCAAACAAACAAAAAGTAATAATAACCGGAGTCAACAACCACTGGTCATTAATATCACTAAATATTAATGGACTCAATTCACCTATAAAAAGGCACAGACTAAGAGACTGGATATGAAAACAGGATCCAACATTCTGTTGTTTACAAGAAACACACCTCAACCACAAAGACAGACACCTACTCAGAGTAAAGGGATGGGAAAAGGTTTTTCAAGCAAACGGACCTAAGAAACAAGCAGGTGTGGCCATTCTAATCTCCAACAAAATTGACTTCAAACTAAAATCAATCAGAAGAGATGGAGATGGACATTTTATACTCATAACAGGAACAATTCATCAGGAGGAAGTCTCAATCCTGAATATCTACGCCCCTAATATAAAGCCTCCTACTTATGTAAAAGAAACACTTCTAGAACTCAAGGCAGTCATCAAACCACACACACTGATAGTAGGAGACTTCAACACTCCTCTCTCACCAATGGGCAGGTCAATCAGACAGAAACCTAACAGAGAAATAAGAGAATTATTGGAGGTATTGAATCAAATGGACTTAACAGACATCTATAGAACATTCCACCAAAATAGGAAAGAATATACCTTCTTCTCTGCAGCTCATGGAACCTTCTCGAAAATTGACCACATACTGGGTAACAAAGCAAACTCCCACAGATACAAAAAAATATTAGTAACCACCTGTGTCTTGTCAGACGACAATGGATTAAAGTTAGAATTCAAGAACAGTGCTACCCCCCAGGAAGCCATAAAATTCATGGAAGTTGAACAGTCAACTACTGAATCACCCCTGGGTCAAGGAAGAAATAAAGAAAGAAATTAAAGTCTTCCTTGAATTTAATGAAAATAAAGACACAACATACTCAAACCTATGGGACACTATGAAAGCAGTGCTAAGAGGAAAGTTCATAGCACTAAGTGCCCAATTAAAGAAAACGGAGAAAGCACACATTGGAGACTTAACAGCACACTTGAAAGTTCTCGAAAAAAAAGAAGCTGATTCACCCAGGAGGTCTAGAAGACTGGAAATAATCAAACTGAGGGCTGAAATCAACAAAATAGAAACACAGAAAACAATCCAAAGAATCAATGAATCAAAAAGCTGGTTCTTGGAGAAAATCAACAAGATCGACAAACCCCTATCCAAATTAATCAAGCGGCAGAGAAAGAACATGCAAATTAATAAAATCAGAAATGAAAAGGGGGACATAACCACAGACATAGAGGAAATCCAGAGAATCATTAGATCTTACTACAAAAATTTATATGCCACAAAGTTGGAAAATGTAAAAGAAATGGACATTTTTTTAGATAAGTACCATATACCAAAGTTGAACCAAGAACAGGTGAGCAATCTAAATAGACCTATCAAGTCGTGAAGAATTAGAAGCTGTTATTAAAAATCTCCCTACCAAAAAAAGCCCAGGACCAGATGGTTTCAATGCAGAATTCTACCGGAACTTCCAGGAAGAGCTAATACCTATACTCCTTAATATATTTCACAATATAGAAACAGAAGAATCACTGCCAAACTCTTTTTTATGAAGCTACAGTTACCCTGATACCAAAACCACACAAAGACACAACCAGGAAAGAGAATTACAGACCAATATCACTCATGAACATTGACGCGAAAATTCTCAATAAAATACTGGCAAACCGAATCCAAGAATACATTAGAAAAATTATCCATTATGATCAAGTGGGCTTCATCCCAGAGATGCAGGGTTGGTTCAACATACGCAAATCTATCAATGTAATCCATCATATAAATAAACTGAAAGATAAAAACCATATGATCATTTCATTGGATGCTGAAAAAGCATTTGACAAAATTCAACACCCATTTATAATAAAGGTGTTGGAGAGACTGGGGATACAAGGATCATACCTAAATATAATAAAAGCAATATACAGCAAGCCGTCAGCTAACATCAAGTTGAATGGAGAGAAACTCAAAGCCTTTCCACTAAAATCAGGAACACGTCAAGGCTGTCCACTCTCACCATTCCTCTTCAATATAGTGCTTGAAGTTCTAGCAATAGCAATAAGACAACATAAGGGGATCAAGGGGATTCGAATTGGAAAAGATGAAGTTAAACTTTCGTTATTTGCAGACGATAAGATAGTGTACATCAGCAACCCCAAAAAATCTACCAAAGAACTCCTACAGTTGATAAACACCTTTAGTAATGTGGCAGGATACAAGGTCAACTCCAAAAAATCAGTAGCCCTCCTTTACACAAAGGATAAAGAAGCAGAGAGGGAAATCAGAGAAACATCACCTTTCATGATAGCCACAAATAGCATAAAATATCTTGGGGTAACTCTAACCAAGGAAGTGAAAGTCCTATTTGACAAGAACTTTAAGTCTTTGAAGAAAGAAATTGAGGAGGATACCAGAAAATGGAAAAACCTTCCCTGCTCTTGGATTGGGAGAATCACCATAGTAAAAATGGCAATTCTACCAAAAGCAATCTATAGATTCAATGCAATTCCCATCAAAATCCCATCAAACTTCTTCACAGACCTTGAGAGAACAATAATCAAGTTTATATGGAAAAACAAAAAACCCAGGATAGCCAAAACAATCTTATACAATAAAGGAACCTCTGGAGGCATTACCATCCCTGACTTCAAACTGTATTACAGAGCAACAGGATTGAAAACAGCTTGGTATTGGCATAACAACAGAGAAGTCGACCTATGGAATCGAATAGAAGACCCGGGTATTAACCCACAAACTTATGAACACCTGATTTTTGACAAGAGAGCTAAAGCTATACAATGGAAGAAAGATAGCATCTTTAACAAATGGTGCTGGCATAACTGGATGTCAACCTGTAGAAGAATGAAAATAGATCCATATCTATCACCATGCACAAAACTCAGGTCCAAATGGATTAAAGACATCAACATTAATCCGACCACATTGAACCTGATAGAAGAGAAAGTAGGAAGTAGTCTACAAGATATAGGCACAGGAGACCACTTCCTAAGCAGAACCCCAGGAGCGCAGACCATAAGAGAAACAATAAATAAATGGGACCTCCTGAAACTGAGAAGCTTCTGTAAAGCAAAGGACACTGTCAGTAAGACAAAAAGGCTACCTTCTGACTGGGAAAAGATCTTCACAAACCCTTCAACAGATAAAGGTCTGATCTCCAAAATATACAAAGAACTCAAGAAACTAGACACTAAAACTCTAATTAACCCAATTAAAAAATGGGGTACTGAACTTAACAGAGAATTCACAACAGATGAACTTCGAATGGCTAAAAAGCACTTAAGGTCATGCTCAACCTCCTTAGCGATCAGGGAAATGCAAATCAAAACAACTTTGAGATATCATCTTACACCTGTCAGAATAGCCAAACTCAAAAACACCAATGATAGCCTATGCTGGAGAGGATGTGGAATGAGGGGAACACTCATCCATTGTTGGTGGGAATGCAAACTTGTGCAGCCACTGTGGAAATCAGTGTGGCGGTTTCTCAGGAAACGGGGAGTCAACCTCCCTCAGGACCCAGCAATTCCACTCTTGGGAATATACTCTAGAGATTCCCTAACATACTACAAAAGCATTTGTTCTACTATGTTCAGAGCAGTACTATTTGTAATAGCCAGAACCTGGAAACAGCCTAGGTGCCCCTCAATAGAAGAATGGTTAAAAAAGGTGTGGAACATATACACATTAGAGTTTTACTCAGCGGTAAAAAACAATGACATCTTGAATTTTGCATGCAAATGGATGAAAATAGAAAACACTTTACTGAGTGAGGTAAGCCAGACCCAAAAAGAGGAACACGGTATGTATTCACTCATAAGTGGATTCTAACCATAATTAAAGGTCTTTGAGCCTATTATTCGTGATCCTAGAGAAGCTAAATAAGAAGATGAACCTGATGAAGATTATTTAGCTATCCGCCAGGAGGTAGGAAATAGACAAGAGTCCCAGGTAACCTCGGGTGCATGGGGGGGGTGGGAGGGTTGTCGGAGAGGGAGAGGGTTAGAGAGAAGGGAGTACGGGAGGATTGGGGAAAGATCAGGGGACTGGGATGGGGGGAGGGAGGAAGGATGGATATGGGATCAGGCAAGTATATACCTCAACTAAGGGAATCATTTTAGGGTTTACAAGAGACTTGATTATAAAGGGGATCCCCGGTCCAAGGAGAGATCCCCAGATGGTTCTCTGGACAGAGGAGAGGGTGCCTGAACCGGCCTTGGCCCACAACCATACTGATGAATATTTTGCATATCACCATAGAACTCTCATCTGGCGATGGATGGAGATGGAGGCGGAGAACCACGTTGGAACACTGGACCTAGCTCCCTAGGTCCAAATGAGAGGCAGAGGGAAGGAGATCGTGAGCAAAGAAGGCAAGGGCAGAAGAAACCTTCATCCGATGTTGGATGGCGATACAGATGGAGACCCATATTGGAACACTGAACTGAGCACTCCACAGTCCAAATGGGGAACAGAATGATGAAGAAAATAAAAAAAGTAATCAGGACTGCGAGGGATGCGAGCACCCACTGATACAGGGGGACTGATATAATGGGAGTTCACCAAGGCCTGTTGGACTGGGACTGAGCGAGGACGTGATCCAGCCAGATTCTCTGAATGTGGCTGGCCCGGAGCCTTTTTGAAAAGCCATTGACAATGACACTGGGACTTGCTTCCTCTGCATATACTGGATTTTGGCGCTCCAGTCTGTTTGGACTCTCACCTTCCCTGGACCTGGAGGGAGGGGGAGGAACTTGAACTTCCCACAGGGCAGAAAATCCTGACTGCTCTGGGGGATGGAGAGGGAGGAAGAGAGGGAGTGGGGGGAGTGGGAGGGTGTTGGGAGGAGGGGCTGAGATGGAAACTTTTATAATTTAATAAAAAAATTAAAAAAAAAGAATTGCCTTAAAAAAAAACAAAAAAAAGAAACTAAAAAAAAAAAGAAGCACAGGACTAGATGGTTTCAATGCAGAATTCTTCCAAAACTTCCAAGAAGAGATAATATCTATATACTCCTTAAAGTGTTTCACAAAATGGAAACAGAAGAGTCATTGCCAAACTTCATTTATAAAACTAAAGCTACCCTGATAGCAAAATCACGCAAAGACTCAACCAAGAAAGAGAATTGCAGACCAATCTCACTCATGAACATTGACACAAAAATTCTTCACAGACCTTGAGAGAACAATAATCAACTTTATATGGAAAAGCAAAAAACCCAGTATAACCAAAATAATCCTATACGATAGAAATACTTCTAGCGGCATTACCACCCCCGACTTCAAACTCTATTACAGAACTACAATAATGAAAGCAGCTTGGTATTGGCATAAAAACAGAGATGTTGACCAATGGAATTGAATCGAAGACCCGGATATTAATCTACAAACCTATGAACACCAGATTTTCAACAAAGGAGCTAAAATTATACAATGGAAGAAAGAAAGCATCTTTAACAGATGGGGCCAGCATAAGTGGTTGTCAACCTGTAGAAGAATGAAAATAGATCCATATCTATTACCATGCACAAAACTCAAGTGCAAATGGATTAAGGATCTCAATATAAATCTAACCACACTAAACCTGATAGAAGAGAAAGTGGGAAGTAGTCTGCAACACATGGCAGAGGAGACTACTTCCTATGTAGAACCCCAGTTGCACAGTCAAATAAGAGTAACACTGAATAAATGGGACCTCCTGTAACTGAGAAGCTTCTGTAAAGCAAAGAACACTGTCATTAGTACAAAAAGGCAACCTACTGAATGGGAGAATATCTTTACCAATCCTGCATCAGACAAAGGCCTGATCGCAAAAAATATGTAAAGAACTCAAGAAACTAGACATTAAATTTCTGAATAACCCAATTAAAAATGGGATACTGAACTAAACAGAGAATTCTCAACAGAAGAAGTTCAAATGGCCAAGGGATACTTAAGGTCAGGTTCAACTTCCTTAGTGATCATGGAAATCCAAATCAAAACAACTTTGATACCATCTTACACCTGTCAGAATGGCTAAAGTCAAAAACACCAATGATAACCTATGCTGGAGAGAATGTGGAGTAAGGGGAACACTCATCCATTGCTGATGGGTTGCAACTTGTGCAATCACTTTGGAAATTAGTGTGGTGGTTTCTCAGGAAACTGGGAGTCAACCCACCTCAGGAACCAGCTATTCCACTCTTGGGAATATACCCAAGAGATGTCCAGTCCTACTACAAAAGCATTTGTTCAACTATGTTCATAGCAACACTAATTGTAATAGCCAGAACCTGGAATCAACCTAGGTTCCCCTAAATGAAAGAATATATAAAAGATGTGTGGCACATAAACACATTAGAGTTCTTCTCAGCAGTAAAAAACAATGACATCTTGAATTTTGCATGCAAATAGATGGAAATAGAAAATACTTTACTGAGTGAGATAATCCAGACCCAAAGAGATGATTATGGTATGCAGTCACTCATTAGTAGATACTAGTCATAAGCAAAGGACACTGAGCCTCTAGTTCGTGATCCTAGAGAAGCTAAATATGAAGGTGAATGTTAAGAAAAACATACTTATCCTCCTGGGTATTGGAAGTAGAGAAAATTGCCAGGCAAAAGATGGGAGCATGGGGTGGAGGTGGTGTGGGGGAAGGGAAGATGGGGAGAGAAGTGAGAATGGGAGAATTGGTGAGAGCTTTGGGGATTATCATGGTTGAGATGGAGGATGGATGGATTTGGGAGCAGGGAAGAAGATACCTTAATTAAGGGAGTCATTTAGGGTTGGCAAGAAACTTGGTTCTAGAGGGGTTCCCAGGTTTCCAAGGCGATTTGCCCAGCTAGGTTCTTGGAGCATCAGAGAAGAGGGTGCCTGAACTGGCCTTCTCCCATAGCCACACTGATGAATATCTTGCATATCACCATAGAAACTTCATCCAAGACAGAGACCCACAGTGGAGCACTGGACTGAGCTCTCAAGGTCCAGATGAAGAGCAGAAGGAGGGTGAACATGAGCAAGGAAGTCAAGACTGCGACAGGTGCGTCCTCCCACTGAGATGGTGTGACTGATCTAATGGGAACTCACCAAGGCCAGCTGGATGGGGAATGATGGAGCATGTGATCAAACCAGTCTCTCTGAATGTGACTGTCAGTGAGTGCTGACTGAGAAGCCAAGGACAATGGCACTGGGTTTTGATTCTACTGCATGGACTGACTTTGTGGGAGCCTAGTCTGATTGGATGTACACCTTCCTAGACATGGATGGAGGGGGAAGGGCCTTGGACTTCCCACAGAGCAGGGCACCCTGACTGCTCTTAGGACTGGATAGAGAGGGTGGAGGGGGTGTGGAGGGAGTGGAAGGAAAATGGGAGGAAGGAGGAGGTTGAAATTTTTAATAAATAAATAAATAAAAAGTATGTATTAACAAAAAAAAGAAATTGACAGAAAAAAACTATTTTTTTCTAGAAGCTATGGATTTTTATTTAAAATACTGTATCTACGTCATTTTGAATATTTAGTGAAATTAATTTGGAAAACCTTTTCTTTTTTCATTTCTCTCAAAAGTTCAAAATATAAGAACAGAAATCTTTTGCTATTGATTAAAAGCAATTTACTCTCATGAAAATTATCTTAAGTATATCAGATAAAAGAAATATATTTATTTGCTGTTTTAGTTTGTTACCATGTAATAAATAAATTTTATAAGAGCTTTAAAATAAAAAAGAGTAGAAATTATTTGTCACTGTGTTATGATAGGATATGCAAAATGAATAACTACAAAAATGCCTTTATCCACGTGTGTCATATGATAGTGAATCAGATATAATTGCTAAATCGGGGTCAATATCAATATTTTATCAAGAGATGATGTCAAAAAAAGCAGAAAAATAGGTGACACTGAGTTTGAAATGTTTCTGTTGTTACAGTTGAAGGTGACAATAGATTTGAACCTTTGCATGCAACACTAGAGATCATAGTCTTTATCATTAAATATGTGAATAAAGCTGGCAGGACAACACACCTAATTTTTGTTGGTGGTAAGAATGGTAGTGGGTTTTCTGAGGTAGTAACAGTAGTATCACCCTGCAAATTGAGATTAAATGAGATTCACACTCCAAGTACAGGATCATGGTATTTCCAAGCTCCTCTCCACTAAATGACAATATGATTGTTGTATGGATCAACTTTTACATTATATTGTAATTTGAGTAGCATGGTCTTTGAAGACTAGGACTGATGAGGAATTCTATTGGAAGTGTTTATATTCATGTTTCTTTACTGGAAAGAAAACAGTAAATATTATTTGTCCTAAGTTTAGATCATTTCAAGTGTATATTAAATTAAATCATGAATTCTAGGCTAAAGACTCAGGATGAATGTGAAGTTTCCTTTGATAGGCATCCATGACTCTCTAGTGTTATGTTTTTGAAAATGCATAGGATTGAGATGCTAGAATTCTCTACAGAAGTTGCTTTATTTTTTGATATATCATGAAACACTGACAATAGTCATCATTCCAACAGTGAGACTAAGTTAAATGTGTCCATGGAACTTAGGGAAAATTACTTTTGTCTGTATTGACCCACTCAGGGTAGATGAATTAGGAGCACTTGGGATTTTCTATTGCATATGATGCAGGAACACTAAGGGAGCAATGTGCTTTCTCCAGAATTCTTTAACATGTCTCTGACATTGTCTTTCATGCAATGTAAAAAAAAGGTAAACCTTTACCTTCTGAATAATATGAAAACCTGAGGAATTTTCTAAGGAACAGAACATTCCAACAGAAAACATTTGAGAAGTTCTGCCTACAGGTATCCCCAGTGAATATTATTTTGGCCAAAAAAAAGAATTTCTCTCTCTCCCCCCTCTGTATGTTGATGTATATTCATAAGTTCATGTATGTATATATACATACTGAATCTATATATGTATATATGTATGTATGTATGTATGTATGTATGTATCTATCTATCTATCTATCTATCTATCTATCTATCTATCATCTACCTTCCTATCTACCTACCTATGCATCTGCTGCGTAAGATTCCTCTTAGACTATATGTAGTCACATTAAGTCTTTCAGTTGCTATTTCCAGAAATAATCCATGGGGAGTTGTTCTTATATTCCTATGAAAACATTTCTGTCCTTCCTTACCCCATTCATGCTCTTTTACAGATACTTGTCCTAAATAACGACCTTCTTTAAGTTAGTAGAAATAGAAGCCATGCCTAACCATTTTGATATTTGAATGGATTACTGCTTATTACTTAAAAATTCAGAGATAAGTATGTCACCAAGGAAAACGTGAACTGAAAATTAGCAAAATCAAGATAGGATACTATTTGTCATTTAAAACAGAAAACCTTACAGAGATAGAAATGAAGGATAGGATATTTTTATTTATAAAAAATATAAAGAATTTTATCTAATTCATAATATGTTTATATTGAGGAATACTCTATCAAGAGATATGCCCTGTTATTTGTAAAATTTTATTTTACTAATAATTGTGGAATATTAGTTGTCACAGACATGGTACAAGCATGCTGATATTTTCAGTATATTCCTTGAAACCTCTCAATATAAATTTTCATGTAGGGGCACAGAATGTCACTATTTTCATTTCACAGTGCTTCTATAGCATCCAAAGTACAAGGTATTAGTGATTTCTAAGAAAAGAACTGTTTGCATACCATCCTTTCTCTATACACATTATAATGTTATATTTAATTTCTCAGTGATGAAATTATTCTTGTAAGTTGAATCATGTTTTAATTCTTTTCTTGTCTGCACTGATGACAGAAGGAATAGAATTATGCATCGTGTCATCTTGACCATGGAATCAGTATCATATGTAGTTCACTATTTTTTTTAAATGAATTGTCTTCTCTCCTGTGAAGTCAGAACACCATATAGCAACTTCCTGACATGCATTTCCATTCCCTTCTCATGATCTATGAGATCTTATTTTTTGAATGATTACATAAAGTGTTTCAAGAGCAGAAAGACCTTGTAAAAATTATCTCATTCAAAAAGTACATAAACATTCACTAAACTAATAAAATTGCCACTCTAGAGTAACAAATGATACCAGTATTACTAAATCCTATTGAAATAATTAGAAATGTGACAATTACTGGAGATTCATGTGTAAGAACACTGAAAAACTAAACTTTATGTTGTGCTTCATACTTACTTTTAGATAAAAATTGTGATTTACTGTTGAGCAGTTCTAACACACTAAAAGCTATCACAGAACAAACTTATTGGGTCTGCCTCCATGTTACACATTATTTAGAAGAGGGGATGAAATATGGTTTTTAAAGTCTATCTGAGGAGATTATCTTTATAAAATGACTTTATTAAGGAAATAAATCAGGATATGCTTAAAATGAGTCATTTACATTTGAAAAATAAATTCATAAGAATAATATTCCATGGATGTCATGTCTTATATACATGCATGTGTTTTTTATAATTTTCTTTCTTTCTTTACCTATTTATTAAAAATTTCCACCTCCTCCCTGCCGCCATTTTCCCTCCCCCTTCCTACCTCCCCCTTTCTCTCTAGTCTTAAGAGCAGTCAGGGTTCCCTGCCCCATGGGAAGTCCAAAGTCCTCCCCACTTCATACAGGTCTATAAAAGTGAGCATCCAAACAAACCAGGCTCCCATAAAGTCAGTCCATGCAGTAGAATAAAAACCCAGTGCCATTGTCCTTGACTTCTCAGTCAGCCTTCATTGCCAGCCACGTTCAGAGTGTTCATTTTGATCACATGCTCCATCACTCCCAGACCAGCTGGCCTTGTCCCATAGCCACACTGATGAATATCTTGCATATCACCATAGAACATTCATCTGCCAATGGGTGGAGATAGAGACAGAGACCTGCATTGGAGCACTGGACTTAGCTCCCAAGGTCCAAATGAGGAGCAGAAGGAGGGAGAACATGAAGGAAGTCAGGATCATGAGAGACGGTGGGACTGATCTAATGGGAGCTCACCAAGGCCAGCTGGACTGGGAGTGATGGAGCATGTTACAATTTTCTATTTGTATTACAACAATTCCTTAGGATATAGTCATCTATCAAATTAGAAAAGGCATATGTTATCATCTCTGAGGGCTTGCAACAAGAAAAAGCAAAATATTTAGTCAATATTGTTATATGCAGCCTAATGAAGTCTAAAGATATAAAGAAAACAACGTGCATTCAACATTCATAACAAGAGATATGAATAAGAAACAATGACAATTTTTGTTGAAAAATCTTCTTGTTTAACTTTCACTGTGTATATTGCAAAAAAATTACTTTAGAAAAAATACTTGACTAATGTCTTCTGAAAATTTGGTATATTCAATGTACATTTATATTATTTCACCTCCATTCTCCAACTAATTACTACTATTCCTGTGTCATCTTTTTGCAATTTCTCTAACTACTTCATGAATATACAAATTCATTTCAATATATGTGTGAATTTGTGAATGTATATGTGTATTAAGAAATAGGAGGTTGACACAGAAATTTATAGCCCAACTGTGTCCATTGTGGGTTTCTAATATGCATTTGTATTAAGTGCTGACCCCTTGTTCTTCAATTACTTATTACTTATAAGTCTCATTTTAGAGGTAAAGGGAATATGGCTACTTCTTGTCCTATCAGAAGTTGCTTTCTAAGTAGACAAGACTTCAAATAGCATGGAAGTTCTAAAGTTCACTATTCACATCATGATTACATGGGTAAAGTTTGCCCAATCTGAGAGGTAACTTAAAGATGATTAGTTGAATTTACATCCTGAGTTGTAGAAAGTAAATCATGCTTGGTTCCATAAACATATTCAACTATAATTGTTCTTTCCATCAACCATTGTAATTTCTATGTGAATTCTGAATGGAAATTTTTTAATCAAGATGAATAGAGACGATTTAAATATCAATTTTAGTTGGTAGTACTCTCATTGTGACCAGTAATTATCTTCCTTCATTAAATTGCAGAATGCATTGTTTCTGCTGATATGCTCTTATAACAACCTGAAACCTCCCAACGATGTCAGTTTTGCAAGTTAACAATGCAGGAATCCTCATTTTTCTATTTCCTCAACAAAATTAACATCAAGAAAACATATGACTCCATATTAAACATGTATTATAAAACTAAAAATTATGTTCTCAGAAAGTGAATCACAGATGTCCAACATGCACTTAAAAGTGTTCAATATACTTAGCAATCAGGGAAATAAAATTGAAACTATTCAGAGTTTTCGTCCATGATGCAGGGAAAAAGTTGTTCTTGGCATTGGTTGGTGGAAGTTAAAACTGATTCAGCTGTGATCAAAATCAGTGGGGAGGACCCTAACATGACAGCATCAGTCTTACCACAAGTCCTTCAAAAAAGTATAGCAAAACTTCTTGACACTTTTTAAAACATCAAATATAAAGGATCATTCCCAAACCTCTTATACATAGCCTGGATTAATTTAATCCCAATTAACAAACACACACACACACAAACACACACACACACGCACACACATGCACACACATGCATTTATTCATGTATGTATACATGTACATACATAGAGGAAAACATAACTGGTGATAATAAAGGCAGAAAACCATTACTAGAAAAATGAATAAAAAACAGTACTAGAAAAATGAATAAACATTGTTATCAAGCATATTATCCACAAAGATTAATGTGACTTTATTCCAGAGGTACAGGTTTGGTTCAACACTCAGAATTCTATAAATATGACAAATGATACAATGTAGCTAAGGCAACAATGTCATCATTAATTCAGTATTTTAAGGAAAAAATCCTTTTATAAAATGCCTCATACTTTCAAGATAAAATTCAGAGAAATCGTAGGAATGGAAGAAATATACTTCATAACACTAAAGCTGTCTCTGACAAGCATACTGTCAATACACAGCCTATGTGTAGAAAACTTGCAAAGAAACCCACCAAAATCTTGAAAAAGACAGGGTGTCTACTCTCCCCCTCTCCTTTATAATGTCGAATTGGCTGCAATACAGTGAGTGATGCAGAAACTGAAGGACATTAAAATCATGCACCTATAAAACGATGAACCTAAATTAACCCCATTTTTAGATGACACGATCTTATACCTAAGATATACCCAAATTCTACCAGAACACTTGTAGTAGAGTCAAAAAATTAGTCTTGAAAGAAACAATTCACAGATATAATACAATGCCAAATTTAAAAAAAAGACACGACATTCTTCACAGAAATTGGAATGAATATGCCTCCTACTTTTCATATGCAACCTGAAAAAAACTATAGATTCTCAGAGGAATTCTGAGATATAAAGATCAATATAGGAGGTATTGCCATTTCAGTCTACAAGGTATTTTATAGATTTATAGTGATAGAAACAACAACAAAAAAAACCTAGCTAAATACTCAGGACCAGTGAGTAGATATATAGTACAAATAACTGCCAGAATATCAGCTAACAATATCAACAGCAACAACAAAATGACAACAACAATATCAAAACACACACAATTCTGTGCTAATAAACACAGAAAAATACATTCGTGACCTCTCATAAAGCAAACTTCTGTTTTCAACACACTATACCATTCCCGAAAAATAACAATCAATCAGAAGGCAGAGATGTAAAGCATATTCCCGATAGATGAAAAATTGGTGTAGGAGGTGTGAAAAAGTATCAATAGAGTTGGAGAGATCAATGGCCATAGATATATCACACTCGCTGTTTCTTCTGTCAGATCCTGACCATCATGTCAAGGAAGACTGTGGAAGAGTTCTTGAGAAAACAGTAGGAAATGACTAATCCATTTGGTTTGAATGCTCAAAACACAAAAGCATATTGTTAATTTGAAGTAAGAGTATAAAGGAAATTCTTCACTTACTTTAATTTAATTTACTGATAACATAAAAGAGAACTACATGAAGACTAAAAGCGAATTGTGCTTCTATAAGAAATTTCCAAGAGTCGGGTATTTTTTAGAAATATTCTTATCTGAATTGTATGAGTTATGCTTTTTTAAATTTGAAGTAAAGCATGTATTTTGAAGTGAGTAATGATCTTATCTCTTAATCACTATCCATAACCATTTCTTCATATTTTTCCATGTCAACAATTATATATAAATTTTATGTTTTAGCAATATTTTATTAAGTAGTTTAAGTTAATGTAATGAAGTATTTATTTTGTTTTTAACATTACGTATATTTTTTCAAAATATTAAATATCCAAACATTATAAAAAGCAAAATAACATAAAGATATATTGTGGAACTTTTGATTGTTTTTTGTACTAGTCATACTAAAACTCTATATGGTGTGGTTAACTTATTTAATTTTAGGACATGTTGAGTGTAGGCAGAAAAAATATGATTTCAATGTCTAACAGTGTAGAAGGAAATGAGGTCCTTGTCCTCAATGAAAAGTCCTAGGGATCTGGGTTCTTAGCCATACAGGGTTGTTCTTTCAAAAATAGTAATGCATAACCTGTTATCAGTTCAGATGGCTTGGGGCTTGGGTAACCTTTGTACTATCTGTGTGACAGAGACCAGACCAGGCCTCTCGTAGAACCTCATTGTGATCTTTTTTTTTTATCTCATCAGTCTATAGAACCTGACTTAATGGAAGACATTGCATGCAGTCATTCTATAGCACCCATCATTATGGATTATGTCTCATGTAGTCAATTTATAGAACCAATCTTTATGGAATGAGTCACATGTACTGTGTAGAGCATTTTGATGTATTCACTCTGAATCTTTATTTATCTTACTTAGTGATATATTGTGCACATGTCATTGAGCTAGTAAACACCAGGCCAGTTTTCACTAAATTGTGTAGTACCTAAATATTGTTAGAATTTGCCAGACCAACAAAAATTATTTAGTCATTTTGAACCAAACTACCCTCTTGCCTCAAATAGATCATTACCCTGCTGACCATGGTGGTTGCAGAGATGCATGCAAAACTGTGCTACATATATAGATCCTGTCTCAATTTTTTTATCATTTTAGTTTCATGGGACATATGCCAGTCAGCAAAGTGTGTTCAGGGTAAGCCTGTAGATCTAAGTTCACTGCAATGTTCTATACACTGTGCTGGAGGTGGGTTATATACTTGTTAATCTTGAGGTGATGAAATGATAACAAGAACATCCCTGGGCAACAACAAACTGCTACATTTGAGATGCTTCAGTACAATGAAAGATCATGTCTGAAAAAGCAGATGGATGGCTCCTGAGGATTGACAGAATAGCATGAACTTTGAGGGCTCCTGAGTGGTGTGGGAAGTTCTTCTGTATATGTGTTGCTTTTATTGGTTAATGAATAAAGCTTCATTTGGTCAATGGATTAACAGAGTAAAGCCAGGTGGGAAATCCAAACAGATGGAGAGAGAGAGAATAAGCAGTGTAGGAGACAAGCCATGTAGCCAGCGCAGGAGACAGATAACTCCATAAGAACTAGCCAAAAAAATCTCCAGTAGGCAATGGCCTCATGGTGATTCACAGATTAATGGAGATTGGTTAATTTTGGGTATAAGAGCTAGTGAAAATTACACTAAAGGTACTGACCAAACAGTATGGCAAATGATATAGTTTCTGTGTGATTATTTCAGGGTTGGAGCAGCTGGGAACAAACGAACAGTCTCAGCCTACAACTAAGTTTTCTCTCCATATGCATGCCACTTAAGTACAATATTGATATGGATCAATTAAAAAATGTGTATGTCTTGGGAAAGAGAAGGGTTAACATGGTCTGTTGACTTTGCTTGTCTAAAATTCACTGGCTATGGAAAATTTCAATTTCCCGTTTTTATGTTTTTGCTGACAAAATTAAATTAAAATTTTTCCATTGAAACACTTTATGTATGCAGATCACCCTGAAAATGCTGCCAAGTTATTATATCTCCCCTAGAACTTCTGATTAACAAATTACCATTTAGCACATTGTGAAAATTTTCTACATGCAAGCAGAATGTATAAATTCAATAGAGAGTTTTTGTTTAGCAGCTATTAGAAGAGCCACTATTGCATTATTTATGATACCTTGACAGTTTTTTTCTAGCAACAATGGATATAACCACAGCACAGCTCTTGTAGCAGTTGCTCAAGGAATGCAGCAAAAGAGTAGTGCAGAAGTTTCTTAGGGTGAGAAAATAAGGAAAATCGCTGCACAGCTGTCTCCTGGAAGTAGCTGTATAGTAAATACTAGAAAAATGACAATATCAATACGCATGTTAACATAGAGAAGAGCAAAGTTTGCAGATTCCCACCCATAATTATAAACTACTGGTGAGTAAAAATGGCTACTAGAAAGAGAATTAGTCAACCTGGTCTACAGAGTGAGTTCCATGACATACTCTAAGCTATACAGAAAAACCTTGTCTTGAAAAAACAAAAGAAAAAAAAAACACCAAAAAGAAAATCAAATAAACAAATCAAAAACCAAACAAAAACAAAAAACAAAAATAGTATCCAGTGCTATGCTATCTCAGATCATCCCTGGTCTAGATGCTGGGCCCTTCCCTCAACCTCAGTAGACTTCTGGCACTCTGCAGCAAGCCGCACCAACCATGAGTGACCTGCTTGTCAATAGAACTCGACCTGTCTCTGATTTCCATTCCATGGGTCTTTGCTCTAGGCCTAGGATATCCCTACTAGTCCCTGGCACTGTGCTGGGCCTTGCCCCCAACCCCAGAGGACTTAAACCACTCAGAAGAAGGCCACATCATTCAGAACCAATTGGTGCATAGTCCAACTCCTATCAGTGAGACTTCTCCCAGCAAATATGGAAACAGATGAAGAAACCCACAGGCAAACATTAGGGTGAGCCTGGAGAATTCCGCTGGAGAAAGGAGGAGAGATCAGAGGACACAGTGGTGTCAAGTGTACCACATGAAAACCCACAGAAATATCAAACCTGGGCTCTGGCATCTAAAAGTGGCTGAGCTGAAAACCAGTTGTGTAACTTGGTCTTCATGTGGGCCTCCTAGCAATGAGAGTAAGTGATGTATTTACCTCTGTTGCCTTATTTTGGGACCCATTCCTCCTGCATTTGGTTTGTTTAACATTGCTGAAGGAGGGGTTGTCTGGTCACAGTGCAGCCTGATATATCTTGGCTGACTGATATCCATTGTGTGCTGGCCTGTATCTGAGTAGAAAAAGTGAAGGGGTAGTGGATGGGGCAATGGGAAGAAAAAAGGAGGTAAGGGGAGGGGATAGGAAGAGGGGAGGGACAGGAAAAGAAGATTAGGTTAGGGTTTAAATATCAGAAAGAAGGAATCTCAGGTACAATATTCTTGGTATTTTCACTCACTGAACTTGTAATTCATAGTTATTCTTACTAGTTGACTCCTGTAAACTAGATAAAAATGAATCCTTTAGGTTACTTGCTGTTAAGATTAGTATAAAACGTGATAAAAATATGAGGGAATTTGAAAAAATTAGAAATTCTTTGCATTTTAATATTTAAAATAAAATAGGTGTAATAATAGAACAAACCATACATTTTAATTTAAATGCTGTGAATACTTGGAGAGCTACTCTCAATGTTTTGTGATACATAAAGACACAAGAAAATCAATAAATAAAGGAGTATTTCAATGTTGAAAACAGCTTCTCAGAAAAACAATTTTTTTTATTTTTATTTGTTTTGTGTATTCCTTTTAAAACCTGACTGCTATGTACCTCATTCCTCACATTTACTTTGTGTATATGTTTTTACTCCAGCAAGGACAGAGGAAATGTCCAAAGAGTATCATTCCAAAGAGTAAGAAAAACCATGAAGGAAATGATAAAAGAAACCTGTTCTTATTCAACTTCAATCTGAATTAATGAGACAATTTGTCCTGGATTGTGGAAGAAACCAAAGCCAAAGACACTGCTTGAGTTTAGAGACTCTGAGGAGATTTGTCCCTAAAATGAAATGAAAATATATATTTACTTTCCTGAGTTTTCATGATTGATTCATCTTGTAACTGTTTGAATCCTGTTTTTGTAAAACAGAATTCATATTTCTTTCACAATGTAACAGTGCCTAAAAGGTCAAAATAAATTTGTGAATAGGAAAACTACTCTGCTCTAACGGAAATCAAAAGAAGTATTGTGTCAGTGTTTATCCTATGAAGAAGGATTTTCCTATATAAGAGCTCAATAAAATCTCATTCTTTGCAACAAGGGCTTCGATTTTTTGTTTTGTAGTTTTTGTAGGCTTTTTTCTTTTCTGGTAAATTGAAGATCTATAAGAAAAGTTATTTCAGGGTAAGGTAGTGTTATGCACAGGCATGTCATAGATCTAAATATTTAAAAACAAATCTAGAGAAGCTTTAATGTAAAAGGTCACAGTAGAATTTATGAATTTGAACAGTGGAGAGAAGAAAAGTTTAGAGAAAATACCAATGAGATATTGCATTAAGTGAATGCATTAAAACTGGCCTTTTATGAAAGTACTAAACCTGAGTACCAAGCCAAGAAACATACCAGTACAGTTGTTGAGAACAAGTAGTGATTGATTCTTCCTTTTACTTTGAAAAGGTCAACAACCATAAAAATACATCCATCAATTATTAATCTAGTGACAAGTTGGCATTTGAATCCCTCCCTATTGCTCACTGGTAGATGGAAATCGTCCTTTCAAAGAACAAAAGAGCAAAAATGCACAAAACTAGGCTACATGATCAAATATTGAAATTATTCATCCTTCCACTAATTATTTCGTAAGTTTTGGAACACACAAATATCAAGAGTTACACAAACCTTACAGTATGTTCTTTGGGCACGATGCAGAGAGTTCAAGGCCACTGTGTGTGTCATGTGCCATTTCCCTGAATCGAAAAAACATATTCTCATAGAATGTCTCAATGTTTCATGCTTTATTCAGGACTCTACAGCTATTTTCTTATTTGTTCAAATAGGTGGTTTGCCATACATATATATATATATATATATATATATATATATATATATATTCACACCCAGGAACATTTATTGATAAAATATAATTATTTTTTGAAAATTCCATGTATGTGTTATCAAAAATCTCCCTACCAAAAAAATCCCAGGACCAGATGGTTTCAATGTAGAATTCTACCAGAACTTCCAGGAAGAGCTAATACCTATACTCCTTAATGTATTCCACAATATAGAAACAGAAGAGTCATTGCCTAACTCCTTTTATGAAGCTACAGTTACTCTGATACCAAAACCACACAAAGACACAACCAAGAAAGAGAATTGCAGGCCAATCTCACTCATGAACATTGACGCTAAAATTCTCAATAAAATACTGGCAAAACGAATCCAAGAATACATTAGAAAAATTATCCATTATGATCAAGTGGGCTTCATCCCAGAGATGCAGGACTGGTTCAACATACACAAATCTGTCAATGTAATTCATCATATAAATAAACTGAAAGAAAAAAAAACATATGATCATTTCATTGGATGCTGAAAAAGCATTTGACAAAATTCAACAAACATTTATGATAAAGGTGTTGGAGAGACTGGGGATACAAGGATCATACCTAAATATAATAAAAGCAATATACAGCAAGCCGACAGCTGACATCAAATTAAATGGAGAGAAACTCAAAGCCATTCCACTTAAATCAGGAACACGACAAGGCTATCCACTCTCTCCATACCTCTTCACAATAGTGCTTGAAGTTCTAGCAATAGTAATAAGACAACATAAGGGGATCAAGGGGATTCAAATTGGAAAGGATGAAGTTAAACTTTCGTTATTTGCAGATGATATGATAGTGTACATAAGCGACCCCAAAAACTCTGCCAAAGAACTCCTACAGCTGATAAACACCTTTAGTAATGTGGTAGGATACAAGATCAACTCCAAAAAATTGGTTGCCCTCCTATACACAAAGGATGAAGAAGCAGAGAGGAAAATCAGAGAAACACCACCTTTCACAAGAGCCACAAATAGCACTATACATCTTGGGGTTACTCTAACCAAGGAAGTGAAAGACCTATTTGACAAGAACTGTAAGTCTTTGAAGAAAGAAATTGAAGAGGATACCAGAAAATGGAAAGACCTCCCCTGCTCTTGGATTGGGAGAATCAACATAGTAAAAATGGTAATTCTACCAAAAGCAATCTATAGATTCAATGCAATCCCCATCAAAATCCCATCAAACTTCTTCACAGACCTTGAGAGAACAATAATCAACTTTATATGGCAAAACAAAAAAAACAGGATAGCCAAAACAATATTATACAACAAAGGAACTTCGGGAAGCATTACCATCCCTGACTTCAAACTCTATTACATAGCTACAGTATTGAAAACAGCTTGGTATTGGCATAAGAACAGAGAAGTCGACCTATGGAATCGAATAGAAGACCCAGATATTAACCCACAAACCTATGAACACCTAATTTTCGACAAGAGAGCTAAAGGTATACAATGGAAGAAGGAAAGCATCTTTAACAAATGGTGCTGGAATAACTGGATGTCAACCTGTAGAAGAATGAAAGTAGATCCATATCTATCACCATGCACAAAACTCAGGTCCAAATGGATTAAAGACATCAACATAAATCCGTCCACTTTGAAACTGATAGAAGAGAAAGTGGGAAGTAGTCTACAAGATATAGGCACAGGAGACTACTTCCTAAGTAGAACCGCAGTAGCACAGACAATAAGAGAAACAATGAATAAATGGGACCTCCTGAAACTGAGAAGCTTCTGTAAAGCAAAGTACACTGTCAGTAAGACAAAAAGGCTACCTTCGGACTGGGAGAAGATCTTCACCAACCCCTCATCAGACAAAGGTCTGATCTCCAAAATATACAAAGAACTCAAGAAACTAGACACTAAAACTCTAATTAACCCAATTAAAAAATGGGGTACTGAACTAAACAGAGAATTCTCAACAGATGAACTTCGAATGGCCAAAAGACCCTTAAGGTCATGCTCAACATCCTTAGCGATCAGGGAAATGCAAATCAAAATCACTTTGAGATACCATCTTAAACCTGTCAGAATAGTTAAACTCAAAAACACCAATGATAACCTATGCTGGAGAAGATGTGGAGTGAGGGGAAGACTCATCCATTGTTGGTGGGAATGCAAGCTTGTGCAGCCACTGTGGTAATCAGTGTGGCTGTTTCTCAGGAAACTGGGAGTCAACCTCCCTCAGGACCCAGCAATTCCACTCTTGGGAATATACCCAAGAGATGCTCTATCATACTACAAAAGTATTTGTTCAACTATGTTCATAACTGCACTATTTGTAATAGCCAGAACATGGAAACAACCTAGGTGCCCCTCAGTAGAAGAATGGTTAAAAAAGGTGTGGAACATATACACATTAGAGTTTTACTCAGCGGTAAAAAACAATGACATCTTGAATTTTGCATGCAAATGAATGGAAATAGAAAACACTTTACTGAGTGAGGTAAGCCAGACCCAAAAAGAGGAATATGGTATGTACTCACTCATAAGTGGATTCTAGCCATAGTCTTTGAGCCTATAATTCATGATCCTAGAGAAGTTAAATAAGAAGGTCAACCTGAAGAAAATCATATAGTTATCCTCCTGGATATTAGAAGCAGACAAGAATGCCAGGCAAACTTGTGTGCATGGGGGGGGGTGGAAGTACGGGGAGATGGTTAGAGAGAGGGGAGAGGGGGAGAATTGGGGATGGCTTGGGGGAATGGGAGGGGGAAGGAGGAAGGATGGTTATGGGAGCAGGGAAGTTTATATCTCAACTAAGAGAGCCATTTTAGGGTTTGAAAAAGACTTGATTCTAGAGGGGTTCCCAGGCCCAAGGAGAGGTCCCTAGATTGTTCCTTTGGCAGCAGAGGAGAGGGTGCTTGAACTGGCCTTGGCCTATAACCATACTGATGAATATTTTGCATGCCACCACAGAACCTTCATATGGCGAAGGATGGAGATAAAGACAGAGACACATATTGGAACACTGGACTTAACTCCCTAGGTCCAAATGAGAAACAGAGGGAGGAAGATTGTGAGCAAGGAAAGCAGAACCAGAGGGAACCTTCATCCAACGATGGATGGAGATAGAGACGGAGACCCACATTGGAGCACTGGACTGAGCCCCCAAGGTCCAAATGAAGAGCAGAAGTAAGGAGAACATGAAAAAGTAAGTCAGGACCGCGAAGGGTGCATTCACCCACTGATACAAGGGGACAGATCGAATGAGAGCTCACCAAGGCCAGCTGGACTGGGACTGAACGAGTATGTGATCAAACCAGATTCTCTTAATGTGACTGACATGGGGACTGACTGAGAAGCCATTGACAATGGCACTGGGTCTTGTTTTGTCTGCATGTACTGGCTTTTTGGGATCCTAGTCTGTTTGGATGCTCACCTTCCTAGACCCGGAGGGAGGGGGGAGGAACTTGGATTTCCCACAGGGAGGAAACCCTGACTTCTCGGGAATGGTGAGGGAAGAGGAGAGTGAGTAGGGGAAGTGGGAGGGTATTGGGAGGAGAGGAGGAAGTGAAAATTCTTTAAATAAATAAATAAGGAAAAAAAATTTCGGTCATGATGGACCATTATACAATGTGCGAAAACATATTTCAAATTAATAAATATAATGCTGAAAAAGGAAGACTGGAGACAAAATTATACATAATTGTCTATTGAAAGTAGTGCTACAGTAATTGTAGTATTTGTCTTATAAGAATATTATATAACAAAATAAATTATACCCTGAATGGCTTCAAAAAAAAGAGAAAATTCCATATATGTGTGCATAAAAAATACATACTCACATGAACACACACAAATATTTTTATTCTGCTTACTCTTATCTCACACTTCTCAGATCTTTACGACTAGAACTTGAAAAATCCCAGAACTGAGAGTTTCCTTTTAGAGATCCATTTTTTTAAATTTTTTTTTTAAATTTTTTCTATGCTGACTTTGAGAATTTATCCTACCCATGTGACTATAGATAGCAGGGGCCTTTCCAGTGGATAAAATATTGAAGGCATTACTTCTCTAAAGAAAAATCTTTCAGTGGCCCATAGTTCTATAGAGAAAGGTAAAAGAACATAAGTGAGTTCTTCATCCAGAACTTCCAACATATGAACAATGTCTTGTACAGGCAAACATATAAGGTATGAATTAAGATTAAAATTTTACAAGTAGGATTTAACAAAAGAAAAAAAGTATAGAAAAAAACAATAAACTGTGTGAAGAGAAAGGTCAGAGACTGGAGTGAATCCTTGCCAACTCTACCACTGGAGGATTAAAGTCCAGAATATATAAAGACTTTCAAAAACAGAGACAGAAACTAAATAATCCATTCAAGAGCTTGTGCCTGAAATATATTTTTAAATGAGAGAAAGAGAGGGAAATTGCTCAAAAAGTATCATAAAAGTCTCTGTCTATACTAGTCATTTTGAAATTATTATCAAAACCCTGCTCAGATTTCTTCAAACTTTTAATATTTGTGACTTTGAAATACACGGAAGAAACAGATGATAGAAAGTTCATACATTGGGAAGATACTTAAATATCTTATCTATAACAACACATATATTCAGAATATTAAACACATTATTGGAAATAACACATGTAATTCAAAATGTATAGCAAAATCACTAATATTTAAAAAATACAACTATATAAATTATTTGAAAAGGGCTTTAGAAAATAATGAAACAGAGTAATTATTTAACAAGTTCCTTTATTCCTTCTGATACTATAAAATAAAACTTCCAGTGGAAACCATGACACATGTATGGCAATGTATCTGTGCCCAGTGACTGAGTATTGGCAAAATGGTGGAGGCAATTATGTCAAATAGGTTCCTGCCTCTTTTCATATTGATCTTGTGCATCAAGCCAAGAAATACAGCAGCTGATTTCTTGTAAAACACTAGTCAGTCAATCATCCACTTTGTTTGTAAAGGTCCGCAAAGAGAGAAGCATATCATCAGTCTGTATTTGAAATATAAAGTGGATTCTCATCTCATTCTTAATGATTGGTGACAGAAAATAAAATCACATGATAAAAAAATGAGAGCTACTTTTCATTACACTACTATTTTATTTTTTGGTTTTTTGAGACAGGGTTTCTCTGTGTAGTTTTGTAACCTGTCCTGCAACTCTCCGTGTAGACTAGGCTGGCCTTGAACTCACAAATATTCACTTGCCTCTGTCTGCTGAGTGCTGGGACTAAAGGTGTGTGCCACAACCCCTGAACTCAACTGTTATTTTTATATTTCTAAAATTTGGAGGAAACACACATTCCACAAATGTCATGGGCCAGGGTTGAAGGATTTCATTCAAATGAGTGTGGATATGGCTCAAGCCCAGGACTGTGAACATGAATCTACATAATGTGTCAATGCTACCCACTTCCTTCCGTTATAAGGGGAAACTCATGTCACAAGAATGGGAGGTCCAGCTTCCTATCTGTCCAGTGTGATCCGTGCAGAGAGGGTGCACAACTGGGTCCTCCAACTTTTCTACCTGGACCCCAGGTAGCCACACCATAACAAAATGTAATTGGTTAATAGAATTTCCCCATCGTCTCCCCCTTTTGTCTAAGCAAGATTGATCCAAATCCAAAACAACTATATACAGTAGGAACAGATACCAAATATAAAATTACAAACAATAAACAATAAACAAATATAAAATTACAAACAATAAACAATAAAAAAATGCAAGGAACATACGACAAAAGTTTTACTAAACATTCCACTTTATGAAGTCTAATTATTGCATTCTTCAACCACTGACAGAGATACATAGTATCTGTAAATGGATAGAACAGGACTGTCATATCCTACCAAGACAGGGTAAGATAGTTTCAAAAAGTTTCCTGTCTTTGAAAATGATATGTCAGTTACGTTAAGCCTTAGCCAAAGTTGGTTGTTTCAACACTGCAAATGAGACTTTGGGTGATTGCCCAGGTAGTCAGTTGTCTCTGTCATTTGTTGAAGATTTTGGAAGTTTCTCAATTGCACTTCCTCTTCACTCAAGTAATATTGCTTCCTTTCTCAGATCTTTTATGGAATTGAAGATTAGATAATTGTGGTTACCTTCATCATGATTTAGTCAAGCTTAATTTCAATGCAATAGATTCCTTAAAATAGAATATTTAGTAAAACTTTTGTTATGCATTCCTTGCTTAATATTGCTTATTGTTTGGGGCCAGGTGTTGTGAATAACATAAGTACAATAAATAACCAGGCCAGCTTAAGAAAGTAACAATTATACTTTAATGGTTATAAGGGGAAACTCATGCCACAAGAATGGGAGGTCCGACTTCCTATATGACCAGTGTGATCTACGCAGAGAGGGCACACATCTGGGTCCTTCCAGTTTTTCTATCTGGGACCCAGGTAGCCACACCCTAACTAGATGTGATTGGTTGATAGAGTTTCCCCATCAAAGTCCCCTTTCATATCCTCCAGAGCACAGGGAATGGCAAATTTATATCCAGTGTAAGCAAACATGCTAGCTGTGACTAAATATCCAGAATACATGACAAGTTTAACACACAAAGTATGAGAAAAGTGACAGTACAGTCAAAATGAATATGGGACACTGAGAGAGACAGAGAGAGAGAGGGAGAGAGAGAGAAAAACATAAACAGAGAGAGAAATGCAGAGACAGAGAGAGAGAAATAGAACAAGGAGACCAGAGACATCTTTTGCTGGTAGTGCAAATTTGTATATTAACTATTGAAACAGTGTGGAGAATAATAGTTTTCTGAAACTAAATATGGACCATGTAATTCAGTTATACAGTTCCTTGGAATATGCCTAAATGACTTGATATTTTACTTCACAGGTATTTTTCTATGCATGTTCATTGCTAATCTATTCACAACGGCTAGAAAGTAGAAACAACCTAAATGTTCTACAGCTGTTTAATGAGTAATGAAATAGTGATACATGTAAACAATATTATAAGTTTTCCATTGTAAAGAAAATTGAAATCATGACATTTGTAGGCAAATGGCCAGAAATATAAAAGATCCTACTTTTTTTTGCTAACCGAGATCTAAAAAAAAATGGCATGTTATGTCTCTTCTGTTATTCCCAGTTTCAAATCTTCAGATAAATGTTAAGGACTCACTTAAGAACTTGCACTCATATGTATGAGACAACATTTAGTGAAAAAAAGAGTCCACGAAATTGAAAGAGATAAAGGGGGTACATATTGGAATGCTTAGAGGGAAGAAAGGGGAGTGGGGAATCATGTAATTATCCTATAATCTCAAATTTAGAAAAATAGAGAAAATAATAAGTTATAATCCAAAGAAAGTCTTATGAAGGGGCAACTAATTTTTTTATAAAGGTGTCATAAGTAATTATGAGTTTTCAACAAAAAAATACTAATTTCTAACTGTAGATTATGCCATGTGTCAGAGAGGGAAGTCCCAGAGGATAAACACATATTCAAGTCCTAATGATCTTGGTTATTCCTAGAAATTGATAACAAGATCCTATGCCTAAGCACAAAACAGACTTAGGATTTGATGAGCAAAGAAGTCAAGTGGGCAGCGATGGTCCTTGCTTTAGGATACATAATCTTATTTTGAACAGAGTCTATTTGCACATTTTGGAGTTTTTTGAACGTCATTTTTTATAGACTGTTTCACTTGATTTCACTTCTTTTGATTAATGATACCAATATCTATTGCCAGGAGACATTTAGCAGAATTTTTTTCTATTAGTTAAACAGTTAAACATTGGTGATATCTCTTGATGCTCTGTGTCATAACAGTTGAATTCAGTGTGCTAGAAGAAAAAAGTACTCAACATATGGAAAGACTTAAAGATAGCACAGGATATATCAATATCTGTATACAAAATCCTTCTTTAGTGTTACCAACTTATCTTCTAACAGTGTGCTTGCTTTGGCTCATATAGTCCAGCCTCCAGTTTTAAATTCATTTAACTGTTCTGTATTATGCTTAGATTCAGAATGTACTTTAAAGCACATGCCATGGTCTTAAATGAATCCTATATAACATATGCATATGCATTGTGACCTTTACCCACCAGTATAGCTCTGGAAGCAAAATGTTTTCTTAAATGTTCTCACAGGGATAGTTATTTTTTCAGACAGGAGTGTTCAATTAATTATCCCAACAGAACCTGACCTTTAGTCTAATTGTATTAGTTTAAGGAATATGAGATCACACACCATTCAAGAGGGTCAAAGTAGAAATACTGGACAGATCCAAGTTGTGGCACAGAACCATTGGTTGATTCCATGAAACTCCCTTTACCTAAGTGTATAAAAAGCTTTGTCAGTTTAGTTCCTTCACAACCAATATCCTGCTTTGAGCTTCTACAGAAGAGCAAAGGCAGGCACCACCATGGTAAAGTTTCTGCTGCTGGCTTTGGCATTTGGTCTGGCTCATGCTCATTCTGAGGTAAATTCATTTGGTCTGTGAACAGGTTTGGTGTTCTTTCACAGCATATTTATGTGGATGTGATGTGTCATTCAGCTTGTCGATGCAAGTCCATGTTCATTTCTGACTTTAATTCATGTGCACTATTTCAGTCAGATTTTTCTAAGATGAAACAAGTAAAATAAGGAAACTATGGGTTAAAGTTCAGAGCTTAAGAGGCCAGCACATGAGTAATTCCAAAAGGTCTCATGTATTAAATGCTATGTAAATTGAGTCATCGTATTACCCTGTGTTATTCTATATCCCTAGAAGCATAATTTTAATAAAAAATATTATTAATTTATGTTTTGAGTTATTTTATTTATTTCCAAGGAATGGGATCATAGATTTGATGCCAACTCACATTCTAATGACCTCTGATGTTTTTTAAGATTGATGGAAAGTGGGTTACCGTTGCCATTGCTGCTGACAATGTGAACAAGATAGAGGAAGGAGGATCTCTGAGAATCTACCTTCGTGAACTTACTTGTACTGAGGCATGTAATAGATTGGAAGTCACATTTTATATCAAGTAAGCAAATTGTCAACTATGTAAACTGAGCAAACTATTTAAATTTACAGATTTTAACTTGTTAAACTTACAGACCAATGTTCTATTTCTGGTCATGAATTTGAAGGTATTATTTTCAGAAATGTGATTATGTTATTCCATGATGGATTGTCTCTGGCCACCACACAGAAGTTAGATACTGTCTCCAGTTCCTTTACTGTTTCCTTAGAAATTCTCCAGGTTGCAGGCCTGTGCTTGAATTCCATGCTCTAATATTATATGCAGAACATTCTAAGAATATCATTTATATTAATTTAAATATATGTGTGAGCATTTGGTTCAAAGATACATATGTTATGTTATTCAGTCAATGATGTCATAAAAAGTCTTATACACCCAGCTCATATAAATCTGATTTGTAAAGTATTATATCTGATGCGCTAGATTCAAAGAAGATCTCTATGACATTTGGATGACAATGTTCAATGAAAGAGTGCACAGCACCATAAGAACTTCAAATGCTTTAAATCATTCATATATTCTAGATATAATGGTAAGATTTAAGTTACAAATAAAATCACTTAAAACACAAGTATATAATTCAATGTACTTATTATTGTTGGACTAAAACAAGAGAATTAACATATTAAAATCTTAACCAGTGAATAGTTAAATCAGATAAGGAAGCCATCAAAGCCTTCATAAGACTTGTTAAAATTGACTCAATCAAAAGAAGTCACGTGCATGATGACAAACAATGATATTCTCTAAACAAGAATTAGGAGAAGTGAGGTAAACATAGATACTTCTCTTCCAGCTCTGTACACTGTTCATAAGGTTCACTATAATACTTAAAAGTCTTTAATACAAATTAAAATGTTATAAAGAATAAAGAATCATTATTCTGCTTAATTTTTAGGGCAAATGGTCAATGTACAAAGACTAAAGTTGTTGGGAATAGGCAAGAAGATGGCAAGTACAGAGCACAGTGTAAGTATGGGATTTGGGAGCTTTCTCTAAACAAAAGCATTGTGGGTGTGCACATACAAGTTGACACTTCAGATACCCATAGGTACATAAATCTAGAAAAAAAATTGTTACTTGGAAATTTATCAACCCTTCCAACCAACTGAGATACAAAGTCAGAGTACATTGTAGGTCTTCTAAAGTTTACATGGTGAAGGACACTATGGCCTGAAGATGTGAGTAATGCTAGCAAAATATCTCCAAACAGTTTCTTGCATGAAGCTTTACTTCTAGATAATATTCAGTGTCTTTTCTTACATACAGTATCTTGGTTTGTTATTGAACAGGCCTGACACTCACTAATAGGTCTCTGTGGCCTTGAACATATTTGCAAACTTCCTGCCTCAGGTTATTAAGTACTCATATTATAGGCATTATCTATCATCCTGGATTCATAAAGGATTTAATTTACCAGTGTCATTTTAAAGTTTCCTCTTCTCATATTTTGTTGAGATCATAACATTAATGCCATTGGATGATAAACTCAATTTTGAAAAGCAGTTAGGGGAAAGTCTGTTTAAGAATTTCAGATTGACTCTTTCAATTTTGTAAAAATTCCTAAATTAATAGCAACAGTGTTCACCTGAATTATAACTGGTGTGTCTTTTGGTTTGATTTTAAATGAATGGAGTGTGCATTCTTCTAGAAAGTCTATTGTTTCCTAAACTTTACATGGATACTAAAAAGCAGTCCTGTAACTGAAAATGTCCAGATCCTAAAATACTTCTATTTTCTCGTGAACAACTTTTATCATTTAATCAGTGTCAGAAAGTGTAAATTTCACACACACACACACACACACACACACACACACACACACACACACTCACACCTGAAGAGAGAAGGATAGAATGATATATGTACATAGAGCACTCACACACAGAGACAGACACACATACACTATGAATGTCTAGTAAACTTGATATGTTCATTTTTATATCTTTTCCATCAATAGTTGTACAAGATGAAAACTTTTGTGCATATTTCTAATTACTACGGTCTCTTTTTGCATATGTATTCTTTTGCCCACCAGGTATTACCATGGTAGGACACCAAAGTTCTATAGTTTTGAGAAATTGATATGTGATCTTTTGAATCTGGTTGAAAGAGGAAGGAATACCCACCAGAGTGATCCCATAGGTCTTGACACAATGAATTCAGAGAAAAGGGAAAGTATCTGTACCTAGGATTCAATATCATGTTTAAAGAGTATTATGATGGGATATGCAAAATTAATTTTTATAGGAATATCTTTGCACACATTTGTCTTATGTTAGTGAATCAGACATGATTGATAGAGTTAGGGTAAATATTAATGTTTAGTCAACAGGGGATATCAAACAAAGTAGCAAAATGAGTGACACTCATTTTGAAATGTTTCTGTTATTACAGTTGAAGGTGATAATACATTTGGACCTGTGTATGCAACACCAGAGTTTACAATCTTTGCCAATCATAATGTGGATAGAACTGGCCAGACTACAAATGTGATTTATGTTTATGGTAAGAAAGGAAGTGGGTTTTTAAAACAGTAAAAAAAGTTATCACCCTGAAAATAAGAACCAAGTCAGATTCACCCTCCAAATACAGTATCGTGATATTTTCAAACTCCCATCCACTAAATAACAATGTGATTGTTTTGTGGACAACCTTTTACATTATATTGTAATTTGAATATCATGGTCATTGAAGACTTGAAGTGATGAGTGAGGCCATTGGAAGTGTTTATGTTCATATTTCCTCACAGGAAAAAGAGGAACAAATATTTTTTTACAAAGTTCAAATCATTTTGATTGCCATTCAAACAAGTGTGTACCTAATTAAAACATAAACTCTAGATTATAGACTTGGAAGAAATGTGAGGATTCTATTGACAGGCATCCATGACTCTCTAGGGTCATGTTTTGGAAAGTGGGTAGGATTGAGATGAGTAAACTCTCTAGAGAAGTTGTTTTATTTTTTGATACATCATGAAATACTGAAAAGTGATTTCATACTACCATTTAGACTTTATTAAATGTGTTCATGAAATTTGGGGAAAAATATTATTGCCTGTAATGACCTAGCCAGGATAGACGAAATTGGAGCAGTTGGGATACTAAGGAATCAATGTTATTTCTGAAGAATTCTACTGAACATATCTCTGACATTCTCATTCATACAATATAGGAAAAGGTCATCCTTTGACTCCTGAACAATATGAAAAAATTGAGGAATTTGCTAAGATCTGGAACATTCCAAGAGAAAACATTCAAGATGTTCGGGCTACAGGTAACCTCAGTGATTATTATTATGGCCATAGCATTTCTAAATACATAGACACATATTTATTCATGTATGTTTATTGATTTATGTCCATAAATAAATGCAGGTATATATACATACTTAGTCTTTCTATCATCCGTCTATCTATCTGTCTGTCTGTCTGTCTGTCTGTCTGTCTGTCTATCTGTCTATCTGTCTATCTGTCTATCTGTCTGTCTATCTGTCTTTCTATCTACTCAGTAAGATTTCTGATTCAGAATAAATCTAGTCATATCCAATCATTCAGTTGCTATTTCCAGAAATAATCATTTAGAAGCTGTTCTAATATTCATATGAGAACATTTATGACACTCCTTACCCCATATATTTTTTTACAGATATTTGTCCTAAATAATTACCTTCAGTAGGTGAGTAGAAACAAAATCACTGACTAGACATCTTGATATATAAATTTGTGCTTATTACATAAAAAAATAGAAATAAATATGTTACAAAGCAAAAAAAGAACTCCAAATTAGGCAAAATTTAGATAGAATATTATTTGTCTTTTAAAGCTGATTATCTTATAATTACAGAAATGAACAATAGAATATTTCTATTTATAAATCAGTATGAAGGACTTTTTTCTTGTTCAGAATTGCTAACATTTTTATATTGGGAAAATTCCATCAATTGAATTTGTCTTATATTTGACAAATCTTTCTTTCTTTATGATTGTGGGCTATTATTTGTCACTGTTTTCTACATATATTACTTGTAAAATCATGTTGATGTTTTCAGTATATTCTTTGATACCTCTCAAAATAAATTATCATGTATGTCACAAAATGTCATTATACTCTGTTTATCATACTCCTATAGAATCCCAATTGCAAGATTTTGGTGACTTCTAGGAAAGGAACTGTTTATGTACAATCCATTCTCTGTATTCTGTATTGTTATATTTAAGTTTGCATTTGTACATTCTCAAGGACAAAAATTATTCTGTTCAATCATGTTTTAATTTTTGCTTTCATTTCTGTACAGATGACTACAGGATGAGAATTATGCATCATATTCTCTTGACCATGGAATCAGTATCACATACAAATCACCATTTCTTTATAAATGAATTTCCCCTTACCTATGAAGTTTAGATAAAATATAAAAAATTGTTGACTTGCCTTTTCTTTCTGTTTTTATGATCTATGATCTCTTTTTACTTTTTGAATGATTAAATAAAACATTTCAAAAAGCAATAAAGATGTTTTGTAAAGTATCTCTTCCAAAAACATGTGTATGCTCACTAAACTAATCGAAATAAACACTCTGGAGTAACAGCTGATATCTGTATTACTAAAATCTATTGGAATAATTAGAACTGTCACAATTATTGGGTGAAAGATGGACACAGACACTACAGAAGTGAATTGTATGTTCTGCTTCGTGTTTACTTTTAGCTGAAAATTTAATTTGCAGTTGAATGATCCTTATACACTAAAAGATTTCACAGAACAACTTTTTTGGGGTGATATATAAGAGAGGATGAAATATGATTTTTAAAGTCTATCTGAGAATATTATCTTTTGTTAAAAGACTTTAGTAAGCAAATGAATCAGGATATGCTTAAGTGGTGTACATATGTATGAGTCATTCTCCTTGAAGAATAAATTTCTCAGAATGATCTTCCAATGCAAAGTTCTATGAATATGCATGTGTTTATTACAATTTTTTATATAACAATGATTCCTTAGTGTATAGTTTGCTATCAAAATAGGAAAGGCAAATGCAATCATCTTTGTGGGCTTGTAACAAAGAAAAAGAAAAGATATTAGACTTGCTCCATTCAATTTCCTGAAGTATAAAGATATAACAAAATCAAAGTACATTCAATATTTATAAACAACATATTTTAATATTAAACAATGATGTTGGATGGAAGCCACTTGTTGTTTCCTGGCTGCTCTTACATTTTAATTTAACCCATCTCCATTAATCTGTGCATCACCATGAGGTTGTAGCCTACCAGAAAGTTTCAGTATATCTGTCTCCGCAGAGGCTGCATGGTGTCTCTCTGACTATGTCCTTCATTCTCCTAGCACTCAGGCTAGCTTTTCATGCCTTCCTGTTCTGCCCTGCATATAGGTCCAAAGCAGTATCTTTTTTAATCAATAGTACAAAGGGAAATCCCACATCCCTTCCCCTTTTCTGTTTAAATACAAAGGAAGGTTTTAACTTTAACATAGTAAAATTACATATAATAAAATAAGTATCAAGCAAGAATTACAGTTGCAATATTTATATCTATTTTATATTTTATCATTACTAAGGTAAACTATAAATTGTCTATTCTTCAACTCCATCAAAGATTTCAGAAGGATATAATATTACCTAAGTAAACAGAAAGTACATTGGAAGCAAATGAGACATCTTGCTGCCAGGAGAGAAACTCCAAGTTCTTCTGTACCTTTGGGGCATCCATCTTCAGCCTACAGGCCCATATTATACAGCAGACTTTTCCATGAAGCAGGGAATTTCAAAGATAGTTCTGCCTATATTGGCAGTTTGTTAGTTCCTTTCTTCTGTGTCCTGCAGAATATCCAGCAGATTTTTTTCATGTAGAAGGAACCCCAAAGGATCATCTCACCTTTATGCAAGTTCACCAGTCATTTCTCTGTGGGTCCTGCATGTCCAGTTCATCAAACAGTACAAGCAAGAACAGTTTCTTGAGCAAATTGCTAACCAATTTCATAAGGAACCTCTTTGATGTCCATCTTCTTCTTGAACTAGTTGGTGCTATCAGGAGCAGATGTATCTCACTGACAGGAAAAGTTTTATTTATTTATTTATTTATTTATTTATTTATTTATTTGTTAAAAATTTCCACCTCGTCCCCATCTCCCTTTTCCCTCCACCTCCCCACCTTCCCCTCCCTCTCTAGTCTTAAGAGCAGTCAGGGTTCCCTGCCCAGAGGGAAGTCCAAGGTCCTCCCCTATCCATACAGGTCTTTAAAGGTGAACATCTAAACAAACCAGGATCCCACAAAGTTAGTCCATGCAGTAGAATTAAATCCCAATACCATTGTCCTTGGCTTCTAAGTCAGCCTTCATTAACAGCCACATTCAGAGTGTCCATTTTGATCACATGCTCCATCGCTCCCAGTCCAGCTGGCCTTGGTGAGCTCCGATTATATCAGTTCCACCATCTCAGTAGGTAGACACACCCCTTGTGATCCTGACTTCCCTGCTCACATTCTCCCTCCTTCTGCTCCTCATTTGGACCTAGGGAGCTAAGTCCAGTGCTCCAATGTGGGACTCTGTCTCTATCTCCATCCATCACCAGATGAAGGTTCTATGGTGATATGCAAAATATTCATCAGTATGGTTATGGGACGAGGCCAGGTCATGCACCCTCTCCTCTGCTGCCCAGAGAACATATACACATTAGAGTTTTACTCAGCGGTAAAAAACAATGACATCTTGAGTTTTGCATGCAAATGGATGGAAATAGAAAACGCTTTACTGAGTGAGGTAACCTAGACCCAAAAAAAGGAATATGGTATGTACTCACTCATAAGTGGATTCTAGCCATAATTAAAGGTCTTTGAGTCTATAATTTGTGATCCTAGAGAAGCTAAATAAGAAAGTGAACCTGAAGAAAATCATATAGTTATCCTGCTGGATATTGCAAGTAGACAAGATTGCTAGGCGAACTTGGGTGCACGGGGGTATGGGGGTGGGGTGTGGGTTTGGGGGTGGATGTAAGGGGAGTTGGGTAGGGAGAAGGGAGACGGGGAGGATTCGGGGTAGTTTGAGGGAATGGGATGGGTGGGATGGAGGAAGGATGGATATGGGAGCAGGGAAGTAATATCTCAACAAAGGGAGCCATTTTAGGGTTTGTTAGAGACTTGATTCTAGAGGGGGTCCCAGGTCCAAGGAGAGATCCCCAGATTGTTCCCTCAGCAGCAAGGAGAGTGTGCATGAAACGTTTTAAGTTCTTAAAACATTTTAAGTGTCATATTCTGAAGGTCTCTGAAAGATTTAAATAATACCAATCTAACTGCAATATATCTCTATATATTTAGAAAGCCTAACTAACATAACAAGCTTGACTATATTTCTTAATTAAGCATTATATTTTTAAATGAGCTGCACAAACACACTACCTTAATCAAGAGCAGAAATATACATATAACAAAATTGACCTTAAGTTTGTATCAATAAACCAAGATCCATATCAATGCGAATCTCAATAGCAAACCCCATTTAAAAATATAAAAATCATGTATAAACTATATTTGGGAATATGGAAATAGTTATTCTCCAAACTGCTTCCTGGAATTTATTGGGCAAAGTAATATTAGAGGGTTATTCAAAGCAACCTTTCAGGTGTTCTCGGTCCATCAAACCATATTACTCTGAATGTAATCCACAGGTTCTCATTCTCTGTGGAAACAAAAGAAGAACCTCATTTCTAAAGCAACAAAGATTCAAATTTTGAATTCAAGATACCATTGAAATATGTATGTTGGCTTAGCTTAACAGTACCCAGAATCAAATGTCTCTCTGCAGTCATAGAATTCAAAGATAACACAATAATCCAGACTCTCTGTTAATTTTCCAATTTTATGTGTCTTGTTTTTATGCTATTACATTTTCTACACATTTAATATTTATTTTATTATTTTTATTCCTCTAATCTATGACTATCTGTACTCTGCTTCTTTAAAGACTTTGTTTTTTATAAACCATTTATTTCCTTTTATTACTCTCTATTTCTTCTCTCTCCCAAGCCTACACACATTTATCCAACACTGTGACACATTTAGATTTCCTTTGTATCTGAATCTGTCCATTCTGTGTCTGCAATTCTTTAACGTCCAGGAGCAATTCTTAAAATGCTAAGCCCTTTTTATGAACTTAAGTGACCATATTACTAGGGGAAATATGGAACTTCTTGCTTGTCCCACTCAGTCCAGCATACCCTTAAGCTCTCCCCAACCCTCCCCTTTTCCCCTCTTCTTTCCCTTCTCCCTTTCCTGCTACCCCTGCCTCCATTCTCCCAAATTTTGTCAGGCGATCTTGTCTGCTTCTAATTTCCAGGTGGATGTATATGTATTTCTTTGGGTTCACATTATTACCTAGCTTCTCTAGGATCATGAACTATAGGCTAAATGTCCTTTATTTATGGCTAGTATCCACTAATGAGTGAGTACATACCATATTCATATTTTGGGGTCTGGATCATCTCATTCTGGATAGTGTTTTCTAATTCCATCAATTTGCATGAAAAATTAAGATGCATTGTTTTTTTACCAATGAGTAGTATTCTAATGTGTAGATGTGCCACAATTTCTTTATGCATTTTTCCATTGAGGAATACCTAGATTGATTCCTGGTTCTGGCTATTAGAAATAATGCTGTTATGAACATAGTTGAACAAATGCTTTTGCAGTATTATTGAGCATCTTTTGGGTATATTACCAAAAGTGATATTGTTGGACCCTGAAGTAGGTTGACTCCATATTTTCTGAGAAACTGCCACACTGATTTTCACAGTGGTTGCTCAAGTTTACATTTCCATCAGCAATGGAAGCACACTCCCCTTACTCCACACCTTGTCCAGCATAAACTATCATTTATGTTTTTGATTTTATCCATACTGACAGGTGTAAGATGGTATCTCAAAGTTGCTTTGATTTGCATTTCCCTAATAGCTAAGGAAGTTGAACATGTCCTTAAGTATCCTTTGACCATTTAAATTCTTCTGTTGAGAATTCTCTATTTACTTCAGTAAACCATTTTTATTTGGGTTATTTAGAATTTTAATGTCTAGTTTCTTGAGTTTTTTTATATATTTTAGAGATTAGTCCTTTGTCTAATGTGGGGTTGGTGAAGATCTTCTCCCATTCAGTAGGTTGCATTTTTGTCTTCTTGACTATGTCCTTTAGTTTACAGAAGCTTCTCAGTTTCAGGAGGTCGCATTTATTCATTGTTGCACTTATTATCTGTGCTAATGGGGTTCTACTAAGGTAGTGGTCTCCTGTGCCCATGCACTGAGGCTACTTCCCATTTTCTCCTCGATTAGGTTCAATGTGGTTGGATGTATATTGAGGTCTTTAATCCATTTGGACTTGAATTTTGTTCATGGTGATAGATATGCACAATATTTCCAGTGTTCTACAGTTTGACATCCAGTTATGCCAGCACCATTTGTTTAAGATGCTTTCTTTTCTCCATTGTACAATTTGAGCTTCTTTGTCAAAAATCAGGTGATCATAAGTGTGTGGATTAGTATCCAGGTATTTCATTTGATTCCATTGGTCAACATCTCTGTTTTTATGCCAATACCAAGCTGTTTTCATTACTGTAACCCTATAAAAGAGCTTGATGTCAGTGATGGTAATGCCTCCAGAATATCCTCTATTGTATAGGATTGTTTGGGCTATCCTGGGATTTTCATTTTTCCATATAAAGTTGATTATTGTTCTCTCAAGGTCTATGAAGATTTATATTGGGATTTTGATAGAGATTGCATTGAATCTATAGATTACCTTGGTAGGTTCTCCATTTTTACTATGTTGATCCTTCCTATCCAAGAGCATGGGAGATCTTTCCATTTCTGCTATCTTCTTCAATTTATTTCTTCAAAGACATAAAGTTCTTGTCATATAGGACTTTACTTCCTTGGTTAGTGTTACCCCAAGATACTTTAAGGTATTTGTGGCTATTGTGAAAGGTGATGTTTCTCAGATTTCCCTTTTAGCTTCTTTATCCTTTGTGTATAAAACGGCTACTGATTTTTTATTTTATCTTTTATCCTGCCACATCACTGAAGGTATTTATCACTGTAGTTCTCTGGTACATTTTTAAGGGTCACTTATGTACACTATCATACCATCTGCAAATAACACAAGTTTGACTTATTCCTTTCCAAATGGAATCCCCTAGATCCCCTTATGTTGTCTTATTGCTATTACTAGAAAGTCAAGAACTATGTTGAAGAGATATAGAGAGAGTTGAGAGCCTTGCCTTATTCCTGATTTTAGTGGAATTGCTTTGAATTTCTCTCCATTTAATTTGATGTTAGCTGTTGGCTTGCTGTATATTGCTTTTATTACATTTAGATATGATCCTTGTATCCATAATCACTCCAATACCTTTATCATAAAGGGGTATTGACGTTTGTCAAATGCTGTTAAGGCATCTAATGAAATGACCAAATGTTTTTTTTTCTTTCTGTTTATTTATATGATGGATTACATTGATAGATTTTTGTATGCTTAACTAGCCCTGCATCTCTGGGATGAAGCCTACTTGATCATAATGGATAATTTTTTGATGTGTTCTTGGATGCAGTTTGCCAGTATTTTATTGAGAACTTTTGCTATGATGCTCATGAGTGAGATTTGGTCTATAATTCCCTTTCTTGGTTAAGTCTTAGTGATTTTGGTATCAGGATAAATGTAGCTTTGTAAAAAGTGTGACAATGACCCTTCTGTTTCTATAATGTGGAACACATTGAGGAGACCAGGTATTAGCTCTTCTTCGAAGTTCTAGTAGAATTCTTCACTAAAACTATCCAGCCCTGGGCTTTATTTTCTTTGGTAGGTTATTGACGACAGCTTCTATTTCCTCACAATTTATAGTTCTATTTAAATTGTTCACCTGGTTTTGATTCAATTTTGGTATAAAGTATCTATCTCAAAAATTGTCCATTTCTTTTACATTTTCCAATTTTGTGGAGTATAAGCTTTTCTAGTAAGATCTAACGATTCTCTGAATTTCCGTAGTGTCTGTTTCTATGTCTCCCTTTTTACTGCTGATTTTGTTTATTTGGGTGTTCTCTCTCTATCTTTTGATTAGTTTGGATAAGGGTTTTTCAATATTGTTTATTTTTTCAAAGAACCTGCTCTTTGTTCAATTGATTCTTTGTATTGTGTTCTATGCTTCTATTTTTGAAGGTGTAATTCACAAAACAACCCCATACCACTTTGGAATTATGATTAATGAAAGGGTTATTTATTTAAGGGTAAAAATCTTACTGATCACTGTCCCAGACAACAGCCCTGTGTGCAAACAGGAATGAAGTGTAACAGCCAGAATTCGGAAGCAAGAGAGAGAGAGAGTTTACAACTATCACTGCTTTTTATAGCAAAAGAGACCATGCCCAATAGGACTGGTATCCTAAAGGCTATTGCCTGAAGGAGCTCCTGCAGCATGTTTTGTTGATTTCAGCCCTCAGTTTGATTATTTCCAGTCTTCTACTTCTCCTGGTTGAGTCTGCTTCCTTTTTTTCTAGAACTTTCAGGTATGCTGTTAAGTCTCTAATGTGAGTTTTCTTCATTTTTTTTATGTGAGCACTTAGTGCTATGAATTTTCCTCTTAGCAGTGCTTTCGTACTGTCCCATAGGTTTGGATATGTTATCCCTTCATTTTTGTTGAATTTATGGAAGGCTTCAATTTCTTCCTTTACCCAGGGGTAGTTCAGTAGTTAACTGTTCAGTTTCCATGAGTTTGTAGACTTTCTGGGGGTAATATGGTTGCTTAATTCTAACTATACTCCATGGTGATCCTATAAGACACAGCTGGTTACGCCATTTTTTTGTATCTGTGGATGTTTGTTTTGTTACCCAGTATGTGACCAATTTTAGAGAAAGTTTCCTGAGGTTCTAAGAAGAAGGTATATTTTATTCTGTTTTGGTGGAATGTTCTATAGATGTCTGTTATGTCCATTTGATACATTACATATGTTAGTTTCTCTGTTAATGTTCTGTCTGGTTGACCTGTCCTTTGGCAAGAGAGGAGTGTTGAAATCTCCTACTATTAGTGTGTGAGGTTTGATGTGCATTTTAAATTTTAGTAATGTTTCTTTTATTAGTGGCATAGATATTCAGCATTGAGACTTCATCTTGATGAATTGTTCCTGTCATGAGTATAAAGTGTCCTTCCCCATCTCTTCTGATTGACTTTAGTTTGAAATAAATTTTGTTAGACATGAGGATAGCCACATCTGCTTATTTCTTTGGTCCATTTGATTGGAAAATCTAAGTCCTTACTCTTAGGTAGTGTCTGTCTTTGAGGTTGAGATGTTTTACTTGTAAACATCAGAATGTTGGATCCTGTTTTTGTATTCATTTTCTGAACCTCTGCCTTTATATAGATGAATTGAGTACATTGATATTAAGCAATATTAATGACCAGTGGTTGTTAACTCTTGTTATTTTTTTGGTAATAGTGTGTGTGTTTCTCTTCTTTGGGTTTTGTTTGTGGAGGGTTATCAGATGTCTGTGTTATTGTGGGTGTTGTTAACTTCCTTGGGTTAAGGTTTTCCTTCTAGTACTTTCTGCAAGGCTGGGTTTGTGGACATGTATTGTTTAAATCTGTTTTTGTCATGGAATATCTTGTTTTCTCCATTGATGGTGAATGCAAGCTTTGCTGTCTATAATAGTCAGGGCTTACATCCATGGTCTCTTAGTGTCTGCAGCACATCTATCCAAGGCCTTCTGGCTTTTGTGGTTTCCATTGAGAAGTCAGGTATAATTCTGATAGGCTTCCCTTTATTTGTTACTTGACCTTTTTCCTTTGCAGATCTTAATAATCTTTCTTTATTCTGTATCTTTTCTGTTTTGATTGTTATATTGAAAGGGGATATTTTTTGATCCAGTCTATTTGGTGTTCTCTAAGAGTCTTGTACCTTCATAGGGATATCCTTCTTATATTGGAAAAGTTTTGTTCTATAATTTTGTTGAATATATTTTCTGTGCCTTTGAGTTAGAGTCCTCCTTCATCTACCCTATTAATCTTAAGTTTGGTCTTTTCATGGTGTCACAGATTTTCTGAATATTTTGTGTCAAGAACTTGTTGTATTTAATGTTTTCTTTGACCAATAAATCTATTTCCTCTATAGTATCTTCAGCATCTGAGATTCTTTCTTATATCTCTTTTATTCTGTTTGTTATACTTGTCTCTGTAATTCCTGTTTGTTTTCCCAGATTTTCCATATCCAGCCTTCCCTCAGATTGTGTTTTCTTTATTACTTCCATTTCAGTCTTCATGTCTTGAACTGTTTCCTTCACCTGTTTGAGTGCTTGTTCTTGGTTTTCTTGGGTATCTTTGAAGGATTTACTAATTTCTTCTAACTTTTTGTTTGTCTTCTCTTCCATTTCTTTAAGGGAGTTTTTTTACTTCCTCTTTAAATGTCTCCATAATTTTCGTAAAGTTATGTTTGAACTCATTTTCTTTTAAATCTTCTGGTTAGGATGATCAAGTCTTCCTGTTATCTGTCTGCTGGATTCTGGAGTTACCACATTGCTTTTTAGGGTGTTTGAGGAATTCTTGCATTGGCACCTACCCATTTCTTCCTTCAAATGAGGACCGTAATGTCTTGGCATCTTGTTACAAACTTTGTTGTGGCTATCTGAGTATTTGGGAGTTTTTCTTGGTCTGCTCTCTCTTAGGTCCCCTCAGCACTGAAGCAGGCTCTGTTGCAGGGTTCCAAGGACCTCACAGCAAACAGGCAGGCTTAGGGGCAAGGTGGGTTGGGAGAAAGCCCAGCAGCAGGAACACTGCTTACTGACTGACCAGAGAATCCCATGAGGTGGGGAGGGACCCTTGAGTTCTGTTCCATTAGTACGGTCCCAAAGAGTGGGGCTTCTGGCTGTCCAGGCTTGTGGATGCTGACTCACCTCTCAGGTCCCCTCAGCATTGAAGCAGGCTTTGTTGCAGGGTTCCAAGGACCTTGCAGGCAAAAAAGGTAGGCTTGGTGGCAGGGTGGGTTGAGAGAAAGAAAGCCCAGCAGCAGTGAGACTCTCAACTGGCTCTCAGGTCCCCTCAGCACTGGAGCAGGCTGTGTTGCAGGGTTCCAAGGATCTCGCAGGTGAAAAGCATTTTTTAATGACCAATTTCTTGAGTTCTTATTATAATTTGGAGATTAGTCCTTTGTCTGATATGGGGATGGTGAAGTTCTTTTCCCAATCTTTAAGCTGCCTTTCAACTTGTTGACCCATGTCCATTTCTTACAGAAGCTTTCTAGTTTCAGGAGCTCCCATTTATTAACTGTTACTCTTAGTGTCTGTGCTACTGGAGTTATATTTAGGAAGTAATCTCGTGTACCAATGTGTTCAAGTGTACATCCCACTTTCTATTTTATGAGGCTCAGTGTGATTGGTATTATATTGATGTCTGTGATCCATTTGAATTTGAGTTGTTTTGCATGGCAATAGATATGGATCTATTTGGATTTTCCTACATGTTGATGTATCGTTGTGCCAGCAGCATTTGTTGAATATTCTTTTTCTTCCATTTTATATTTTCTTTGTCAAAAATCAAGTGCTCATAAGTGTATGAATTGATATGTGGACATTTGATTTTGTTCCATTGGCCCTCTTGTATGTTTTCATGCTAATATCAGGCTGTTTTCATTACACTATCTCTATAGTAGATTTGGAGTCCAGGATTGTGATGCCCCAGAAGTTATTTTCTTGTAAAGGATCGTTTTGACTATCCTGGATTTTTTTATTTTTCCATGTGAAGTTGAGTAATGTTCTTTCAATATCTGTGAAGAATTATATTGGTATTATGATAGGAAAATTACTAAATCTGTAGATTGGTTTTGATAAGACTGACATTAATGATATTATGTTGATCCTACCTATACAAGAGCTTGGGAGATCTTTCTATTTTCTGATGTCTTCTTCAATTTCTTTCTTTAGAGACTTAAATTTCCTGGCATACAGGTCTTCCCCTTGTTTGGTGTGTGTTAAAACTCAAAAAATAAAAAAAAATTATTTTTGTGACTATTGTAAAGCATGACTTCCTCTGATTTCTTTCTCAGCCTAACTCTCAGTTTTGTATAAGAGGGCTACACAATATTTTGGGTTAATCTTGTATCCTGCCAGATTACTGAAAATTTTTGTCAGTTGTAGGAGTTTCTGTGTAGAATTTTTTGGATCACTTATTTATACTATCATATCATCCATGAAAATTTATAGTTTGACTTTTTCTTTCCTGTTTACATCCCCTTGATCATTTTTTGTTTTCTTATTGCTCTAACTGGAATTTTGAGTATAATATTGGATAAACATGGAGAGAGTAAACAGCCTTGTTTTGTTCCTGATTTTAGTGGAATCACTGAGTTGTTCTCTGTTTAATTTGATGTTGTTTGTTGACTTGCTATAAATCAGTATTATTATACTTAGATTTTTTCCTTGTATCATTGATCTCTACAACGCTTTTATCATGGAGGGACGTTGGATTTTGTTAAAGGCCTTTCCAGAATCTAATGAGATTATCCTATGATTTTTATTATTTTAGTTTATTTTTATGACTGATAACATTGACAGATTTCCATATGTTGAACCTGCTCTGTTTCTGTGGAATGAAGCCTACGTTGTTATGGTGGATCATATTTTGATGTGTTCTTGCATTTGGTTTGCTAGTATGTTATTTAGTATTTTTGCATCAATGTTCATGAAGAAGATTGACCTGTACTTTTGTATCTTTGCTTAATCTCTTTTGTGGTTGGGGTATCAATGTAACTACAGCCTTATAAATGGACTTTGGCAATTATCCTTATGTTTTTATTGTGTGAAATACTTTGAGAAATATTGGTATTAGTTCTTCTTTAAAGTTCTGGTAAATTTATAGGCTGAAATAGTCTGGTCCTGGTATAGAGATTTAAAAACAACTCAGAAAAGAGCAAACCAGGTGGTCAGAGATGGCCCTGGGCCTGTGGACCACAGCAGGCATGGAGTTTAAATCTCCGTGGGGGCTTGAAGCCAATCTGAGGCGTGTAAAGAGAAATATAAAGAACTGCAGCAAGAAAAGCCACTGCATGATAGTTTATGTTGAACTGCTGGCTCCACGCACAGGGCACAGGCTGTGTGTGGGGGGTGCGGTTCTGCAACCAAACGTTTGGGCAATCAGGAAAGGAGTCTAGGAGCCGGAAGCATAGCCGGAAGCCAGAGAGCGAATGGAGGACAGCCGCTGCTTTTTTAAACCAATAGTATCCACAGCATACAGAGGGGAATCCCACATTAATATTGCTCAACTGAATAACTGCTGGGTTAAGAAAGAAATAAATTAAAGAGTTTCTAGAATTCTATAAAAATAAATGTGCATCATACCTAAACTTAAGGAACATTATGAAAGCAGTACTCAAAAGAAAAATTTAAAGCACTGAATGTCTACACAAAGAAGTTGAAGAAATCTCATACTAGTAAATTGACAAGCTCTAGATGCAGAGGGTTACTCCTATCTGTTGATGTTTGTTTTTACTAAGTATGTGGTGAATTTTAGAGAAGGGTCCATGAATGACTGAGAGGAAGGTATAATCTTTTATGTTTGAGTGGAATGTTCTATATATGTCTGCTAAGTCCATTTGAGTCATGACATCTCTCAGTTCTCTTATGTTTCCATTAAGTATACTGCTACGAGAGGGCTTGTGCCTAGCCGAGCTGGTGGCAGGCAGTGGAGCAGGGGAAGGGGGGGGGGTTCTACAACCAAATGTTTGGACTGTTATCTGTGATGGTGACTGTAAGTTTTTACCATTTGAATAAATAACCATTCTATTAATCATAATTCCAAACTGGTGTGGGATTGTTTGTGACTTATGTCTTCAGTATACCTTTCTAGTGCTAAGAGTGGGTTGTTGAGGTCTCCCACTATTAGTGTATGAGGCTGGATGTGTGATTTAAGCTTTAGCAATATTGCTTTTACAAATGTTGATGTTCTTGCATTTGGGGTATAGATGTTCAGAATTGAGACTTAAACTTGTATTTTTTCCTGTCCTTTTTCATCACATTTAAATATTTTCAATTTGAAGTCGATTTTGTTAGATATTAGGATAGCTATCCCAGCTTATTTCTTATGTCCATTTCCTAGGAAAATATTTTTCCAACCATTTGCTCTGAGGTAATAATCTGCCTTTGAAGTTGAGTTCTATATCTTGTATGTAACAGAAGGATCAGTTCTTTTTTGATTCTTTTTATAGCCTGTGTCCTTTCATAAGTAAATTGAGTGAATTGTTATCAATGTATATTAATGCCCAGTGATATTTAGCTTTGTCCCTGATAATTTTTTGTTGTTGGTGGTGGTATTGTGTACTTTTCCTTTATTTGTGATTTGCTGGTGTTGGATTATCTGTTGTCTGTGTTTTTCTGGGTATAGTTAATTTCTTTGAGTTGGAATCTTTCTTCTAGTACTTTCTGTAGGTCTGGATTCATGGATAAGTATTGTTTAAATCTAGTTCTATCTTGGAAGATCTTGCTTTATCCTTCTATGGTGTTTGAAGGTTTTGTTGGGTATAGTGAAGTAGCCTGGTATCCATGGTCTCTTAGTTTCTTCATAATGCCTCTCCAGGATCTACTGGCTTTTATTGTTTTCATTGAAAAATCAGTTGTAATTCTGATATGTCTGCCTTTATATGTTACTTGGCTTTTTTCTTTTACAACTCTTAATATTCTTTCTTTATTCTGTATGTTTAATATTTTGATTATTATGTGGCAAAAAACTTTTTTTGATCTAGTCTGTTTGGTATTCTATAAGCACAACACACTTTATAGGCATGTCCTTCTGTAGGCTGGGAAAGTTTGTTCTATGTTCTTGATGAATATATTTTTCATGCCTTTGAGCTGGACTTTTTCTTGTTCTTCTAATCCTACTATTCTTAGGTTTGGTCTTTTCATGGTGTCCCAGATTTGCTGGATATTTTGTGTTAAAATTTTGCTCAATTTACCATTTCCTTTGACTGATGACTCCATTTCCTCTATCATACTTTCAACACCTGAGATTCTCTCTTCCATCTCTTGTATTTTGTTGTTTATGCTTGCATCTCTAATTTCTTAACATTTACTCAGTTTTTCCATTTCCAAAATTCCCTAAGTTTGGATTTTCTTTATTACTTCTTCAGTTTTTAGTCTTGGTCCATTTCCTTCACCCATTTTATTGATTTTTCTCGTTTTTTTAAGGAAATTTCTGATTTCTTACAATTTTTGTTTGTCTTTTTTCTCCATTCTTCAAGCGAATTTTTATTTACCTTTTATTTGCCTCAATTTTCTTCATAAAGTTATTTTATGATCTTTTTCCTCTGCTTCATTTACATTGAGTTGTTCAGGTCTTGCTGACATACAACCATTGGTTTCTGGTGGTGCTATCTTGATCTTTATGTTGTTGTATGTGTTCATATACTGTTGTCTACCCATCTCTTCCTCTACTTGGTAGAGGTGAGGCCTTTGCTTCAGGTTTTCCCTCTTACTCCAATTGGTGTTGCTGGTGACTGTGCCTCCATTTATCATTCCTCCAGGAGCAAGCAGGGCAGAGTTTCAGGCAATTGCTCCTCCAGGTTCAGGTGGCACCGAGGCTCAGGAGTTTGCTCCTTCAGATGCAGACAGAATCACAACTCTGGTTATTTCTCCTCTTGATGCAGGCAGGTCTGTGGCTCTGCTGAATGCTGATGCAGTGTGATATCTTGTACAGATGATGGCACTGCATGCTGGCTGGAAAACAGGTGTTCCTTCACAGAGGGTCTTCTTGATATAGTTTCTGGAAGCTGTTGCTGTAGATTCTGCAGGACCACCAAAGTAGTCATTGTACTCCCCCTCTGATGCTTCTGTTCTGTGGACTGGGCCACCATTGCAGCACTCCCTCTCTCTCCAACACTTCTTGTCCTGGGCTGGAATGACCACCATGTTTCTTGTCTCTTTGAAGCTTAGAGGCCAAGGTTGGTACAACTCTTACTTTCCCTCTGTCTTTGATGCATCCTGGCTAGTGCCAGGGCACCAGCCATGTGTTCATTCCATCTCTCTATCTCTCTCTCTCTGACACTTCCAGGCCAAGACTTGGCCCCTTCTGTGCTATCTCTCTCCATGACACTTCCTGGAAAGGTGGGGACATATTTGCTGTGCCTCTCTCTTTTACTCTTTCAGAAATGGGCAAGTGCCATGATCCTGCTCTCTCTGAGACTTCCAGGTCAGGGCATAGCTGCCACTTTCCTAAACCAGTATATCCCCTAACAGTAGCACCAAGAAAATGACATCACCCTCCCCCCCATACAAACAAACACAATTTTGTGCTCATACTCATGGAAAAGTGTATTATTCACCTCTCATGAAGGAAACTTCTGTTTTCAACACATTGAACAATTGCAGAAAACCACAGTCAATCCAAAGGTGTAGATGTGGAGCCTAGTCAAAATAGATATATGTAAAAAATATTCCCATAGTTAAAGTTCAGAGAACACTGTGTAAAAGAGCAGAAAATAGAATGAATCAGAGCATAAGGGAGTTTTGTCTGTGTTTCTCTGTCCTGGTAATATCAGAAGCTACCCCCACAAAGTGTCATCAGCAGAACAAGGATGACACCCACAATAGGGATGTCAAAGTAGATTAGAGAAACATTATGTGGCCTCAGCCCTACAAATATAACTCTATGCAACTAATGAACATGAAGGTTATGAGTTAATAAGTTTCCATGGGGGAACAGAGTAATTGGTTATTTAATACCAAATGGTCAGCTTGGAAACACATGATTAACATTATACAGAATAAGCAGGAAATATTGATCTATTTGGAAAAATATGAGTAAACAAACACAAATAAGTAGGTAAGAACAATTCCAGAAAAAAAGAAGTTATGAATTTGGAAGAGAGAACAGAATGTATATGGGATAGTTTTGATGGAAAAAAAAGAAAAGAAAGTGAAGAAATTCTATCATAATCTTAAAATTTAAATAGAATAATAGAAACTTGTCTTGTACTGACAAAATATAGATTTATAGACCAAAAGAATCAAGTAGAGGACCCACAATTAAGTACTCATTATTATAGTTATAGGGACCTTAGTGACATGCAAAACACCTACACTGGAGAACAGACAGCATCTCAAGGAATGCTGCTTAGAAAAGAGGTATCTACTTGCAGTACAACAAAATTGAACCAAATCTATTACTTTTCACAAAAAAATTTGATACAAGTGGATCAAAGACCTCAATTTGAATCCTGAAACACTAGAAACACTAGAAGAAAACATAGGCAGTATCTTACAAGTTATAACCCTATGTATTTTATCAGATCACCATGACTTAATATTAGAATTCAACAACAACACTAATTTCAGAAAGCCCACAAACACATGGAAACTAAACAATGCTCACCTGACTCACCAATGGGTTAAGAAGAAGTGAAGAAATTAAAGAATTCCTAAAATTAAACAAAAATAACCACATAATATACCCAAATTTATGGGACACAATGAAAGCAGCATTAAGAGGAAAGTTCATAGCAATAAATGCCTACATAAAGAAGCTTGAAAAATCCCATAATAGTGAGTTAACAGAACACCTGAAGATCTAAGACAAAAAGAAGAAAACCAACCAGGAAAACCAGATGTCAGAAAACAATTAAATTGAGAGCTGAAATCAACAAAAGAGAATCTAAGAAAACAATACAAAGAATCAATGAGACCAGATTTGGTTCTTTTAAAAAATCAACAAAATAGACAATACGGTATTGAAACTGAACAAAAGGAAAGGAGAGAATAAACAAATTAACAAAATCACAAATAAAAAGTGAGACATAACAACAGACACAGAGGAAATCCAGAGAATTGTCAGGTCATATTGTGAAAACCTGTACTCCACAAAATTAGAAAACTTAAAGGAAATGGACAACTTTCTAAGTAGATATCAAGTACCAAAATTAAATCAAGATCATATAAGCAAATTAAATAAACATATAACTGCTAAAGAAATAGAAATAATCATTAAAAGTCTCCCAAACAATAAAAGCTCAGGACCAGATTGTTTTAGTGCAGAATTCTACAAGGTTTTCAAAGAAGAACTAATACATATTCTGCTCAAATTGCTCCACACAATAGAAACAGAAGGAAAGTTATCAAACTCTTTTTACAATGCTATGATTACCCTGATACCCAAACCATACAAAGACATTACTAAGAAAGAGAATTACAGAGCAATCACACCAGGAATACTGATGCAAACAAACTCAATAAAATGCTGGCAAATCTAATCCAAGAACACATCAGAAAAATAATCCATCATGACCAAGTAGGCTTCATCCCAGAGATGCAGGAATGGTTCAACATATGAACATCTGTCAATGTAATCCACCATATAAACAACCCAAAAAAAATAAAACACATGATCATCTCATTAGATGCTGAAAAAACATTCAACAAAATTCAATGTCCCTTCAGGAAAATGGTATTGGAGAAAACAGGGTTACAAGAAACATACCTTAACATAATAATAATAATAATAATAACATAATAAATAAATATTATGCATCAAGCCAACAGCAACATTAAACTAAATAGAGAGAAACTCATAGTGATCCCACTGAAATCTGAAACAAGACTAGGTTGTCTAGTCTATATTTATTCAATATATTAATAGAGGTTCTAACACAGAAATAACACAACAAAGAAGATCAAGAGGATTCAAATTGGAAAAAAGAAGTCAAATTCTCACTACTTGCTGATAATATGATACTTTACGTAAGTGACCCCAAACATTCTACCAAAGAAATTCTACAACTCATAAACATCTTCGGTAATGTAGCAGGATACAAGACTAACTAAAAATATGAGTAGCACTTATTTAAACAGATGAAAAATCGACTGAGAAAGAAATCAGGGAAACATTACCCTTCACAATAGCCACAAATAACATGCAGTATCTTGAAATAACTCTGACCAAATAAGTGGAAGACATGTATGTTAAGAACTTCAAAGTTTTGAAGAAGAAAACTGAAAAAAAGGCAGTCAAAAAATGGAAAGATCTCCCATGTTCTTGGGTAGATAAAATTAACATAGTAAAAATGGCAATCTTTTCAAAAGCAATCTACACATTCAATACAATGCTTGTCAAAATCCCAGCAAAATTCTTCCCCGTGAAAGAACAATATTCAACTTCATATGGAAAAGCAAAAACACCCAGGATAGTCAAAACAATCCTACAAAATAAAGGAACTCCTGGAGGCATCACCACCCCTGTCTTCTAACTCTACAATAGAGCTACAGTTCAGAAAACAGTCTGATATTGATATAAAAACCAACAGGAGAAACAATGAAAATGAATCACAAACCAACATATCAATATACACACCTATGAACACCTGATTTTTGACAAAGAAAATAAAAAATAAAATAGAAAGCAGAAATCATATTCCACAAATGGTGCTGGCATAACTGGATATCAACATGTAGAAGAATTAAAATAGATCCATATCTATCACCATGCACAAAACTCAAGTTCAAACAGATCACAAACATAAAACCAATCACACTGAATCTCACAGAACAGAAAATGGGAAGTTCACTTGAACCCATTGTTACAGGAGACCACTTCCTAAATATAACCCCAATAGCACAGGCACTGAGAGAAACAGTTAATAAATGGAACCTCCTGAATCTGAAAAGCTTCTCTAAAACAAAGGACATATTCAACATGATAAAATTGCAGTCTCAAGATTGGAAAAAAATCTTCACTAGCCCCACATTGGACAGAACTCCAAAATATGCAAAGGACTTAAGAAGTTAGTCATCAAAAGAACAAATAATTCAATAAAAATGGAATAGAGACACAACAAAGGGATCTAAAGTGGCTGAAAGACACTTAGGACATGCTCAACATCCTTAACCTTCAGAGAAATTCAAATCAAAATGACTCTGAGATTCCATCTTACACCTGTAAGTGACCCAGAGCAAATTTACTGGTGACTACTTGTGGTGGAGAGGATATGGGGTAAAGGGGACATTACTCTTTTGCTGGTGGGAGTGAAAACTGGTACAACCACTTTGGGAATCAGTATGGCAATTTCCCAGAAGATTAGGAAGCAACCTACCTCAAGATCAAAAATAGCACTTTTGGGTATATACCCAAAGAATGCTTAATCATACCACAATGACATGTGCTCAACTATGTTCACAGTAGCATTGTTTGTCATAGCCAGAACCTGGAAACAGTCTAAATGCCCCTTGACTGATGAGCCTATAATTCGTGATCCTAGAGAAGCTAAATAAGAAGGTGAACCCAAAGAAAAACATATAGTTATCCTTCTGGATATTGGAAGTAGACAAGATTGCCAGGCAAAAATTGGGAGATTGGGGGTGGGGTGGGGTGGGGTGGGAGTAAGGGGAGATGGGGAGAAAGATGTGAGAAGGGGAGGATGGGGAGAGCTTGGGAGAATAGGATGGTTGGGATGGAGGAAGGGTGGATATGGGAGCAGGGAAGTAGATATCTTAATTAAGGGAGACATTTTAGGGTTGGCAGGAGACTTGACTCTAGAGGTGTTCCCAAGTGTCAAAGGAGATGTCCCCAGATTGTTCCTTGGGCAGCAGAGGAGAGGGCACCTGAACTGGCCCTATCCTATTGCCACACTGATGAATATCTTGCATATCACCAAAGAACCTTCATCTGGCGATGAATGCAGATAGAGACAAAGACCCACATTGGAGCACTGGACTTAGCTCCCAAGGTCCAAATGAGGATCAGAAGGAGGGAGAACATGAGCAAGGAAGTCAGGACTGCCAGGGGTGCACCCACTCACTGAGACGGCGGGACTTATCTAATGTGAGCTCACCAAGGCCAGCTGGACTGGGACAGATGGAGCATGTGATCAAATCGGACTCTGAAGGTGGCTGACAATGAGGGCTGCCTGAGAAGCCAAGGACAATGGCACTGGATTTTGATTCTACTGCATGGACTGGTTTTGCGAGACTCTAGTCTGTTTGGATGTTCACCTTCCTAGACCTGGATGGAGGGGGGAGGACCTTGGATCTCCAACAGGCCAGGGAACCCTGATGGCTCTTTGGACTGGAGAGGGAGGGGAAAGGAGAGTGAGGAGAGATGGAGGGAAATGAGAGGAGGTGGAAATTTGTAATGAAAAAATAAAATAAAAATAAAAAAATATTGGAAGACAATGAAAAAAACAACATTAAGTACATTTACACAATTGAGTATTATATAGCAGAAAAAAAGTAATGGCATCTTGAAAATTGCAGGCAAATGGATGGATCCCAAAAATATATTGAGTGAGGTAACCCGGACTCAGAAGGACAAATATCATATGTACTCACTCATAAGTGCATTTAAACATAAAGCAAAGAAAAACCAGCCTACAATGCCCAATTTCAGAGAACCTAGACAACAAAGAGAACCCTAAGAGTGACATGCATGGATATAATCTACATGCTAAGTATAAAATGTCAAGATGTGGGTAAATAGGGATCATGGAGATCATGGTAGAAGTGGGGGGGGAGAAGGGAACTGGAGAAAAATATAGCTCAATAAATAGAATTTAAAGGAAGAAAGAAATTTATTTTCTTTTACTTTATGTTTTGTTCAAGATATTTTCTTTCTTTTCTTACTATTGTAAATAGGATTGTGAACATGATATATTTCTAAGGTGGCTATGAACACGATATATTCCTAAGGTGGCTGTTGGTTTATAGAAAGATTGTTGACTTTTCTAAGCTGATTTTTGCTTGTAAGGCTGCTAAAATTGTTGACTCCATTATATGTGTTCTGTCACTTTTTAGGCATATGTTACTTAAAATACCATGTTATCTGAAAATGGGATGATTAGAATTCATATTTTCATATGTGTGTGATTATAATTTCTTTTACTTTCTGAATTGTTTGCTGTAAGGCAACCAACATGACATTGTAAAGGAATGGGGAGAATGGGCACCCTGTCTTCTTCAAGATTTTCGTAGGTTTTCTTGCTGGTTTTCTGCTTATAGAACGGTGTTGGCAGTATGTTTCTCAGACATAGCATTTAATATTTTAAAGTATATTTCCTCCATTCTCTCTGGGAATGCTATTTTGAATGCATGATGAATTTTATCAAAGGCTTTTTCTTCATTTATTCAGATAATAATGTGCTTTCTTGTCTTAATTGCACAATTAAGCCTGTACCCCTGGAATAAATCCATCATAATCATTACGGACAATCCTTTTGATATGGGTGTGTATTCAATTTCTAGTATTTTATTAAAGATTTTTTGCCAGTAAAATCGCCAGTTATGTTTTTCTATATGTGCCTGGATGTGCATATGCATTCATGAGTGCAAGCCTCTCTATGTGTGCATGTGTTTCTGTCCTTTGATGGGGATTAAATTAACACTGGCTGTATATAACATATTTGTGGTTCTTTACATTCAATGTTTTTTTCGCTAATTAAAATTCAAACCCACATGGTCTAGGGGGATGGTTCAGTTAGGAAATTTTTCCCCTCCATGTATGACTATAGTTGAATTCTTTTTTATTTTATTTTTAAAATAATCTTATTCTATATTCAAATCACAGTTCCCTCTTCCTCCGGTCCTCCCATTTCCTCCAACATTTTCCCACCCCACACCATCCACTCTTCAGAAAGGATGAGTCCATCCATGGGGAGTCAACAGAGTCTTTCATATCACTCGAGGCAGGATCAAGGCTCTCTTCCCTGTATATAGGCTGAGCAAGGTATCCCTCCATAGAGAATGGGATCCTAAGAGCCAGTTCATGAACTAAGAAAAAATACTGGTTTCACTGCTAGTGGGCCCACAAACTGCACAATTCATACAATTGTCAACCACATTCAGAGGGCCTACTTTGGTCTTATGCAGGTTCCCCAGATGTCAGTCCCACTAGCCCTGGTCAACTGTTCCTGTGGATTTCCCCATCTTTTTTGGGCCATTTGCTTATAATATCATTCCTCCTTCTCTATTATTGGACTCCAGAAGTGTGGTGCAGTGCTTAGCTTTGGATCTCTGCATCTGCTTCCATCAGATACTGGTTGAATGTTCTACAATGACAATTAATGTAGTCATCAATCTGATTAGAGGGAAAGGGCATTTCAGGTACCCTTTCCACTATGGTTCAAGGCTTCATACTTGTGGATTCCTGAAATAAAATCTCAAAAGATTTGGTTTGTAATTCTTTGAAGTACTTATAGTATGACTGATATTGTCTTTTTAGGATCCTCCTTATTGGTTTTTTTTAAAGTAATTTTATTAAATTATAAAAGTTTCCATTTCCGCCCCTCTTCCCAACACCCTCCGATTCCCCCCACTCCCTCTCCTCCTCCCTCTTGGTCCCTTAGGGCAGTCAGGGTTTCCTGCCCTGTGGGAAGTTCAAGTTCCTCCCCCCTCCCTCCAGGTCCAAGAAGGTGAGTGTCCAAACCGACTGGATCTCCAAAATCCAGTATATGCAGAGGAAACAAGTCCCAGTGTCATAATCAATGGCTTTTCAGAAAGACTTCGGGCCAGCCACATTCAGAGAATCCGGCCAAATTCGGAGAATCTGGTTAGATCACGTCCTCGTTCAGTCCCAGTCCAACTAGCCTTGGTAAACTCTCATTAGATCCGTCCCCTTGTATCAGTGGGTGATAGCATCCCTCGCAGTCTTAATTTCCTTTTTCATGTTCTTCCTCCTTCTGCTCCTCATTTGGACTTTGGGGGGCTCAGTCCGGTGCTCCAATGTGGGTCTCCGTCTGTATCGTCCTTCTTCGCCAGATGAAGGATCTATGGTGATAAGCAAAATCTTCATCAGTATTGTTATGGGCCAAGGCCGGTTCAGGCACCCTCTCCTCTGTCCAGAGAACAATCTGGGGATCTCTCCTTGGACCTGGGATCCCATATATAATCAAGTCTCCTGTAAAGCCTAAAATGACTCCCTTAGTTGAAATATATTCTTCCCTGATCCCATATTCATCCTTCCTCCCTCCCCCCATCCCAGGCCACCTAGTTTTCCCCATTCCTCCCCTATTCCCTTCTCTCTAACCCTCTCCCCTTCCAATAACACTCCCACCCCCCCCCCATGCACCCAAGTTTGCCTGGCATTCTTGTCTATTTCCTACCTCCTGGCGGATAGCTAAATCATCTTCATCAGGTTCATCTTCTTATTTAGCTTCTCTAGGATCACAAATAATAGGCTCAAAGACCTTTAATTATGGTTAGAATCCACTTATGAGTGAATACATACCGTGTTCCTTTTTTGGGGTCTGGCTTACCTCACTCAGTAAAGCGTTTTCTATTTCCATCTATTTGCATGCAAAATTCAAGATGTCATTGTTTTTTACCGCTGAGTAAAACTCTAATGTGTATATGTTCCACACCTTTTTTAACCATTCTTCTATTGAGGGGCACCTAGGCTGTTTCCAGGTTCTGGCTATTACAAATAGTACTCCTATGAACATAGTAGAACAAATGCTTTTGTAGTATGTTAGGGAATCTCTAGGGTATATTCCCAAGAGTGGAATTTCTGGGTCCAGAGGGAGGTTGACTCCCAGTTTCCTGAGAAACCGGCACACTGATTTCCACAGTGGCTGCACAAGTTTGCATTCCCACCAACAATGGATGAGTGTTCCCCTCACCCCACATCCTCTCCAGCATAGGCTATCGTTGGTGTTTTTGACTTTAGCTATTCTGACAGGTGTAAAATGGTATCTCAAAGTGGTTTTGATTTGCATTTCCCTGATCGCTAAGGAGGTTGAGCATGACCTTAAGTGTCTTCTGGCCATTCAAAGTTCATCTGTTGTGAATTCTCTGTTCAGTTCAGTACCCCATTTTTTAATTGGGTTAATTAGAGTGTTAGTGTCTAGTTTCTTGAGTTCTTTGTATATTTTGGAGATCAGACCTTTGTCTGATGAGGGGTTGGTGAAGATCTTCTACCAGTCAGAAGGCAGCCTTTTTGTCTTTCTGACAGTGTCCTTTGCTTTACAGAAGCTTCTCAGTTTCAGTAGATCCCATTTTTTCATTGTTTCTCTTATTGTCTGTGCTACTGGGGTCCTACTTAGGAAGAGGCCTCCTGTGCCTATATCTTGTAGACTACTTCCCACTTTCTCTTCTATCAGGTTCAAAGTGGACGGATTAATGTTGATGTCTTTAATCCATTTGGACTTGATTTTTGTGCATGGTGATAGATATGGATCTACTTTCATTCTTTTACAGGTTGACATCCAGTTATGCCAGCACCATTTGTTAAAGATGCTTTCCTTCTTCCATTGTATACCTTTAGCTCCCTTGTCGAAAATTAGGTGTTCATAGGTTTGTTGGTTAATATCTGGGTCTTCTATTCGATTCCATAGGTCGACTTCTCTGTTCTTATGTCAATACCAAGCTGTTTTCAATACTGTAGCTCTGTAATAGAGTTTGAAGTCAGGGATGGTAATGCCTCCAGAAGTTCTTTTATTGTATAAGATTGTTTTGGCTATCCTGGGTTTTTTGTTTTGCCATATAAAATGATTATTGTTCTCTCAAGGTCTGTGAAGAAGTTTGATGGGATTTTGATGGGGATTGCATTGAATCTATAGATTGCTTTTGGTAGAATTGTCATTTTTACTATGTTGATTCTCCCAATCCAAGAGCAGGGGAGGTCTTTCCATTTTCTGGTATCCTCCTCAATTTCTTTCTTCAACGACTTAAAGTTCTTGTCAAATAGGTCTTTCACTTCTTGGTTAGAGTAACCCCCAAGATATTTTATGCTATTTGTGGCTATCGTGAAAGGTGATGTTTCTCTGATTTCCCTCTCTGCTTCTTTATCCTTTGTGTAGAGGAGGGCCACTGATTTTTTGGAGTTGATCTTGTATCCTGCCACATTACTAAAGGTGTTTATCAGCTGTAGGAGTTCTTTGGTAGAGTTTTTGAGGTCACTTATGTATACTATCATATAGTCAGCAAATAACGAACGTTTAACTTCATCCTTTCCAATACGAATCCCCTTGATCTCCTTATGTTGTCTTATTGTGATTGCTAGAACTTCAAGCACTATATTGAAGAGGTATGGAGAGAGTGGACAGCCTTGTCGTGTTCCTGATTTTAGTGGAAAGGCTTTGAGTTTCTCTCCATTCAGTTTGATGTTAGCTGTCGGCTTGCTGTATATTGCTTTTATTATATTTAGGTATGATCCTTGTATCCCCAGTCTCTCCAACACCTTTATCATAAATGTTTGTTGAATTTTGTCAAATGCTTTTTCAGCATCTAGTGAGATGATCATATGGTTTTTTTCTTTCAGTTTATTTATATGATGGATTACATTGATAGATTTGCGTATGTTGAACCAGCCCTGCATCTCTGGAATGAAGCCGACTTGATCATAATGGATAATTTTTCTAATGTGTTCTTGGATTCGGTTTGCCAGTATTTTATTGAGAATTTTAGCGTCAATGTTCATGAGTGAGATTGGCCTGTAATTCTCTTTCTTGGTTGTGTCTTTGTGTGGTTTTGGTATTAGGGTAGCTGTAGCTTCATAAAAGGAGTTAGGCAATGACTCTTCTGTTTCTATATTGTGGAATACGTTAAGGAGTATAGGTATTCGCTCTTCCTGGAAGTTCTGGTAGAATTGGTTTTGACAGGAGGTGAATTAGTTTTCTATTACACCAAACAGGGCCATGTGTAGGCCTTTCTCTGTATCATTTATTTTATTGATCTTGGTCATTCTGACAACAGTAAGACTAATTTTCTCGATACTTTTAATTTTTTTCCCTTGACAGCTAAAGATATTGAACACTGTAAGTGTGCCTCAGATATTTGTGTTTCACTTTCTGAGAACATGATTTTTAGTTCTATTATACAAGTTTTGAAATGGAGTCATTTGTTTTCTTGATGTTCATTTTGCTGAGAAGGCAGAGAAATGAGGATCCCTAGAATTGTTAACTTATAAAATTGACAGCTTTTGGAGGTTTCTGGCTGTTATAAGAACACATATGCAGAAACAATGCATCTTACAGTTTGATGAAGGAAGATTATTCCTGCTCACTGTGAGAGTACTACCAACTGAGACGGTTATTTAAAACATCTCTAGTAGTCTTGAGTAAGAAGCTACCATTCAGGATACACATAGAAATTAAACTGGTTGATAAAAAGAACAGTGATAGTTGGAAATGTTTATAGAATCAAGTATGATTGTACAGTTCAGAATGTAAATTCAACTAATTACCTCTCAGATTGGGCATACGTTACCCATGTTATCATATTGTAAATGGTGAGCTTTAAAACTTCCATGCCATTTGAAGACTTAGCATTTTAGACAACTTACCATCTTCTGATGGTAAAAGTAGTAGTCATATTCCTTTTACATCTATAAAGAGACCATTTATAAGTAATATGTAATTGAAGACTAAGGAGCCAACATTAGACATAAATACATGTTAGAAACACTAAATGGACACCGCTGGGCTATAAATTTTTTTGTCAGTCTCCTCATTCTAGCTACACACACACTTTCACACTCACACACATATATGCACACATACATTCATACATACATTCAAATAGATATGTATATTCATGAAGAAGTTGGAGAAATTGAAAGAAGAGATGGAGCACAAGTATAATAGTAATTATTTGGAGAATGTGGATGAAGTGATATAAATGTACATTGAATGAACAAAATTTTTACAAAACATCAGTCAAGTATTTGTTCTGAAGTCACATTATTTTACAAGGCACTCAGAGAAAGATTAAATAACAGGTTTAGAGGAACTATGTAATTTTTTCTTATTCATATCTGTTGCCTATGAATATTGAATGTACTTTGAATTTATTATAACTTTAGATTTCAAGAGACTGAATATAGTAACAGTGTTTAATATCTTTCCTTTTCCTTGTCCAAACCCTCAAAGATTTCTAGTACTTTATAATGGTCTTCTGCCTCTATTATCACCAGTTACGTTTTCTTCTATGTGCATGCATGTGTGTACACATGAATGAACACATGTATGTTTGTTGATGGGTATTAAACTAATACAGGCAATATATATTCATGTTTGGGATTGATCCTTTACATTCTATGTTTAAAATAAAATGTCAAGAGAGTTTTGTTGTAATTCTTCTTTGAAGGTCTTGTGGTAAGACTGATGCTGTCATATTAGAATTCTACCCACTGATTTTGATTACTACTGAATCACTTTTTCACTTCCACAAACCAGGGACAAGTAAAGCCCTTTCCCTGCATCATTTCTTTTATTAATCTTGGTTAATCTAAGAGAAGAAAGATAAAAATCTCTGAGTAGTTTCAATTATATTTCCCTGATTTCTAACTATATTGAACACTTTAAATTGTTTCTCAGATATGTGTGCTTCACTTTCTGGGAACATGATATTTAGTTGTATAATACATGTTTGATATGGAATCACGTGTTTTCTTGATGTTCATTTTCATGAGGGGGCAAAGAAATGAGAATTACTGGCTTTGTTAGCTTATAAAACTGCCACCTTTTGGAGGCTTCAGGCTGTTATGAGAACATATCTGCAGAAACAATGCATTCTGCAATTTGATGAAGGAAGATTATATCTGGTCACCATGAGTGTACTACCAAGTGGGACTGGTATTTACATCATCTCAAGTAGTGTTGCTAAAGCAATTACCATTCAGAATACACTTAGACATTACACTGGTGAATGAAAAGAGCAATGGTAGCTGGGTATGTTTATAGAACCAAGCAACATTTATGTTCTATAGTTCAGAATGTAAGTTCAACCAATCACCTTTGAGTTATCTCTCAGATTGTGCATACTTTATAAATGTTATCAGTATGTGAATTGTGAGCCTTAGAACTTCCATGCCATTTGAGGTCTTTCCAGTTTAGAAAACAAACATTGATAGTAAAAGAAGTAACCACATTTCTTTTACCTCTAAAATAAGACCACTTATAAGTAGTAAGTAATTGAAGACAAAGGGGTACATTGAATATACCAAAATTTAAGAAGACACTTGTCAATTATTTTTACTAAAATAATGTTGTTTTACAAGGCACAGAGTGAAAGTTTAAATAACAGGATTCTTCAACAGAAAATTATGTCATTGTTTCTGTTCATATCTTTTACTTATGAATATTAATGTACTTTGCTTTCATTATATCTTTAAATTTCATGAGACTGGATGTAACAACATTGTCTAATATCTTTTGTTTTTCCTTGTTCCAAGCCCTCAAAAAAGACTGCATTTGCCTTTTCCAATTTGATAGCTAACTACATCCCAAGGAATCATTGTAATGCAAAGAGAAAATTGTAATAAACATATGCGTATTTTCAGGGCATGGTATTTATGGAATATCATTCTCGTGAGTTTATTCTTCAAATGGGAGTGACTCATATGCACACTAATTAAGCATATCTTGATCCATTTTCTTCCAAAAGTATTTAACAAAAGATAATCCCCTCAGATGGACATTTGAAAACGTATTTCATCATCTCTTTTAAATAATGTGTAACATAGAGTCGAACCCAAACAGTTTGTTCTGTGAAATATTTTAGAGCATTGGGACTGTTCAACTGCAAATCACAATTTTCATCTGAAAGTAAATATGTAATACAACATAAAATTCACTTCTGCAGTGTTCTTGCTCATGATCTCCAGTAATTGTCATATTTCTAATTATTTCTATAGGTTTTAGTAATGCAGATATCATTTGTTACTCTAGAGTGGTTATTTTAATTAGCTTAGTGATGGTTTATGTGCTTTTTGAATAAGACCCCTTTCACAAGGTAATATTGCTTCTTGAAACACTTTATTTAATCATTCAAAATGTAAGATGAGATCACAGATCATTAAAAGGGGAAGGAAAGGGAAGTCAGGAGTTTGGTATTGTAGTATTCTGACTTCACAGGAGAGGGGAAAATTCATTTAAAAAAATGGTGATTTATATGTGATGCTGTTGCAATGGTGAAGAGGATATGATGCATAATTCCGTTCTTCCTGTCATCTCTGCTGACATTAAAGTAAAAATTAAAACATGAGTGAACAGACAGGAAATATTTTGTCATTGAGAGTTCACAGAAGCAAGATTAAATATAACAATATATTGAATATAAAGAAGAGATTGTATACATATAGAACCTTTCCTAGAAATCACCAATATCTTGTGCTTTGGATTGTATAGGAGCACAGTTGACAGAAAATAATGACATTCTGTGATGCTACTTAAAAATTTATATTGAAAAGTTTCAATGAATATCCTGAAAGATCAACATGCTTGTACTCTATCTGTGACAAATAATACACTACAATCATAAGTAAAGTAGCTTTTTCAAATAACAAGACATATTTTCTTGATGGAAGATTCCTCAATATAAAAATATAAGCAATTCTGGATTTGATAAAATCCTTCACATTGTTTTATAAATAAAAATATTCTATCCTTTATTTCTATCACTGTAAGAATTTTTGCATTAAAAGACATATAATATCCTGTCTTGGATTTACCAATTTTGAATTCATTTTTCTTTGGTCACATATTTTTATAAGTTTTTATGTAATAAGCACAAATTCATTCAAATATCAAAATGGTTAGGCCTGGCTTCTGTTTGTACTCACCTACAGAAGGTCGTTATTGAGGACATGTATCTGTAAAAGAGCATAAGTAAGGTAAAGAGTGACATCAATGTTTTCATAAGAATGCGAGAACAGCTCCCCAAGGATTATTTCTGGAAATCGCTACTGAAAGGTTGCAAATGACTAGATATAATCTGAATCAGTAATCTTACTGAGCATATAGATAGATATATAATTATAGATAGATAGATAGATAGATAGATAGATAGATAGATAGACTCTCTCTCTCTACACACACACACACACACACACACACACACACACACACACACACACACACATATATATATATATATATATATATATATATATATATATATATGCTACGGGCAAAAAAAAATTCATTGAGGTTACCTGTAGCCAGAACATTTCGAATGTTTTCTGTTGGAATGTTCCGTTCCTTGGCAAATTCTTCAAGTTTTTCATATTGCTCAGGAGTCAAAGGTTGACCTTTTCCTACATTGCAGGAATGACAATGTCATAGACATGTTAAGTAGAATTTTGTAGTACTTACATTGCTTCCTTCATGTCCCTCCATCCCTCCATGATAAGCAATGGAAAATCCCAACTGTTCTAAATTTATCTACACTGGATGAACCAATAAAATCAATAAAATTTTTTTCTCAAATTTGATGGATACATTTAGTGAAGTCTATATGATGGTATGACATCACTTTTCAGGGTTTCATGATATATCAAAAAATAAGACAAATTCCCTAGAGAATTCCCTCATCTCAATCCTATGTACTTTCAAAAACATAACACTAGAGAGTCATTAATGACTGTCAAAGGAACCTTCACATTTCTCCCGACTCTATACTCTAGAGTTCATGTTTTAATTTAGTACACACTGGGTCAAATGACACTCAAAATTGTGTGAACTTTGAGAAAATATTTGTTTCATTCTTTCTAATGAGGAAACATGTACATGAACACCTCCAATAGCCTTCCCCTTCACCTCTTTTATTCAATGACCATGCTACTCAAATTACAATATAATGTAAAAGTTGATCCACACAACAATCAGATTGTTATTTAGTGGACAGGATTTTGGAAATACCATGATAAAGTATTTCGAGGGTGAATTTGACATAATCTTCACTTGCAGGGTGATATTTTTTTACTATTTCAAAAAACTCACTATCATTCTTACCAACAACAAAAATCAGGTTTGTTGTCCGGCCAGCTCGATCCACATTCTGACTGATAAAGACTATGTTGTCTGGTGTTGCATGCACAGGTTTAAATCTATCATCACCTTCAACTGTAATAACAGAAACATTTCAAAATGAGTGTCAGTTAGTTTTCTACTTTGTTTTATGTCACCTTTTGACTAAACATTAATATTGATCTATACTCTAGCAATCATGTCTGATTCACTATCATATGACACATGTGTGCAAATATATTCCTATAGTCATTCATTTTACATATCCCATCATAACGCAGTGACCAATATCCCCACTATTTAAACCAGATAGTGAATTTTAGGTATAGACACATTCTGCTTTCTCTGAATTCTTTGCATCAATACCTGTGGGATCACTCTGTTGGTTATTTTTCTCCCTTTAACCAGATCCTAAAAGACCACATGTTAATTTCTGGAAACAGTAAAACTCTGGTGTCACATCATGGTAATATTTGGTGGGAACATGAACACATATGCAAAATGACTGACTGTACTAATTAGAAATGTGCATAAAAGTTTTCATCTTGTAAGATTATGTATTCAAAAGATGTAAGAATGAACATTTTAAGTTTACCAGACCTTCATATTGACATGTTGAGTGTGTGTCTCTGTCTCTGTCTCTCTCTTTTTCTTCCTCTCTCTCTCTCTCTCTCTCTCTCTCTCTCTCTCTCTCTCTCTCTCTGTGTGTGTGTGTGTGTGTGTGTTTGTGTGTCTGTGTGTCTGTGTGTGGTATTTCCTCTTACACAATAAGTGTGTTTCATGGGAAAAAAAAGGATTTTCAAAGCTGGTGAATTTCTATTCCTGGGCTGCTTTAAATATCCATGTAAACTTGAAAAACAATAGGCTTGCCAGAAGAATGCACCCTCCCTTATATTAAGATCAAGCTAAAGGTCATCCTGTGTTTAATTCAGTTTAATAATATTGCTATTATCTTAGCAATTTTTACAAAATTATATTAGTCTGAAATTCTTAAACAGATTTTCCCCTAACTGCTTTTCGAAATGGAAATACCTCATCCAATGATCTAAATGTTATGATCTCTATAAAATAACAGAAATGAAACTTTAAAGTAGCACCATTAATTTAAATTTTCCATGAATCCGGGATGAGAGATAATGCCTGCAATATAAGTACTAGAAAGTCTGAGACATGAAGTTTGCAAAGATTTTCGAGGCCACTGAGACCTATAAGTGAATAGCAGACCTGTTCAATAAAAAACCAGGATAATGTATAAAAGAAAAGACACTGAATATTATATAGAAATAAATTTTCATGCAGGAAACTATTTGGAGATATTTTGTTAGCATTACTCACATCTTCAGGTAATAGTGTTCTTCTCCATGTAAGCTTCAGATGACCTATAATGTACTCTAACTTTGTAACATATCTCAGCTGATTGGAAGGATTGATAACATCCCAAGTAACCAAATTAGTTTTAGGTTCATGTACCTATGAGTGGCTGTGGTGACTATGTATGTTTTCACACCCACAGTTTTTTGTTAATAGGGGAACCTCCCAGAACCAATACTTACACTGGGTTCTGTATTTGCCATCTTCTTGCATATACCCAGTGATTGTGGTCTTTGAACATTGGCCATTCGCACTAAAAATCAAACAGAGGAACCTTGGTTTATACTTAATAACCTTTAATTCATATTAAAGGCCTTCAAGTATTTTATTGAACTTGATGAAGTAATAGTATCTGTGAACAGTGTACAGAGCTGGAACAGAAGTACCTAAGCTTACCTCACTTCTCCTAATTCTTGTTTATAAAATATTATCCTCTTTGTAATCATAAAAATGACTTCCTTTATTAGTGGCATTTTTTCCAAGTGCTTTGAAGACTCTGATGGCTTTCTTATCCCAATTTCACTATTCACTATGTATGGCTTTCAGTATGCTAATTCTCTTGTTCTACTCAAGTCATAATATGTATTTAGGATTATATGCATGTGTTTTAAGTGATTTAATGTGTAATCGAAAACTTACAATTGTAGCTAGAACATAGAAATGGTTTTAGGCTTTCTTAGTTCTTATGCCATTATACACTCTTACAATGAACATAGACATTCAAATGTCATAGAGTGTCTTTGAAACTAGAGCATGAAAGAAAATGATTTACAAATTAGATTTATCTGACCTGTTTGTGGAAGACTTTTTATGATGGCATTGACTGAATAATATAATATGTGTGACTTTGAACCAAATGCTCACATTCACCTTTTAAATTACTAGAATGAAATCCTTAGAGACTCCTGAATCTAATAATTGGGCACAAAATTCAACCACTGGCCTCCAACCAAAAGTATTTCTAAGGAAACACTCATGGAATGGGAGACAATATCTAACTTTTATGTGGTGTCTAGAGCTGAACCATCACAGTATAAAATAATCACATTGCTGAAGATGAGGACTTCAATTTCATGACCAAAACCAAAACATTCCCCTGTAAGTTTAACAGCATAAAATTGTTAAAATGGGAATATTCTGCTCTGCTTACATGGTTGACCATTTGCTTACTTGACATAAAATGTGACTCCCAATTTATTACATCCCTCACTACAAGTAAGTTCACGAACGTAGAGTCTCAGAGGTCCTTCTTCCTCTATCGTGTCCACATTGTCAGCAGCAATGGCAGTGGTATACCATGTTCCTTCAAGCTAAGAAAACAGCAAAGACCATTGATCTCAATCATTGGAAATGCATAAGCTAACTAAAAATATAAATAAATAATGTTTTGTCTATTTCTAGGAATGTAGAATAACACGTGGCAATATGATGACTCAATTAACATAGCACATTGAACCTGAAATTTGAGCTGCTGATGTTTTGCACTCTTAACCTCTGCATATTCAACCCATTGTTATCTTATTTCATTTCTTTCATCCTAGAAAATTGGATTGAAAAGTGTAACTATGTGAAAGTCTGAAAGGTTATTTCATAAATATGGACTAACTGGACAACACATCACATCCCCAGAAATGTACTATTGAAGAACATCAAACCTATGCACAGACCAAATGAATTTACCTCAGCATGAGCATGAGCCAGGCCAAAAGTCAAAGCCAGCAGTAGAAACTTTACCATAGTGGTGCCTGACTTTGGTCTTCCGTAGAAGCTCAAAATATTGGTTGTGAAGGAACTGAACTGACAAAGCCTTTTATACAGTTAGTTAGAGGGAGTTTCATGGAATCAACCAATGGTTCTGCACCACAACAACCCACATGTATCCAATATTTCCTCTTTGGCCCTGCTGAATGGTGTATGATCTCATATCCCTAAAGTAATAAGATTAAGCTAAAGGTCATATTCTGTTGGGATGATTAATTGAGTGTTCCTGTCAGAAAGACCTATCCTTGGGAGAGCATTTAAGTAATCATTTTGCCTCCAGAACTATACTTTTGGGTAAAGGTCACAATGCATATGCATATGTCATATATGATTCATTTAAAACCACATGTGCTTTAAAACACATTTTGAATCTAAGCATAATACCATGCAATTAAAAAAATTAAAACTGTGACATGGGCTTTATGAGCCAAGCAACCACACTATTAGAAGATAAGATGTTAAAACTAAAGAAGGATCTCCTATAAGGTTATTGATATGTCCTGTGCTATCTTTAAGTCTTTCCATATATTGACTACTTTATTTTTCCTGTATACTGAATTCAAAGACTATGGCAGAGATACAGAAGATATCAACAAAGCTTAACTGCATGAGTAATATAAAAACTGCTACTATATTCCACTGGCAATAAATACAGCTATCATTAATCAGAAGAAACCAAATCAAGTGAAACAATCTATAAAAATGCTGATGTTCAAAAAAATTCTATAATGTGGAAATGAACTCTACATTCAAGCTGAAAATGTTTACATTTCCTAAAGCAAACTCTCTTTATGCCCAGTTTACTTCTTTACACATCAAAACAAAGGTCTGTGTTGTGTTTACACATAGGATCTTGTGATCAATTTCTAGGAACAACTAAGAATATCAGGACTTTACAGTACTTGTTTATACTCTAGGGATTCCCTCTATGACACATGGAATAACCTACAGCTAACATTTTGGTGGTTTTGGTTGGCAAGCCATGATTACTAACTATACCATTGTAAAGAATGAGTCAGCCATTCATGATACTTTCTTTAAATTATATTTTATTATTATCTCTATTTCTTTCGATTTTGAGATTATAGCATAATTACATCATTCCCTACTTTCTTTTCTTCCCTCTCTCTAAACCCTCCAATATGCACCACCTTCAACTTTTTAAATTTTGTGTCTTTTTTTTCACTGAATGTTGTTATATTCCAAGGTAGCAAGTCCTGAACATTTTTTTATTGATATTTATTGAGCTCTACATTTTTGTCCGATCCCCTCTCTGCCTCTCCCCTCCCCTTCAACCCTTCCCCAAGGTTCCCATACTCCAAATTTACTCAGGAGATCTTGTCTTTTTCTACTTCTCATGTAGATTAGATCTATGTATGTCTCTCTTAGTGACCTCATTGGTGTTTAAGTTCTCTGGGATTGTGGTTTGTAGGCTGGTTTTCTTTGCTTTAAGTTTAAAAACCACCTATGAGTGAGTACATGTAATAATTGTCTTTCTGTGTCTGTGTTACCTCACTCAAAATAATGTTTTCTAACTCCATCCACTTTCCTGCAAAATTCAAGTTGTCATTATTTTTTTCTGCTGTGTTGTGTTGTACACCATTCTGTAAATGTACCACATTTTCCTCATCCATTCTTCAGTTGAGGGGCATTTAGTTTGTTTCCAGGTGAGTCCTGAAATTTTATCTGAAGACGTGGAGCTGGGAATAACAGAAGTGACCTGACATGCAACATGCAACATTTGCCTTTTTATATGTGGGTTAGCTTACTCCGTAGTATCTTCTATAGTACTTGTCATTTGCCTACAAATGTCATGATTTCATCTTTCTTTACAATGGAATAGTATACATGTAACACTTTTTCTTTATTCATTAGACAGCTTTAGAACATTTAGGTTTTTTCTATTTTCTGGCTGCTGTGAAAAGATGTTGTGAACATGCATGAGAAAATACATGTGAAGTAGAATATCAAGTCATTTAGGCATATTCCAAGGATTGGTGTAACCGAGTCACATGGTCCATAATTACTTTAAGAAAACTAAATGTTCTCCATACTGTTTCTAGAGTTGTTATATAATTTTTCAACACCAACAAAAGATGTCTCTGGTCCCCTTATTAAATATTTGTCTCTCTTCCTGTCTCCCTGTCTCTCTCTCTGTCTCTCTCAATGTCCCATGTCCATTTTGACAGGACTGTCACTTTTCTCATACTTTGTGCATGTTTTCTTACACCGGACATAAACTAGCCATTTTTCTGTGTGCTGGAGGTTACAAAAGAGGACATGTCTCATGGGATTATATATTTCATATCTGAACTATAGTCCAATGAGAGGTTGGAGTAGAAAGAACATTGTCTAACCCTATTCTTTCTACTTGTGAGGCCTTTAAGGCCCCAGCATTAGTTACAAAATTAAGGGTACACATTTATCCCTGATTAAACTTATAGGGACACCAAAAAGCTAAAATTATTGATAGTGTGTAAGGGACTTGTTGGGTGGGGGGACCTGACAAGATTGAGATGACATCAGAGAGAAGAATTATCAGAATATTTTATATATGTGGGAAATCATCAACAAGCAATTTTTAAAAAGCATGTTACTAGAGATATCCATAACAAACAAACTTTTTGAATAATTAAAAAGAAATAATTGTGGAATATGGATTGAAATACGAAATACTGACATATTATGTAGGTTCATGTTCACAGACCTGGGTCCCTGAGTCACATAGGCTTTTCCATGAAATCGTTCAAACCTGCCCCAAGCCCCAATCTTCTGTTTAGTAACACTCATGGAATGTACGTGTTCTCCAAATTTTAAAAATAAAAAAATAAGAATAGAGCCAGGCTGTGGTGGTATATGTCTTTAATCACAGCACTCAAAAGACAGAGGAAAGTGAATCTCTGTGAGTTCAAGGTAAGCCTGTTCTACACAGTGAGTTTCAGCACAGGTTACAAAGCTACACAGAGAAACCCTGTCTCAAAGAAACAAAAAATAAAATAAAATAACAATGGACTGAACAGTAGTTCTCATTCTTTCTTCATGTGCTTTGTTTTCTGTCACCAGTCAGTAAGAATGAATGGAGAATCCCCTTTATTATCCGATTACAAACTGATGCTATGCTCCGTTGTTTGCTGACCTTTTCAAATCAAGTGTATGATTCACTGACTATTATTTTTGCAAAAACTCAGCTACTGTATTTCTTGGCTTGATGTTCAGGATCAATATGAAAAAAGGCAGGCAACTATTTGACATAATTGCCTCCACTATTTTGCTAATATTCAGCCACTGGGCACAGATACATTGTAATATATTTGTCATTGTTTCCATTGAAAGTTTTATTTTATATTTTCAGAAGGAATAAAGTGACTTGTTAAATGATTATTCTATTTCATTATTTTCTATAGCTCTCTGTTCAAATCATTACTCATTTATATTAGCTGTATTTTATTAATGATATTAGTGATTTTGCTATACATTTTAAATACATGTGCTGTTATAATGTATTTAACATTCTGAAAATGTGTTGTTATAAATAATGTATTTAAATAACTTCTCAATATATGAACTTTCTGTCAACTATTTCTTCAGTGTATCTCAAAGCCACAAATATGTAAATTCTGACAAAGTTCACCTGTATCCCTTCTCTCTCCCTCACTTTGTCTCTCTTTCTGTGTGTGTGTGTGTGTGTGTGTGTGTGTGTGTGTCTTTGTCTTTCTATCTGCCTCTCTTTCTCTCTCTGCTTCATTGGACAATGAAGAATAATGATTTTCCTAAAACAATTTTCCTTTATCTTATACTCAACATTTTAAAGCTTCAAGTGAAAAGTTTTCCTAAATCTTTTTCAGCTCTGACTCTCAAATACATGAATGTTTCATTTTCCTGGATCTGACTTTATATACTGTGGAAAATGACTTAGTGGTTAGTGATTAAACATATTTAGTCTTTTTCCTGGACAATAAATACATTAGAAGAAGTGATTTTGCTATTTTATGCTTATGAAAATCCTTCTGCAAAGAATATCTACCAGCAATATGCTCCTTGACATTTGTAATGAAACTCTTTGCTTTTCACAATTTCCAAATTAATAACCATCTTTGATCCCTGCTAGTCTATAAATGAGCTGTGCTATTTATTACACACTATGGTTTAAGCATCCCCGAAATGAATCTCCCATGATGATTCAGAAAATAAATACTCTTTAAATTTTTATTGAGTGACAAATAGAGTGACCAGCCCCAAGCAATGCCTTTTGTGTAGGATTCCTGCATCATCAAATTCAATTATCATCATCCAGGTAGACATTAATTTGGAAGTGATTTATTTCATTCTTTCTCCTTTCATTATCTACCCTTGTTGAAAGGAGGCTACTTGTTCATTTCCCTGCCACCCAGCACCAAAATAATCACACAGAAACTTTATTATTTAAAACACTGCTTCACCCATTAGCTCTAGCTTCTTATTGGCTAACTCTTACATATTAATTAACTCATTTCTATTAATCTGTATATCACTACATGGCTGTGCCTTGCCAGCTAAAGTTCATGCATCTGTCTCTGGTGGGCTATGTGGCTTCTCTCTGACTCTGCCTCCTTTCTCCCAGCATACAGCTTAGATTTCCCTACCTAGTTCTGTTCCCCTATAGATCCGCTATAGACCCAAAGCAGTTCCTTTATTAAACAATAATAGTCACAGCATATAGTGGGGAAACCCAAATCATTTCCTCTTCTGTATGGCAGGAACATGCCCTGGACATTCCAACTGCCCTTGCTGCAGTAAGTATATTTATTCTCAACATGGTCTCATAGTCTCTATAATCTAAATGTTAATAAAACTTACCCCTATTCTCCACCTTTTGGAAATCCTAGAATAAAACATTCACTCATTGATGTTTCCTCTAAACGATTTCCTAAGTTCATTTTCCAAGTTTTTAGAATTTAACATTATCAGTTCTTCTAATGTTTCTTCAGATTCCCGTTTTAATAACAAAGATTTATGGTTTAACTTGACATAGTTTTAGTGTATTGCTGAAATGAATCTAAAAATTTTGAATACAATTATTTTTCTCCTGCAAAAATGTGTGCTAATCAAGATTCTTCTAAATATCCATTGATAACTGTCTCCTTCACACTTTCCACTAGGGAGTGTATTTTTAATTTTCCAAATTTACGTGTGTGTGTGTGTGTGTGTGTGTGTGTGTGTGTGTGTGTGTTGATATACATATATTGTTCTCAATGTGTTATAAAAACAGATAATTTTTTTAAACAAAAGCTGAAGTTAAGAATACAAAGCTGAACCAACCATGAGAGTCTGAAAAGTAAATATTCTTTATTTTTAGTTGAGTGACAAATCACCTAAGAGTCTTCAACATCAACAATTGCCTGTGGATTTGTTGTCATATTCCATCCTAGGCAATTTGCCTCATCTGTTCACGTTGAGGTTAATTCAGGGCAATATTTAAATATTTCCTTCTTCCTCTGTCTTACTATCCTTTCCGACATTAATGCGCCAGGAATCTGACTATGTCTTTGCTTGTGTTTACAGATATGCACAAAGTTAGTTAAAGATTTTATTTTCTGAATAACTTTATACAACAGTATACAAATTCACTCCATTTCCCTTGTTTCTATCTATATTCATAAAACAGTCGTATTAGTTCAACAAATTTTCATAATTTTGAATATGACAATAATTATTTTTAAAAGAAGTCCCAATAATGACAGAGAATGGTGGGGAATATGGGATGGTTCAGAAGAAGTAAGTGTAAGGAGCAAATGGTGTGGCTATAATTTAATGTCTTAAAATAAAAGGAATAAAATATTTTACAATTTAAAGTCTGTTATAAATATATTTCTTTATCAGTTTATTTTGAACAGTCTGAAATCCATTTTTTTCATTTTTTTCACATTCACTTGATTTTTATTTTATAATAATCTTATGAATGGTGAGCCTTAAAATTTATTTTGATTCTATATTCAGGATTCAGCCAAGAGCAGTAACTATGAATTCTATTGTCCCAGAAAAAAACACACTAGATATTTATACATAAGTTCCTTATCTAAAGATACATTACATTCTTAGAGCCTTCTCTCCCCTGACAACACACCTTATACTAAGGTTTTCCTTGAAGGAGATAGCCAGGCAATATCTTCCAGGGAAAATACAATTTTATACACACAAGTTTTTATCCTTTGTTTGCCATGTATGATTCTTAGGTTAACACATTCTACAGAGAAATCAATGTACTTCTCTATACTTTATTCTGTTTCTTCTTGTCCCTGTATTTTTTTGCACAACATAAAGTTGACACACACTAGGTTCACAAGTCAAAACTCTGAGGAAAAGGAGCTATTGGGAGTTACTCAGTTGAACCTATGTATATATGGAAGTATTTTAAATAATCTTCAAGATATGTAATGAAAAATAAATGTAAATAGTCTTCAACAAAGAGAAAAATGTCATGGTTAATATTCAGAAGATTCAAATGAATGCAGTATGAATCAATATGTCAAGTAACATATTGTCTTGATGCAAAATATATGAAGTTCAATGCTATGTTATATTAACAAGAAACTCCAAACACAAATGTGTTGAGTTCTTTACATATCAGGTACTGTTTTATTACATTTTATTGTTTCTAGTTGTCATCAATTTATATCATTTTCCCTCTTCTTTTCTTTCCTGGAACCCCTCATACCTACCCAAACTTAAACATCTTTTATGTTTATGTGTGTGTGTGTGTGTGTGTGTGTGTGTGTGTGTGTACATACATACATACATACATACATGGATGGATGGATGTATTCACATACAATCTGAGGTGTATGATTTTCTTCTTTGAATATGTATGTTTTCAGTACTTATTACTCTGCATTGAACAACCAACCACAGTACCATTCTTAGCTGGGCAAGTCTATTCACACACTCATTAGATATTTGTGGTCATTGTAACCTGTTGAAACTCTGCACAAATTTACCCTTTCGTGTTAACATTGCCATTGATATTCATATTTTAACATTTTTAATTCTACAATTTTTGGCAGAGAAAGTGTCACAGCAGAATTCTTGGTATTCTGGTTTTTAGTATCTTTCTTTGCTCTCTTCAGAGGTATTGCCTTGTCCCTAGATGCAGAAACAGAGATATAGATTTATCCATTTCTATTTGGACCCCACAATCTGTTTCTCCACCTTGTCTCCAGGTGTGGATTTCTATGATGATTTCCATTTGCTGTAAAGAGAAGCTTTTCTCAGAAGAGAGATCAACCTACACTTATTTCTGCTTCTATGGAAAAATAGGGGAATTGTGCTCGTATAGCAAAATTGTATTGTAGATATTTTTCTAAAATCTGTGACCTCACTAAAGCTGGGCACTTTACAAGGTTTCTAGCAACAGGAATGTTTTCTCTCCTGTTGAGTAGTCATGGTCCTTGAGTCCTATCAAACAACATGTGCTACCAACACATGAGATTTAGTTCTTGTGTCTTTTTTTAAAATCATGCAATGCTTATAATCATCATTGGTTTCTCCTCCTCGGCATTCTAAATAATATGTTCTTGAACAAGGGGAGAGAAATAACAAGAGAGAAAATTTAGGATTTTGGTTCCAGTTAGATTATGTGAGTCTTATGTCCTAACTGTACATTAACTTCAGCTATACAGATCAACCTACAACCTCTGACATGCAACCAAGCTCAGAATATAGAATTTATATTGCTTTGGCAGTAATATTGTCATCTTGACAAATCATTCAAAAGAAGTTTTCTCGCTCTGGATATTACCTATTATTTCTGGAGAAAATAAACAAGATTGACAAACCCCTATCCAAACTAATCAAATGGCAGAGAGAGAACACGCCAATTGACAAGATTAGAAATGAAAAGGGGGACATAACCACAGACACAGAGGAAATTCAGAGAATCATTAGATCTTACTACAAAAGCCTGTATGCCACAAAATTGGAAAATGTGGAATAAATGAACACTTTTTTAGATAAATACCATAGACCAAAATTAAGTCAAAACCAGGTGAGCAGTTTAAATAGATCTGTAAGTCATGAGGAAATAGAATCTGTCATCAGAAACCTCCCTACCAAATAAAGCCCTGGACCAAATAGTTTCAATCAGAATTCTATCAGAACTTCCAAGAAGAGTTAATACACACACACACACACACACACACACACACACACACACACATATATATATATATATATATATATATATATATATATTCCTTAAAGTGTTTCACAAAATAGAAACAGAAGAGTCATTGCCTAACTCCTTTTATGAAGCTACCGTCATCCTGATACAAAAACCCACAAAGACTTAACCAAGAAAGAGAATTACAGACCAATATCACTCATGAACATTGATGCAAAAATTCTCAATAAAATACTGGCAACCCGAATCCAAGAACATATCCAAAGAATTATATATTATGATCAAGTAGGCTTCATCTCAGAGAGGCAGGGCTGGTTCAACATACAAAAAATCTATCAATGTAATCCATCATATAAATAAACTGAAGGAAAAAAAACATACGATCATTTCATTAGATGCTGAAAAAAACATTTGACAAAATTCAACACCCCTTTATGATAAAAGTCTTGGAGAGATTAGGGATACAAGGTTCAATCCTAAATATAATAAAAGCAATATACAGCAAGCCGACAGCTAACATTAAATTAAACAGAGAAAAACACAAAGCCATTCCACTAAAATCAGGAACAAGACAAAGCTGTCCACTCTCTCCATACCTCTTTAATATAGTGGTTGAAGTTCTAGCAATCGCAATAAGACAGCATAAAGAGATCAAGGGGATTCGAATTGGAAAGGAAGAAGTCAAACTTTCATTATTTGCAGATGATATGACAGTGTAAAAAAGTGACCCCAAAAAACTCTACCAGAGAAATCTTACAGCTGATCAACACCTTTAGTACTGTGGCAGGATACAAGATCAACTCCAAGAAATCAGTTGCCCTCCTATACACAAAGAACAAAGATACAGAGAGGGAAATCAGAGAAGCATCACCTTTCACGATAGCCACAAATAGAATAAAGTATCTTGGGCTAACTCTAACCAAGGAAGTGAAAGATCTATTTGACAAGAACATTAAGGTTTTGAAGAAAGAATTTGAAGAGGATATCAGAAAATGGAAGAATCTCCCATGCTCTTGGCTTGGGAGGATCAACATAGTAAAAATGGGAATTCTACCAAAAGTAATCTATAGATTCAATGCAATCCCCATCAAAATCCCAACAAAATTCTTCACAGACCTTTAGAGAACAATAATCAAGTTTATATGACAAAATAAAAAACCTAGGATAGCCAAAACAATGCTATACAATAAAAGTACTTCCAGAGGCATTACCATCCCTGACTTCAAACTCTACTACAGAGCTACAGTAATGAAAACTGCATGGTATTGATACAAAAACAGAGATGTTGACTAATGGAATCGAATCAAAGACCCAGATAGTCTATCATTTGTAGGGAGTTTATCAGTCCAAGTAACTTAGTATCTTTAAGATAGAAATTTTCTACGAATATCTATATCTATCTATCTATCTATCTACCTATCTATCCTTACATTCTCATGCATTGAGTATAACTTTAGGCAAGTATAAAATATAAATACAAAATAAAATTATACATGAATTTAAATATGATCCCTTGAGGATTCATCAGATGTCTTTGTTTTTATTCTACACTAGTTTCTCATTTCCATATTGTATTAAATTTTCTCCCACATCCTCACTTGGAGTCTTAGCCCTATGATTTTGTTTTCATCTTTATAGAACAATTATCCTGAATGAACTTCCAAATCCTTGAGCCTATCCTGCATATGGTCCCTTTATACTGTCCTGATATCTTTGTTTTCCCAGTATTGTGTACTCAAATCTGTAGATTTGGAACTAGGGATTACAGAAAATGTTATTTTTTGGGGTAACTTGGTCTCGGTTATTTCACTCCATATGATCTTTCTTGCTTCATTTCATTTACCTGCAAAGTTCAATATTCCATTTTTATTTACGCCTGAATTGTGTTCCATAGTACATGTTAAACACACTTTCATTATCCATTCCTCATTTGAAGAGTATTAAGGTTGTTTACATTTTGTAGCTATTTTGAATGGAAAACAGTTAATATGAATTGGAAAGTTCCTTGAGTAGGAAATCAAGTCCTTTGGGCATGTGACAAGCAGTAGTATAGTTGTTTCATATACTTGATTTACTGTCACCTCCTGGACAATTATTCACACTGGTTTGTAGATTTGTACAATTTAGTAAACCCACCAAGAATGAATGAGTGTTGTTGTTTTTTTTCTTTACCCTTTCCCACTTTTCTTGTTTGTTGTGTTTTTTATCTTTGCCCTTCTGACAGGGATAAGAAGAAATCTAAGCAGTGTTTTGATGTGTATTTCCCAAATGACTGGGGCAGACAGACATTTTTTCTGAGATGTTTTTGAACAATTTCCCTCTCTTTCTCTCAGTTAAAATGTACCTCAGGTACAACCTCTTGAAAGGAGTATTTAGGCTCTGCTTCTGTTTTTTGAATTCTTTATATATTCTGGATATTAATCCTGTTAGCCATAAAGCTGGCAAAGATTCACTCCCATTCCATGGGCTACCTCTTCACTCTTGTTTGTTTGTTTGTTTCTTCAACTATACCTTTTATTTCTTTTCTGAAGTCCTACTTGAAACTCGTTCACATTAATTCACATCTTACATGTTTGTCTGCACTGAGCCTGTACTAGTTATTGTTCATACGAGGAACTTCTGGATAAAAAACTCACTTACTTGATTTTACACTTCCATTGTAAAATATGAGTCAATGAATGTTTTCTTGTAGAGACAGTCATTGCCTTCACTATTTGCCCCACTAGTGAAGCCCTTTAGTGTTCCAATGATTCCTAGAGCCATCTATAGTCACACTAATAGAATAAGTCTGTAGAGTCACATAAGAAAATTGTTTAAAGATAAAAGAGCACAGACACTAAGAGAATAAATAGGACCTCCTGAAACTGAAAAGCTTCTATAAAGCAAAGGACACAGTAAACAAGACAAAATGACAGGCTACAGAATGGGAAAATATCTTCACTAAGCCCATATCAGACAGAGGTCTGATTTCCAAAATATACAAAGAACTCAAGAAATTGGTCATCAGAAGAACACATAATTCAATAAAAAATGGAGTACAGACCTAAACAGAGAACTCTTAACAGAGGAATCTAAAATGGTTAAAAGATACTATGAACTGTTCAACATCCTTAGTAATCAGAGAAATGCAAATCAAAACAACTCTGAGATTCCATCTTACACCTGTAAGAATGGCCAAGATCAAAAACACTGATGACAACTTATGTTGGGAAGGTTGTGGGGGGAAAGGGAACACTTCTGCACTGCTGGAGGGAATGCAAGCCCCTCGACTGAAGAATGGATAAGGAAAATGTAGTACATTTACACAATGGAGTACAACACAACACGGCAGAAAAAAATAACGACATTTTGAATTTTGCAGGAAAGTGGATGGAGCTAGAAAATATTATTTTGAGTGAGGTAACTCAGACACAGAAAGACAGTTATCACATGCACTAACTCATTGGTGATTTTTAAACATAAAGCAAAGAAAACCAGCCTACAAACCACAATCCCAGAGAAGTTAGATAACAGTGAGGACACTAAGAGAGACATACATAGATCTAATCTACATGGGAAGTAGAATAAGACAAGATCTCCTGAGTAAATTGGGAGCATAGGGACCTTGGGGAAGGGTTGAAGCGGGGAGAGGAGCAGAGAAAAATGTAGAGTTCAAATAAATCAATAAAAACAACAAAAAATAACAAATCTTTCATCAGAAATATAAATGAATAAATAAATAAACATTGATCTCTAAAAGTAACCTCTTGGTTGGTGAATCTTTGATGATCTTGACATAAATATCTAAGAAGTGTGAGATAAGAGAAAACAGAATAAGAGCATTATTCCTCTGCCTCTCTCTCTTTCTCTCTCTCTCTTTCTCTCTCTCTCTCTCTCTCTCTCTCTCTCTCTCTCTCTCTCTCTCTCTCTCTCTGTGTGTGTGTGTGTGTGTGAGAATGAGTGTTTGTCTTTGAAACATTCAAAGAACTATTTTATTTAATCAGTGTATATTATTGGGGAGTTATATGGCAAACCAGATACTTTAACAAATTAGAAAATACTTAGAGTCCTGAATGAAGTATAAAACATTGAGATATTCTATCTTTCATATTCAAGGAAAGGTCAATGAACTTTCTATACCCTTCCCAAAGAACAGATCCTAAGGTTTGCAAAACTCTTTATATTTGTGTGTCTCAAAACTTGCAGAATAAATAGTGGAAGAGTGATAAATTTCAGCATTTGATCTTGTAGCCTACATCTCTGTATTTTGTCAATGATGATCTTTGAAAGGCTGATTTCCATCTACCAGTGAACAATAATGAGGGATTCAAATGCCAGTTATTGTTGGATTAATAATTGATGGATGTATTTTTATGGTTGTTGACCTTTTCCAAGTAAAAGGAAGACTCAATCACTACTTTGTTCTCAACAACTGTGCGGATATGTTTCTTGGCTTGGTACTCAGATTTAGTACTGTGAGCTTTAATATATTAACTTAATGCATTTACTCATTGGTATTTTCTCTAAAGAAAAGTGTTCTTCATTCCACTGTTCAAATTCTTAAATTCTAGTGTGATCGTTCACATTAAAGCTTCTCCAGATTTCTACTTAAATATTCAGATCTATGTCATGATTGAGCATAACTCTACCCTATTCTGGAAAATAGCCCTTTTATGGGTCTTCAATATGCCAGAAAAGAAAAAAGCCTACAACAACAAGAAGAAACAACAGACATTGTTGTAAAGAATAAGATTTTATTGAGCTCTCATACAGGAGAATCCTTCCTCAGAGGATATCTACTGATAAGTTACTTCTTTAGATTTCCATTAAAGCACAGTAGTTTTAATGTTCACAAATTGATTTCTACATTTTGGGCACTGTTACATTATAAAAGAGATATAAATTCTGTTTTACAAAAATAAGGTCTAAACAATAACAAGATGAATCAAACATGACAACTCAAGAAAGTAAATACATTTTCATTTTATTTGAGTAGTCTCCAAAACTCAAGCAGTACCTTTGGCTTTGGCTTCTTCCACAGTCCATGGAAAATTGTCTCATTAATTCAGATTGAAGCTAAATCAGAAGAAGTTTATTTTATCATTTCCTTCATGCTTCTTCTTACTCTTCTTGATGACAGGAATACTACAATGACATTTCCTGTATCCTTGATAGGGTAAATCATATGCAAAACCAAACACAATACATAGTAAGAGAGAAAACACTCATGTTATAAAAATAAAGAAACAAATAAACATATGCAAAAATTCATTATTTGAACAGTTTTTAGAACCCTGAAAGAGTTCTATATTCATTGACTTTCTCATGTTTCTATGTAACACAATACATTGAAAATTGTTGTTCATATATTCATAGCTTTTAAATTAAAATAAAGTTTATATTTTGTAATTATTTATATTTATTTAAAATATTAAAATACAGTGAGGTTCAATTTCTTTCAAATTCCCTCATATTGTTGTCACATTTTATACTAATCTTAACAGCAAGGAACTCAAGGGCTTATTTTTATCTAGTTTGCAGGATTTAACTAGGAAGAATAACTATGAATGAGTGAGAATGCCCAGAATATTGAAACCCAAGATTTCTTCCTTCTGATTTTTACATCCTAACCTAATAATCTTACTGTGCCTCCCCTCTTCCTAGCCCCTCCCCTACCTCCCATTGCCTCCCCTTGCCCCATTCACTACTCATGCACTTTTTCTATTAAGATGCAGACCAGTACACTCAGGATATAAGCCAGCCAAGGTTTGTCAAGTTGCAGTGAGACCAGACACCCACTCTTTCAGCAAGGTTGAATGAGGAAATCTTGCAGGAAGAGTGGATCCCAAAATTAAGCAACAGTGTTAGAACCATTGACTGCTCTAAATGCTGGGAATCCTGCATGAAAACCAAGCCACTCAACTGTAGCATATGCAGGTCATTCTCATACAGGCTCTTTCAGTTTTAGAGCACTTTTAGACCTTAGAACCCAGGTTTGAATTTTCTTGCATTTGTATGTGGTGCCCTTGACACCACTGAGTCCTACAATCTTCTCTTCCCCTCTTCTGCACAATTCTCCAAACTCTGCCTAATGTTTGCCTGTGGGTCTCTGCATCTGTTTCAATAGTTGCTGTGTGAGGCCCCTCTGATCCCAGTTGGGCTATGCACCTATTGGTTCTGGCTGGTGTGGCCTGCTTCTCAGTGACTGAATTCCTCTGAGGTTGGGGGCAGTACCAAGCAGCAGGGCCAGGTACTAACAGAGATAGCCTAGGCCTGGAGCAATGATCCAGGGAACAGAAACCAGAAAGGGCGTTCAGTTCAATTGGCAAGCAGGTCAGTCATGGTTGGTATGGCCTGTTCCTGAGTGCCAAAAGTCTCCTGGGGTTGAGGGAAGAGTCAAGAATCTAGATCAGGAATGATCTGGGATAGTATGGCATCCAATACTCTTAACTATGGATACATTGCATCCTCAGAGCCTCTTTTCAATCTGATTGCTGACCTTAGACTAAAATTTGGATAGAAAAAGAAAAGCCTCAAGTAGCACATTCCAAGTGAAATATGACTTTATATACCAAAAGAAGCCAGGCTCCAATCCTTATAGCGCATGTGTTCCTGTTATACTTTCCCAAACATTATTCACCATAATTCTCAATAGCTACTTCTACTCCTGCTTGTCTATGTATTTCTTTTACACAGAAAACTACTGGCAGACCTTATTTCCAAGGGCAAGGAAAAGTGAAAGAGGGGGTATTAGGGAAATATTGAATTAAATCATGTCTGAAAATATCTTATGAAATCCTGAAAATATGCTATCACAATAATAATGAATAAACTCAGCACAGAGAAAAATTATATAATGTATAAATAGTAAAAAGGAATCATCAAAAGTATATCAAAATAATAATGAATAAACTCAGCAAAGAGAAAAGTAAGATAATAAGAGCATAATAAAAGAAATCAGCAAAAAGTAACACATTTTCCAGACTGTAAAATAAAGTATATCTAGTGCAGTATTACATTAGAAAGAGTATTTCGACTCAAATATATTTATTGAATTGTGTCCTTAATGTACCAGGTGCTATTTTAATGAACTTTTAAGTTGTTAATTTAAATAACACCATATCCGTTCCTTCCCCCAGCAATGCAAGGTATATTTTCTCTAAGTCCACACATATACCTACCCTCTCTAAAGTTAATAGCCTCTATTTCCTTGATCATTGATCATTATTGCCAAATACACAGCACATCTACTTGTGTGTGTTTACATACATGTGTGAATATATACATGCAACCTCTGTTCATTTATTTTAATTATTTTTTAAAAAAACAAACCATCTTTTCTCAATTTACATACCAATCCCAGCTCCCACTCCCTCCCCTCCTTTATTTCCCCACAGGTACTCTCCCATGCCACCCCCATTCACTCCTCATAAGTAAGACACATTGTTTTGGTAGGAAGATGCAACCTATAGTAGGTGACTCCCTACTATATCTAGGCTGAGCAAGGTATCCATCTAAAGAGAATGGGTTACCAAAAAGTCAGTAAAAGCAGTAGTGATAAATCCTGGTGACACGGCCAGTGGCCCTGCAGTCTGACCCAGCCATAAAACAGTCACCCGCATTCAGAGTTTCTAGTTTGGTGCTATGCTGTTTCCTTCCATATCTGACTGGAGTCGGTGGGCTCCCATTAGCTCAGGTAAACTGTTGCAGTGGGTGACCCCACCATGGTCTTGACCTCTTTGCTCAAGTTCTCACTTCTCCCAATCTTCAACTGGACCACAGAAGCTTAGCCCAGTGCTCTTCTGTGGGTCTCTGCCTCCATTTCCAACAGTTGCTGGATGAAGGTTGTATGGTGAGATTTAAAATAGTCATCAATCTGATTACAGGAAAAGGCCAGTTTGGGTACCCTCTCCTCTATTGTTTAGGGTGTTAGCTGGGGTCATCCTTGTGGATTTCTCTGAATTTCTCTGGTGCCAGGTTTCTTGCTAGCCTCATAATGGCTCCATCAATCAAAATATATCTTTCCTTACTCTCATCTCTGTTCTTCCTCCATCTTGACTATGCCGTTCTTTCAAGTTCTCCTCCCCCTCCTTCTCTACTCCTCTTCCTCTTACATTGTCCCTGCTCCCTCAACCTCCATGCTTCTAATTTTTTCAGACGATCTTGTCTATTTCCCCTGTCCAGGTAGATATATGTATGTTTTTCTTAGGGTTCACATTGTTACTGAACTTCTCTAGGATTATGAACTAATGACTCAGTATCCTTTGCTTTACAACTGGTGTCCACTTATGAGTGAGTAAACACCATATTTGTCTTTCTGGGACTTGGTTACCTCACTGAGAACTGTTTTTCTCTAGTTCCATTTGCAAGCAAATTTCAAAATGTCCTTGCTTTTAACCTGCTGAGTAGGTATTATGCAAATGTACTACACTTTCTTTATCTATTCCTCCATTGAGGGGCATCTAGGTTGTTTTCAGGTTCTGGATTTTACAACTAATGCTACTATGAACATAATTGAACAAATGTCCTTGCAGTATAATAAAGCATCCTTTGGGTATACCATCAAGAGTGGTACTGATAGATCTTGAAGTATGTTACTTGAACTTTTTCCTTTGCAGCTCTTAAAAATCTTCTTTATTTTGTATGTCTTGGGTTTTGATTATTATATGGGAAGGGATGTTTTTTTTGATTCAGTCTATTTGGTGTTCTGTAAACTTCTTGTACCTTCATAGGAATATCCTTCTTTAGGTTGGGAAAGTTTTCTTCTATAATTTTGTTGAAAATATTTTCTGGGCCTTTAGGCTGGAATTCTTTTCCTTCTTTTACCCCTATATTCTTAGGTTTGGTCTTTTCATGGTGTCCCAAATTTCCTGGATGTTCTGTGTTAAGAGTTTGTTAGATTTTCTGTTTTCTTTGATCAATGAGTCTTGTAAAGTATCTTCAGCGCTTGATATTCTTTCTTCTATTTCTTGTATTCTGTTGTGGTTATACTTGTCTCTGTAGTTCCTGCTTGTTTACCCAGATTTTCCATATCCAGCCACCTCTTGTTTTGTGTTTTCTTTATTACCTCCATTTCGGTCTTTAAGTCTTGATCTGTTTCCTTTACCTGTTTGATTGCTTTTTCTTGGTTTTCTTGTATATCTTTGAGAGATTTATTAATTTCTTCTAACTGTTTTGTCTTCTCTTCCATTTCTTTAAGGTCTTTAAGACCTGTTTAATGGTCTCCATCGTTTTCATTAGGTATGTTTAAAGTTGATTTCTTCTACTTGTTCTGGGATAGGATGTTCATGTCATCCTTTGCAAGTTCACTGGATTCTGGTGACATCATGTTGCTTTTCAGGATGTTCAATTATTTCTTGCATTGGCACCTGCCCATCTCTTCCTCTCCTGATTCCCCCAGCATGGGAACAGAGCCACTTGCTGGATTCCAAGGACCTTACAGACAAAAGGCAGGCTCTCTGGATCCCCTCAGCATGGGAACAGGGCTTCTTGCTGGGCTTCAAGGACTTCTTCTCAGTGTTATTTTATTATTAATCTTAGTTTAGTTTTGTTTTGTTTTGAGACATAGTTTCTCTGTATAAATCCCTTGCTGTCCTGGAACTAGTCTTGTATGTTGACAGGGGTTTCTGTCCTGCCCAGTCCTGTATTGAGTACCATTTGTTGACAGAGTTTTCTGTCCCACTTGGTCCCACAGTTGCTCAGTCCCAAAGAAATACACAAAGGTTTAGACCATAAACTGGTTGGTCTAGTTTCTCAGGCTTCTTATTAACTAATTCTTACATCTTACATTTACCCATTTTCTTGTCTGTGTTAACCACGTGGCTTGCTACCTTTTATCATCCATGCATTCTCATCTTGCTTCCTCTCTGTCTGGTTGATGACGGCAGACTGAATCTTCTTGTCAGAATTCTCCTGCTCTCATTGCCCCACTTCTACTTCCTGACTGGTTACTGGACAATCAGCATTTTATTAAACAAGTACAAGAAACAAATCTTTATAGGGTAAAACCATTGTCCCATTGTAGACCAAGCTGGTCTCAAACTCACAGAGATCCACCTGCCTGTGCCTCCTGAGTACTGGCATTAAAGGCATGTGCCACCACCACCCAGCACAGCCAGTGTTTTTAACCAGTGAGCAATCTATCCAGCTGCAATTCAGCCAGTTTTTATTGAATATGTGTCACATAGTATTTCCCAGATACAAAGGTAAGACCACTATGATGTATTGTGATTAAATGCCACCATACCTGCCTAATTCAGAGTTCTGCACAGAAAATTTTAAAAATGTCATAGACTAACTATTAAAAATGTGAACCACTAACTGAACTAAAAGAACAGCTAAGTAGATTTGGGTGTAAACTGACTGGAAGAAGATATAAGAAAAAGGAAACTTTCCCCATCACTTCTCTATCCATATCTAAAGTAGAGGATGTTGGGTGCCAGGACATACACAAGATACCACCACAGGAACAGGGTGCAATGTAGAGATCATAAGCAATGGTTGAAATCAAGCTATTGAACAAACTTCAGGACCCAGATGTCTCTATTTCAGCAGGATGGACTAAAAGACACTTTAAAAGACATACATAGATCTAATCTACATGGGTAGTAGAAAAAGGCAAGATCTTCTAAGTAAATTGGGAGCTTGAGGACCTTGGGAGATGGTTGAAGGGGAGGGGAGAGGCAGGAAGGGGAGCAGAGAAAAATGTAGAGCTCAATAAAAATCAATTTAAAACAGACAGTAGTCAAGTCTGAGAGAGGGGAGGAATGCAGAAAACCAGACTTGCAAGTTTTACGCTTATGCCAGCAAAGGCTGAGATGGCTTCATTATAAAATTAAAATATAAGAAAACAAATGTGTTAATGTTCTCTTCCAGTCTCCAAGACAAGGACAATTTGAGTACTTACTATGGGCTAGGTGCTGTTCTGGACAACAGAAAAGGCATTCCTGGTTTGGGAAGAGACAATGAACACACTGAATGGGTTCCCCATTTATACAACAGCTGCAATTTTGAGGCTCTCTAGTTTCTGTTTGTTTATTTTGCAACACTTGAATTAAACCCAGGGTAAGACAATCAATATATTATGAGTTGCACCTATAGCTCTGATCTCTTTGCTCCATTCTACTCTCAGTTCAAAGAATTTTGATTTTGAAGAAGAAAATATTGAATCATGCCTGTGAACCCATGCCATGGGAAACTGAGGCAGAAAGATCCTGAGTTTGAAAGGCCAGACTCAGCTGCATATCAAAAATCACATCTCAAATAAGCTACTTAAAAATACTGCTATTGGTGTTAAATCAATAATTTTGGAAACATAAAACTATGTTCTGATGATGCAGAGATGACTCATTTGTTAAGAGTGTATCCTGTTCTTGCAGAGGACTTAAACTCAGTTTGCCCAACTCCAAAGGATAAGAAATGTCTGAGAAACCTGCATCTGCATGTCATATACAAACATAAAAAAGCAAAAATAAATCTTCTTTCATTTTAAAAACACTATCTTCTAATTCAGAACATTCTTAGAAGGGTACACTAAACCTTTGGAGGCTGATTCATCAGTTAATATCTATTTCTTTTTACCTGCAGTTTTAAGTTACAATTTGGATTGGGGGAGGGTATATTGGTGTAGTTAGATGGTGTCTTATAAAACAAATGCCTACTCTTCACTTTTCAAAATCTATACAGAAAAATCCAGAAACTTTCCTGGGAGCAAGCCCTTTGCCCAGTCCTGCAGAACTTTGTAAGGAACCAGGACTAGCTATGCCTCCTTATTTAGAAATTTTTACCCTCCCACCTTGTTCTGCAATATCCTGCCAAGCTAAGGTTGGAAGGTTGAAGGCTGAAAGGTATAGTGGGGCTCCACCTTCCCAAGTTCATAACTTTTCACTCTTACTCCAACAGCATCTTTACATCACACTGTTCTTCTCTTGCTGTTAGCCACCATCAACAGGGATTCTGAAATTTATCCTTGGTGCATCACGGAAGAAGCCAGCAGAAGAGGAGAGCAGACAGCTTCCACAAAGGCAGAAAAAGCAAGGCTCCCAGGCTCTTCTGGGCTCTTCTCCAGGACTCTTCTTCAGCTCCTCCTCACCTCCCTGCCTCCCTGCCTCCTAGCAAGATTCAGGATCTCTGGGTTCAAAGGACCCTTAGACTTGATAATGGAGTGGCATATCAACCCTCTATGTTTTTGCATTTCTCCTGAATTGTGTTCAGCATTTGTTCATGACTGAGCCTATGTAAAAGTACCTGTTCTTGAGTACTGAGAAGAATATTGAAGAATCAGGTGTAATCTCATTTGGGTTAAGGCTGGGGACCACTGACAAGAATTTGCAAACTATACATACATGATATCCTCTGATTACAAAGAGTTTGACTGTGGTCACATATACACCCCTTCTGCACACATTAAAAGTGATGTGTGTCAAGGATGATGACTTAAGAATGCAGACAACATTTTCTAAACATTTTCACATCCATTTGCATTTTAAAGGAACGTTTCCAAAGGCTTTCTAGTGTATATTTGGAATTTTAAAGTGAATTCAATATTTGAACTTGGTGAAGGCAAGGGAAGAACACAGCCCACCATCTTGATGGTAACTGTGATTTATGAAATTTTCAGATTGTATTATCAAATTTGTGTTGTGGAATTATAGCTGTGTGGAGCATGACAAGCTCTTAAACATAGCTTATAATGAAGAGAATGTAGCTCAGTTGGTCAAGTGCTTGCCTAAAATCCAAGAAGACCTGGGTTCAAACATCAGCACTGCCTTGACTGGACTTGATGCCTGAGGTCTGTATCCCAAAACTCAGAGTAGGAGACAGAAGGATTTGAAGGACATGCTTAGGTATAAACTTAATTCGAGGTCAGCATGAAGTATCTGAGACCCTGCTTCAACATTTCTAGCAATAATACTATAAAGTTAAGCATAATAATCAAACCACATTTATTTATTTATTTTTATTTTTGGATTTCATTGTGAGATAGTGTCATGTGATTCAGGCTGGCTTATAACTTCTGATCCCTATTCATTCCTCCACTACTCCAATGTTAACATTACAGGCCTCTGTCACTTTGCCTGTATGTTATCTTATGAGAGCCTGACCTATTCATGTTCCCCTTTTAACCTGAAAACCAGGACTGCATGATTTAAAGAATACCAAGAGAGCTCTTGGTAATAATGATATGAATACATTTTCAAAGTTTCAATTGTCAAGAGGTATTTGAGACCAGGATAGAGTGCATCTCTGTAATACTGTATATTCATCTGTTTCCTTGTGGACAATTGAAACATTTTGCAAATTGAACCATGAGCTTTCTGCCCTTAATTTCCTACTCAACATTCCACACATTAATTTATCTCATTTAATATATCATCTTACAGTTAAGCTTCAATAATGTAAAATTTAATGGCATCCTTAGTGATTAAAACTTATTGTTTGATCAATCACACAGATTACTAAGACTGCAAGTAGATTCATTTCTATGTGCAATAAAGAAACTTTCAGTGGCACCTTTACTCTCTCTCTTTGAGAAAGGAAAGAAAGTTAAGACTTGTTTAAGTGAATTCTTTCTACCTATTATTACTTTACAGGGATCTGTCTCTTGTTCCCAAATGATTCCTTTCCCATGATTGTTTTTACTGATATTCTGTCTTGAAATCATCACTAAATTGGTATTCATTTTGTAGTTGTTACTAAAATTAAAATCATGACTAAAAATAAGCAGATTCATGTGTTTTCTGAAACCTATCTACCAATGCTTTTTGTCATATCAAAAGGTCATCACTGGGAATTTTCCCATTAGAAATGAGACTCCCTTCTTGGACTGTAGGGGTGCACTCATCTGAACAGACATCAACCTCTAGGGATAGTGGCTGATTGAAGCTTCATAACTTCAAAACTTTAGGCTGCTTATAAAACCAAACAATTGCCCTGGTCATAACCAGCTAGTTCATATCACCTAATTTGTCTTAAATCAATCCTCCATGAAGCCACCAGAGAGATTCATAAATTGCATGTGTTAAGTCTCAAATTCGGGACAATTGCCTGAGGTGCTTATTTAATAAACCAAAGGAGATGCTGCTCACCAGTCTTTCTCAGTATTTCTAATACTTGTTCCATTGCAACAGTTACAGAGTCCTGGCTCCTCAAAACTTCTCACCCTACCCCCTCTTTACCCTGAATAAAATGAGTACCTAAATATCACTTCCCTTACCCAACCTCTACAATTTTATATATTTTGGCTATGGGGTCTCTTGGCTTATTCCTGGCCTCTTGGGTCCTGGTTCCTCTCTTTTCCACTCCCAATCCCCTCGTCCTCTTATGGCGCTGTTCAGATTGGACCCTTTCAGATACTTCTGGCTATTTTCTCCCTCATCTCTACAATAAAGCATCATGTTCTTTTATCCCACTTATCATGGTTTATTTCACATATATATTAAGAAAACTGAACAGAATGTTCAAAGATTCATGAATAGAATACTCTTTGATAATCAGATGAGAATGTTATTTAAAAATACAAAAAGGTATTTGTGTAATCCTAACCTTTGCCAGAAACAAATTTTAATGTATTTTATTATTGTTGTGTTTAAGTGTTTGCCTATATGTATGTCTGTGTACCACATTTGTGCCAGATGCTAGCAGAAGTCAGAGGAAGGCATTAGATTCTCTGAAACTGGAGTTACAGGCAATTGTGACTCAGAACAAATAGGTGCTGGGAATTTAACCCAAGTCACCAAGAATAGCAGTCAATACTCTAATTACTGAGTCATCTCTTTAGGCCCTCAACAACTTCAATTTGACTGGCTTGCCTTCAAGTACACATTGGGTGAAGCATACATGAGTTTAAGCAAAATCACATTTACAGGAAATCCAAAAGAATAGTAGTTTGAGCAATGCATGAATTACTTGCTTGCGAATGATCTGCCTTACCTGTGAAAATCATGATATCTTTTTCAGTAAACTTTATGCTCATTAAAGCTACATGGTAGTATGGTATTTCAGCTTTTATCCCCTTGGATATCAGTTTTTTTGATGACTTTCAAAAGTGAGAATTTTTTCCTGCTATAGTTGCTCATTATCCAAAACTTCACCACACACTGGCTATTTGAAAATGTTGTGATATAAACAGTGTAATATAAACATTTACCTATAAAACCAAATTTTCCCCCATAAAACCAATAGCTGAGCAGGGTTATCATGCCATGCTGTCTTGTTTTTCAATATTTTATTTATTTTACATATCAACTGTAGTTTCCCCTCCCTCCTCTCCTCCCGCTTCCTCTTTCCACCTCCCTGGTACACCCCCATCCATGCCTCTTCCATATCCACTTAGATGGGGTAAGGTCTCCATTGGGAATCAATAAATCAGGGCATATCAAAATGAGACAGGACCAAGCTCCTCCCCTTTGCATCAAGGCTGAACAAGGCATCTCACCATAGGGAATGCATTCCAAAGAGACAGTTCAGGCATTCAGAACAGGCCATGCACTCCGCTACAGTGACCACAAAAGATCAAGCTACACAGCTGTCACCCAGATGCAGAAGACCTAGTTCAATTCCATGCTGGCTCCCTAGCTGTCTGTCCTGAGTCCATGGAACTTCCACAAGCTCAGGACAGTTGTCTCTGAGGGTTTCACATTATGATCTTGACAACCCTTGCTCATACAATCCCTACACCTTCTCTTCAACTTGACTCCCAGAGCTTGGCCCAGAGCTTGGCCCAATGCTTGGCTGGGCATCTCTGCATCTGCTTCCATCAGGTATTAGATAAAGGCTCTATGATGACAACTATGTCAGTCAACAATCTGATTAAAGGCACCATCTCCACTGTTGCTAGGAGTCTTAGCTGGAATCATCTTTGTGGGTTCCCAGGAGCCTCCCTGGCACCACATTTTTCCCTAACCCCAAAATGGTCCTCTCTATCAAGATACCTTCTCCATCACTCTCCTGCTCTGTCTGCTCAATCCTGATCCATCATGTTCCCAATCTCCCATTCCTTCTCCTGTACTCCCCAACAATCCACGGTTTACCCAAGACATCCCATTTACTTCCTCTTGTCAGGCAGATCCATGCATGTCCCTCTTGGGGCCCTCCTTGTTACCTAGCTTGTTTGAGACTGAGGATTGTAACCAGGTTATCCTTCATTTTACATCTAATATCTATTTATGAGTGAATACATAACATTCACTTTGTATTTCTGAGTCTGGGTTACCTCACTCAGGATGATTTTTCTAATTCTATTGATTTTCCTAGAAATTTCTTGAAGTCATTGCTTTATTCTGATGAGTAATATTTCATTGTGTAAATATACCACATTTTCTTTATCCATTGTTCAGTTGAAGGATATCTAGGTTATTTCTCAGTTTTGGCTATTATGAAAATGCTGCTATGAACATAGTTAAACAAGTGTCCTTGAGGTATGGAGGAACATCCTTTGGATACATATATCCCCAAGAGTGCTATTGCTGGGTCTTGAGATAAACTGATTTCCAATTTTCTGAGAAACCACCATACTGATTTCCAAAGTGTCTGTAGAAGTTTGCACTCCAACTAGCAGTAGAGGAGTATTCTCCTTACTCCACATTCTCTCCCACATAGGCTGTCATTAGCATTTTTGATCTTGGCCATTCTGACAGATGTTAGATAGTATCTCAGAGTCATTTTGATTTGCATTTCCCACAGATGTAAGGATGTTGAACAATCCTTTATGTGTATCTTGGCCATTCAATATTCTTCTTTTGAGAATCCTCTGTTTAGATCTGTAGCCCATTTTTGGAGGAATTATTTGGTAATTTGATGCCTAGTTTTTTGAGATCTTTATATATTTGCATATCAGTCCTCTTTCTATTCAATGTGGGGGTGGTTAATATCTTTTCCCATTCTGTAGGCTATTGTTTTGTCTTATTGATAGTGTCCTTTGCCTTATAGAAGCTTTTCAGTTTCAGAAGGCCTCATTTATTGTCAACCTCAGGGTCTGTGCTACTGGTATTATTTATATTCAGGAAGTATCCTGTGTCAATGTGTTCAAGGTTATTTCACAATTTCTCTTTGGTCAGCTTAATTGTAACTGGGTTTATTTTGAGGTCTTTGAGCCACTCCACTTGTACTTGAGTTTTGTGAAGGGTAGAAACAGATAGTGATCTAATTGCATTGTTCTACATACTTCCATTCAGTTATGCCAGCATTGTTTGTTGAAGATGCTTTCTTTTTTCCAATGCACACTTTTGACTTCTTTTTTCAAATATCAGGTTTTCATAGGTATGTGGGTTTATGTCAGGATCTTTGATTCAGTAGCATCGATCCACAAGTCTGTTTTTATGCCAATATCAAGCTGTTTTTTTTTTTTTTTGTAGTCAGGGATGGTGATACCTCCAGAAGTTTTCTTATTGTACAGGATTGTTTAGTTCTCTTGGGTTTTGTTTTTCAATATGATGTTGAAAATTGTTTTTTTGAGGTTTGGAATGATTTGTGTTGGAATTTTGATGAAGATTGCATTGAATCACTAGATTGCTTTTGGTATTACTGCCATTTTCACTATGTTAATCCTCCTTATCCATGAGCAAGGGAGATCTTTCCATTTTCTGTTCTCTTCCCCAATTTCTTTCTTCAAAGACTTAAATTTCTTGTTATATAGTCTTTTCATTTATTTGGGTAGAATTACTCCAAGATATTTTATATTATTTGTGGCTCTTTTAAAGAGTGATATTTCTCTGATATCTCTCTCAGCGCATTTATTATTTGTATATAAACAGTTTACTTATTTTTTTAGTTAATCTTATATCCAGACACATTACTGAAGGTGTTAATCAGCTCTAGAAGTTCACTGGTAGAAGTTTTGAGGTTACTTATTTATATTACCATATCATCTGCAAATAGCAAAATTTGACTTCTTCCTTTCTGATTTGTATCCCCTTGATCTCCTTTGGTTGCCTTATTGTTCTAGCTAGAACCTCAAGTACTATATTTAAGACATATGGAGAGAGTGAACAGCTTATCTCATCCTTGATTTTAGTGAAATTGCTTTGAGTTTCTCTCTATTTAATTTGATTTTGGCTGTTGGCTTGCCATATATTGTCTTTATTATGTTTAGATACTTGCATCCTTGTTCTTTCTAGAACCTTATCATGAATGAGTGTTGAATTTTTTCAAAGGCGTTTTCAGTGTCTAATGAGATGATCATGTGTTTTTTCCTTCAGTTTGTTTATATGGTAGATTATAATGACAGATTTCTGTATGTTGCACCTATGGGATGAAGCTGACATGATCATTATCATTTTTTATGTGTTTTCAGATTTCGTTTGTTAGTATTTTGTGAATAATTTTGCACCAATATTCATGAGGCAGATTGGTTTGACATCCTCTTTCTTTGTTGCATCTTTGTTTTGTTTGCATATCAGGGTTACTGTGGCCTCATAAAAATAATTTGGCAATATTTCTACTATTTTTATTGTGCAGAATAATTTGAGGAGTATTAGTATTAGACCTTCTTTGAAATTCTTATAGTGTTCTGTGCTGAAAACCATTTAGCCCTGGACTTTTTTTTTCTTTTCTTTTCTTTTTTTTTTTGCTTTTGTTTTCCAAGACATGACTTCTTTGTAGCTTTGGAGCCTGTCTTGGTATTAACTCTTGAAGACCAAACTGGCCCAAAAGAGTAATAGCCAAAAGAGTAAAGTATAAAAAACAACCAACAACACAACAATGTCCTACCAATATTTTAAATTTTTAAATTTGAAGTTCACACACCATTTATTCAGAGAAGTTCAACGCCTGGTGTACTTTCTGGGGTAAATATTTTATACTCATTAATTACCTAGCATGATTGTTATCAGCTTCTGTTAAAGCCCTCTTTCATATATGACAGTCCTATTAGAAGAACATCTTAGCATTCAATGGAGACTTAATGCCATGATCTTAAACAGATTCTGCATAACCTCTGTGAGACAACATAAACCAGTTCAAGCAACTAAGGTAAACTCACACCCCAAGAACAAAATTGCAGAACAAATAAATCATGTTCCACAATGACACTCAATATTAACAGTCTTAATTAACTGTAATAAGATACTAAAATTTTAGATTAGAAAACTGAATCTATCATTCCGCTCTATCTGAGAAACACAAATCACGATCATGAGAATAATGACCTTAGGGTATAAGGATGAGAAAAACAATTCTGCATTAATAGACCCAGAATCAAGCTGGTGAAGCTACTGTAATATCTGACAAATTAGGCTTCAAATTGACATTATCAGAAAAAGATAGGGACAACCACAACATCCCCATTAAAAGTAAAAGTCATCAAGAGAATATCACAATTTTGAATATTTATACAACACATGCAAGGACATTCAAATGCATCAAGGGAGTACTATTACAGCTAAAATTACATTTTTACCCTAAGACAGTGAAACTGGGTTGTTGTGGGATATTTGTTTTTTAAGGAAATATTTTATTAGCCAACAACAAGATTCTTCTTGTGATAAGAAAGCTTGTCTTAGAAAATATCTTTATAAAATATTTTATCAGTAGAATAATGCTTTGAAGAAAACATTCCAAAAAAGAAGCCAAGATACAGGTACACAAAGGAAGGAGGGGTAAAAAACTATTTGTGAAGGAGAGAGTGTTTTCTAAACCATCATGACAGGAGGCTTGCAGACTCTGGAAGAAGTAATAAACCTTAATTATTGACAGTCAAATATTTAATACTATGCTTACTGATATCCCTGTTATGGTATATTTTTCATCATGTGAAGCTGTGATGCTGTGATTGGTGTAATAAAAAGTTGAATGGTCAATACCTAGGCAGAAGGTACATCCAGAACTTCTGAGCAGATCGAAAACTCTAGGTTGAAGAATGGCGGAGTTACCAGCCACACTCAGAAAAAGCAGTATGAGTTAGATAGAGATAAGTTAACACCATGTGGCAGGATGTAGATCAATATAAAGTTAGAAAAGCTAGTTGAGAACAAATCTAAGCTAAGGCCAAGCTTTCATAGTTAACAATAAGTCTCTGTGTTGGTACTGGTGGGAGATAATCCCGACAAGAAAATACTGCTATATATGGTGTCCAATGTGGACAAATATAGGACCTGAGAAAGATAAGAAAATTTCTGGACAAAGAGCCCAATGTGGCTGCCTAATCTTGTAGTGATATTTTGTTTGTTTTGACAGATAAAGCTTGCCCAAAGATTAGAATACAGAGATAACCCACTAGAGGCCAGTCAGTGGTGGCACACATCTTTAATCTCAGGTCTCTGGAGATAGAGGCACATGGATTTCTTTGAGTTCAAAGCCACCCTGGGCTACACCAGATTGATCCAGTCTCAAAGAGAGACAGAGAGAAGTGGTAGTAGCTCACACCTTTAATCCCAGCACCAGAGAAGTAGAGATGGGAAGTGATATGGCTGGACAAATAGAAGACTATAAGGTGGGAGGTGACAGGAGCTCATTACAGTTTCAGATTGCTGTCACTCTCAGGAGCAGTCTAGGAGCAATTAGTCTGTGCAGTCAGTCTGAAGGGGCATACTGAGGACAGCATCACTCCTTTGGTCTGAGCTTTGATAGAAGTAAGAACTCTAGTGACTGGCTGTTCTGCTTCTCTGATCTTTTGGTTTTCATTCTCTAATATCTGCCTCTGGGTTTTCATTACTATGACAAATTAGAATTTGTGCTGTAAAGTCACGCAGTCTCTTAGGTGGGCAGATGCTTGTGGGGTACAGAGTCACATCTCCCAGTTGCTGCCTGTGATTGGAGCCAACAATGAGAGCTATGTAGCAGAGACCCTAAGAACTACACGACAATTTAATATTTATCTCATAGAGTCATAGAATGCTAAAGGCATTCCAAAAAAACCACAAAAACAAAACTCTAAAAAGGTGCAGTATGCTTTAAAAGGTGCTTAAGAAAGAAAAGATAATAGGTATAGTCAGTCATAGAAAAATAGTTTAAAAATAATAAAGTTTTTAAGGAGAGACTAAAGTAATATTTAAAAGGATAGAAAATATTATAACAGGGATTTTGGTGCTTATATGGTTCTTTGTTCATTTTGAATTTTTCAATGCTAATGAATAAAGAACAGAGGCTGATGAGAGACACTGGATTGTGAGAGAGACTACTGAATGAAACCAGCCTACATAATTTAGGGATGTCTTGGATTCAGAATGGAAGTCAGGAAATGTGTTGCATTGGGGGAGATATTGTGCTTCTGTTTCCACAGGAAAGGAAAATCTATGGATTCCTTTAAAGTTTATTAAAATCAGATTTCACCAGGGGTGACCCTTTGAAAATCTTGGTTATGGACATGAAAGTTGAAGCGAAATAATACTACAGGACAGGTGATGTATATGTGGGTCCCTATACTATGAGAATAATTTTGAGACTGGATAAGACAAATATTGTTGGTTACAGAGTCCTTGTGACTTATTATTACATGTCATCTTTTCATAAGGCTTGGTTAAACAGTTCAAACAAACTTATAAATTCAACAGTGACCTTTTACCTTCTCATAAGACAAAAAAAATCATCCTTAGCTGACTTGTGCACAGGATACATTCCACATTGGTGTTAAAGCAGATATATATGCTACCTTTAAATATTTTCAAAACAACAGAACTAGTCATCAATGAAAACAAGTATCCCAGGTGATACAGTCTCTCAGAATGCCTCTGATGAAGTTTTCTCAAAATTCTGCATCCACAACAATTTAAATTTGTTTATCTAAGGTGAGCCAGCAACATAAACTGCTCCAGTCAGAACTCCAGACAAGCCTTTTACTTTGCCATCCCACTGAAACTGGACAATAGTTATTAATTCTACCAAGGCTTGGTCTTTATCTCAATTTTTTACAGTCTCCTAAATATGCTATCACCCCCATACAACAGAAAACAGTCAAGAGAACACAATGCCCACATTCTCAGGAATGGGTAATTTCTGGCCATTCAGTAGATGGTTGTCATTGTTTAGGGGAAGTTAGTTACAAGTTGGTACTTGTCATGGTAAAAAAAAAAAATCTAAACAAACGATGTCAGATTTGAAGATCTATTTCTGAAATGGAAAGGGGGAATAAAAAAATGATAGGATAATGGTTGATTATGGAATCTCATTTTAAGCTAAAAAACATTTACTAATCTCAAATATTTTACATTGATATGAATTTTTGTTTATTGATACAAATTTAATGATATTGTATTATACTGTATGCATGTTTCTCCCCTTGTTTAAAGTATTGTATCTATGTAGCTTATTTAATAATGTAATGTACTATTCTAGACCTTGAAATTATTATTACTAACTATATAGGATAAATAAGAAATACACATTAATAGTCATCTAACAATCAAATTTATGGCCATGTTAGGTATGTTTTCAAAGTCAAACAAACATATTTTAGATTGATAGGTGTTCTTCAAACACTTTGGAGATATTACAAAATGTGGCATTTAAAATATTTTTATAACATAAGGTTTTCATGACAGTGAGGCATGTCTGCCCCTGGAAACACCATTTTCCATAAAAAGATGATGAATATCAAGAACCTCCAAATGTAGTTTGATTTCTTTCTGATCAAGTTAACCATGGGGCAATAAACTGTCTTGATTCTACTACTGACAGTATACTTTCAAAATTGGACAAGTAGTACACAAAAGAAGGCAACTGCCAAATATTACCAAGACAAGATAGAACAATCTTTCAAAATTCCTTTGTCACAGAAAAGTCTATCAAGTATTCTAGGCCTGTAGGCCAGATATGGATGTCCCGAACTTGCAGAGGAACGTTGAGTTACTTTCCAGTCAACTCTTTCTATCATTTTTAGATATTTGGAAGTTACTTGCTCTGCTCTTCCTGTTTACTCAGGTAAAATTATAACCTTCTCAGTCTTTGATGGGCTTGAAGGCTAGATAGTTATATTTACAATTTTCGTTGTTACTAAATTCAGGAAAGAACTTCACAAAAGAAGTGTAAAATGTATATGGCTGAGAGTAATAAAAGTTTAACTTTTTATCTAAGAGGATGTTTCAGGGTTTTAAAAGATATTTTAGAATGGTAGTTAAAGTTTTGAAGATGGAGGATACTTAAAAGAAATCCCACACTAGATCAGAATTGAGAAAACATAGTTATTTATTTACAGGTAGACTCACAAATCAGAATCCTCTGCTGTAATGGAGACCAGAAATTGAATCCCACAGCTAGAAAAGAGGTCAAATGCATGTTCTACATTGGTATAAATCATATAAGAGGCCCTGCCCCAGAGGGCAGGTAACCACTTGCTGTAAGACTCCCTATAGCATAAAAAGATAGGTTAGGATGATAATACAAGTTATGATAGAAATTGGTTTAGGTATAAAACATTGGACTCATCAATATAAAATACATAATAGAGTAATTTCTCTAACAAGTCCATGCCTACTCCACAAGAACACACCTCATAATAGTGACATTTTCTATGAGGTTATAAGGGGTGCAATTACTTTCAGCCTATCACTTTTCAATCTTTGGCACCCACAGCTTGTAACTATATCATAATGAACATGCATTTAGCCCAACTTCAAAAGTTCCCATAGTCTATAACAATCTCAGCAATGTTTAAAAGTTCAAAGTCATTTTGGACTTACACACTCTTAACTGTAATCACCTGTAAAAAATAAAATAAAAAAAATAAAAAAATAAAAAAGCATGTCACATACTTTCAACATATAATAGCACAGAATATAAAATACTATTCCAAAATGTAAAGTATTTAAGACAAGAAGTTGTTCAAAAGTAGACTCAACAATCTATCCTTCAAGTTCATCATTTCTTTTTTTTAAAGTTTATTAAAATATAAAAGTTTCCATTTTCGCCCCTCCTCCCAACACCCTCCCACTCCCCCCACTTCCTATTCTGTTCCCTCTCCATCCCTAAGAGCAGTCCGGGTTTCCTGCCCTGTGGGTAGTTCAAGTTTCTCCCCGCTCCCTCCAGGTCCAGGAAGGTGAGTATCCAAACAGACTGGATCCCCAAAAATCTAGAATATGCAAAGGAAACAAGTCCCAGAGTCATTGTCAATGGCTTTTTAGAAAGACTTCGGGTCAGCCACATTCAGGGAATCCAGCCTCCTCCAGAGAATCTGGTTGGATCAAGCGCTCCTTCAGTCTCAGTCAACTGGCCTTGGTGGACTCTCATTAGCTCAGTCCCCTTGTATCAGTGGGTGATCGCTCCCCTTGTGGTTCTGATTTCCTTTTTCATGTTCTTCCTCTTTCTGCTCCTCCTTTGGACCTTGGGGGGCTCAGTCCGGTGCTCCAATATGGGTCTCCATCTGCATCGCCATCCATCACCGGATGAAGGTTCCCTCTGATCTTGCCCTCCCTGCTCACGTTCTTCTTCCTTCTGATTCTCGCTTGGACCTAGGGAGTTAAGTCCAGTGTTCCAAGTTGGGTCCCCGTCTCTATCTCCATCCATTGCCAGATGAAGGATCTATGGTGATAAGCAAAATATTCATCAGTATGGTTATGGGCCAAGGCCAGTTCAGGCACCCTCTCCTCTGTCCAGAGAACAATCTGGGGATCTCTCCTTGGACCTGGGATCCCATTTACAGTCAAGTCTCTAGTAAACCCTAAACTGACTTCCATAGTTGAGATATATTCTTCCCTGAACCCATATCTATCCTTCCTCCCTCCCCCCTCCCAGTCCCCCGAGCATTTCCCATTCCTCCCCTGCTCCCTTCTTTCTAACCCTCTCCCCTTCCAACTACCCTCCCACCCCCCCCCATGCACCCGTGGTTACCTGGAACTCTTGTCTATTTTCAATCTCCAGGAGGAAAACTACCTGCATTTTCTTCAGGTTCACCTTCCTATTTAGCTTCTCTAGGATCACGAATAATAGGCTCAAAGACCTTTAATTATGGCTAGAATCCACTTATGAGTGAATACATACCTTATTCCTCTTTTTGGGTCTGGCTTACCTGACTCAGTAAAGCGTTTTCTTTTTCTTTTTTTTTATTTTTCTTTTTATTTATTTATTTTTATTTAATTTTTACTGGGAACCCCTCCAGAATCAAGTCTCTTGCAAACCCTAGAATGGCTCTCTTATTTGCGATATAAACTTCCCTGCTCCCGTAACCATCCTTCCTCCCTCCCCCCTCCCATTCCCCCAAGCCATCCCCATTTCTCGCCCTCTCCCTAACCATCTTCCCTTACTTCCACCCCCCACCCCCCATGCACCTGAGTTTGCTTGGCAATCTTGCCTAGTTGTATTATCCCGGAGGATAACTATATAAATTTTCTTCAGGTTCACCTTCTTATCTAGCTTCTCCAGGATCACAAATTATAGACTCAAAGACCTTTAACTATGGCTAGAATCCACTTATGAGTGAGTACATACCATATTTCTCTTTTTGGGTCTGGGTTACCTCACTCAGTAAAGCGTTTTCTATTTCCATCCATTTGCATGCAAAATTAAAGATGTCATTGTTCTTTACCGCTGAGTAAAACTCTAATGTATATATGTTCCACACCTTCTTTAACCATTCTTCTATTGAGGGGCACCTAGGTTGTTTCCAGGTTCTGGTTATTACAAATAGTGCTGCTATGAACATCGCTGAACAAATACTTTTGTAGTATGATAGGGCATCTCTTGGGTATATTCCCAAGAGTGGAATTGCTGGGTCCTGAGGGAGGCTGACTCCCAGTTTCCTGAGAAACCACCACACTGATTTCCATAGTGGCTGCACAAGTTTGCATTCCCACCAACAATGGATAAGTGTTCCCCTCATTCCATATCCTCTCCAGCATAGGCTATCATTGGTGTTTTTGACTTTAGCTATTCTTTATTATATCCGGCTTTTTCCTTTTCAGAATAAGATCCCTAAATCTAATATTTGCTTAGCATTTTTTGGCCATTACCAAAAATAATTTGTAATAACCCCCCACTAAACATTGTCAAATATCTGTAACCCACTGAATGACCAAATACCACCCACTCCAACTCTTTGGAATGTAGACATTGTGTTCTCCAGACTGCTTCCTATTTTCTCAGGGTACTAGTATCTTTTGGAGACTCTAAGACTTTACATTGTAAATAAGTCAGCCAAAAATGAATTTTTTTGTTTTGAGTTTATACCTAGTCCTAGCCATAAGCCTAACCATAATCACTAAAACGAGGTCTAATAATCCTAACCTTAACTGCAACTACAACTCTAACCCAAACACCAACCCTATTCCTAACCCAAAACCAACCACAATTCCAAAGCCTTCTCTAGCACTACCCTTAAACTTAAACCTAACTCTAACCATTACCCTTACCCTAAACCCAAGCACAACCCCACTATCAGCCCTAATAATAATAGCCATAATAACACAAACCCAAACACAGCCCTAACACTAACTCCAACAACAACCCAAATTCAAACTCCAATCCCAAACCAACTCTAATGCCAATCCTAATCCTATCCCAACATTAACACTTATCACAACCACAACAACACAAATCTTAACCCTAATCCCTAATATGATTGCAACCCAACATTAACCCAATTTCTACACCATTTGTGACCCCAACCCTAATCATAAACTTAGACTTAACACTAACTTTAAACCTAAACCAAATACCAACTCTTACACCAAATCCATCCATAGCATTATCCATTACTCTAAATCAAACCTAAAAATAAACCTATAAATTTAACCTTGACACTGACCATATAACTTATCCTAAATCTAGGCATAACCAATGTTCTATCTCAAATACAAACTCTAAACTAAGTCTCAAACACAACTCCAATTCCAAACTCAACCCTAGCCCGAGGAGCCTAAACCCTAATTTTCTAAGAAGAAACCTAGTCCTAGCCTTAGCACTAACCCTAATCATAACTCCAACCACACCACTAAGAAAAAGCCCTATATAAACACTAACACAAACACCATTTCTAACCCTAACCAGAAACCTAACCCAAATACACTAACTGCAATACATAACCCTAGCTGCAACAACAATCCTAATCCTAATCCTAACCATAATCCAAACCTTATCCAACATGCACATAACCCTAACTCTAATCCTAACCCTAACACCAACACTAACTCTAACATTAACCCCAACCTCAACAGTAACCACAACCCTAACTCTAACTCCAACATTAATCCTAAAACTAATGCTAAGCTCTAACATAAACTCTAACTCTGAACCCAAGCACAACCCCAAACCAGTCAAATCCTAACATTAACTCCTAGCCTAACCCTAAAACTTTAACCTAATATCAACCCTAAACCTAACCACATGTCCAACACTAAGACCCCAACCATAACTTAAACTACAATTTTAATTTATCCCCAATCCCAATCAAAACCTCAAAGTAGCCTTAGTATTAATATTAAACTTAAACTCTAACCCTGGAACTAATCCTAATCCTTATCATAATCCTAACCTTAACCCTAATTACAAACATACCCCATCCACAAACCTAATCCTAATCTTAACCCTAACCCAGACATTAATCTCAACGTGACCTCAACCCTACCCTAACCTTAACCTGACCCCCAAGTCTAACCCTAACACTAATCCCAACAAGAACCCTATCCATAAATCTAATGTCAACATTAATAGAAAAGCTAACACTCCAACATTAATACCAACACTAACCATAACACAAATCCCAAATGCAAATCAAGACCTAGGCCTAGTTATAACCCTAACAAAAACCCTAACCAGAACCCTAACCCTAACACTAAACACTAATCTTAACACTAAACTCAACCCCAACTTAATGGCAACCCTAGACCTAGACATAACCCTAACCCTTACCTAAACACAGCCCTAGCCCTAACTGTAGTCTTATCCATAACTCTAGCCATAATGTAAACGACAACCCTAAATGCTAACCCAACCACAAATTCAGCCAAACCTTAGCCATAACACTAACTCAAACCAATACCAAGTTGTAAACCTACCCCTAACCCTAGCCCCAACTCCAGTACCAATATTAACACTAACTATAAATTTAACGTAATACCTAATCCTAACACCTAATAAAAGCACTAAACCTTAACTTTAACATTTAACAATAACTCTAACTGCAACACAAACCCTATCCCTAATCCCAAGATGAAAAACAACAACCATAATCCTAAACCTGACTAAAACCTTAACATTAAACCTAACACCAATGCTGATTCAAACCCCAACCTCAATATGAAACTCAAAATAAGACCAAACCTAAGCTTAAACCTGACCATAAATCTAACACCTATACCTAAACTAAATTTAAATGCAACACAAACCATAACCCTAATCCAAAACTCCCTTCCAACCACAATCTCAAACACTAAACCTAAACATAACTATAAACCTAACCCTGACCTTAACCTCAACCCAAATCCTAAACCTAATCATAACCACAACATAAATGCCATTCCAAACCCAAAAGTTAAACCCAACCCTAAACCTATCCATAACACTAAATCTGAGAACTCCAACCAAAACCCTAACTCAAACCCCAACCCAGACCTAGCCCTAACTTTAACCCTAACCATAATCCAAGCACAAACTGTAAAACTAATCCTAACTGTAATCCTAAACTATAAGCTGTAACCACAATACTGTACCCCAAACATAACCATAATCCAAACCCCAATCCTGACCCTACCCAAAACCCCAAACCTAACCCTAAATCTAATGCTAATCCAAACTCCAAACATGACCACAACCTTAAATCTAGCCTTCAACCCCAACAATAACTCTAATTTCAATGTAACCTTAACAAAAACCCTGAACCTAAAACAAACCCTAACACCAAATGTAACTCTATCCCCAACACTAGCTATAAGAATAACTCTAACTCTAATTTTAACCAAAGCTGAATGATAACCTCAACACCCACCCAAAACCAAACCAAGAAATAACACTAACATTACCCCTACGTTAACCCTGAACATAACCACAACAATAACCCTAAACTTACCCTTAACACGAAATCCAATCCCTAACCCCAAGCCCCAAACAACTATATCTCTAGAACTAGCCTTACTCTAATCCCAAACTCACCTACAATCACAAGAATAATATTAACCCAATCCTAAACCTTAACACCAAACTAACCCATCCCTAACCCTAACCCAAAATTCCAACCCTAACATCAAACCCAACAATAACTTAATTTTAACCCTTATCAGAATCACAACCTAAAAGCACACCCTAAACTGAAACCTAATCTGCAATCCTAACCAAACCCTAGATTTAACATTAAATACTAAGATCTAATCCAAATCATAAACCCATAACAGCAATTATAATCCTAACTCTTGAGGAGCCGTAGTACTAACCCAAACCCCAACCCCAACCCAACCCCAATCCTATCACTATCTCTAACTCTAACAATAAACTAAACCAATCCTTAACATAATACCTAACACTAACCCTAATGCTAGCCCTAACTCCCATCCAAACTCTGAGTCAAACACAAACCCCAGCACTAATTCTAGTCCCAAATCCAACCCTAGGCCTAACTCTAACCCTAATCGTAAACCCTAACTCTAATCCTAACACTAAACGCTATCCCTATCTAGCAGTAACTCTAAACTCTAACCTCAGACTTAACCTTTAAGCCTAAACTCAACACTAACCCTAACCCTAAACTCTAACTCAAAACCTAAACTCTAAACCATAACACTATTGCTAATGCAAACCCAAACCCTAACTGCAATCCCAAACCTAACCCGAACCTTAAGCTTTAAATCTAACTGCAACCCCCAAACCCTAACCCTAACCCTATCCCAAACTCCAACTCTAACCATAACCCCAACCTAAAACCCAAACCCAGGCCAAGCCCTAAACTTTAAACTTGACCAAAACTACTAACCACAGCCCAAATCCTAACTTAACTTGAACACTGATGTAATTAGATTTTCCACTTATTTCCTTCCCCAGTCTCTCCCTAGGCCCCTGTTGTTCTCTTTCAAATACAAGACTTCATTAAAAATAAACTAGATGTTAGCTTCTAATGTATTTGCAAAATAATACTAGTTATTTTGCTTGTGGAAGTAAGAAAAATAATTCAATACAATTATATTCATTAGTGAGTTTATAATCCCCATAAATATTATGTTTTAATAGGTGTAGTTTTCAAATACTTTCATTTCATTTTAATGTTCAAGGATGTAAAATCATTGACCATCATTTCACATATTTATGGGTTATTTTTATTAGTTCCTTTGACAATAATCTAGTAAAGTTGTCTGCCAATTTTATGGGAACCTTTGTTCTTTTCTTAGTCAATGTTTGATGTACTTTTAATGATATCTATATTAGTCTTTTTCGAAATGAAGGGTTGGCACTGACTTTGTTTTTTCCAAAGCACAACCTGTTAGACCAGTCTGTGTGACTATGCCCTTTGTTGTGCAAAAAAAAAAACATGTTTGCTTTCATGAACAGTTCAATTTTTAACCAAAATTCCTCTCCCATGGATGAATCATGAAACAGTTCATTTAAATCAGCGGTTCTCAACCTGTGGTAGTGTGTTGTAACTCTTTTATGGGTCAAATGACCATTTTGAAGGGGTTGCATATCAGGCATCTATTATATAAAATATTTATATTATAATACTTAACAGTAGCAAAATTGCTGCTATGAAGAAGCAACAAAATAATTTCATGGCTAGGGGTTACCCTAACATGAAATGTATTGAAAGGTAGCAGAATTAAGAAGGCTGAGAACCACTCCTCTGTTTCAAAGTTCCCAGTCGTAAATTGGTATCTTAAATTCCTTCTAAATTTTTATTTAATTTTTATAGAGGGAAAGATTGGGTGAACTAACTGAAAATAAGATTTTTTTTTTATTGAGGAAGAGTCTTCTCTCAGTAAATGTTCATAGTATCTTTGTATTTAACCTAATAAGAATAGAAAAATATACTGTGATGTCTAGGCCCTATTCCATTGTCTCATGTTTCTTTTTAGAGATAAAATACTTTTAAGTTTTGATAATTCTTCTGTATTATATATTTCAATTTTTCTCAATTAGAACCTCAATGCTTTTTGTACTTTGTTTTATTTGTTTATGTACTTATTTGGTTATTTGGAAAATTTGTATAATGATATAGAGATTAGATTGTACTAGTTTTCTGATATTTTTGAAGAATAGCAGCATGATTTTTAATATGGTTACCAAAATATCTGTAAATAATTCTTAGTGATAAGATAAACTTTGCAAAAATTACCCATTTTTCAATGTATTAGAGAACTCTCAAATATTATACTTTGCTGTTTTATATGCATATATATTATATAGGTAGTTGTTCTAATATCTATGTATTTTTCCTTTTTGTTATGTGTTTTATTAATAATTTTATTACTTGAATGTGACTTTTTATTTTTTGCCTCATATAATACTTATCAAAGCTAAAATTTTAAGTATATCAACTATTTTAAAATATATTACATTTATTAATACAATTTTGTATATCTTTGTAATATTTTCTACATATAGAAACACATATTTTCATGCCAAGATATTTTCACATCTTTAAGTTCTTTTCATTAAGTATATACATTTCTCTTGTCTGACTTCTTTTGGTAAAATTTACTATTCTCCATAGAGTAAAATATTTTCTTTTTTATTTATGTTTTTCAAGAAATGCAGTAATATATTCCTGTATTATTTAGGTACTTGTTATGGATTTTAATCCTTGCCTTATCTCTGTGTCATTGTGCTCTGTTCAAATAATTTATGATGGTTATGTTTTACTACCTCATACAATTGAAACATATTAAATGTTCTCCCTCTTCAACTCCTCTTCATCCTTCTCCATCTCAACCTCTCTACAGCTATGAACATTATTTTGGGATCAGATGCCTACTGACAGTGGCCATGCCCATAGTTTAACAAGACCTTCAAGTTAAATGAATAATGTACACAGCAAAATCAAAAAAGAAAATTTTATAAGTTGAGGAAAAAGTAGGGTGACCTATAATCATGACATATTTAAACATCAAAGACTAAAATAAAAATAAGTAATAACAAAATGAAAGAGATGTGTATATCTTTTTTGCCATAACTGGAATATGATCTCAATTGCCCAGTCCAAAGAAATGACAGGGATAGAAGGAGGTATCCATTTCCTTGCTCTCTCACCATACAGGAGTGCACAGTTTGTGTACTGCAAAAATGAATCTTCACATCTCAACTACTCTAATTTCAATTAAAATGTGGAATGTTATAGATTTCCTCCTTCCTTTCCTTCACCCATATTCCTGTCCTTGCTCCAACTCAATTTTTCAAAATAATGGTGACGCTTTCCTTGATCATTTTATAAAAATATAGCTAGAACATATAAAATTATTTAGTGTGTCTATTGTGTATATAGTTTGGAGTCTGGGAACTTTGTATTGCATAATAAACTAGGAAGATAATACCTAAGAAAGACTAATTCTTCCTCTCTCTAGAGTCATCAGTTGCCTCTAGCTTTTGCCTACAAACTGGACCCCTTGAAATTCCCCCTTTACATTATACTTATCTGTTGGTCATGTAACTCTTCAGGTATTGTTCAATATTGTTGATACATGTATGTCCCCTGTTATTCTTCTAAGAAAAAACCTCGCAGTAGACTTCCTGGACTACTGATTCTTAATTTATTTTTAATAGTCTCTCATGTGAGATGGTCCTTGAGCCTTAGGTGCAGGAGTTTTTTGTAGATTTACCCATTGCAGCTGGAATCACCATGATCAGTTAATTTCAATAATATGACCAGTTTTGTTTTCCAGTTACTTTGCTCTATATCCCCCAGAGAGAAGATATATTTGGATACAAGGAGAGAGTTACAATTATCTGTGAGGATAAAATCAAATTTAGAATGTAGTTAGGATTTATACTGATTTAATAAAGTGAAGTAGTACATTCTTTAACATCCATTACTTTACTAGATCTGAGTAGTTGTTTAGGCTTCCAGTACTAAGCATAATATCCCTTCTGTTGAGTGGGACATAAGATGAATTAGACAGTGAATGGTTAACAACAAGATAAGAGTGCCACTGTTGCACCTTGAGAATATTTTGCCAAGCTAGACAGTGTTATGTGGTTCAGAAGTACCATAAGTGGATAAGTTTCTTCATTGATCTCCTCCCATATTAACTTACATAATACTGTATAATCTTACAGAATTTATTCCTTAAAAAGGAGGCTTCCAAGTTAGGCCTGGTACAAAGCTTCTGATCCCTGTGTCTGAAGTATTCAGTATTTTCTGTTACAAGTTTTAACCTCTGAGAGGCAGTCAAGGGCTATAGCAACAACTGACCTTGTTTTGGGAGTCTCTTGTAACTATTACAACTCAGATGAATATTCCTCATATTTGGTTCAGGCACTGTCTTATATAGAATATGAGTCTAGTAGGAAACATTGTCAGCCCAAATAGGACAAACTAACCTTATCTATATTAAAGTAAAATGTAAAAATTCATTGTGGTCATGTCTGTTCATACATAAAGGAATGCTTCTTTGTGGTGTACATTGCTAAGTTTTATTCATTCCACATTGTTTTTCTAAAGCCAGAAAATTGTTTAATTTCTGAAAGTGTTATTTGAATAATATATAAGCTGTTATTTGCAAATTATATACATCTGTACAATGTATCTTGATATGATCCATTGCACAGTACTTCTCTGATACTCACTCATAACTTCATGCCATCTTCAAAATATTAATAGTATTTGCAATTAGTGTCAACCATATGAGCTTGGGTATGGGCCATAACTGAGACATGGATAACCTCACAGCTTCCATATTCCCCAATCCCATGCCCAATAAGGCTCACTATGCCGCAGCTGCTATCAACTGTAAACAGTTCTTCATATGTTGTGGGGGCTTTGAAAGCCTCCTCTACATCCATACTTACATGTGGAATTTTTGGTACTTTGCATGACTTTTTAAGGAACTTTGAATTAATGCATGCATTGACTATGACATATCTATAAAACAGCATATTATAGCTCTGAAAAATATGGAAGATATTTTGCATTCCACAATACAAAATATTCAGCCAAGATTTAATCATTCAAATAGACAAACTATTCATATTATTGGTACATAATTTTTCTATTATCTATAGAAAACTGTAAAATTACATATGTACCAAGAATTGTTTTAAAATAAATGTCTTTTAATTTATCTTAAAAAGTTTTTTTAGATAATCTTATGTCACATTGGACTAAGTTCCCTAAAAAATGAAGAAAATATTAAATCCTGATACACATTACACCATAAATTTTTACAGCCTCACATCTGACATTTATAAGAGATAGTGAGGTCTTTGCATTCAGTCACATATTTAGATCATTTTATACTCTAACCTTCAGCAGAAGCATTCTGTACAACCCCTTTGAAGTTGAATATATGTGGATAAACTCAAATGATACTAAAAGTAGATAAATAAGTCTTGTCATATTTCCTTAAGTTTGCATTAAAAAAGGGTTTTTTTAGTATTTGATTTAAATTTTTTGTCATTGAAAGCTACTGAAAAATGACCCTTAGAAAGTCCACAACATCTGAAGAACATTTGCATCCTTAAAATTATTCAACATACATAAATCTAGAAATAACTCTGACATTAAATAAGTAATATGCAATTACTACTCTATTGTATTATTTTACTAATTATCCATCAACTTTGCTTTTTTCCAGTGTTAATAGCTAAGAGATCCTTAGACATTGACTATATGGAACAAATTTCCAGAGTATACCGAGCTCCTGAACATGGTGTATAATGGTGTCTGGATACTGAGTACTCCATTCAAAGTTCAGATAGAACCCTAACTCTCCATGCCTTCAGATGCCCGTTCCAAAATTCTACTATTCTCAATACCCGTGACAAAATTAGGTAAGGGTCACTGGTTTCTGAACTGAGCACTAAGACCACACTTCTAAAATTCCCCTGTCTACCAGTGCTGGGAAGTATGAAGTCCCCAGATTCCTGTTATATAAGACACTGCAAAGAAAACAAAACAACATGAAATCCAGGATAACATGTTTCTTCTAAAAATAACTCATCCTGTCTTTTTATAATTATAAACCCCAATAACAGCAACCTGAAAGAAATTGCAAAAAAAATAGAGAAATAATAGAACAATTGCAACAATGCTCAAACAACTTAGAATATAGTCCAAGGGAACAAAATCAGATAGTTGAAGATAATAAGGAAGTTAATACAAGATATGAACAGAATGATATGGCAAAGACAGAAGTACTGAGAAAAAAGGCCAAACTGAGATGGTAATGGATAATAAGGTCAAGTAAGTCTAATATATCCCTCAGTGAAAAGTCAGGATAAAAATAGATCATGCAGAAAAGAGAGTATAAGGGTCTGAAAACAGTATGGAATTTCTCCAAAACTGAAAACATATTAGGGCACAATAGCATGTCTCAAAATATCTTGAAACATTGAATTAACACACTATATTTATCTGACAATAGTAGAACAAAGTACAACATCAACAGCACTAAAACCTTCAGAAAATGAATAAACTCATGCATATTAAACAACACACTACTGATTAAAAAGCATGTCACAAAAAGGAATAACAAAAAAGAAAAATTTACTAGTAGTGAGAGTTCAAATTAACAATCTAATGAAGCGCCTGTAGTCCTTAAAATAAGTACAAATCAAACTCAATGATGACATAGACAAAGCAAAATTAAACCTTTAATTTGTGAAATGAAAACATTAAAAATGCAAAAAAATCAATAAAACAAAGGGTTTGTTCTTTTACAAAGAAAATAAGATTGATATATTCTTAAACAAATCAACCTAACAAAGATAAAAAAGATCTAAGTGAATACAACAAGAAATAAGTCAGATGTCCTAATGCATGCCTTCATTCTCGCACTCAGGAGACAGGGCAGGAGGTTCCCTAAGTTTGAAGGTAGACTGGTCTATGAAGTGAGTTTTAGGACAGCCATGGCTACATAGGAAAACCCATCTCAAAAACACAACAAAAACAAAAATGAAAAAGAGACAAAGAAAGAAAAGGGGAGATATTATGAAACATACCAATAAAAATTTTAATGAAAATATAAGGACATGATTTAAAAACATCTTTTTCATCAAGTTGGAATATCTCAAAAATAAATGGATACCTATCTAGATACCTACAACATACTGCAGTTGAACAGAGAACAAATAAATTTCTTTTATCAAGGATCCATAAAAGAGAATTTTTCCAAAACTTTAGTGGACTATTTCTAATAATGCTCAAATTATTCTATAAAGTGCAAGATGAAGGAAGATATCCAAGGTATCTTTTGAAGTCAAGATGACTTTTATATCAAATTCAGAAAAATAGGAAAAAGAAAATAGAAGGAATAAAATTACTACAAGCTAATCTAGAGGACGGAGTTCTACATAACATTCTCAATAAAATACTAGCAAACTGATTTCAAGATCATACCAAAATATAATTCATCTTGACCAAGCTCATTTGGTTGCAGAGATTCAGTGATTGTTCAACATGATGAAATCAATACATGTTATCTGTCATATAAAAACTTAGAAATCACATAATCCTTTCATTGTGCACTGAAAAATTCTTTAACAGAATCAAACATACCTTCATGAAAAAAGTCAATGAGTAGAGTCAATGTAATAATGACTGTGTAATATAAACTTGGAGCCAACATCGTACTAAGTGGAAAAATCAAAGTACTCACTAAGATCAGTAATGAAGAATGAGTTTCCGTTATCTACACTAATATTCAATAAATACTTGAAGTTTTAGGCCGAGTGATACAAAAAGAGAAAGAATTAAAAAAGATATAAATTGAAAATATAAAGTGCCATTACCTGTGCATAATTTGATCAAAAAGATAAGTTTAATAATGCACCAGCCAACATATCTAATACATCAGAGAAATGCTACAAGATATCATTCTTAGATGAATAACTATAGGCAATCAATGACTACTTAGAGAGAGGGGAATATGCTTTTTCCAGAGACAAGGGCCATACTAGGTTAGCTAATCCCCTGAGGTCTGCACTAAGGACTTGTAAACACACAGAAAGTAAATGGACTCAATAAATTCATTTTAGAGATAATCAATATATGCAAAATATATTTAAATTACAAAAAGTTATGATTTCAAAAAGAATGAGGAGGAAAACATATAAGCTGAGTTGGGAAAGCAATGGGTAAAAATGACAAAATACAATATTCCCATTTCAACTCATCCCCAAAATGAAAAGATTTTAATTGAAAAATAAAAAATTAAAGATTCTAAAGACTCCACTAAAAACTATTAAGAGCTGATAATAATTGAACAAAATAAAAAAATAAAAAAATAAATAAATAAAAATAAAATAAAAAAATAATTGAACAAAATGGCAGCATGCAAGATCAATGAACCAAAACCTGAAGTCTTCTGATATATCACTGAGTAACATCCTGAAAAAGCAATTTAGTAAACTATCCAATTAAAACACACACACACACAAACACATACACACACACCACAAGTAATATTTATGAATCTGCTTAACCAATTATATGAAAACTACTATTATAGTTTTAAGACACAGAAAATATAAATTGATTAGGTATTGGAATTTGAAAAGAGGCTATAACTAGGTATTGGATGAATTAGTTTTGTAACCAATATATTGAAAAGTAAAATGCTTATGGGAAGATTAACCTTCTCCTGGGAATGATGAGAACAATGTCTTTGACAAAACCTTAAGATAGTCACTTTACAGCATTACTCCTCATTCTCTAGCTCTTACGTTATTCATAGAATAGATAGGAGAGCTTCTTAAGAGAAAATATCCCTTACTGAGGGTGTTTTGAAAATTAAAATCTTCTGGGCAGAGAGAATTACTTTTTAAAATGTGTGGTTGCTGATAGATTTCTAATAATCTGATGCATCATCAAACACTCATACACAGACACCAGAGCATTAACAATTAGTACTAGTGATTGTAAAAAGAAGAGGAGTGAGGACATGAATTTTAGAGAGGCACTTTCTGGAGACAGACAGGGAAATGGAATTCGGACATGATTGAAATAAATTCTTTCTAAACATTTATAAAATTTAAGACTATTAAAATATTAAATTTTACTGCTGAGATGTTTAGAATATTTAATCAGTAAAATAGACTAGGAAAGAAACATTTGTTTTACAAATCAAGGCAGAAATTGTTGATAAATTTGCACTGATATTTGAATTTATCTTTTTGTTAAATGAAACTTATGGAAACCTTGATAAAAAATTATACATACAAAGGTAAATGTGAGCTATGAATGTCAGACATTCATCTTTGAAATTCTATGCAATAAGATGCACATATTTTCAACTCTCTATATGTTTATGTCAGTCCTTATATTAATGTCTATCCTGAATTCATTCCTTCTGATGAATACTTTGAGTTTATGGGAGAATTGGTTATTATATTTCTCATACTTGTAAATAAACATTTAAATGAAGCCTTTAAAGAAGTGTATTAGTTTTAACAACTGTAGAAAGGCCATTACCAAGTGGAACCCGGAAACAATACCCTGAAAAAGCAATTGGAGTAACTAACTCATTAAACACACACACACACACACACACTTTTTGATTTAGGACTAAAACAGACAGACTTTTCATCTACTATCTCTAAGTATGATACAAATATATATGCTTATATATACACATATGCCTGTGCATATTTAGCAGTGGAAATTAATTCATATTTTTATATTGCGAAATATATAATTTTAAGTTTGTCCCTTAGTGTCTGTTTTAATTCTTTTATTTTCATCTTTAACTCTGTTAATTTTGATCATCTTTTCCATTTGGTCATTTTGGATAACGGGTTGTCAATCTTATCAATCTTCTAAGAAATTTTGGTATTTTTTTCATTAATTTCTGCACTAATAGTAGCTATTTCTTCTTGCCTTCTCATTTTTATATTATTTTAATTTTGCAAGCATTCAGGTTTATATTTAAGTTATTAGTTTAAGATGTTCTCAATGATTTTATGTATGCATAAAGTTAAATATCAACCCTGATTTTTTGGAAAAACAAAACAGAATTTTCTTCATTTTATATTATTTTATTTTTTAAAAAAGAAATAAAACTATCTTTTTTGTTTTACATACAAATCCCGGTTCCGACTCCCTCCCCTCCTCCCATTCCCTCCTCTTTCCTTCCCACCTTACCCCCCATCTACTCCCCAAAGAGGGCAAGGCACATTTTGTAGTGAAGAGCTGCAGGCAGGCCTGCTTTTCATCCCGCCCAGCTCCTGCATGGCTAGCTTAGCCCCAGAAATAACAACACACAAATTGTATTCATTTAAGCACTGCCTGGCCCATTATCTCTAGAGAGTTAGTTACTGACTAACTCTCATATCTTGATATTAACCCACTTCTAATAATCTGTGTAGCACCACGAGGTGGTGGCTTACCAGAAAAGATGCAGCATGTCAGACCTGGTGGCTGGCTCCATGGCTTCTGCCCCATTGCCCTCTTCCCAGCATTCTATTCTGTTTACTCCGCCTACCTAATTTTCTGTCCTATCAGAAGGCCAAGGCAGTCTCTTTATTAACCAATGAAAATAACACATAACAGAAGGCCCACCTACATCATTTCCCCTTTTTCTATTTAAACAGAAAGAAAAGCTTTCACTTTAACATAGTAAAATTACATATAACAAAACAGTTATCAAGTAAGAATTACAGTTACAATATTTATATCTATTTTACCTTTATCATAATTAAGGAAAACTATAACTATAACTAACCATTCTTCAACTCCATCAAAGACTCCAGAAGATATAATATTACCTAAGTAAACAAGAAGTAAGCAACTTCCAAAACTCTAGAAATGACAGAGACATCTCGCTGCCTGGAGAGTCACCCAAAGTTCCTCTGTATCATTGGGGCATTCATCTTCAGCCTTCAGGTCCATAGTATCCAGCAGACTTTTCCATGAAGCAGGAAATTTCAAAGGCAGTTCAGTCACTATCTGCTGTGTCCTGCAGAATGTCTCGCAGACTCCTTCATGAATCAGGAACCCCGAAAGATCATCTCACCTTTAGGCAAGTTCAGAAGTCCTCTATCTGTGGATTCTCTGTGTCCAGCTTATACAACAGTCCAGGCAAGAACAGTTTCTTGCCCAAATGGCTAACCAAATCCATAAGGAGCCTCTTCGATGCCCTTCTTCCTCTTGAAGTAGATTGGTGCTTCGAGGAGCAGACGTGTCTCATTGTCATGAAAAGTCCTAAGTTATTAAAGCATTAAATGCCATGTTCTGTAGTCTTTGAAAGATATGAAAAATGCATATCTGAAATATATCTATGCACCTCTAGAAAACCAAACTGACATTACTACAAGCTTGACTATTATCGATAATTATCCATTAACAACCTATATTTTCTAATTATATATTACATTTTTAAAATGAACTAAACAATCACAACACATCAATCAAGATCAGAAATATATATATACATATAACAAAATTGACCTTAAAATCCATAACAAAGAAAATTATTCATATCTATACCATATTCCCCTTTAAATGTAAAAGAACATTTATAAACAATATCTGGGAATACGGACGTAGTTATTTCTCTCCAAACATCTTCCAGCTGTATAGGGGAGCTGTTAATCAGGTCTTTCATGGTAAAACCTGTCTGCCAGGTTCATCTCAGTTGGCAGTTGAGTGAAGTAAATTCTTGAGGGTGTTCACAGCAACCTTTCAGGAGGACATGGTCTATCTTACCATATTGGGATAGAAGCAATCCACAGGGTCTCAACCTCTGTGAAAACAAAAGAAGGACCTCCTTTCCAAATCATCATATTCTTAGACCCAAATGCTGAAGTCAATGTATTTTCAAATTATCTATCTTGCATTAGTTCAGCAGCATTTATAAACAAATATCTTTTAGCAGCTGTTGCTCCTTCCTCAGCATTCAAACAATTCAAAGAGAGCATAATAGCATACAGTATCAAGATTCTCTGTGTTTTTTCCATCTTTATGCAGCTTTATTTTAACCTCTATTTCTTCTATTTTTACTTTTATTTTTAGAGACAGGTTCTCTGTATATCTTTGTCCTGGACTAACTCTGTAGACCAGGCTATCCTTGAACTCACAGAGATCTGTCTGTCTCTGCCTCCCCAGTGCTGAGATTAAAGGCGTGTGCTACCACATATTGAACTCACAGAGATCTATCTGTCTCTGCCTCCCTGGCATTGGGATTAAAGGTGTGTGCTACCACACCTTGAAGTCACAGAGGTCAATATGCCTCTGCCTCCCAGGCATTGGGATTAAAGGTGTGTACCACCACATGCAACTACTCTCTTTCTTTCCTTTTAACTTTAAGAACTTTAACTCTTAACCTGCATATATTTTTAACACATAGTAAACCATTTAGAGGTTTTCTTCGTCTTTGACTCTCTCGTTACTGTATATCTCTCCTTTTTTCTGACCACATGAGTCTTTAATTTACTAAGCAATATGGAGAGCTGTGGCTCTGATGGCTAGATCTAACTCATTCCTTAGCTTTCCAGCCTCATGGCTGAGATATCAGCCAGAGCTGTGTTCACTGCCACAACTCTATGGCGTTTCAAGGTCCTTGCTAGCAAGCAAGCTGTAGTATTCTGCTCACAGACCATACTCGGTCGGGCTGCCTGCCTAAAAGAGTCAGAGTTTGCCCTGGCAGGACAGCCCAGAAAGCTGGCATTTTAAAACGGCACAGCTTTTTTCCCGCTACAGCTGAAAACTGAAAAGCATGTATTCAGCTTTTCATCAACACCATTTAAGTGTTTTGTAACAGAACCTTGTAAAAGAGCTGCAAGGTTTTGCAGCTGAAACTGAGTCAGGAAGCCTCCCTTAGATGAGAGTGCTTGCTTGCCTGTAGCAAACAGAGCAGACCTGAGAAATTGCTGCTACCAAGAAAACATGCTTTACTCTATTCTTTCCCAAGCTTTCTCAAGCTTTCTGTGGATTCAGTTATCCACGTTGGGCGCCATCTGTAGTGAGGGGCTGCGGGCAGGCCTGTTTTTCGTCCCACCCGGTTCCCCCACAACTAGCTTAGCCCCGGAAATAAAAACACACAAATTGTATTCATTTAAGTACTGCCTGGCCCATTATCTCTAGAGAGTTAGTTACTGACTAACTCTCATATCTTGATATTAACCCATTTCTAATAATCTGTGTAGCACCACGAGGTGGTGGCTTACCAGAAAAGATGCAGCATGTCTGACCTGGTGGCTGGCTCCATGGCTTCTGCCCCATTGCCCTCTTCCCAGCATTCTATTCTGTTTACTCTGCCTACCTAATTTTCTGTCCTATCAAAGGGCCAAGGCAGTCTCTTTATTAACCAATAAAAATAACACATAACAGAAGGCCCACCTACATTAACATTTCTTTTGGGAAGGGCCAAGGCACGTCCTACAATATCTAGGCTGAGCAAGAAATCCATTCAAAGAGAACGGGTTCCCCAAAGGCCAGTAAAAGCAGTAGGGATAAATTCTGCTGCCACTGTCAGTAGTCCCGAAGACTGCCCCAGTCATACAACTGTCTCCCACATTAAGAGGATCAAGTTTGGTCCTTATGTTTGTTCCTTCTTTATCCACCTGGAGTTGGTAAGCTTCCATTAGCTCACCTAAACTGTTTCAGTTGGTGTCCCCATCATGGTCTTTACCTCCTTGCACATATTTTCACTGCTCCCACTCTTCATCTGGACTTTAGGAGCTCAGCCCAGGGCTCCACTGCGGGTCTATGCCTCTGTTTCCATCAGTTCGTAGATGAAGGTTCTATGATGACATTTAAGAGTCATCAATCTGACTACAGGCAAGATCAGTTTGGCCACCCTGTCCTCTACTGCTTAGAACTGGTCTTAACTGGAGTTATTCTTGTGGATTCCTGGGAATTTCTCTAGTGCCAAGTTTCTTGCTAGCCCCATAATGGCTCCCTCATTCAAATTATCTCTTTCCTTGCTCTCCATCTCTGTCCTTTTTAGATCTTCATTGTATTGTTCTCTCAAGTTCTCCTCCCCCAAATCTTCTCCCCTCCTTTACCTCTTCTACCCTCCCTTCTTCCCTGCCCACCATGCTCCCAATTTTGTTGGGCGATTTTGTCTATTTTGCCTTCCCAGGTGGATCTATGTATGTTTTTTCTTAGAGTTAGCCCTGTTATGTAGCTTATCCAGGGTCGTGGACTCTAGGTTCATTATCATTTGCTTACAGCTAGTATCCACTAATGAGTGAATGAATACACAACATGTATATCTTTCTAGGTCTTAGTTACCTCACTCAGAACCTTTTTCCCAGTTTCATCCATTTGAATGCAAACGGTGCTGTTATAACTGAATGTAAACATGTAGAAGAATGCAAATAGACCCATATCTATACCCATGCACAAAACTCAAGTCCAAATGGATTAAAGACTTCAATATAAACCCAACCATAGTGAACCTGATAGAAGAGAAAGGTTCAATGTATGGTCACAGGAGGCCACTTCCTAAATATAACCCCAGTAGCACAGAAACACAGAAACTGAGAGCAACAATAAGTAAATAGAATCTCCTTAAACAGAGAAACTTCTTTAAAGCAAAGACACAGTCAATAAGACTAAAAGGCAGCTTGCTGAATGGGAAAAGATCTTCACCAGCTCCACATCAGATAGAAGGCTGAAAACACATAAAGAATTCAAAAAATTAGACATCAAAATTCCAAATAACCCCATTAAAAACAGGGTACATAACTAAACAGAGAATTCTCAACAGAAGAATCTCAAGTGGCCAAAAGACACTTAGGGAAATGTTCAACATCCGTAGCCATAAGAGAAATGTAAATTAAAAAAACACTCAGATACTTTCTCAAACCAGTCAGTATGGCTAATATCAAAAACACCAATGATAGCTTATGCTGGACAGGATGTGGAGTAAGGGGAACACTCCTTCTTTGCTTGTAGGAATGCAAACATGTACAACCACTGTGGAAATCAGTATAATGGTTTCTCAGAAAACAGGGAATCAACATAACTCAGGACCCAGCAACACCACTCTTGGGCATATATGCAAAGGATGTTCAATAATACTATAAAGACATTTGATCAACTATGCTCATAGTAGCATAATTTGTAATAGACAGAAACTGAAAACAACCTAGATGCCCCTCAACCAAAGAAAGGATAATGAAAATGTGGAATTCTCTTTATTTCATCCCACAAATTTTGATATGCTCAGCTTTCATTTATATTTTATTTTTAGAATCAATTTTTTTCTTCTTTATTTCTTAACCTCTTCCACTCAGTAGTGTATTGTTTAATTTTTATGAGTTTGTGAAGTTCCTGTAGTTTCTATTACATTCTATATCCAGTTTTATTTCATTGTAGTCAGATGAAATGTAGGAAATTATTTTATTTACCTTATATTTAACAGGATTCCTTTGTGTTCTAATATAAAAACAAATAGTACTACATTAAAACTAAAAATTCCATATTTCAATAAAAATATTATTTTTCCTTTTCAATTTGGTATTTTATTATTTTTATTTCTTTAATAATTTTTAGGGTTTTTTGAGACTAGGTTTCACTGTATGTCATAGACAACCACCTGCCTCTGCCTCCTAAGTCAGGGATTAAAGATGTGTGCCACTACTACCCAGCGATGACTTTCCTTCTTCTTTCACTTGAGTTGTATTTTTATTTTATTCTATAGTAATATAGACATTTGTTGCAAGGAGGGGATGCTTGTTCATCCCAGCCACCTGGCTAGCTTAGCCCCAAAATAACACAAAGAAACTGCATTAATTAAATTACTGTTTGGCCCATTAGCTCTAGTTTCTTATTGGCTATCTCTTATATTAATTTAACCCATTTCTATTAATCTGTGTATTGCATTGTGACAGTGGCTTACCAGGTAAAATTTCACAGTGTCTGTCTCCGGTGGATCTATGCTGTATCTCCCCACTGCACCCTTCTTTCTCCCAGAATACAGTGTTGTCTTCCTTGTCTACCTAAGTTCTGCCCTATCAACAGGCCCAACACAGTTTCTTTATTTTCCAATGAAAGCAACACAAAGACAGAAAATCCTTCTACACCATTTCTCCTGTTCTGTTTAAACAAAAAGGAAGGCTCTAACTTTAACATAGTAAAATTGCATATAACAAAACAATTATCAAGCAAGAATTACAGTTACAATATTTATATCTACTTTTTATCATAACTAATGAAAACTATAACTATATCATAGACTACAGAAAAATATAATATTTCCTATGTAAACTGGAAGTGCATTGTAAGCAACTTCCAAAACTCTAGAATTGACAGAGACATCTCACTGCTGGGACAGTCACCCAAAGTTTTTCTGTACCATCAGGGCATCCATCTTCAGTCTACAGGTCCATAGTATCAAGCAGTCTTTTCCATGAAGCAGGAAATTTCAAAGATAGGGCAGTCATTTTCTTCTGTATCCCGCAGAATGCCTTGCAGACTCTTTCATGAAGCAGGAATCCCGAAGGATGATCTCACCTTTAGGCATGTTCAGCAAGCATTTCTCTGTGGGTTATGCATGTCCAGGTGAGAGCAATTTCTTGCCCAAACTGCTAATCAACTCCATAAGGAGCCTCTTCAATGCCCATCTTCCTCTTGAAGTAGATTGGTGCTGCCAGGAGCAAAAATGTCTCATTGTCATGAAAAGTCCTAATTTTTGAAAACATTTAAATGTCATATTCTGAAGGTCTCTGAAAGATTTGAAGAATACCTAATTCACTGAAATATATCTCTATACATCTAGAAAATCGAACTAACATGACTACAATGTTGACTATTATAGATGGTTATCTATTAACCTATATTTCTTAATTATACATTACATTTTTTAAATGACCTACACAATCACAATACCTTAATCAAGATCAGAAATACATATACATATAACAAAATTAAAGTCAAAATCACCTGATTTTCTTTTCTTAATAATATTATATTCATTGTTAGCATTAGTGGGGGTATTATTTAGAACAGTGATTTTCAACCTTCCTAATGCTACAATCCTTTCATACATTTCCTCATCTTGTGGTGATCCTCAGTCATAAAATTATTTCATTACTATTTCATAACTTCAATTTTGCTGCCATTATGAATCACAATGTAAATATATGGTACTTCTTATGGTCTTGGATGATCCCTTTGAAAGGGTCATTTGACCACCAAAATGGTCAAAATCCACATGTTGAGAACTCTTGATTTGGAAGATATAGTAAACAGAATTGACTGAAGATGAAAATTTGAAATAGAGGGTTAAAGAAACAAAACTATCCACTACTTTTGATGAATGGGAAAGAAGCAAACAATGAATCAAAGAAATGAATTCTCACAATGTTCTATGGATTCCAGTTAGCAAACTATCATCACTGGGATCCAGAGTGGTAACTACTTTGGGTCAAAGGAAGAGATTTTTTATTCCAACATGTTTTGTATAACAGAATAGTCATCAGTAATTTATATTCATGACAGAGATATTTAAATTACACTTTCATTGAGGCATAAAAACATCATGAGTACAGGAAGTACATTAAAAGATACACTTCATGTAGGAATGTTCATTTTCCTTCATCATCAATTGCATCACTTATTACATATTGATGTCCTTGAAACAATTTATAGATTGCTCTTTCATGTGCACATATGTCAACAATAAAAGTCATATCAAACTATCCATAAAACTAGTCATGCTGTTTAAGTAAAGTAATATCAAACAAATCACAACATTACCAATAAGGAAATATGGAAGAAATATAAATACTGAGAAAGAACAACTCCTGTTTCATTCAATGTTTTGAAAAGAGAAAAATTCTGTAACTGTATATCCATTTCTGATTCTTTTGATAACAAAACTAATTTGAATTTCTGTAGAAGAGAGAAGAAAAAAGAAAGAGGATGAGGATTCTTCTGATGTTTGCTGTGGTATACTCTGTTTGGGCTGCCAATCAACCTTCATCTAAAGTGAAACTTCAGACTGGCAAAGACTCTTCAGAGGTACCAAGTAAAATCTGACCATGGAATGAAACAAGTGTGTGTGAGACGGTTTTGCTGTGTGTCCACGTTTTCATGTGCTTTTAGGATCCTGTGTGAATACACATTATTCATTCTTTTACATGTATAAAGGTTATTTAACAAGCAGATGTTTTCAGGACACTTCCTATACCTGAAAGAGTTTGAGCTTGCTGTCTTTTCCAAATCACAGATTTTTTATGTAAGGATGTTAATGATACCACTGTGTTTCCACAGTAACTTGACTTTGACATATTTAGTTTTTTATATCAAAATATCACCATTTACACATGGATCTCAACAATTAATTCATATTATATAGCTCATATATGTATGCAATATAAAAGTGATTACATATCAACTATTTTTTCCTATGTGAAAAACAGATGCAGTGAGTATTATAGGTGTTGAGGGAAAAAAAACAGTAGGTTAGGGAAAATGGTTCTGTTAGTATAAGGATGAGGAGAACATTATACTAGCAGAACCCCAGAATTCTTGTAAAATGCTAGGCATACTGACACGAGATGGTATAGACAGCAGCATCCTTGGGGTTCAGTCTCCACATAGTACAGTGAATTATTGAGTTCTGGAAGAGTTGGAGAATCTTTATCACAAAATTAATATAGACAATGATTGAGCAAGACACCTCAATTTGACCTCTGACCACCACACACGCATTCATGAATTCTGTTCTACAAACACACACACACACACACACACACACACACACACACACGCACACACACACGCACACACAAATGTATTCACTGTCCTTCCTAATTGGCCTTTTCCCTCTTAGTTTTCAGGGAATTTTCGCTCAATTTACTTAGCATCTAGAGACGCAGAGATGACAAAAGAAAATGGATTTCTGAGAATTTATACTCGTAACATTAGATATTATCTTAATCATAATAATTCTAAAGAATTATCAGTCAGTTTTTACACAAGGTAAGTGACTTTTTAAATTTTAAGGTGAGAAAAATGTAGAATTATTGCTGGCAAAACACATTAACTATGTGTGGTTGCTCTTAGGAGAATTTGATGACACTAGTTTACTTGGTCATGATTTCTAAGATCATGTTATAATCTCAACATCTATGTGAATAAATGTTAGGATCTCATAAAATTTTCTGAAATATCTGTATGTTCATGAAATATGAAGACAGTAAGAATGGAACCTTGCTTTTCATATTTTGCAGTTTTTGGTAACTAAATTTACACAAGCTCAAACTGGTCTTTATTTTTGTATACAGTTAAAGATGAGTCAGAATTTGTGCATCTCTCTGCACCTGTTAACTGATAGTAGTATAAGCATATGTCATGTGGTCTAATTTGTTTTGTATTTGTAAAATGTTTCATGTCAAATGAAAATAGTCTACAGAAACACAAATGAAACAATGCAAAATGCTGTAAGTCTAAACACTGGGCATTTGACAACCAGGGACAAAAATCTTCATAAATTTCTAGCAGATCTGATTTGCTTAGCGAGTTACAGTCTAGCCATGGACACAGAGAAATTAATAGTCTCAAAAAACCCACTTATAGACAAAAAAGATACATAAAATTCCATTTCATACAAAAAATATACTGTCCTAACAATTAAATGACATATTTCAGTTAAGAAATAATTTCAAGCAAAGTGCAAAAAGAGAATGTTTGTAATAATTGTTCTAGCTAGCATTTATTTTCTTCTTGTAATAGCATAGAATGAACTGGAAAAAATAGAAAAACAACTGAGTAATTATCATTATTAGATTGACCTATGGGCATATTTATGGGAGGTTGCCTTGATTTCTGTTGGAGAATGATCAGGCCACTAAGAGCCACAGTCAACCCTAAAATGTGATTCTAGGCTGTATGAGAATGCTGGCTAAGGATGTACCTCTAAGAACATGCCACAAAGCATCATTTCCCCATGATTTCTGCCTGATATGACCTTCAATAATAAACTATTACCAGGACGTATAAACAAAACCAATTTTTTCTCATTCATTTTCTTTTTCTTATAATATTTTACAATAGAAACAGAATGGAACTTGAAAATACTGAAGGTATTTTGTTAACTGTATAATTAAAATATGATCATTTAAGAAAACACATACAGCTGATATTTAAGATTCAAAATGTGAGTAAGGACACTCTCTCAATATTATAGCTATAACAAAAAAATTTTAAAAAATATAAACACAAAAATCCAAATTAAGCTAACAAATCAGCAAAAAAGAAAACAAAACAGAAAAAATTACATGATGTATGTCCTTGTGCAGTTTTTTTTTTCTTACTTAAACATCATTTCAAATATCCAATTGTAGATTTGTGTTCTAGAAACCAGAGGTTGTGAGAATCTGATAAAAGCTGTGGAGTGTGTTTACCTCAGAACCCAGCCTAGCAACTGAAGTGTTGAGTCAGTTGAATCAGGATTTGATAGGTCACCACAGTTTCAGAATAAATTGAGGACTAATCTGAGATTTTGAACCCTGGTCTCCAATAAAAAAAAAAGACAAAGAAAAAGAGAAGGCAGAAAATAAAAAGAACTGTTTATTATTTGGGTATATTAGATACCACTATAATTTCTTTTAAATCTTTATAGTGTGTTTTCAACTTGAATTGCCAAAGTTGATTGCCGAAGAACTTGATACAAAAAGAAGGATGAGCAAGAAAGATTTTATGAAAAACTGTAGTGTTATGCACAATGTTTGAAAAATGAACATAAGTGTGGATATTAAAGATGAGACATACATGCATTTTAGAAGCAAATTCTGATATTGAAATAGAATACCCTTTGATCATTACTGAATTATTTGAGTGTTTCAATGGGAATAATTAAAACAATAGGTTATATTTGTGTTTCAGATTAGGGGATTTTAATCAAAGAAATGTTCATACTAAACATGCCTTTCTGTCAAAATACTGATAATACAGGCCAAATTTGTTTTAAAAATGAAAAAAAAATGTGACACCAAAATAATATATTAATAAATGGGAATATGATATGTAAATTAGAATATTGGCAGTAGCATATTAAGTTTTAGCTAGAAAGTACACAACTCAGATTTTATTTGTGATCTCTATGTTCTGCCCATTGTAGATTTAACTGATAAACTCAATTAATTATTTTAATAAAAATTGAAGTGGACCTTGTAGTAGTTTGATACTTTAGAAAACTATTGTTCATATTTTCCTGCAGTCAAAGTTTGTATTAGTGAATCAGAGACATATTCTGGGATAGAATAAAGAAAATTGTAAATATGTGCATATCTAAAATACAGAGATTACTTTTTACCATGATGTGTGTTGAGGCCCTTCAAGACCTGAATGTAAATCTCTACCAACATGTGAAGAAAATCTCTTCTGTCTCATTTATAGGGTGGTAACTCTTGACAATCACTAGTTCTAGGTCATAAACTAAGTCAGAATCTTTCTATGATATAGAGACACAATCTTTTTGTACCACAATGATCTGATCAAACCATAGATAATTTTAAAAGTGGTAATTGGTTATGGAAAGAACCACACTGTAGAAAGGACAATGATCATGATGAATATAAAATACGAATGTAATTTTTTGTATTTTCATAAGATGAAAAATAATGTATTTTTAATAAGTGGTGAATAACATATAACTCTTTGCATTTAGGGAGGATGACAATTGTGAAAACCACACTGTTGTAGCAGAATATGTGGGAAATCTTGACAAGCAAGGTGTGTATCCTGTCTTTCAGGATGACTGTACACAACAAATACTTCAGTACATTCAACTTGGAAATTTCAATGACTTGTATTACAGATACCACCAAATTCTTGAGACAAGCAGCATAAAGAAGCAAAATTCATTTTGTCTCACCCCCTCAGGGAATACCACTGAATCACAGAAGAAAGAAAATAGAGAATGTACTGGTTCCAATCGTTTCTGGGCCTTAACTACAAGATTCCGTACCATCCCATATTTCTGGATTTACTCCCCAGATCTTGGAAAGAGAGGTTTGTAAAATCTCAAAACCTGCACCCATATCATCTAAGTTCTCCTTTTCAAAATATTACACAAGTATATGTACAACACTAAAAATACAAGATTATGAGAGACATTACATACTGAAATAAAATGAAAGGTCATTCTAGTTCTTGATGTTATAAAACAAACCTTATTTACTTTATTTTTTGACATTACAGTTGCATAATTCCTCCTTTTCCTTTCTGCTTTTCAAATATATCTATACGTTGCTCCTTGCTGTTTTTCAAAATCATGACCTTTTCTCACTAATTATTATTATATGCATATACATATATTTGACATGTATCATATACTTGAGATGAAACAATACATAAGTTTTTGTGTGCAACATGAAGGCCCTGCTTGTTGGGGTTTCTGTCCCACATGGTACCCCACAGATGGAAAGCCCCAAAGAAAATCACACAGAGTCTACATTAGGTTATTAACCGATTGGCCCATTAGCTCATTCTTCTTATTAGCTCTTGTAGTATATATTAACCCATTACTCTTATCTATGTTAGCCACTTGGCTCCATACCTTTCACAGCCGGGCAGATTAAATCCTGTCTCTGCGGTGGTCTGTGCAGGAGTGGCAGAGGGAGCTTCCTACTTCCTAGAATACTCCTGTTCTTTTGCTCCACCTCTTTTTCCTGTCTGTTGTCCCACCTATACTTCCTGCCTGGCCAATCAGCATTTATTTAAAACATGATTGACAGAATACAAACAATTCTCCCTTACCACTTGTGGTCTACTGAATTCTCAAAATATAGCAACTGGTTTTATTTTAAACTTAATAAAATAGACATTATTCCTCATTCATGATGTTTATGAGAATGGAAGCAATAGTCAGACTACTTAGTCTCTTATTTATTTATGTTGAGTATGGCATGAAATCAAGAACTAAAACATTCAAATTGTAATCACAAATTTGTAGTAATTTTTATCATAATATTTTATTGGTTATTTATGAAATTCTTATAATGCATCCCTGTAACCCTTACTTCTCACTTCCCATGTCTGATCCCACACTTCTGGTATTCTCCCCCAAAATATTCTAAAAGTCCAATTTGAGTTACAATATTTAATATTTTTCATATATCAAGCTTTCAACCCAGAGGAGAGGTGCAAATAGAGAACTTTGAAAAACATGAGTCATGTTTCAATTAGTTGCTAATCTTAACTATATATCTTTTTATTTTTTATGTGCATATGAGCTTTTTAGATTGAGAAATTGAATGAATGTAATATATTTCTAGAATTTTTTAATATCAATAAGCCACTTTCTATTTCTGTGGTGAAATCACTGAGAACTGATTTTAATAATTTAGAAAATTGAGTCATCATTAAATGTATTAACAAAATACACTCAGCTGTTTAACCCGCAGAGAATGTTTGAATATTCCATTCTATTTATGCATATCCTGTGTCAAGTTTCATTGTAGCACTGAATTCACATAGTATCTGGTAATATTTACGGAACATTGGAATATTCTGATCTTTTTAGTTATTTGATATTTTTACATGTTAATACAGTTGAGTTTTAATCAAATTAACCTCTCTATCCACCATTTTTAACTCTTCCATGATCTACTCATCACTTATCTCTCCCAATGTTATATAATTTTACATACACGTTTTTATTCATTTAGCGTTATCAGTATTGCTTGGGTATAGAACCATCCACAAAAGCATGGGCAAGCTATTTGTGTAAACTATTGAAGTAATGTTGTTCTGTCTCTCTTGGCATCTATTAACTCCCAGCATCTTCACAGTTTTGAGTGGACATCAACTAACCATTTCCTATTCGTGCTGGAATTTTACCTGGCTTGATCTTGTAGATGTATCTACCTCTGCTATCATTTCTTAAATATAATGGCCATGACATATCCAAATAATCTACTTCTAAACAATCTTTTAAAACTTCAAGCTCTAACAATGTTTCCAAGACTGATAATGTAAAAATCCCTGAGGCTTATTAGCAGGATGGGAAAATATAGATGCCTCATTTGATAATAAAAATTCCAGGGTTGGTTACTCATTGCATGCAGATCAGTGCTGACTCTGAATTAATCACCATGTAATGAAAGACTAGCTTTCCTGACAAGAACTGAGAGTTTCTCTGGGTGTGAAGTCAATTTTTTAGATGGAAGTTTGACATAATGAATATTTAACCTATGACCTATGTAGCCACTGCTTTTTATCACTTATGTATTAATTGGGAATGGGAATGTTTTCTATTTTATGTAAAGGATATTGAATTGCTTTCATTATTTAATATTTTTCTACACGTGTGAATCATACTGATGTGGGTATTAGCACACATCAATTATTTTGATGTAAGAACTCATAATGCTATACTCAAAATGAGACTTAAATGGTTAGAATTCATAAAGCTCTACATTCCAAAACTCTTACTTCTTCCCAGTCTCAGGCATGGCTCAATTTTCATTGATTAAAGTATCAGATACTACCATCTTATTTCAAGTTTTCTATATTAAAAACAGTGGGAAAACAATCAATATGACAGCAGTATTGTGTAAGTATCATATCTGATTGTATGTAGGAAAACTCGTGCTTGAAATTTCAGTGTGTATTTTACTGAACAAAAAGTACCCAAAGAAGTGTTTAGAATAAATAAGTGTTTCCAGATATCATTGTTAATGATATGCTTTACAGAATTTTCATTTTCAATACCTTTGTACCTACTCTGTAGGGTCTGTTTCAGTCTTTACAAATGTTTTGCCAGTCTTTCTGTAAATAAGAATGGTCCATGTGATCATTACCATAACCAAATGTCACACACTGAATTTCTTGGGTTTTATCACTTAACACAAATGAATATAAAATGTGAGTTAAATTGTCCAAAAACTGAATCATTGTTAGGACATTATTTTTAACCGAATGCCCTATATATCATAATATTCATTCATACCATCACAAAATTTAAATACATTGTACTAAAATTTTGCTGTCACTAAGGTTTAGTCCTTCATTTATGATGCTTTAAATCATGTTAACAAATTTCACTCATGATTATCTCCACAAGTAAATCAATATAATTTTATTCACTTTGGTTGAATCCACAATTTTGAAGAATATTGACATTCTATTAGGGGAGAAGTACAGCTTTCTTTTAAAAATAATATTTTTATAACATAGTTGAATTATTTTCCCCTTTTTTCCTTACTTCAAACCCTCCTAGGAATGTATCACCCCTTAGTCTCCTTGAAATACATGGCCTCATTTACTTTGATTTAACTTAATTTACTTAAAAATACATAAATACAACTTGTTCAATCTGCATAATTTTGCCTGTATGAATCTATTTCCAGAGCTGACCTTTGATACTGAATTACAAAATAGTCAGCTCTTCCATGGGGAAGACAGTTGCTCCCACTTTTATTTCTTGGTTCACTGCAATTCTAGAGTTGAGGCCTTCTGAGATTTTTGCCATTAACTTTAGCACATCTATTGATATCATTCTTGTACAGTTCCCATATAAGCAGCCAAGTAGGTAAGACTTCTTATGTGCAGCTTCTCATAAAGCTAAGAGTACAGGTTTTGGCTTTTACTTTTCTTTCACCTCAGGAGTAAGGGCAGAATTGGTGGACTATGTAAACAGTTTAGATATTTTCTCTTATTAGCCCTGGGGTAAAAAACACTAGGGCATGAATTCTATGTCTGAAAAAAAAACAAAATAAGAAGCTGTAATATGGTAATATGTGTAAAATTCAGATAAAAAGTAAACCAAGCACTGACTGCAATTTATATACACATTCTAAATATTCAAGAATGTCAAGAAAGTTATCTAATCTTTGATGATTTTGAGAACTGAAAAAATAAAATAATTATGAAATTTTGAACACCACCCAATATTTAAACATAACTTTAAGATGAACTTACTGTGAACAATTACCATTCTGAAAGGAAGGTTGTTGGAGACTGTGGGAATTTACAACTACACAGCAAGGTTTAATGACTGCATATTAAAATTTAAACAGCACCAATAGACACATATCCTAATTTTTCTTTCATGAACTATAGCAACATCATCAACTCTGGATAATGATTCAAAGGAAGAGTATTTCAAAGCAATTAATCTATACAACATTCCTTCTGAAAATATCAGAGATATGACACAAACAGGTAATGGTATTTATTCACTTACTCATCTAAATCACTTTCAAAATGAGGCAACAAAACACTGATTCTGTACAGTTCAGAAAGTCTAGAATTAAGTCGTTATGAACACCTGCTTCTTTGATCTATTTCACAGACTCTTGCCCATCCTGAATGAATACATCAAATAGGTGAGTACTATATAATAATCATTACTGTCAACTCATTACAATAGACCCATTATAACAGAAGAATAGTTTAAGGAAATTAAATCATTTTTTGGTATCTTAGTCACCTTTCTAAGGTGATGGATTATCATTACTAAGGCAACCTATAAAATAAAGCATTTAATTCATGGTCTCCTGGTTCCAAATGGTTAAAGTCAATAACCGTCATGAGAGAGAGCATGATAACAGGCATGTGGACATGGTACAGAAACAGTAGTTGGGAATTTACATTCAGATCCACAAACAGTAAGCAGACAGGAAATTGTCAATGAAGTAGGTTTTCAAACTTCAGAACCTGCCCCCAGGGATACACTTCTTCCATGGAGGCCACTCGCTCCCAATCTTTCCCAAACATTTTCATTAACTGGGAACTAAGTATTAAAATAAAAGTATGGATGGGGTGATTTAATTGTGAACCACCACATATGACAAAAACAACTCCACTTAGGTCAATGAATGTAATGTGTTGAAAAAGCAATTAAATTGTTATAGGGTAAAGAATGTATTAATTTTGTTTGTCAAATATATAATTGATAAAACAATAACTATGATAATTGATTGAATCCTCTGGGATCTGTTGTAAATTATTTACTTAGAATTGATAAATTCTTCACAATTTTTAATGAAATTCATTATTGTCTTGTATGATGTAGACCCATATGTATGTTTAGTGTTTTGTGCTTCAAAAATTGGTATGTATTTGTAAACTCTCAATTAACATATTAACCACCTAACCATTCCAATTAGCATATTCATCAGAAAATATGTAATTTCAAAATCACATAATCATCTAAAGGTCTAACGTTATCATTTTATACCTCAGAATTTTTTTAGTGCCTCATTAATCATTTGTATATATCAATTTATTTTCCCCCAAACATCAAATAATTAATAACTCCTCACATATGTATTAACTTTCATTTATAATTTTCCAGGTTATAAGAAGATTGAGATAATATTCATCAACACTTGTTTTATGGAATGAGAATCATAGATATAAATTTAAGTAATATTTGTTTTCAAAATTGCATGTTTAGTTTTCTTAGAAAATTATACTAGTTGACTTAGGTGATTACTTCCATGCTGTTCTCATGTCATATTTAGTGATACTGTCTTCCTGTATGATTAAATTACTAGATTTCACAAATTTACAAATGTGTTCTAAATAAAAGTATCTAACATGCAATATAAATGAGTGATTTATAATGATATTTTTTTCTGAAATTTACGAAAACTTAACCTCTACCAAAACTTAAGTTCATATTGTTCATTAACTTGTATGTAACAGAAAACAAAAAAGTTTATTGGTGGATAAATATAGTGCCAACATTATGAAATTTGAAAGTCAATGAATACTCAAGCATTATCAAAATCATGTTTGATGTGTATTACCCCATTTACATTAAAATTCAAGAGTTTCAGACCATATAAAATAAGTTTTAAAATTTAGCTATGAGAATGTTGAGGGAATAAGAAATAGTCTTACCTAAAAGAGAAGACATAAACTGGTTATTCAATACCAAATGACTGGCATTGAAAACATATCTATGACTAGCATTATACATCATAAAAAGATCATATTTAGAAATATACAGACACATTAATGTATACTCATATAGCAATGCATTCCCATTTGATGTATGATTTCCATTTTGCAGGTTTGTTGTAGGGAAATGTAAAGAGCTTTAGGCAATTATGGTTAAGGAATAACTTTTGGACCTTTTAGTTTGTTGCTTGATTTGATAAAATTTATATCTACTAAATGATGAGGCATGAAATTGTGAAAATGAATGACACACATCTTCCCATAGTCACACATACTTCAACAGGAGCATGCCTAGTAATCTGTCTCAAAATATTCCACTAGCTGGGGACCAATCCTTCAAATATTTAAGCCTATGGGTGTTCATTCTCATTCAAATGACTAAATTCCATTCCCTGGTCTCCATAGGCCTGTAGCCACATCATAATGTACAATTCATTCTGTCCATCTTCAAAAGTGTCCAGAGTCTTTCAGTTTCCAACCTATATAAACATCCAAATTTCAAGAATTCTTCTGAGACTTTAAACAATCTTTTAACTATAAGCACTTGTAAAATCAAAAAAGCAAATTGCATTCTTTAATACACAGTGGCACAGAATATGTAATGTCATTCCAAAAGATATGAGAGGCACAGTGAAGAAATACTGGACCAAAGCAAGATGAATACCAATAGTGAAAACTCCAAATCCTGCAATGATATGTTGTGTACTTGAAAATTTTACTAGATGGTTTTCCCTTGCAGCTTTGAGGACTGCAACATAACTCTCTATATTAGGATGATTCTCATATCATGTTAACATCCCTGCTTGAATTGGTATCCCAGGCTCCAGAATCTCCAACATGTCAGGATCTCCAAAATAGCAAACTGTGACCTTCACAGTTTCATGGAATGACCTCAACAGGCCTCTAGGGACTCTCTTGTCACATACCTGGCCTCAGTAGCTTTCCTTAATAGCAGAATCCATAGCTCCTTTACTTTATGCTTGTATAACTTCTGTCTTGAAATTTCCTCTGTCAATTATATTAATACAAATTTCTTCAATTTATCTTCAGTCAGCATATTTTTGAACAAGAGCATAAAGCAACCTCAATTTTGTTAAAATACCATAAGAATTGTCTCTAGGCCACTTATTAATATTCTTTCCCTATGAAAGATCTTGACCTTGATGTACATAGCCCACATCTTAGCATCACTGTCTCCCAAGATCCTACATGCATTGTTCATCAAGCCTATCATACTACATTCAACTGCTTTCCTAATCCAATGTCCACATTCTGCCAACAAGCAGCATTGCCAGGTATGTCACAGAAATTCCCCAGTTGCTGGCACCAACTTCTGTTTTAGTCACGGTCCTACTACTATGAAGAGGCACCATGACATAAGGGAACATTTTATTGTAGGCTTGCTTACAGTTTAAGTGGGTTAGTCTATGTTGAGAACCAGACAGAGAAGATTGTAGAAGAGTTGTTGAAAACTTTACTTCTTAATCTCCAAGCCATATGCATCAAGGTCTCATGGAGATAGACCGAGAGCCTTGCCTGGGCTTTTGGAACCTCAAAGCTTATCCCCAGTGGCACACTTCCAACAAGGTTATACCTCCTAATTCTTCCAAAAAAGCTCCACTAAGTACCAGCCTCTTGGTTCCATTATCATTTAAATCACCATAGCTTATATGTCTCATTCAAAATTCAGTAGTCAGGGGAGTCAGTAGAGGAGTTCTGTGAAGCTACATGGAGATATATAAAACTGAAGTCATGGATGAACGTTTCTTACCTAACCTTGCTCTCCATGGCTCACTTGCCTTGCTTTTTCATATTGCCTAAGACAACCTGTTATGGGAGCTCCTTACACTCCTTCAGCCAATGTCCTTTAAAAAAAGGGTGGGGGTGAAGTGCTGTGAGACAATAAGCTATACCCTGTCACTTGTATTTTTAATAAATACTGATTGGTCAGTAGCCAGGCAGGAAGTAGAGGTGGGATGATGAGAATTCTGGGAAGAGGAAAGAGTCAGTCTGCAGCTGTCATCCAGATGCAGAAGAAGCAAGATATGACTGCCTTGCCAAAATAGGTACCAAGCCATGTGGCTAACACACACAGGAATTATGGGCTAATATAAGTTTTAAGAGTTAATAAGAAACCTGAACCAATAGGCCAATCAGCATTTATTTAAAATACAAGTGAGAGGGTACAGACCATTATCCCACAGCAACAACCTGCCTAGGAACGTCACAGTCCATATAGTCTAGACACTCTTCTATCAATCATAAATTAAGAAAATTATTCACAGAGATGTCCACAGACAAATCTGATGTAAATATTTTCTCAACTGAGTTTCCCACCACTTACATGACTATAGTTAGCATCAAATTGACAAGGAAGAACTAAGAAGAAAAGTAAAAAGAAAGAAGAAGAAGAGGAGGAGGAAGAAGATAAAAGAAAGTGGATGAGAGGAAGAAGAAGAGAAAAAAGTGTAGAAGAAGGAGAAAAGAAAACTCACCAGCACATTTCCTAAAATAGAATGAGTCTGTACTCCTCAGAGCATAAGAGCAGACACAATTCAGATGTTCACAAAAGAGAGGAATTCTGGAAAATTATAAATGACAAGATTTTACATGTAGTAATTTGTCAAATGAAACATAACTCTTGATAGTCCACTTCTCAATAAGGTTAACAGAAGAATTAAATTCCTTCAAAAGTAATCAAAAACATCATTGTGAATCATATTTACACCCCTTTTATCCCACCAGCAATGGAGGAGTGTTCTCCTTTCTCTATATCCTCTCCAGCATAAGCTATTATTGGTGTTTTTGATGGTAGCCATTCTGACTGGTGCAAGATGGTATCTCAGAGTCATAACTGATAGATAAGGATGTTGATCAATTCTTTTGTTAAAAATATTTATTTACTTATTTATTATGTATAAAATATTCTATGTGCATGCATGAAGAGGGCACCAGGCCTCATTACAGATGGTTGTGAGTCACCATATGGTTGCTGGGAATTGAACTCAGGATCTTTGGAAGAGCAGGTTAAGTTCTTAATTGCTGAGCCATCTCTCCAGCCCCCTGTTGAGCAATTCTTTAAGTGTCTTTTGGCCATTTGAGATTCTTCCCTTGAGAATTCTCTTTATATCTGTACTACATTATTAATTGGATTATTTGATATTTTAATATCTAGTTTCTTGAGTTCTTTATATATTTTAGAGATAAGTACTCTGTCAGATGTGGAATTGGTAAAGATCTTTTCCCATTATGTGGGTTGTTGTTTTGTCTAATTGATTGTGTTCTTTTCTTTACAGATGATTCTCAGTTTTAGGATATTCCATTAATTAACTGTTGTTTGAAGTTTCTATGCTACTGGTGTTATATTTAGGAAGTGGTTTCCTGTGACCATGTGTTAAAGGTTACTTCCTACTATCTCTTCTATGAGGTTCCTTGTGACTAGATTTATGTTGAAGTCTTTGATCCACGTGGATTATGTTTTGTGCATGGGGATAGATATGAGTCTATTTGTATTCTTTTACGTGTTGACATCCTGTTATTCCAGGACCATTTGTTGAAGATACTTTTTTTTTCATTGTATAATTTCAGTTTCTTTGTCAAAAATCAGGTGTTTGAAGGTGTATGGTTTAATATCAGGACCTTCAATTTGATTGATTCCTTTGGTCCATCTATGTGTTTTTATGCCAATACCAAGCTTTTTCATTACTACAGTGCTATAGTAGAGATTGAAGTTAGGTATGGTGATGCTTTCAGAAGTTGCTTTCTGGTGTCTGTGAAGAGTTGTGTTACTTGCCCTTTTTCTTTTGTGGCTCTTAATATTCTTTCTTAATTTGTATATTTAGTGTTTTGACTATTATATGGTGATGGCACTTTTTTTGGTCCAGTCTATTTGGTGTTCTGTAAGCTTCTTTTACCTTAATAGACTTATCTCTCTTCCATCTCTTATAATCTGTTGGCTATGTTTGTATTTGTAGTTCCTGTTCATTTATTCAGATTTTCCATTTCTAGAATCCTCTCAGTTTGTATTTTCCTTTTGTCTCATTTCAATTTTCATGTCTTGGGTTGTTTGAACTGTTTGCTACACCTTTTTGATTGTTTTCCTTGGGCTTTTGGGCTTTTAAGAGAGTTATTGATTTGTTACAACTTTTTCTTTTCCTCAATTTTTAAGGAAATTTTCATTCTCACTTTAACGGTTTCTTTCATCTTCATAAAGTTAAATTTAAAGTCATTTTCTTCTTCTTCTACTGAGTTAGGTTGTTCAGGTCTACCTTAGGTAGAAGACAATTCAAAAAAATGAGTATTCTAGACAAAGCAGGACTGTTGCAAATATGAACTTATAGAGACTGTGATAACAAGAACAATGTGTACTAGTTCAGTCCAGAAGAAAATGACCCTAAAGTGTGAAAAGTGGGCACAAAGTCTCATTAAGAAATTATTTACATATGATACCATTGAAAGAGATCAGTTCTCTTAATGGCATGTCCCTGACTATAACAACCACACTGTCAGGCATGTCCCATGCTCAGGAGCACTGGGAGAATATAAGACAGATTCTGCTTTCTTTGTGTGTGTGTATATATGTTTTCATTTTATTTTTGTTTTGAGGCAGAAATAACCAGAAATTTTGTTGGGTTAGAAAACGGCTTGGCATAAGCCTTCTAGAGAAGAAGAAAGTAAGTCTTTCTTTGCCATGGCAAATAAAATTCTCTAAATATTAAATATGTCCATGTATCACTTTCCTTTCTTCTGCTTTGTGTTGCACCACTTTCAACTAAACTGGAGGTCCTAGGGGATCTACAGCACACTGTACTTTATACTCATGTTATTCCCTCAGCATACTGCAAACCTCCTGAAGACAAAGGTCACGGCTTTTGTGTTCGTGTTTTCGGGGGCCAATATGATACCTCACCTAGTTCAGGTTGTGGGCAGCTGCTTGCTAGCTGACCTGCTCCTTAGGTTACTGCTTGACAGACTTGATCAAGAGAATGAAGTTTTTTATTACTTTAAAAATAATACTAATCAAAATTCCCACTTCCTCTCCTCCTTTCACTTCCCTCCCGCTTCCACAACACCTCCTTCTTCCCAGCCCCCTCCAGTCCTAAGAGAGGGCAAGGAACCCTGCCATGTGGGAAGTCCAAGGCTTCCTACACTATGTCCAGGCTTAGGAAGGCATGCATTGAAATAGACTAGGATGTCAAAAATCCAGTACATGCCATAGAGGCAAATCCCAGTGCCATTATCACTGGCTTCTCAGTCTGCCCCAACTCTCAACCACATTCAGAGGGATCTGTTTGATTCCATGTTCATTCATTTCCAGTTCTGCTAGATTTGGTGAGCTCCCATTAGCTCAGGCACACTGTCTCAATGGATGAAAGGGTCCTGATTTTCTTGTTCATATTCTCCCTCCTTCAACTCTTCAACTGAACCTTGGGTGCTCAGTCCAGTGCTGTGATGTGCGTCTCTGTCTCTGTCTCTGTCTCCTCAATATGTCGAGCATCTAATTGTTCCTATACAAATTGTTCTAAAGCCTGCAATTTATCTTCAGCTAAAGGCCATTGTTTAACCCATATTGGCTTCTCAGTTAGCCATTTTACAGGTAGAGTTGTTGATACCGCTAAAGGTTTGTTAGTTGCTTTATGTTCTTGTACAGCCTGATTGGCTGGTGAACTTTGTGCATAATACTCTATTACATCCTTCCCAGAATTATGAGTTTCTGAGACTGCAGGAATGTTAATCTGGGTATTCCATTGTTGTAGCATGTCATGGCCTCATAAATTTATTGCAATATCAGCTACATGTGGCCTTAACTTTCCTCTTTGACCTTCTGGCCCAATACAGTCAACCCATCTTGTGCTTTGTTTAACTCGAGATATGGTTCCAACTCCTAGTAATTAAACATCTACCTCTTGAAGAAGTCAATTTGAATGCCAAGATTATAGAGTGATGATATTCACATCTGCTCCTGTGTCTATCAAGCTGATAATCACAATTCCATTTATACATACTTTCAGCTTTGGTCTCTGATCATTTATAGAAGTTTGCCAAAATATACGCTTCTTATTTCCTAATTGAATTTCTGACTTATCCTAAAAATTTGCATCATTTAGAACCTTATTATCTTGTACAGAAGTTTCTAGAGTTTTTAATTTTCCTGGTGTGACATGTCCTCCATGGTTACTGGGAATGACTGGGCCACTTTTGGCTTGGGGGCTTGCAAGAGGCCCCTCAGGGAGTTTCGGGTTGCCTTGTCTGTCTGTTGTTGATCTGCATTCATTCATCCAATGTCGTCCTTTACTACACCTCCTACATATACGTGAAGGCTGAGATTTCCTATTCCTGTCATTCCCAGAAGAAATGTTATTCCTAGAAATACCTTGCCTGCAATCCCTTTTTAGATGTCCCAATTTATCACAATTAAAACATTTGGCAGGTTGATGTCCCCTGATCGCTTTGGAAATCGCTTCTCCTACCCAAGATTCATCATCATAATTAAAGGTCTGAAAATTCACGGTATGCTGGATCCATTCATCCATAGGTACTGATCTAGACCTTAAAGGTCCAATTATCTTTTTGCAATCTAAGTTTGCATTTTCAAAACCAGCGATTCAAGAATTAGTCGTCTAGTTTCTGGATCTGTTACTGCTGTGTTCAGAACCTTAATTAATCTTTGCAAAAAGTCAGTATAGGGTTCTCCCTGTCCCTGCCTAACCCTAGTATATGACTTTACCTTTCTTCCTAGCTCTGGTAATCTATCCCAGGCATTTAAAGCTGCCTTGTGTCATAGTGACAATACTTCATCATCATAAAGAGCTTGGACCTGTGGATCAGCGTAAGCTCCTATACAAAGAATTTGATCCTGTGAAACCTCCACAACTTTTGTTCTTCCTTGCTCTTCCATTTGTTTGGATTCTTCCCTAAAATAAACTCCAAACATCGAGAAAGGTCCATCTTCGAGGACTGCTGAAACTAACTGTGAGAAATCATGGGGGATAACCCTGCCATTAGAAGCCCAAGTCCTTATCATTTCCTTAACAAATGTAGAGTGTAAGCCATAATTAACGACAGCTTGCTTAATTTCCTTTAGGTCATTCATTCCTACTGGCATCCATCTAGCTTATTTGGCTCCCTTTGAGCCTTTAGAAGTTGATGCTTTGTCAGAATAAATTACAGGGTATGTCACTAAAACCCTGGGTAAGCCAGTCCTAACTGCTGGTGGTGACATTGTATCCTGCCCTTGTATCCTCTCATCTGGTTCATCAGTTCCAATAATTTTTTCAATCATTTCAAATCTTTGTATCATCCTCTCTCTTAAATCCTGAATCTCCTGACATGGATGTGTTTCTAGTGATTTCACTAAGGTATCAATTTTTTGATCCCCATTCTCACCTGTGATTCCAAGGTCTTAATGTTTCCTTTTAAAGATATTATCTCCTCCTTGAACTACCCCTGGATATTATGTAAGTTGCCATCCTGGAGGTATATTCTGTCTGTTACCTTATCAAAAGTCTGTGATAACTTCTGAAAGTCAAATTCAACAGCTTGGACCCTTTCAGGTAAATTCCTAGCACCATTAGATAAGGAGTCAATTTTGCCTATTATGGTATTAATCCTATCAATTAATGCCACATACTTCCACAATGATATAACATTAAGAAGGAAACTAAAACCTAATAACAAGCAAATCGAGGCACCTCCATAGGCATATAGGCCACTTGTGATTTCTACCAAAGTGGCAGCAAAAGCCACAGCTAGAGTCCCATTAAAAAAAGAAACCTGCCATTTTACTTGTCAGACAGCAGATGGCGTTGTCTTCGAGTCATGACTGGTAACGCTGCAGGCTTCATGACAAATTCTGTTTTAAAATTTTCTCTGATACTTGTTTAAAAACTGGGGAAAATGGGTCAATTGAGAGGTCAGATGTACACAGAGAGAAAATCCAGAGACCAGGCACAGAGCACAAAAAGTCAGAGAGCTTCTAGTGGCAAATAAACAAGGCAGCCCTGCCCACCGCCTGGGTGCTTGCCCTGAAGCTCGGTTCAACCTGATGCAGAGGGTCATGACACAATACTGCTGCTAAAGAGGCCGAGTGCTGTGGGCCCTGTGTGCCTGTGCTGGAATTAAGGGTCAAGCTGCTTGCAGCGCTCCCAATCAGTTATGACAGGGATTTCAAATAGCATTGCTGGGACTTCAAAGGGAGATTTTTTTCCCTAAGGGGTTTTTAGCTTCCACAACTGCTTGTGCTTGCAATGCAAGCTCTGTGATTCACATTGCAAGGGGGAATTTAAAAATTCTCTCAGAAGAGATCAAAGTAGGTCAGCATAGACTGTATGAACTTGTGTATCCCGAGAGGCATGGAGGTTACGGCTGAGGGAGGGCTTGTGCCAAGCTGAGCTGGTCAAGCTGAGCTGGCGGCAGGCAGCCAAGCCAGAGGCAGGCAGCTGAGCCGGGGGATGGATGTGTGTGTGGTGATTCTAAAACCAAACACTGGGCACCAGATAATGCACAAAAACAATCCCACACCAGTTTGGATTTAAAAGGGTATTTATTTTGGGAGGTAAAACTTACAAAACACCAACCATCAGGAAAGGAGCCTAGTCGCTGGAGCAGGAGCCAGAACCAAGTGCTGGAACCAAGAGAGCTAGTCGAGACTTGCTGCTCCTTTTAAAGAGAAATATACCACGCCCAATGGGCTGGTATTTCAGTGGCTATTGACTGAAGGAGTGGAAGGTGCTCCCCCACAGCATCATCAATTTGCATGCAAAATTCAAGACATCATTGTTTTTTCTTTATCCATTCTTCCATTGTGGAGCATTTAGGTTGTTTCCAGGTTCTGGCTAATACAAATAATGATGCTATGAACATGGTTGAACAAATGCTTTTGTAGTATGATTGGGCATCTCTTGAGTATATTCCCAAGAGTGGTATTGCTGGGTCGTGAGGTCAGTTGATTCCCAATTTTCTGAGAAACTGCCACACTGATTTCCAAAGTGGTTGCACAAGCTTGCATTCACAACAGCAATGTGTAAGTGTTCCCCTCACTACACATCTTCTCCAGCATAGGCTATCATTAGTGTTTTTGTGTTTTGCTATTCTGACAGGTGTAAGATGGTATCTCAAAGTTCTTTTGATTTGCATTTCCCTGATTGCTAAGGAAGGTGAACATGACCTTTAGTGTCTTTAGGCCATTTGAACTTCTGTTGAGAATTCTCTGTTTAGTTCAGTACCCCATTTTTTTAATTGGATTAAATAGAATTTTAATGTCTAGTTTCTTGAGTTCTTTATATATTTTGAAAATCAGACCTTTGCCTGATGTGGGGTTGGTGAAGATTTTCCCCATTCAGTAGGGTGACTTTTTGTCTTATTGACAGTGTCCTTTGCTTTAAAGAAAGTTCTCAGTTTCAGGAGGTTCCTTTTACTTATTGATGCCCTCATTGTCTGTGCTACTGGGGTATACATAGGAAATGGTCTCATGTGCTCATGCATTGCTATGTACTTCCCACTTTCTCTTCTATCAGGTTCATTGTGGTCAGATTTATATTGAAGTCTTTAATCCATTTGGACTTGAGTTTCGTGCATGGTGATAGATATGGATCTATTTTCATTCTTCTACATGTTGACATCCAGTTATGCCAACACCATTTGTTGAAGATGCTTTATTTCTTCTATTGTATAATTTTATCTCCTTTGTCAAAAATCAGTTGTTCATAGGTTTCAATTCGATTCCATTGGTCGATGTCTCTGTTTTTATGCCTCTATGTCTGTAAATAATCTTGTTGGGATTTAGATAGGGATTGAGTTGAATTTATAAATTTCCTTTGGTAGAATTGCCATTTTTACTCTGTTGACTCTACCCATACAAGAGCATGGGAGATCCTTCCATTTTCTGGTTTCCCCTTCAATTTCTTTCTTCAAAGCCTTAAAGTTCTTGTCAAATACATTTTTCACTTCCTTGGTTAGTGTTACCCCAAGAAACTTTATGCTATTTGTGGCTATCATGAAAGGTGAAGTTTCTCTGATATCCCTTTCTGTTTCACTATCTTTTGTGGACAGAAGGGCTATCATTTTTTTGAGTTAGTCTTGTATCCTGCCACATCACTGAAGGTATTTATCAGCTGTAGGATTTCTTTGGTAGATTTTTTGGGGTCATTGATATACACTATCATATCATCTGCAAATAACAAAAGTTTAACTTATTCTTTTCCAATGCAAATCCCTCTGATCTCCTTATGTTGCCTTATTGCTATTGCTATTGCAATATGTTGAAGACATATGCTGAGAATGGACTGCCTTATCTTGTTCCTGATTTTAGAGGAATGGTTTTGAGTTTCTTTCCTTTTAATTTGATATTAGCTGTTGTCTTGCTTTATATTGCTTTTATTATATTTAGATATTGTCCTTGTAACCCTAACCTCTTCAAGACCTTTATTATAAATGGGTATTAAATATTGTCAAATGATTTTTCAACATCTAATGAAATTATTATATTGATTTTTTTCTCAGTTTATTTATATAATGTATTACATTGATAGATTTTTGTATGTAGAACCAGCCCTGCATCTCTGGGATGAAGACTACTTGATTGTAATGGATAATTTTTGATGTGTTCTTGGATTCATTTTGCAAGTAGTTTATTGAGAATTTTTGCATCGATGTTCATGAGCAAAATTGGTCTATAATTATCTTTCTTTTTTGAGTCTTTGTGTGGTTTTTGGTATCAGGGTAAATGTAGCTTCATAAAAAGAGTTTGGCAATGACTCTTCTGTTTCTATTATATGAAACACATTGAGTATAGTTATCAGCTCTTCTTGGAAGTTCTGGTAAAATTCTGCATTAAATCCATCTGGTCCTGGGCTATTTTTTTTTTGTTGGGAGGTTTTTGATGACAACTTTTATTTCCTCATGACTTATAGGTCTCTTCGAATTGTTCACCTGGTCTTGATTCAATTTTGGTATATTGAATTTATCTAAAAACATGTCTTGGTAAGTATATGGCTTCAGAGGATAATTTTCTTTAAAAAAGCTCATTAAAACAACAAAAAGAGCTTCTGCGGCAGGGTCTTCCATGTTTGACCGGACCCCTCCCTGCCCCCACTGCCCTGCACTCTTGTCTCCTGGGCCCTAGGAAGACCAGCTATCCCTGTAGCAGTGCTGAGGAGTTCTACCAGAGAGGTGAGTGGGTGCTAGCCTGGGTGGCCAGCCTGGGAAGAGAGCACAGCCCCTCCCCCCTCAGCTTCTGCAGCAGGGTCTTCCGTGTTTGACCGGACCCCTCCCTGCCACCACTGCCCTGCACTCTTGTCTCCTGGGCCCTGGGAAGACCAGCTATCCCTGTAGCAGTGCTGAGGAGTTCTACCCAGAGAGGTGAGTGGGTGCTAGCATGGGCGGCCAGCCCGGGAAGAGAGCACAGACCCTCCCCCCTCAGCTTCTGCGGCAGGGTCTTCCGTGTTTCACCGGACCCCTCCCTGCCCCCACTGACTCTGCACTCTTGTCTCCTGGGCCCTGGGAAGGCCAGCTATCCCAGCTGCAGTGCTGAGGAGCTCTATCCAGAGAGTGCTGAGAAGTTCTATCCAGAAAGTGCGGAGGAGTTTCATCCAGAGAGGTGGAGATGGGCAGGTGCCAATGCAAAAATTCCTCCAACAACCTGAAAGGTAACATGACATCTCCAGAAACCAGGGAGCACGAAATGAGAAGAATTGAACACCCTACTCCAGAAGAAATAGAAGAAATTGACTCTAAGCAGATCTATATGAAAATAATAGAGGAACTTAAACAGGAGGTGAAAATCTGCCGTAAAGAAATGGAAGATAAGTATAACAAAAAGATTGAGGAAATGAGTAAAGAAATGGAAGAGAAATATACCAAAAAGTTTGAAGAAATGAGTAAATCCGTAAATGAAATTCTGGGGAACCAAGAAAAAACAATCAAACAGGAAATGGAAACAGTTCAAGATTTGAAAACTGAAATGGAGTCAATGAAGAAATCACAAACCGAGGGCTGGCTGGCTATGGAAAATCTAGGTAAATGAACAGAGACTTCAGAAACAAGCATAACCAACAGAATAAAAGAGATAGAAGAAAGAATCTCAGACTCTGAGGACACCATAGAGAAATTAAACGCTCTGACCAAAGAAAACAGCAAATCCAACAAATTCTCATCACAAAACATTCAGGAATTGTGGGACACAATAAAAAAACCAAATCTAAGAATAATAGGGATTGAAGAAGGAGAAGAACGGCAGATCAAAGGCCCAGAAAATATATTCAACAAAATTATAGTAGAAAACTTTCCCAATCTAAAGAACGATATTCCTATGAAGGTACAAGAAGCATACAGAACACCGAATAGACTAGATCAGAAAAAAACATCCCCTCAACATATAATAATCAAAACACAAAACATACAGATTAAAGAAAGAATATTAAGAGCTGCAAAGGAAAAAGGTCAAGTAACTTATAAAGGTAAACCTATCAGGCTTATACCGGACTTCTCTATGGAAACCATGAAAGCCAGAAGATCCTGGATAGAGGTACTGCAGAAACTAAGAGACCATGGATGCAAGCCCAGACTACTATACGCAGCCAAGCTATCGTTCACAATCAACGGAGAAAACAAAATATTCCAGGATAAAAATAAATTTAAACAATTCGCAACCACAAATCCAGCCATGCAGAAAGTAATAGAAGGAAAATTGCAATCCAAGGAATCCAACATTGCTATCACTGCCTACAATAACCCAGACATCTAGTGACCCTTCACAACCACAACTCAAAGAAGAGAAACAAACAAACTCTACTACACACACACACACACACACACACACACACAAGTAATAACGGGAATCAACAACCACTGGTCATTAATATCATTTAATATTAATGGACTCAACTCACCTATAAAAAGGCACAGACTAAGAGATTGGATACGAAAACAGGATCCAACATTCTGCTGTTTACAAGAAACACACCTCAAACACAATGATAGACATCTACTCAGAGTAAAGGGTTGGGAAAAGGTTTTCCAAGCAAACGGACCTAAGAAACAAGTTGGTGTGGCCATTCTAATATCTAACAAAATTGACTTCAAACTAAAATCAATAAGAAGAGATGGAGATGGACATTTCATACTCATAACAGAAACAATTCATCAGGAGGAAGTCTCAATCCTGAATATCTATGCCCCTAATATAAAAGCACCCACTGATGTAAAAGAAAAACTTTTAGAACTCAAGGCAGTCATCAAACCACACACACTAATAGTAGGAGACTTCAACACACCTCTCTCACCAAAGGACAGGTCAATCAAACAGAAACTCAGCAGAGAAATAAGAGAATTACTAGAGGTAATGAATCAAATGGACTTAACAGATATCTATAGAACATTCCACCCAAATAGGAAAGAATATACCTTCTTCTCTGCAGCTCATGGAACCGTCTCAAAAATTGACCACATACTCGGTAACAAAGCAAACTTCCACAGATACAAAAAAAATTTAGTAACCACCTGTGACTTGTCGGATCACCATGGTATGAAGTTAGAATTCAATAACAATTTGAACACCAGAAAGCCTACAAACGTGTGGAAGTTGAACAGTCAACTACTGAATCATCCCTGGGTCAAGGAAGAAATAAAGAAAGAAATTAAAGTCTTCCTTGAATTTAATGAAAATAAAGACACAACATACTCAAACCTATGGGACACAATGAAAGCAGTGCTAAGAGGAAAGTTCATAGCACAAAGTGCCCATTTAAAGAAAACAGAGAAAGCACATATTAGAGTCTTAACAGCACACCTGAAAACTCTGGAAAAAAGAGAAGCAGACTCTCCCAGGAGAAGTAGAAGACTGGAAATAATCAAACTGAGGGGTGAAATCAAAAAAATAGAAACACAGAAAACAATCCAAAAAATCAACGAAACAAAAAGTTGGTTCTTGGAGAAAATCAACAAGATTGACAAACCCCTAGCCAAACTAAAAGGCAGAGAGAGAACACTCAAATTAATAAGATCAGAAATGAAAAGGGGGACATAACAACAGACACAGAGGAAATTCAGAGAATCATTAGATCTTACTATGAAAGTTTATATGCCACAAAGTTGGAAAAGGTACAAGAAATGGATTGGTTTTTAGATAAATACCTTTTACCAAAGTTAAATCAAGAGCAGGTGAACAATCTAAATAGACCTGTTAGTCGCGAAGAATTAGAAGCTGTTATCAAAAACCTCCCGACCAAAAAAAAGCCCAGGGCCAGATGATTTCAATGGAGAATTCTACCAAAACTTCCAAGGAGCTTTTACCTATACTCCTTAAGGTATTTCACAATATAGAAACAGAAGATTCATTGCCAAACTCTTTTTCTGAAGGTACAGTTACCCTGATACCAAAACCACATAAAGACACAATCAATAAAGAGAATTACAGGCCAATTTCACTCATGAATATTGACGCAAAAATTCTCAACAAAATCCGGGAAACCGATTCCAAGAGTACATTAGAAAAATTATCCATTATGATCAAGTAGGCTTCATTCCAGAGATGCAGGGCTGGTTCAACATACGCAAATCTATTATTGTAATCCATCATATAAATAAATTGAAAAAAAAAACCATATGATCATTTCATTAGATGATGAAAAAGCATTTGACAAAATCCAACATCCTTTTATGATAAAGGTGTTGAAGAGATTGGGGATACAAGGATCATACCTAAAAATAATAAAAGCTATTTACAGCAAGCCAACAGCTAACATCAAACTGAACGGAGAGAAACTCAAAGCCATTCCATTGAAATCAGGAAAAAGACAAGGCTGTCCACTCTCTCCATACCTCTTCAATATAGTGCTTGAAGTTCTAGCAATAGCAATACAACAACATAAGGGGATCAAGGGATTCAAATTGGAAAAGACGAAGTTAAACTCTCATTATTTGTAGACGATATGATAGTATACATGAGCAACCCCAAAAACTCTACCAAAGAACTCCTACAGCTGATAAACACCTTTAGTAACGTGACAGGATACAAGATCAACTCCAAAAAACCAGTCGCCCTCCTATACACAAAGGATAAAGAAGCAGGGAGGGAAATCAGAGAAACTTCACATTTCACGATAGCCACAAATAGCATAAGATATCTTGGGATAACTCTGACCAAGGAAGTGAAAGACCTATTTGACAAGAACTTTAAGTATTTGAAGAAAGAAATAGAGGAGGATACCAGAAAATGGAAAGATCTCCCTTGCTCTTGGATTTTAAGGATCAACATAGTAAAAATGGCAATTCTACCAAAAGCAATCTATAGATTCAATGCAATCCCCATCAAAATCCCATCAAACTTCTTCACAGACCTTGAGAGAACAATAATCAAGTTTATATGGAAAAACAAAAAACACAGGATACTCAAAACAATCATATATAATAAAGGAACTTCTGGAGGTATAACCATCCCTAACTTCAAACTCTATTACACAGTTACAGTATTGAAAACAGCTTGGTACTGGCATAAGAAAAGAGAAGTCGACCTATGGAATCAAATAGAAGACCCAGATATTAACCCACAAACCTATGAACACTTGATTTTCGACAAGGGGGCTAAAGGTATGCAATGGAAGAAGGAAAGCATCTTTAACAAATGGTGCTGGCATAACTGGATGTCAACCTGTAGACAAATGAAAGTAGATCCATATCTATCACCATGCACAAAAATCAAGTCCAAATGGGTTAAAGACCTCAACAATAATCGGACCACTTTGAACCAGATAGAAGAGAAAGTGGGAAGTAGTCTACAAGACATAGGCACAGGAGACTACTTCCTAGGTAGAACCCCAGTAGCACAGACAATAAGTGAATCAATGAATAAATGGGACCTCCTGAATCTGAGAAGCTTCTGTAAAACAAAGGACACTGTCAGTAAGACAAAAATGCTACCTTCTGACTGGGAGAAGATCTTCAACAACCCCTCATCAGATAAAGGCCTGATCTCCAATATATACAAAGATCTCAAGAAACTAGACAATAAAACTCTAATTAACCCAATTACAAAATGGGGTGCTGATCTGAACAGAGAATTCTCAACAGAAGAACTTCGAATGGCCAAAAGACGCTTAAAATCATGCTCAACATCCTTAGCGATCAGGGAAATGCAAATCAAAACAACTATGAGATACCATTTTACACTGGTCAGATTAGCTAAAGTCAAAAACACCAATGATAGCCTATGCTGGAGAGGATGTGGAGAGAGGGGAACTCTCATTCATTGTTGGTGGGAATGCAAACTTGTGCAGCCACTGTGGAAATCAGTGTGGTGGTTTCTCAGGAAACTGGGAGTCAACCTCCCTCAAGACCCAGCAATTCCACTCTTGGGAATATACCCAAGAGATGCCCTATCATACCACAAAAGCTTTTGTTCAACTATGTTCATAGCAGCACTATTTGTAATAGCAAGAACCTGGAAACAACCTAGGTGCCCCTCAATAAAAGAATGGTTAAAAAAGATGTGGAACATATATACATTAGAGTTTTACTCAGCAGTAAAAAACAATGACATCATGAATTTTGCATGCAAATGGCTGGAAATAGAAAACGCTTTACTGAGTGAGGTAAGCCAGACCCAAAAAGAGGAATATGGTATTTATTCACTCATAAGTGGATTCTAGCCATAATTAAAGGTCTTTGTGCCTATTATTCGTGATCCTAGAGAAGCTAAATAAGAAAGTGAACCTGAAGAAAATCATGTAGTTATCCTCCTGGAGATTGGAAATAGACAAGATTGTCAGGTAACCTCAGGTGCATGGGAGGATGGGGGGGTTGTTGGAAGGGGAGAGGTTTAGAGAGAAGGGAGTAGGGAAGGAATGGGGAAAGCTCGGGGATCTGGGATGGGGGGAGGGAGGAAGGATGGATATGGGATCAGGGGAGTATATATCTTATTTATTTTAGGGTTTACAAGAGACTTGATTATAAAGGGGATCCCAGGTCCAAGGAGAGATCCCCAGATTGTTCTCTGGACAGAGTAGAGGGTGCCTGAACCGACCTTGGCCCACAACCATACTAATGAATATTTTGCATTTCACCATAGAACCCTCATCTGGCAATGGATGGAGATAGAGACAGAGACCCACATTGGAACACTGAACTTAACTCCCTAGGTCCAAACGAGAAGCAGAAGGAAAGAGAACGTGAGCAAAGAAGGCAAGACCAGAGGGAACCTTCATCTGATGATGGATGGCGATGCAGATGGAGACCCACATTGGAACACAGGACTGAGCCCCCCAAGGTCCAAATGAGGAGCAGAAGGACGAAGAAAATGAAAAATGAAATCAGCCCGCGAGGGGTGCCATCACCCACTGATACAAGGGGACTGATCTAATGAGAGTTCACCAAGGCCAGTTGGACTGGGACTGAATGAGCACGTGATCCAAGGAGATTCTCTGAATGTGGCCAGATTCTCTGAATGTGGCTGGCCCGGAGTCTTTCTGAAAAGCCATTGACAATGACACTGGGACTTGTTTCCTCTGCATATACTGGATTTTTGGGATCCAGTCTGTTTGGATACTCACCTTCCTGGACCTGGATGGAGGAGGGAGGAACTTGAACTTCCCACAGAACAGGAAACCCTGACTGCTTTTTGGGATGGAGATGAAGGAGGAGAGGGAGTGGGGGGATGGGAGTGTGTTGGGAGGAGGGGTGAAAATGGAAACTTTTATAATTTAATAAACTTTGAATAAAAAAAAGGAAAAACAAAAAACAAAAAACATGTCTATTTCTTTTATATTTTTGAACTTTGTTGAATTTCCTCGGGGTCTGATGTTAGGTACCCTTTTCATTTGTGATCTTGTTAATTTGTGTGTTCTCTCTCTGCCTTTTGATTAGTTTGATAGGGGTTTGTGAATCCTTTTGATTTACTCAAAGAACCAGCTCTTTGTTTCATTGATTCTTTAGATGTCTTTTCTGTGTTTCTATGTAGTGAGGACCTGTGAGCAGGCATGCTTTTCATCCCTTCCATCTCCCACATGGCTGGCTTAGCCCCGGAAATAACAATACACAAATTGTATTCATTTAAACACTGCCTGTCCCATTATCTCTAGAGAGTTAGTTACTGGTTAACTCTCACATCTTGATCAACCCATTTCTAATAATGTATGTAGCACCACAAGGTGGTGGCTTACTGGGAAAAATTCAGCATGTTTGAACTGGTGGCTGGTGCCATGGCATGTGCCTCATTGCCCTCTTCCCAGCATTCTGTTTTGTTTACTCTGCCTACCTAATTTTCTGTCCTATCAGAGGGCCAAGGCAGTCTCTTTATTAACCAATGAAAATAGCACATAACAGAAGGCCCACCTACATCATTTCCCCTTTTTCTATTTAAACAAAAAAGAAAGGTTTTCACTTTAACAGGGTAAAATTACATACAACAAAACAGTTATTGAGTAAGAATTATAGTTAAAATATTTATATCCATTTTATCTTTATCATAATAATGGAAAACGATAACTATAACTAACCATTCTTCAACTCCATCAAAGACTCCAAAAGGATATAATATTACCTAAGTAAATAAGAAGTAAGCATCTTCCAAAACTCTAGAAATGACAGAGATGTTTCTCTGCCTGTACAGTCACTCAAAGTTCTTATGTACGGTTGGGGCATCCATCTTAAGCCTTTTATGCCCATAGTATCCAGCAGATTTTTCCATGAAGCAGGAAATTTCAAGGGCAGTTCAGTCACTATTTGCTGTGTCCTGCAGAATGTCTTGCAGACTCTTTCATGAATCAGGAACGAAATCAGTACTGCGAGGGATGCTATCACCCACTGATACAAGGGAACGGATCTAATGAGAGTTTACCAAGGCCAGTTGGACTGGGACTGAACGAGGACGTGATCTAACCAGATACTCGGAATTTGGCCGGATTCTCTGACTGTGGCTGGCCCGAAGTCTTTCTGAAAAGCCATTGACTATGATACTGGGACTTGCTTCCTCTGCATATACTGGATTTTGGGGATCCAGTCTGTTTGGACACTCACCTTCCTGAACCTGGAGGGAGGGGGAAGGAACTGGAACTTCCCACAGGGCAGGAAACCCTGACTGCCCTAAGGGACGAAGAGGGAGGAGGAGAGGGAGTGGGGGGAGTGGGAGGGTGTTGGGAAGAGGGGCGGAAATTGAAAATTTTTTAATTTAATAAAATTTACTTTAAAAAAAAAGACCATCTCACCTTTAAGCAAGTTCAGCAGTCCTCTCTCTGTGTGTTCTCTGTGTCCAGTTTATGCAACAGTCCAGGCAAGAGCAGTTTCTTGCCCAAATGGCTATCAAACTACATAAGTAGCCTCTTTGATGCCCATCTTCCTCTTGAAGTAGATTGGTGCTGCCAGGAGCAGACATGTCTCATTGTAATGGAAAACCTTAAGTTATTAAAACATTAAATGCCATATTCTGTAGTCTTTGAAAGTTATGAAGAATGCCTATCTGATATATATCTATGCACATCTAGAAAATCAAACTAACATTACTACATGCTTGACTATTATCAATTATTATCCATTAACAACCTATATTTTTAATTATACATTGCATTTTTAAATGAACTACACATTCACAATACCTCAATCAAGATCAGAAATATAACAAAATTGACCTTAAATCCATACCGATACAAATTATTCATATCTATATCATATCCTTCTTTAAATGTAAAAGAACATTTATAAGCAATATTTGGGATTCTGGATGTAGTTATTTCTCTCCAACTTCTTCCTGCTGTATAGGGGCGCTGGTAATCAGGTCTTTCATGGTATAAACTGTGTGCTAGATTCATCTCAGTCAGCAGTTGAGCAAAGTAATTTCTTGAGGGTGTTCATAGCAACCTTTCAGAAGGACAGGGTCTATCATACCATATTGGGATAGAAGCAATCCACAGGGTCTCATCCTCTGTGAAAACAAAAGAAGAACTTTTCCAAAGCATCATAACCTTAGATCCAAATTTTGAAGTCAAGGTATTTTCAAAATATCTATCTTGGATTAGTTCAGCAGCATTTATAAACAAATATCTTTCAGCAGCTGTTGTTCCTTCCTCAGCATTCAAATAATTTAAAGAGAGCATAATAGTATACAGTATCAAGATTCTCTGTGTATTTTCCATCTTTATGTGGGTTTATTTTAAACTCTATTTCTTTTATTTTTACTTTTACTTTTTGAGACAGGTGTTCTGTATATCTTTGTCCTGGAATAACTCTGTAGACCAAGCTGTCTTTGAGCTCACAGACCTCTGTCTGTCTCTGCCTCCCCAGTGCTGAGATTAAAGGTGTGTGCAACAACACTTTGAACTCACAGAGATCCATCTGTCTCTGCCTTCCAGGCATTGGGATTAAAGGTGTGTACCACCACACCCAACTACTTTCTTTCTTCCTTTTTTTTACTTTAAGAACTTTAACTTTTAGCCTGCATATATTTTTAACACACTGTAAAATATTTAGAGGTTTTCTTTGTCTCTGAATCTCTCTTTACTGTATCTCTCTCTTTTTGTGACCACATGAGTCTTTAATGGATAGGACTAAAGTCGTGGCTTTGACAGTTAGATTCAGCCCATTCCTTAGCTTTCCAGCCTCATGGCAGAGGTACAGCTGGAGCCATTTTTATTGCCACAACTCTGTGGCATTTCAAGGTCCCTGCCAGCAAACAAGCTGCAGCATTCTGCTCACAGACCACATTCAAATCCTCCATAGCTGGACTGCCTGCCTGAAAGAGGCAGAGTTTGCCCTGGTAGGATGGCCCAGAATGCCAGCATTTTAAAACAACACAGCTTTTTTCCTGTTACTGCTGAAAACCCATAAAGCATGTGTTCAGCTTTTCATCAACACCATTTAAGTGTTTCGTGGCAGGACCAATTAAAGGAACTACAAAGTTTTGCAGCTAAAGCTGAGTCAGGAAGCCTCTCTTAGATGAAAGCATTTGCTTGCCTCTAACAAGCATAGCAGACCTGAGAAATTGCTGCTACCAAGAAAACATGCTTTACTCTATTCTTTCCCAAGCTTTCTCAGACTTTCTGTGGATTCAGTTATCCACGTCTGGGCACCATTTGTATTGAGGAGCTGTGGACAGGCCTGCTTTTCATCCCACCCAGCTCCCACATGGCTAGCTTATCCCTGGAAATAACAACACACAAATTGTGTTCATTTAAACACTGCCTGGCCCATTATCTCTAGAGAGTTAGTTACTGGCTAACTCTCACATCTTGATTAACCCATTTCTAATAAGCTGTGAAGCTCCACAGGGTGGTGGCTTACCAGGAAAGATTCAGCATGTCTGACCTGATGGCTGGCTCCATGGCGTGTACCTCATTGCCCTCTTCCCAGCATTCTATTCTGTTTCCTCCGCCTACCTAATTTTCTGTCCTATCTGAGGGCCAAAACAGTATCCTTATTAACCAATGAAAATAACACATAACAGAAGACCCACCTACATCATTTCTATTTTGTTGATTTCAGCCCTCAGTTTGATTATTTTCAGTCTTCTACTCCTATTGGGTGAGTCTGCTTCTTTTTTTCTGGAGCTTTCTTCTGTGCTGTTAAGTCTCTAATATGAGCTTTCTCCAGTTTTTTTAATGTGGGCACTTAGAACTATAAACTTTCCTCTTAACACTGCTTTCATTGTGTTCCATAGGTTTGAGTATGTTCTGTCTTTATTTTTATTGAATTCAAGGAAGCGTTTAATTTCTTTCTTTATTTCTTTCTTGACCCAGGGGTGGTTCAGTAGTTGACTGTTCAGTTTCCATGAGTCTGTAAGCTTTCTGGCGGTAGAATTGTTGTTTAAGACTAACTTTATTCCATGATGGTCCAATGAGACACAGGTGCTTACTAAAACTTTTGTTGTATCTGTGGAAGTTTGCCTTGTTACTGAGTATGTGAACAATTTTCACAAAGGTTCCTTGAGATGCTGAGAAGGTATATCCTTTCCTAAATGAGTGGTATGTTCTATAGATGTCTATTAAGTACATTTGAATCTTTACCTCCATTATTTCTCTTATATCTCTGTTAGGTTTCTGTCTGATTGACCTGTCCATTCATGAGAGAGGAGTGTTGAAGTCTCCTACTATTAGTGTGTGGGGTTTGATGTGTGCTTTGAGTTCTAGTAATGTTTTTTTCACATATGTTGGTGCTTTTATATTAGGGCCATAGATATTCAAGATTGAGACTTCATCCTGATTAATTGTTCCTCTTATGAGTATAAAGTGTCCTTCTCCATTTCTTGTGATTGATTTTAGTTTGAAGTCAATTTTGTTAGATATTAGTATAGCCACATCTATTTGTTTCTTAGGTCTGTTTGTTTGAAAAACCTTTTCCGAATCTTTTACTCTGAGGTAATGTCTGTCTTTGTGGTACAGGTGTGTCTCTTGTAAACAGCAGAATGTTGGATCCTGTTGTAATATCCATTCTCTTAACCTGTGACTTTTTATAGGTGAATTGAGTCCATTGAAATTAAGTGATATTGATGACCAGTGGATTTTCCCTCTGGTTACTTTTTCATTTGATGGTACAGTTTGTGTGTTTCCCTTCTTTGAGTTGTGTTGGCGGAGGATTGTCAGATATCTGAGTTATTGTGGGTGTCGTCGACTTCCTTGAGTTGTGATTTTCCTACTATTATTTTCTGTAAGGCTGGGTTTGTAGCTATGTATTGTTTAAATTTGTTTTTATCCTGGAATATCTTGTTTTTTTCCATTGATGGTAAAAGAAAGCTTGTCTCGGTATAGTAGTCTGGGCTTGCATCCATGGCCTCTTAGTTTCTGCAGCACATCTATCCAAGACCTTCTAGCTTTCATGGTTTCCATAGAGAAGTCAGGTGTAATTCTGATAGGTTTTCCTTTATATGTTACTTGACCTTTTTCCCTTGCAGCTCTTAATATTTGTTCTTTATTCTGTATGTTTTGTGTTTTGATTATTATATGGCAAGGGGATTTTTTTTATCTAGTCTACTTGGTGTTCTGTACCCTTCTTGTACTTTAATAGGAATATCCTTCTTTATATTGGGAAAGTTTTCCTCAATAATTTTGTTGAATATATTTTCTGGGCCTTTTAGCTGTATGTTATGTGACTTTTTCTTTCCAGCTCTTAATATTATTTCTTTTTCTGTATGTTTTGTGTTTTGTTTATTATATAGAGAGGGGATTTTTTTTTTGATCCAGTCTATTCGGTGTTCTGTATGCTTCTTGTACCTTCGTAGGAATATCTAGCTTTAGGTTGGTAAAGTTTTCTTCAATAATTTTGTTGAATATATTTTCTGGGCCTTTGAGCTGTAATTCTTATTCTTTTATCCCTATTATTCTTAGATTTGGTCTTTTCATGGTGTCCCAGATTTCCTGGATATTAAGAATTTATTGGGTTTGCTGTGTTCTTTGATCAGTGCATTTATTTTCTCTATGTTATCTTTAGCATCTGAGATTCTTTCTTCTATCTCTTGTGTTCTGTTAGTTATACTTGTCTCTGTAGTTTCTGTTCATTTACCCAGATTTTCCATATTCTGCAATCCCTCAGTTTATGTTTTCTTCATGGCTTCCTTTTCAGTTTTCAAGTCTTGAACTGTTTCCATTACCTGTTTGATTGTTTTTTCTTGGTTTTCTTGGATGTCTTTGAGGGATTTATATATTTTTTCTAACTTTCTGTTAGTCTTCTCATCCATTTCTTTAAGGGATTCACATCCTGTTTAATGGTCTCTAACATTTTCATAATGTTACATTTTAAGTGTATTTCTTCTTTTTCTTCTTGATTAGTGTGTTCATGTTTTCTAGTATGTTCACTGGATTCTGGTGTTATCATGTTGCTTTTCAGATTGTTGGAGGAATTCTTGCAATGGTGCCTGCCCATTTCTTCCTTCAAATGTTTTGGGAGAGTCTTTGTGGCTTGGTCCGATCTTTGCTGTGGCTAACTGTGTACTTGGGGGATTTTCTTGGTCTGCCCTCTCTTACATCCCCTTAGCTCTGGAGTGGGCTCTCAGATCCTCTCCACCCTGAAGTAGGCTGTGGTGGTGGATCACGTCTGATGGATCTACTGGTACTGGATCACCACCACTTGCTGATGAAGGACCTCTCAGACAAAGGGTGGGCTTGGTAGATGCCAGCTTGGTTGACAAAGAAACCCCTGCAGCCTTGTATTCACCACTGTGTCCCCAGACCCTCAGCCCTAAAGCAGGCTGAGTTGGGGGATCCTTGGACCCAGCAGTTGGAAAACGGTGCTTGGGGGCAAGCTGGGGTGAGATATGTAGAGAAAGCCAGTAGCCAGGGAGAAGCCCCACTGAATGGCCAGAGAGTTTAGGGAATAGGAGGGTGCCTGTGTTCCCTTCTCTTGTCATCTAGCCGGCCGGGCAGGGATACACTTACCCCTCCAGATGGATTGCCTGGTACTGGATCAGGGCAACTTGCTGGCCAAGGACCTTTCAGACAGAAAGAATCCCCTTCATTTCTTTAAGAGAGTTTTTCACTTCCTCTTTAAAGGCCTGCATCATTTTCAGAAGGTTATGTTTAAAGTCATTTTCTTCTACTTCTTCTGGGTTAGGATGTTCAAGTCGTCCTGTTGCATGTTTGCTGTATTCTGTTGTTACCATGTTGCTTTTCAGGATGATGGAGAACTTCTTTCATTGGCATCTACCCATTTTTTTCTTTAAATGAGGCCAGCACAGTCTTGGCATCTTGAACCAATCTTTGCTGTGGCTGATTGAGTACTTGGAAGTTTCTCTTGGTCTGTATTCTCTTAGGTCTCCTCAGCACTGGAGCAGTCTGTGTTGCAGGATTCCAAGGACCTCACAGGTGAAAAAGGCAGGTTTGGGGGCAGGGTGGGATGACATAAAAATAGCACAGCAGCAGGAACATACCCTGATGGATGGTCAGAAAATCTTAGTGAATTGCAGGTGTCTGTATTCTGTCCCTGTGGGAAGGTCCCATAGAGTGGCACTTCTGGCTGTCCGTCTCTGTGGCCACTGACTCACTTCTCAGGTCTGCTCAGCACTGGAGTAGGGTCTGTTGCCAGGTTCCAAGAACCTCACAATGAAAAATGCAGGCTTGGTTTCAAGGTGGGATGGGAGAAAGATAGCCCAGCATCAGGAAAACTTAACACTGTCTCTCTGGTCCCCTCGGTCCTAAAACAGACTGTTTTGCAAGGGTTCCAAGGACCTCACAGGTGCAAGAGAAAAACTTTTATGAAATATAAAAGATTAGTAACCAAGTTCTATGAAGAATGATTTAGATGTCATCTATGCAAAGTACACAATTCAGTGATTTCCATTAAAGAATTGTGAAGCCTAAAACAGACTGTTTTGCAAGGGTTCCAAGGACCTCACAGGTGCAAGAGAAAAACTTTTATGAAATATAAAAGATTAGTAACCAAGTTCTATGAAGAATGATTTAGATGTCATCTATGCAAAGTACACAATTCAGTGATTTCCATTAAAGAATTGTGAAGCTTTTCCTATAATCTAATTTTGGTTCTTTCTTACAGTTTAATAAAGAACCCTTGTACCAATCAAAAAAAGGGGGGGGGGATCTTGGTCAATATCTGAGATTACTTTGTGGAAGAGTAAGTATTATCAAAATCCATTTTAAATATTTCTGAAAATAAATAAAAGCATAAACATAAAGAAAGTAAAGTTTGGAAAATAAAACTTACATCTTAATAAATTATATTGTGATCATATTGAATAAGTCACACTTTATACTTTATACTCTATCAATTTTACTAAGAGCATAATAATAGGTTAATATACCAGTCACTGAAAAATTTAAACTGGGTGATATGTTCTTTCATAAATCCAATGCAATTCTCCAGATGTGTGTAATTTGACTTCACCAGAATTCCCTTACTAAAACAAAACATTTGCATGCAGATTAAAAAATTCTTACATAAATTTCAAGTTTTTTGGCTAATTAACTGTCAGATAAACATACACCTACCTTGAAATGTCTTTAATTTGGATTCTCTAAATCAATTGAAAAATTCTTGTTGTGAAAATGAAAACTCATTGAGATTCAGACTCTTACTGCCTATTGTCACTTTTTATTCCTTGTGTACAAGGACAATTCTTCAGACACAGGCCACTTAAAGTTATAACACACCGATTGTTTTATGTGTCCTTTTAGTATATGCAGAATGTGTATGCCTCTTTGTGTTGTGTGATAATAATCATAATTTCTTCATATTGCTGACTGTATATTTAACAACATTTTGTGGAATAGTTAAAAAGCTTTCAAAAAGTGTATACACTAGCTTATTTTAAAGCTAAATATGGATGTCTATGTCACAGAAACAAAGACTTAGATAATTCCAAATTTATGCTTATAGGTGTTACAAATAGATTAAAGTTCATATTAATAAAACAGAACTTCATAAATTCAAACATTTTTAAAAATACATTGATGGGAGGGAAACAAAATAGAGGAAAGAAAAAGGATATTCACAGATGTTTTGATTGGCACCATACATTATAGATTTTAGGGGATTTTCACACCATTTACATGGGAGCTAATAAGGTAAAATTGAGCAGAGAAAATGTGCCACTAATCAATTATGCAAGACATATTTTATATTCATAGAAAAATTCATTTACTATCACTTTATAATAGGTAGCCACAAATGTCTGAAGAAAGAATGAAATCTTTGCTCAGAATCCACTATCAAAAAATCCCTGAAACACTTATTTTCAGAGACAGGGAGTTATAATGTGAGATGAAATATTCATAATCTTAGTCCATTTTAATTTCTTTAGATTAACAGAAGCACCATGTTGAGTTGTAGATTTTTATGAACCATACTTTGAAAGCTGAGAATATATCCTCATCCACTGCAAGGATAGCACTGCTCTTAAGAGACGAGTCATCTCTCTGACTCTGAATCATATTTTTTAAGTTACCAAGGTATAATATTTGTAGTCCTATACCTAAAAAGTACCCACTATTCTACCTCTAGAAATAGTTTTATTCATCACAAGAGCAAACAAACAAAATTTAAATAAAAAAGGAGTGAGATTGGTATAAGCTTTAAAAAACTTGCAATCCTTGCCATTTTGTTCCTCTCAACATTATCTCAAGATAAAAATTAATTTCATAATATCTCTTCCAGTTGTAGCTTTGTGCAACTGTGTAAAACTTGTATAGAGCCCTTCCACATTTCCAGAAATTCATATGAAGAAGAGAATAGTACAGAGTCTATCAAGCCAAAGTACTGATATTTAGAATGTAGGGATAAAGTAAAGAAAGCCCAAAATTTTATAGAATAGTAAAAGCATAATGATAAAATATTTAATTTTTTTAACAGTTACCCCATATATATTTCTTGCAGTTCTGCACACATACATACACACGCGTGCACACACACCTATTATTGGAAGACATAAAGACACATTTCTGTTTTTTTTGGCTGAATTAGGAGTGCAAAAAACATACAATTCATGCAAAGCATAAATCAAAGTGGTATGGGAAAATTGTCTGTATTATGTCATCGTATTTTTAAAAAGCACTGATTGGCCAAGCAGGAAGTATAGGCGGGTCAACCAGACAGGAAGTAGAGGCAGGGCAAAGAGAACAGGAGTATGCTGGGAAGCAGGAAGCGCCCTCTGCAGTCCTGCCCAGACCACCGAGAAGCAAGATGTAACCTGCCCAGCTGAGAAAGGTATTGAGCCATGTGGCTAATATAGATAAGAACAATGGGTTAATATAAGCTACAAGAGCTAATAAGTAGCCTGAGCTAATGAGCCAATCAGTTTTATAACTTATGGAGATCTGTGTGATTTTCTTTGGGTCTTGCTGGCTGTGGGGAACTGGGCAGGACATAAACCCCAACAAGCAGGCACCTTCATGTTACAAATCAACCAAATTTTACATAGGATTATATGATGAGTACCCAGACTCTATGGACTATTAAAAACTACTATATGGTAAATTCAAATTCAAAGTCATGTTATTTACTTTTCTTCAACTCTTGTAAATGTCTTTAATTAGTGGGGCTTCAGTCTGCTTACATATGCATCTATAATTAGCAGTTTTAATTGGGTAAAATTGCTCCCTAGAATACAGGTCAAGTGTATGAAGAAGTGTTCTGAGATAAAAAGCAAGCTTGAAACAAGAAAACATTTTGGGGCCCCCATAAAAGATTTGCATGGATTATTTTAAATATAAACTTTTAGGAACTAATTTTTAAATAAAAAAAGCAAGAAGGAAATTAAAATGTGGAAATTGTTTGCTCTGTAATTTGATATTTGTTCAAAGCACTAATGATAAAATATATTCTCAGAAGGCCTCCAACTACACAAAGAATATAGGCAACTGATAAGAGCTGAGAGCAGAAGTGAGACTCTGCAGAGAAGATCATACTTTTGGGATGTCTAAGGCCAAATGTTCAATCTCTAAAACATTCACATAGATAGCATATACACTCCATGCATTATATATATATACTTACAGTAATATACTTTTACATGAGTGTTAAATCTCAAACCCAAAGAAATGAATAAAACTTTAGTTTAATTTGTGACAAAGATATATATATATATATATTAATTTCATTATTTCATACATGATCATAGTGTAATTTAATCAAATATATTTCCATTGCCCCTCCTATAAATCATAACCTATCCCACCAAGAATTTTCCTTCCATCACCTTCTAGTTCTTCTTGCCAGAAATATCAAAATCATTGCCTCTTCATCCTCCCATTTTTGGTTCATTTTGATTATCATCATCATGTTTTTTAAGCACACACAAATGACAGACATGTGACTGATTAGCAGCCAAATTATGGAGAGCATGTCTTTAGATGAGTAAAGAAGCTTAGAATGTTGAAAAAAACAACAGGATTAGCAAAATCCTTCTTAGAAGATACAGATGGGGGGAAATATTATTTTATACACTCCTAAATAATTTAAAAATGGGACAAGTGTTAAAAAGCTGAATTTGTGAAACCTAGTAAATTATTGATGTTGGGTCAATGTCACTGGGAAGGCAAATTACATTATTTCATGAAGAGACTAATTCTCTTGTCTTTCTCTTTGAAAAGATTCAGAGATAAAAGCCTTCTTAGGAGTAGACCTGACTTCTTTGTGCTGTTTCTTATCTTGTTGATTAATGGGATAAAATGAAATGTAAAGTTTCTACCCCGGATAAATGATATAAAATCTATTGTATTGAGAAGGAAAGGAGATTCTAATGAGCCTTTATTGTCAAAGTAACACCAATCCTCCTCTTAAGAGTTAATTCTGAAAATAGGAATCAAATCTGAGACCATAGTCCCCAAATGTTTTTGGTGTCCTTGGCATTTAGGAAGAACAAGGGTGCCAAGTGGGTCAAGAGTTTGGTCTTTTAGCCAAGAAGAAAATAGGCAATTTTTTTCATTATCATTTATCCTATAGAACTGTCTTTGCTAAGTTTTCTCTTGCTGCAGTGAAACACTATGACCAAAAGGCAAGGTGGGGAGGAAAGGTTTATTTGGCTTACACTTCAGCATTGCTATTTATCACTGAAAGAAATCAGGACAGGAATTCAAGCAGAATAGGCTCTCAAAAGCAGGAGCCGATTTGGAGGTCATGGAGGGGAATTACTTTCTGATTTGCTCCCCATGGTTTGCTCAACCCACCTTCTTACAGAACCCAGGACCAAAATCCCAGGGATGGCATCAACTACAATAGGTGTGGCCTCCTCCATTGATCACTAATTGAGAACTGGATCTCACAACTGGATCTCGTCAAAACATTTCCTCAACTGAGGTTCCTTCCTCTGATGACTCTAACTTGTGTCAAGCTGACACACAAAACTACCAAGTCAAGTACCTAGACATTTTCTCCCTCCAGTTCTCATCACTTCTTCCTATAAAGTGGTAACTATTAATGTTATTATGGAATTAGATTTTTGGATCTTAATGTCATCAATCTGAGTGGAGAAAATGGGATATGGTTTTCATAGTACCTCTCCACTGTTTTGTGTAAGAGATCCAAAAAGTGTATCTCTGTTGGGGGATATTATTTTAAGGTGTGTTACTTTTGTTTATGTTGCAAGTGTTTAATTCTCTGAAGCTGTGTTACAGTGCCTGCCTAAAATGTCTAATGTTCTAATAAAGAGCTGAACAGCCCATATAGAGGCAGGAGAGAGAAATAGGCAGGGCTGGAAGGCAGAGAGGATAAATATGAAGAGAAATCTGGTGGGGGAGGGAATCTGGGAATGAGAAGGAGGGGAAGGACTTCAGAAGCCAGCCACTCAAGTCACTCAGCCATAGAGAAAGTAAGATAAAGAAGGTATATGGGAATAGAGAAAGATAAAAGTTCCAAGGCCAAAAATAGATGGGATAATTTAAGAAGAGGTGACAAGAAACAAGACAAGCTGAGACTAGGAATTCATAACTAAAAAAATGCACTGTGTATGATTTATTTGGTAGCTGGGTGGTGGGCTCCCCAAAAGGCTAAAGATTCAAAGGAGTAGAACATGAAACAACATACATCTGTTTTTCTGTGTATAACTTTCAGATTTAGGAAGGCAAAAAATGTTCTGTTTCATTGAATGACAAGTGCATTCCAAAATGAAGAAAAAATTAGCATTATAATGCCAAAAGCTCTACTTTGCAGGAGATGACAGATTTTACTTTTGTTTATCCTGATCAAAATCTCTTCATGTCCTCATTAATCAGCCATCAATTAGGCTAGTCTTCCTCTTTTTTGTTTTAGATAATGCAATCAGATTTTCATGAACTGTTTACATTTTCCCAATCAGATTTTCATGAACTGTTTACATTTTCCCAAATTCTGTCCAACTATGGAAAATCACCCTGCCATCCTAAACTTCAAATGGAAATTCTTCTTCAGAAAAAAAAAATTTAACCTTCTATTTCTTTCTTTTATTTCCTGGTTATTCTCCTACACTAAAAAATGTACATGTAATCTTAAAATTAAAAAAATCTCCCTCAGATAGCAGTATGATATTTATCCAAAGATAACACTGTAATATTAGATTCGATTAAATACTTTCGTAATATTTGGAAAGTAATTATACATGTTACCCAATGAGATTAATCATAGAGTAAGTTTACAATCAAGTTTGATTAACTTTGATATTAAATTAAGCAACTATAAACAACAGTTTTCATGCATTAGACAAGGATTACAGTGAGTTCTCAGTATGTTCTGGTACACTAATGTAATAAAATGAACCCTAAATTGTAGATTCAAAAAGAAAATTAATGGGAAAAAATGGTAAGACTTTTTCCACACAGATATGTTCTGTTAGATATTATACAGAATGCTCCTTTGGATAAGATGATATCTTAGATTCAAGGTATAGACAAATCAAATTTGAAGTTGAATTGAAAGTGTTTCCTTGAAATTAGGAGGTTATTTTAGGAATACCCACTTAATGAAGTATCACAGTTCCTGACCATCAACATGTATCACTTCATCTTTAAAAGTAACTAATAACTTTGTTGTCAGTATGTATTGATTATCTAATATGTGTATGAGTTGTGGTTGAAATGAGAAAGTCCTCCATATGTCTCTGCATAAGAACCTTTGGTTCTCAGTGTATGATATTGTATATAAAAGTTTAGATCATGTAGAGATCAAGAATTCATGTCATTGGTGAAAGCTTTGAGATAATATAGATTTACCACAATTATTTTCTCGCTCTATGTGTTGTTTATGATAAATGATATGAACTCTCTGCATCCCTGTCCAAGTCTGCATATGTGCTTCTTTTTCCATGATTATCTTATCTGAAGGAATCTTTACTTTCTGGAAACATAGGACAAAATAACTTAATTATCTCATAAGTTGTAATGATCATGGTGATTATGTATTTTTATTGCTGGTTTTGAAAAACTCTATAAGGATTGTGCTCTCAAGTGTATAAAATCAACTTTATACATCATATTTTCCAATAAAAGAAATACATGATGTATATTTCCAGATCACTCTCTTCAACAATTGAACTACAATGTTTTGAAGAAGATAGAAGTCATGCACAAGGAAGGCATCTGTTTGAGTGAAGCAGAAGGATAACCTTGGTCTGATTTGTCATATTTAGTTTGCATATTTAAGATCTCATGGGATTGTGATGATGTGTTAATATGGCTGTTTCTGTGTCCATTTCACTATAATTGAAGAACATTTTGATTATTCATTGTAAAAGTTAGATTTTTCTCAACATGACACAAACACGTGTCTTGTGGAAAGGCAGAAACACATTGTGGGGATGCTAACACCTGAAAGACCTCTGGGCTTGTAAAGGGACATATTTTGTTTAGTATTTTTGTGTAAAATCCCAACAGAGTTTGACCCATGCCATTTCTGAGCATGTGGTTAAGAGTTGTATAAGAAATCCAACTTAAAAAGCCATAAGGATCAAGCCAGTAAACAACACTCCTCTACTCCTCAACTCCTCCATCACACCTTCATTTCCAGCCCCCAGGTTCCTTCCCTAAGTGTTTTCCCTGGACTCCTTCAAGGATGGATTGTAATCTGCAAGCCAAAGATGATGTTTTCAAATTGTTTTTTATCAGTATTTTATCATCACAACACCAAAGCAAACTAGAACACACACGGTTGGCATTAGCACTGATACACTAGAGGTTTGTTTGTGTGTGTGATTTCATGTGTAAATATCAATGCATGGGTATGGCTCTCTTGTGTAATTATAAAAATGTGGTAGTGAGAGATAGGCCTGTGGAGCATGGTCCTTTGGAAAAGTCTTTCACTTATACATCGATATCAGAAATTTCTCCATTCTTGTTAGTAGTCACTGAAAACACCTCTGCTTCAATTTCCTCAGTGCTGAAATCAAAACTTTCCCCCACACCTGGCTTATTCATATAGTTTCTGGTGATTTAAGGTACTCAATATTCCACTGCATTTATTTTATAGAATAAGTCATCTTCTTGGCACTAAGAAATATTTCTTAAACAACTTTATTTTGACCTGAAATAATAAGATTAAAATTTTATGAGTATGATGTAAGTTTCACTATATTAATAATTAGCATATGATTATGTGCAATGTTGAACTTAAGGTTTATTGAACTCAATGTTATTGTCATTGCAAATTATCATATACTACTGATACAATAAAAATATTTAAACATTATTAAGCATATTTTCAGTGTTGAAACTAAATTTCTGTTTTTATAAATGTTCATTTATTTTGGAGTGACTGTGCTCAAAGGCCAATAAACAAGAAAGGATCTAAGAGAAGTAGAAATAGAAATTTTCCCACATAATTGGTGGAGTTGGTAGCACAGCACAAATGGTAAGAAAACAAGGCCCAAATACAGGTGCATTATAAGATACTAAAAGAACAATAGAGGAGATGCATGGGTAAGTAAATCAATGATAAAAATGAGATTTACACTTCACAGTAAAACATAAGCTTGTATGCTAATTGTTACAAATTTTCCAAACCAAAAACTGAAATTTTCATTTTGGTGTGAAATAAATGACCAAGGAGAGTATTAGGTATTTTCTTTCACTTTCAAAAAAGAAAACATGATTTTTCTATTCTTAGCAGGTTAATCACTCCTGCCTGGTCAAAGTTGTGTTTGAATTCTACAAAGGAATCAACATTAAAGGAAGCAAGATGGCTGGGTAGAATTCCATTTTGTTGGTGTGCCACTTTTTCATAAAAAGAAAAACGTGTTGAAGATCAATCATCAATATAACCATGAATAAGATTGCCAATTTCACAACCCCAGATGAAATGCACCCAAAGAAAGAGAAATCTGCGTGATCCTTGAGCTAGAAGAAAAATCTGCTGAGAGAAGCACACTTTTTTGCATTCATAGGTTCTTGTATACTTTTGCTTTTCCAAGTAGCAAGTGTTCTTCCTTGGACACTAGTATATAAGGGCAACATTAAATGAACTTATAAGTTGTAATATACTTGCATACATGTTTAGCTATATACAATAAATATAGTATTATAACATAATATATTAACTATATTATAAATATATAATATATAAATATTTATACAAACAAAAAATTTAAAGAAGAGAACTTGAATTTGTATGAAAAAGATTGGACATAGGAAGATTTGACAGATGGGCAAGAGTGATGATAAGATTGCACGCTCATATACTATGTTCTTACAAATTATTTTAAAATGAGAACATCCTTGGGGTCCTGTGCTATTCCTGTGGAGTATTTAACAACTAAAAAGGGAATATGTGTTGAAGAACAATCAGCAATATAACCATGCACAACTATTTTTGACAAAATAAAATAAAAGTTCTGACTTTAACATAGTAAAACTATGCTGTAGTTGACTTGTTTTGCTGTTTCTTTTGTGTGTTTGCATCTGTGGTGCATGTATACTCATATGTGTATGGGTGCTCATGTGTGCATGAATTTAAGTAAGTATTCAAGCTAATAAGCTGATATCAGAACTGTCTCAATTACTCTTTTTCCTTATCCTTTCAAGGGACTCTCTCATTTAAACCCAGTTCTCATCAATATGGCTCTTCTTGCTAGTCAACTTGCTAGCTACATCCTTTATCTCCACTTTCTGAAACTAGACTTATAAGCAAAATAAAATAATACACTAAAAATATAAAGAAATTTGAGTTTCCTCTTTAGAAAACTCATACAAGTGAAGCAAACTTTCTCAGTTAGTTATTTCAGAAAAGTATAGTACTTGCTCTGGATGGAAAACTAATCCAATTTAGGAAAATTGTGTGCTTTTTCTACAAACATTCTAAAGTTGCATGCAATAAAACAGCACACGCACCTCTAAGTGGTATTAGAATTCTTTATAGAACAAGTATCATGCTTTTCTGAAATAAGTAACTGAGCATATTTTGATTAACTTGTATGCTCCATTCCAAAAGAGGAATCTCAATGTTCTTCATCTTTTAAGTGAACATTATTACTTTTTTCACTTGGTTTACTGAGGTGCTTTACTAAGGGACAGAATCAGAATCATTTTGTTCTATGCAACTATATAATATTAGTAAGAAAGAACTCTTTTCTCTAAGTGAGATTATAATTCTGTATTAAAAATGTGGTATACTTTTCTGAAAAATGTTACTTTATCTGTCTGTGTCACTTGTTGGAACATTCTTTAAGAAGGGAACACAAAGTTCTTGATCATCTAAGTGTATTGTATTTTCCATGTGTCTAATCAAGGTGCTTTACTTTTGCACATAAAATGAGCAGTTTTGTTGTGGGCAACTTAAGAATGTTTCTAGGAAAATATCTCACTTTTCTCTAAAGGAGATTAAGATGCTTGAGAGATCAAGTAATAGGTTTTTCTGAAATAAGTAACTTGAACGTCATTGTTTCACTTGTTTGAGTGTTTTCTAAAAAAGAAGCTGAAATTTCTTGATCTTCTTAGTAAATTACTATTTTCACTTGGTTTAACAAGCTACTTTACTTAGGCACATAATCAGGGCTGTTTTGCTGTAAATAACTTAATGATGTTTGCAGGAAAAGAGCTCACTTATCTTTCTTTAAGTGAGATTAGAATTCTCTATAGAACATGCTCTTCTGAAATAAGTTACTGAGCCTTTCTTATCCACTTGTATGAATGTTTTCTAACGAGGGAACACAAAGTATTTGATCATCGAAGTGTGATCATTTTCACTTTTTGAAAAAAAATCAAGGTGCTTTCTTTAAGCATTCAAAAAGAGTTGTTTAATTGCACAGAACTTAAGAATGCTTGCAGCAAAAGAACTCATTTTTTTCTCTAAATTGAATTAATTTTCCCTCCAGAGAAAGTACTATGCTTTTCTGAAATAAGTAACTTGAGTAAGTTTGCTTCACTTATATGAGCATTTTCTGAAGAGAAAACTCAAAGTTCTTGATCATCAAAGTATAATACTATTTCCATTTGTTTTAACAAGGTGCTTTACTTTGGCACATAATCAGAGTTGTTTTGTTGTATGCAACTAAATAAAGTTTTTTAGGAAAGAGTATACTTTTCTTTAAGTGAGATTAGAATTTTTGGAAGAAATAGTATGCTTTTCTGAAATAAGTTCCTGCACATGTCTGCATCTCTTGTTTTAACATTATCTAGAGAGGAAACACAATGTTATTGATCATTTAAGTGTACTGGATTTTCCACTTGTTTTACCTAGGTGCTTCACTATTGGACAGAAAAGGTGTTATATTGTAGGCAACTTTATCAAAGCTGTATTGTTGTATGCAACTGAAACATGTAATACATTTAAAAATTCAAGAACATTGAGATTCCTCCTTTGAATATACACCTAAAAGTGAAGCAAACATGTTCAGTTTCTTATTTCAGAAAAGTATACTACTTGCTCAATAGAGAAAATTAATCTCATTTAAAAAATGTGAGAATTTTTCTTACACACATTACTAAGATGCTTAAACCAAAACAGATATATGTGCCTAAGTAAATCACATTGTTAAATAAACTGAAAAATAATATACTTAGAAGATCAAGAACATTGAATTTCCTCTTAGAAAATGTTCATACAAGTGAAGCATTCATGCTCAGTTACTTATTTCAGAAAAGTATACTTCTTGTTCTATAGAGAATTCTAAACTTATTAAAAGAAAATTGTTCTCCTTTCCTACAAACATTATTATGTGAATTACAGTCAAATATCTCTCACTTTGTGCCTAAGTAAGTCATTTTTTAAACCAAGTGACTAAAGCAATGCTTAAGAAAACAAGAACATTAAGTTTCTTCTTGAAAAGTTTTCAAACAAATGAAGCAATAATGCTCAGCTATTTTTTCAGAAAAACATACTACTTGCTCTATAGAGGATGTTAATCTCATTAAGAGAAAAGTGAGATCTTTTCTTAAAATTTTTTTTTTAAGTTGCCTGCAACAGAAAAGATCTTTTTATGTTTGTAAGTTAAGGACATTGATAAAACAAGTGGAGAATGCAATACGCTTAGATGATCAAGAACTTTGTGTTTCCTCCTTTGACACCTGTCATACAAGTGATGCACACAAGGGCAGTAACTTCTTTCAAAAAATCATTCTCTTTGTTCTATAGAGAATCCTAAAGCCACTTTGAGAAAAGTGAGCTATTTTCCTTCAAACGTTATGTTCCTAGATGTACAGAAATATATTTCAGATGGATAGTTATTCTTCAAACCTTTCAAAGATTAACAGAATATGAAATTTAAAATGTTTAAAAATTAGAACTTTTCATGACAATGAAAATGAAATGAGAGTCATCTCTTCCTGGCAGCAATGCTCTAACTCAAGAGGATAATGGCCATCAAAGATGCTCCTTATGGAGCTGGTTAGCCATTTGGGCAAGAAACTGCTCTTGTCTGGACTGCTTGATGTTATACTTGATGAATTGGACATGCAGGACCCACAGAAAAAATGACTGTTGAACTTGTCTAAAGGTGAGACATTTCTTTGGGGTCTCTACTTTATGAATAAGTCTGACAGACATTCTGTAGGAAACAGAAAAGGGTAGGTGATGTGGGATTCCCCTCTGTATGCTATGAATATGTTTTATTGTCATTGGTTAATAAAGAAGCTACTTTCAACCATTGACTTAACAGAATATAGTCAGGCTGGAAAAAATATAGAGAATAGGCAGAGTCAATGAGAAGCCATGTAGCTCCTCTCTAAGAAGACAGATGCCTGGGAACTTTATTGGTAAATCATGAGCCTCATAGTAAAATGTAAAATAGTGAAAATGGGTGAATTTAAGATATAAGAGCTAGGTAGCAATATGCTTAAGCTAATAGGATAAGCAGTGTTTTAAGTAATACAGTTTCTGAGTGGTTTTTCGGGTCTGGGTTACCAAGAATAAATGAACAGCCTCTGCCAACAATAACTTCTTCTCAGCACCCCATGGAACTTTCTCTAAAACTGACCACATACTAGGTTACAAAGCAAATATTAACAGGAATAAAAATTTTAAATAAACCACTGTATCTTCTCAGATGTTAAGTTAGAATTCAAGAATAACGGAAATTACAGAAAACTTATAAACTCATGTAAATTAAATAATGTTCAACTGACTTATTTCTGGATGAAGGAAGAAATGAAGAAAGGAATTAAAGACTTTCTAGAATACAATGGGAATGAATGTATAACATACTGAGACGTATGGCACACTATGAAAGCAGTGCTAAGAATAAAGTTCATAGCATTTAAACTCTACATAAAGAAATTTAAAAAATCTCAAACTAGCAACTTAACAGCACACCTGAAAGCACTCAAACAAAAGAAGAAAACTCACCAAGGAGAGGTAGACACTAGGATATAACCAAATTGTTGTCTAAAATCAATAGAATAGAAACAATGAAAACAATAAAAAGAATCAATGAAACAAAGAGTTCATTATTTGAGAAAATCAAACAGATAAAAAAGATAGACCAACCCTTATTCAAACTAACTCAAAGGCAGAGAGAGTATGCAAATTATCAATCAGAAATGAAAATAGGGGCATAGCAGCAGAATATGAGGAAATGCAAAAAAAATCATCATATCATACTTCAAAAATCTGCACTTCACAAAATTGAAAAATTTTAAATAAATGGATAATTTTCTGGATAGTAGCACATACCAAAATTAAATCAAGACCAGATAAACAATTTAAATAGACCACAACCTCTGAAGAAGTAGTAGTCCTTAAAGTCTCCAAAAATAGCCAAAGAAGACAGTGCAGAATTCTACCAGAATGTCAAAGAAGAGCCAATACCAAAGCTACTCAAATTTTTCCACACAAGAGAAACACAGAGGACATTTCCAAACTCCTTTTATGAAGCTACAGTTACCCTGATACCCAAACCACACAAAGATGCAACAAAGAAAGAGAACTATATATCAATCTCATTAGATGCTGAAAAAAATCTTCTATGAAATCTAACACCCATTCATGCTAAAGGTTTTGGAGAGATCTGGGATACAAGGAACATACCTACACATAGTACAAGCAAATACAGCCACTATCAAATTAAATCAAGAGAAACTCAAAATGATTCCTTTAAAATAAGTAACAAGAAAAGGCTGTTTACTCTTTCCATATCTATTCAATATAAGCTTGAAATTTTAGTTACAGGAATAAGACAGCAAAAGGAGATCATGGTGATACAAACTGGAAGAAAGAAAGAAGTCAAACGTTTGCTATTTGCAGATAATATGATAGTATATCTAAGTGACCCAAAAAACTCAACCAGAGAATTCAAACAACTGATAAAAAAAGTTCAGTAATCCTTACAAGATTAACTAAAACAATCAGTAGTCCTCTTTTATACAAATGATAAATGGGCAGAGAGAAGGAAACAGAGAAACTCCCCCCTTGACAATAGCCATAAATAGCATAAAATATATTGGGGAAATTCTAACCAAAGTAGTGAATGACTTGTTAGACAAGAACTTTAAGTTTTAAAAAAGAAATTGAAGAATATATCAGAAAATGTAAAAAAGAATCTCCCATTCTCTTGGGTAGATAGGATTAACATAATAAAATGGCATTGTTACTAAAAGCAATCAGGAAGCCAACAAACTCATGGAAGTTGAACAGTCAACTACTAAATCACCCCTGGGTCAAGGAAGAAATAAAGAAAGAAATTAAAGTCTTCCTTGAATATAATGAAAACAAAGACACAACGTATTCAAACCTAAAGAAAACAGAGAAAGCACACTCAAACCTCAAAAAAACTATACTTAACTTGTTATGGAAAAACAAACAAAAAACAAGCATAGAAAAAACAATCTTGTACAATAAAGGAACTTCTGGAGGCATCACCTTCCCTTATTTCAAACTCTTTTATACAGCTTTAGTAATGAAAACAGCTTGATATTTGAATAAAAACAGGCATGTGGACCAATGGAAGCAAACTGACATTCCTGACATTAATTCAGAAATCTATGAACACCTGATTTTTGACAAAGAATCCAAAACTGTACAAAAGAAAAAAATCATCTTCAGCAAATGTTGCTGGCATAACTGAATGTCAACCAATAGAAGTTTGGAAATAGATCATGTATCTCCATGCACAAAACTCAAGTTCAAGTGAACCAAAGACCTCAACATAAAGCCAGTTACACTGGTACTGATGGAAAAGAATGTAAGAAGTAGACTTGAACACATTGGCACAGGATACCACTTCCTAATATAACACCAGTAACATAGACACTGTGGGTAACAATTAATAAATGGGACCTCCTAAAATTGAAAAGTTTCTGTAAGGCAAAGGACATGGTAAATAAGACAAACCAACAACCTACAGAATGGGAAAAGATCTTTACCAACCCTACATCTGACAGAGTGTTGATCTCCAAAATATGTAAAGAACTCAAAAAAATAGACATCAAAATAGTAAATAATCCAATTAAAAATGGGGTACAGATCTAAATAGAGAATTCTCGACAGAATAATTTCAATGTTCAAAAGATATGTGAAGAATTACTAAACATCCTTAATCATCAGGGAAATGCAATTAAAAAACAACCCTGAGATACCATATTACATCTGTCAGAATGGTTAAGGTCAAAAATACTGAGGACAGCTTATGTTGGAGAGGATGTAGAGTAAGGGAAACTGCTGGAGTGAGTACAAACATGTGCAGTCAATTTGGAAATCAGTATGGTTTTGGTTGGAGCCTCGGCAAAAACAATCAGGGAGAATAGCTTTAATAGGATTTTGATTCCCATCATGGAAAGATGCAGAAGCTTTGTCTACAGACTTTGAACAGCAATTAATGGTGATAGATAGGATGCTACAATAGTACAAGTCTGTTAGTGGCTCTACTGCTATTACTGTAGAAATTGCCTTTTGACCAAGCCCTTTTGTGGGGGGGGTCATGTAAAACCAAACACTACAAAGGTACCATGTATAGTTACAGCAGCCAACAAGGGTGGCATCAGCAAGCTCAAATCACCAATGCCATGGAAATGATACCTAAGCCAGTGTTGTTTCAAGCCAGGGATTCCCCCCAACACCCATCTCACTGCCTATAATTGACCCTCCTGTCACACCTGAGAAAGTATTAAAAGAAATATCCCCAGTTCTGATGGTACATGATGGTACTAGAAGAGTCTCCAAACAAAAATAGATAGAAGTAGCAATACAAATAAACAAAGATGTTATGTGGCTTAGAAGAGAATAAAGAGAAATTACCTGGTAAATGATTTCAAAGATATATGGATAATAGTAACACAAAAGCAGTGAGTTGTGATCATCTGCATTAACAGTTGGGTGGTATTCAAATTCCTGACCTAATGGATGGCACGGTGGAGGAGAGAAAATGGTAAGTAATTAGATGGCCTTTGTGGGAACAACATATATGGAAAGAAATATATAATAAAAGTACAACAGTAACTTGAGCCCCTGCTGTTTTATCATATGGAATCCTATCGCCTTCTAAGTCTTCCAGGGAATCAGGAAACTGGTGCCCTCACCAAGGTGTGAGTCCTCTGCTTTAAGGTACACCTTAAAACACACTAGATTCATATATATTCTGGATATGAGAGTCAGTATGGGCTAGAAAATAGTCAAAGGTTCAAGGAATTTTAATAAAATACTCTGATATACAGTGTGCTGTCAAGACCTGTGGGGCTTATTCCTGGTTACAGCACCAAGATGCTCTGATGAGATGTGTGCATAAGTGAAGAATTGGGAGATAGATTATATAAGGTTCCTGCAAATGATTGAAAGGTGTAAGTATATTCTCATTTGCATTACACTGACACAGACATTATATAGGCTTTTTTCCTGCAAGTAAGCAACTGTGAAGGCTACCATCAAAGGCCTTACCCAACTCAGTGTTATGTATAGATGCCCACATAGAATTTATAGTCACCAGGTCATTCACTTCAGGAACAATAATGTGCAAGCCTGGTCTGAAGAAAATCAGGTGTGATGATACTTTTATCTCCCCTATAACACTATTGGGGTTGGGTTAATTGAAAAAAAAGAATGGGTTTCTAAAGCAACAGCTGAAGACCTTAAGTGTAGACTGGACACCAATGTGGGTGGAAGAAGGCCCTTCCAGAAACTATATGACTGTTATATGAGAACCCTAGTACGAGAGATGGTTTGTCACCCAATGAGTTTTTTGTTGGTGTGTATTTTTTATTGTAGCCTACAATAAAAAAATGGCTATGATCACTGATGTTGAGTGCATGTCAGAATTAGACAGCAAGACCCTGTTGCTGAAGACGCTACAATGCTGTGAGTACACGTGAACGAGAAATAAAGCTGGAAGTAAACTGGAGACTAGCTCTTGCCTCCATTGACTGGTATTCACTGTGCCAGAAGATGGTATACTGATAGCTCAGGGGGAGGACTGTTTGCAGCTGTGTGATCATGTGTAAGAAAACTGTGAACTTACATTCTGGAATCCAGCTCCGGATGAGGGCACATCTGAATTGGTGAATGCAAAAGCAGTGACAGAGAAATCAGACACAGGACAGTTCTTAGTTTCATTTTACAGGACTTGGACAGAGAGGAAGCACATCTCAGTATGGTTTGAACTTCTCTGATAACCTGCATCTCACACAGGTTTTATTTCTACACAAAATAGCTTTCTCACAGACTTTAAGCATTGATTAAAAAGTCTTTTCATGGTGCATAGTTTTTCTAAAGTCTTCCATAATTATATAAGCATATAGAAGTAAAAAGAAACAAAATGAGCAAAAAGCAAATTTCATGAGAACTAAAGTGTAACATTATGATAAAATCAATTCCTTTAACTCAATTTCTTTCCCCCTAACATCAGTGTTGTAAATACTTGTGGTTACAAAAATACTAGACAGGATGTCTCCATTTAAGTTTGACTAAGGTAATAGATCAGAAGTTATTTCCTACTACCTGTTATATCAAGCTTTTCCTGTATTGTACAATCTACTATAGTGAATATCTTATTTTTCTTGTTTAAATGTTTTCTCTTCTATCTGACATAAGACCACCATCATTTCCTTTGGCTTTGGAAGTGTTGTGCTCTGTTCTTTGTTCTTTCTACAATATCAGAGATATTCTGACAAGTTTGCTCAGGAAGCCAGGCAATTCAATGAGCCAGAGTGTTTCTCTTTGTGTCTCTGTCATAAACCCTGACTTCAAAATGGTTCCTATCTTTATTACCATCCACAAAGGGCACAAGAACATCAAAAGTCCTACTACTTACTTTCCCTTCAGGAGAGTACCAAGGCCTGTCGTTAATTTTATAATCAAAACCTTTTCTTGTCTATGCTAGTTCCATGTTTCTGAGGGAGAACTAATGGTTCAGTTATAGGTTTTCAACTTCTAAAATTTTCATAAGATTTTCTTCTTTTTCCTGATCCTGTGTCTCATGCTTACTAAAACAAGTAAAGTAAGAGGTTCTATATAAGATGCAATTTCTTGCACAGATGATTCCTTTAGGGAACTTCCAACTTCTACAAGAAATGTTACATTATCCCAGTTCTTACCTTCAGTGTAGGACCCTTAGCAGCAAGGAATTCAAATATTAAACATATCAAAAACACTGGCAAGTGATGTGTACCAAATTTAATCAAGGACAGGGAAGAGTCAGTCTAAATCATCCAAAAATTGGAATGTTGTCAAGCACTACCTTCAAGACAATTGGCATTGCCACTTACCATGAACTATGGATGGGGCAGAGTGAAGAACATGGTAGTTTAGAATAAACTGCAGAACTATAATAAGTAAATGCACTTAAAAGCAAGGACATTAAAGGAATGTCCTGGGATGTATACATTATCCCTGTGGGAAAAACAAAGTCCTTCAAGGAATATTCTTAGCTTTTTCCAGTACCAAAGATAATATTCTCAAGATATAATGCCCTCATTATACTTCCTTTTTCTTAAGCAAAGTATAAACATCACCCTATGAGTTGCTTGATTTATTAATGAAAGGGAGAAGTACTCTGCTTGCACTGCTTTTGATCTTAAATGACTTGAACCCCCAACGCCTTTATTCATATCTTCAGCATTTCCTTGGATCCTCATAGACTTAGTCTCACTGGCCAAAGTGGATCAACACCAACAGTGTTGCTTAACAAGAGCCCCCTTCTGTATTATTAATAAACTAAGCAAGATATTCCTACTGGTACAATAGTGGTATAACTTGCACATATAAAAATAACAGCTTTCCTATTGTATTTAAGACCCATTCCAATGGTGAGGGAGGTGACATATATGTTTATGCTTGCATTTGTGGTTCCTGATCATATACTCAAATTTTATAGTTCCAGAATTCCCTCGGTTTGTGTTTCCTTTATTGTCTCTATTTCTGTTTTCAAGTCTTGAATCTTTTCTTTCATCTGTTTTTTTTTTTTGGTTTTCTTTAAGGGATTTGCTGACTTCTTTCATTTTTTGTTTGTCTTTTCCTCCACTTCTTTAAGGGCATTTTTCATTTCTTCCTAAGAGAAAGTAGGAAGTAGTCTACAAGACATAGGCACAGGAGACCACTTGCTAAGCAGATCCCCAGGAGCACAGACAATAAGAGAAACAATAAATAAATGGGACCTACTGAAACTGAGAAGCTTCTGTAAAGCAAAGGACACTGTCAGTAAGAAAAAAAGGCTACCTTCTGACTGGGAGAAGATCTTCACAAACCCCTCAACAGACAAAGGTCTGATCTCCAAAATATACAAACAACTCAAGAAACTAGACACTAAAACTCTAATTAACCCAATTAAAAAATGGGGTACTGAACTTAACAGAGAATTCACAACAGATGAACTTCGAATGGCTAAAAAGCACTTAAGGTCATGCTCAACCTCCTTAGCGATCAGGGAAATGCAAATCAAAACAACTTTGAGGTATCATCTTACACCTGTCAGAATAGCCAAACGCAAAAACACCAATGATAGCCTATGCTGGAGAGGATGTGGAATGAGGGGAACACTCATCCATTGTTGGTGGGAATGCAAGCTTGTGCAGCCACTGTGGAAATCAGTGTGGCGGTTTCTCAGGAAACTGGGAGTCAGCCTCCCTCAGGACCCAGCAATTCCACTCTTGGGAATATACCCTAGAGATGCCCTAACATACTACAAAAGCGTTTGTTCAACTATGTTCATAGCAGCACTATTTGTAATAGCCAGAACCTGGAAACAGCCTAGGTGCCCCTCAATAGAAGAATGGTTAAAAAAGGTGTGGAGCATATATACATTAGAGTTTCACTCAGCGGTAAAAAACAATGACATCTTGACTTTTGCATGCAAATGGCTGGAAATAGAAAACGCTTTACTGAGTGAGGTAAGCCAGACCCAAAAAGAGGAATATGGTATGTATTCACTCATAAGTGGATTCTAACCGTAATTAAAGGTCTTTGAGCCTATTATTCGTGATCCTAGAGAAGCTAAATAAGAAGGTGAACCTGACGAAAATCATGTAGCTATCCTCCTGGAGATTGGAAATAGACAAGAGTGCCAGGTAACCTCGGGTGCATGGGGGGGTGGGGGGGCTGTTGGAAGGGGAGAGGGTTAGAGAGAAGGGAGTAGGGGAGGAATGGGGAAAGATCGGTTGACTGGGATGAGGGGGAGGGAGAATGGATAGATATGGGATCAGGGAAGTATATACCTCAACTAAGGGAGTCATTTTGATGGTTTACAAGAGACTTGAGTATAAAGGGGATCCCAGGTCCAAGGAGAGATCCCCAGATTGTTCTCTGGACAGAGGAGAGGGTGCCTGAACCGGCCTTGGCCCACAACCATACTGATGAACATTTTGCTCCCTAGGTCCAAACGAGAGGCAGAAGGAAGGAGAACGTGAACAAGGAGGGCAAGAGCAGAGGAAACCTTCATCCGACGTTGGATGTCGATACAGACGGAGACCCATATTGGAGCACCGGACGGAACCCTCTACGGTCCAAATGAGGAGCAGAAGGATGAAGAAAATGAAAAAAGAAATCAGGACTGCGACGCGCGCCATCACCCACTGTTACAAGGAGACTGATCTAATGAGAGTTCACCAAGGCCAGCTGGACTGGAACTGAATGAGCACGTGATCTAACCAGATTCTCTGAATGTGGCCGGATTCCCTGAATGTGGCGGGCCCGGAGTCTTTCTGAAAAGCCATTGACAATGACACTGGGACTTGTTTCCTCTGCATATACTGGATTTTGGCGCTCCAGTCTGTTTGGATACTCACCTTCCTGGACCTGGAGGGAGGGGGGAAGAACTTGAACTTCCCACAGGGCAGGAAACCCTGACTACTCTTAGGGATGGAGAGGGAGGAGGAGAGGGAGTGGGGGAAGTGGGAGGGTGTTGGGAGGAGGGGCGGAAATGGAAACTTTTATAATTTAATAAACTTTAAAAAAAATAAAAAAATAAAAAAAATAATTTTCATAGTTATTTTTAAGGTCATTTTCTTCTGTTTCATCTGCACTGAGGTGTTCCAATCTTGCTTTTGTAGAGTCACTAGTTTCTGGTGTTGTCATGTTTCTCTTTATGTTGTTGAGTGTATTCTTACCTTTTTGTCTACCCATCTCTTCTTCCTATATGTATAGTTGGAGCCTGTGCTTCAGGGGTCCTTTTTCTTCTAACTGGTATAGTTGGGGCTGTGGCTCTGTTGAGCAATCTTTCAGGTTTAGGCAGAACAGAGCCTCTGGTGATCTCTCCTCCAGGTTCATCAAGACTCCAGGTTCATCAAGGAGTGACTCAGATGGTCACTCCTTGAGGTGGAGGCAGGGCTATGGTTCCTATCTCTCTCCCCCAGGTATGTCAGTTACTCAGGCCTCCGACATACTCAGGCAGGTCATTCGCTCCAGCCTCCTCTGGTACTCATGGGTGGATTGGTTGCTTGGGCCTCCTATGGCACTCCCTGGCAGATCAGTCACTCTGCCTTCCTCAAGTGATTTCCTAAGTATGAAATCCCATACAAAATGCTTATTGAATTAGCATTTAAAAGAGTGACAATAACCACTTCATTGAAACCATCTTATTCTTGAGATATCACATCATTTTAGTAGATTTTTTTTACTATATACACAATAGAATACAATGTAAAATCTGAAAAATTCATACCGAATTCATAAAATGTCAAAAAATTTTGACATAGTATACTTTTTCTTTTTACCATACCAAAATGCTCTAGTGTACAGTTATAACATAGATTTCATTGTCCAATTTTAATAAATTCATAGAGAAAATTCTGTCAAGTATGTGGGTAAATTCATCCCCTCCAAGTGTGTTTATAGTACTGACCTGAAGAATACCTTTTTTATGTATACATACATCTATATGCTCAGGTTCAGGATGCAAGAGGAGAACTTCCAGGAATAATTTCTCTTGTTCTACCATTACCACATGAGGTTCATGGCTCAAACTCTGGTGGTCAGGAATCCATTCTCCTGTTCTTCCATGTTGATTCCATTGATCAAAATGAGTGGTCAGATTTATGGCAAAGTCCTGTACCTACTAAGCCATCTCAGTAACCTGTGTATGTTGTTTTATACAGCAATCCTAAGGATTTCTAATTTTCCTACTGTTCTTCACATAAACTAGCCCATGATTAACCAGAAATTTTTAAAGCTTTCAGGATTTGTCAAGGAGATGTTGTGAGGGCTAAATTTATGTTTTAATTTTAAATTTGCTGTGCACTAGTGATCTATAAAACAAAATTGTCTTTAACCAGTAAGCCCCACTTGCCCAACGACAGATAACTTTTTGAAATGCTGGAAGCTGTTGTTCATGTAAGATAACAAGCCACTTGTTTCTGCTTCTGTAAACAAGTTTGGGTGCCTTGACTTCAGAGGATGTGCTTAGTCACACTCAGGTTAGAGGTACCCAGGCAGGAATCATGCTCACATTTGAATGAATAAAGGCAGGATGTATGTAACCTTGTGAGTTTTGCCTTTATAAACTCCTGACTAATGTAATTTTTGGACATTTTCTGGGAATCCTAAATATGATCCGGGCCAGTGTCCATCATCCTGGACAGTATTTAATAAAGCTTGCTTCAATTTGCATCAAAAATTGTGGTAGTGGTCTTATTTTCACCTGGGGGGATTAACATTTTCTGGAGGCCCCAAAGAGACCAGACTCCCACATACATTCTAAAACCAGACTTTCATTCTAGGAAACTGATGCTGAAGGACCACCTCAGGAAGTGTGTACCTTGAGATGAGACATGATTTAGATTTTACAGACCATGAGAGAAAACTGACATGCTGGCAAACACAGCAAGTATCTACAGAGGCTTCCTCTGATAAGTCATAGTAATTTTATATGATATTTGGTCTGTTGGGATCTTGATCTAGGATGTGGAGGGGTTTGACTGTTCCTAATCTTCTCCCATTCAGAGAAAAAAGTGTTATGTCACCCACCCATCTAATTTTGTTGTTTTGAAGGTTATTTCTGGGTTTTTTTTTTGTACGTGAATGGGTCTGTGTTTACAGTGGTCATGAGTTTTGTTGCAAATATGGGAGCCAAAATGAAAGTGGGTCAGTCTCAGTTGAATATATGTATGACAGTGGCCACCAAATAATTTTGTTTCTGACTGCTCACCTTTGAATGTATGAACTACCTGTGGTCTATGTTTATTGGTTTGTTTTGTTCTCTTTGGTACTAACAGTGGCCAGCCACCAGTTAAAACAGTTTGCCATGGCTGCTTTGATGGCCAAATCTCAGAATTTACCTCTGAGTTTTCTGGTCACTAGATTCAGTTTAAAAAATGTCTTTTGAGTGTGGATAATATTAAAGTTGTTTTATGGTGTTCTACTTTATTGAATAGCTGACTGTGGAGTTGGGTTAGGGTTCTCCTTTCTCTAAACTCAAGCAAGTTTATTTTAAAAAGTCTCCTCTCTGTACTATGTTAGGTGATGCACCTGACTCTGTGACAGGGAAAAGAGAACAAAACAGCTAAAATTTAAACTCCTGGTTTTATTTAACTGCCTAAAATTTTTAATAAGATTTGTACCTTAAGATTCTTTAGATTATTATGTGAAAATATATTTGTACCTCAAGATTTTTACGTTTATTAGGTATAACTGAAAATCTGTAACAAAAAAGTTCACTTAATACACATAACATGGGGGGCTGATAGTTAAAAATATATGTATAGGTACTTTTACAGTTCATGTGGCAACACCCATTATTCCATCTTGGTATATAACCAATGTGTAGCTTGCCACCATTTTAGCTGTTGTTCCCCCACTAAGATGGAGGCAACTACTTCTCTGACAGTCATGTTTCCTATTTGAAGAGTTGGGGGGGGCATGTTACTTTGCCACAATCTTGATGAAAAGTGACCACATGGTATAAACTAGCCAAAGAGTCATCTGCAGATCTTCAAGATATTTTGGATTAGAATTGTACTGAAAACAAAGTCACAAAACAAGGTTTGTGAAAGATGTTATTTAAAAGCAATGCTTGTTTTCTAAGTTATTAAAGTTGCACCTCCATGTTTTTATATACAAGAAAGTACCTTGTGCTGCTAGTCAAAATTTTTATTGTTAAGAGTCACCAAATTGGGATTAGTTTTAAAGACATGAAGGGGTTTTGAGAGCAACTGAGACTTAGCATTAAGTGGTGATGCTGGAGTTTCTAAGAAGAATCCAGTAGAGAGACCCTAGCAGTTTTAAAGATACCTGTGCCATGTGCAGACCACCAGGAATAGCATCCACAATGAAATGGAATCTAGAACATAGGCTGTGTGTGCTGCCAAGGGTGGAGCTGTAATGGTGACCCAAGTCCCTTTGGAAAGGGCAGAGGATAGGTAATGAATCCCAGATATTAAGCAATGAGTTATTTGCACTGTTGGACTTTGGCATTGCATTGTGAAAACTGTGGTTTAAATAATTAGTTTTAGAAAGCACTTTAAAAAAAGGGAACTTAATTTTTCATATTGAGAGATTTTAAACTTCTTTAAAAGAAAATCTTGGAGTTTCATAGAAAGTTTAAAATAAAAAATGAATTGAAAAACTATAAAGATAATTAAGACATTCTAGTTATTGGTCAGTTATGCCAAAGGACCAAATATTCATTCAGTATTCCTTAGTACTATGCTTGTAATCATGCTGAGATCAAATGAAATTAATTCAATCACAAGTTTTATTTAGCCTTCAGTAATTTTTTCAAGTTTAAGGCTAAAACTAGTAACTAAAAGAATTTGGCTTAGATATACTTAACAGGTTATGAGATCTGCTGCATATGGCATTTAAAATGTTTAATGAAAAAAGTTTCCACGACAGATAGAAAAGTCATATCCTAGAGATAGCCCTGAGGTCTACAAGGTAATCTTTGGGACACAGATGATACGACCTAGATTGTGGTAATACTAACCACTCGGTGAATCTTCCCAATGCCTTGCCTGCCACTAGGACCCTGTCCAAAGAGTGGACTAGCAGGACACTAGAGAGCTGATTGCCCCACTTTGTCTAGACAAGGTAGGCCAGTCCCCAAATTTTCTCCCCCACTGGAAAGTCTCTCAGATTTTCTTATTCTGGTAGCCAAAAAGTGATGCTAACCTAGGACTTCTCCCATGGAGACCAAGGGAATCTAGAGTAACCTAAGTAGTGGATAAGTCTCTGTCATTAATTGACACATAGTCCATTTAGATTATACATCCTGCAATAATTAATCCTTCTCAGGTGTCTGATGTCATTAATGGCTAGGCTAACCATAGCTTTGTCAGTTTAAAAGAAGCAGCAAACAACTCCTTGTCTTCAGATACCTTGTTAGTTCATTTCATATGTAAAAATTAGGCCTTGCTTTATCTAGAGCTACTAGATGTGCTGGGGACAAACACAGACAGATTTGCCTTGCTTACAGGATTCATTTTAAAAGACAAATGGGCTTCAGATATTACTTTTTATGAACTGTCTTTCAAATGACTGCTTTCAAATTGAACAAGTTGTGCTTCATGGTAAATGATTGGGTAAAAATGGTTTTAAGTTTAAGAAAGTGTTCTAATGTGTGCAAAAATCCAAGGATGTGAAAGCTTAAGTTTTGAGAACCTAAGAAAATGCTTTAAAATATGTAAATGCAAGTTGTAAAAGTATAAGGAAGTGACTTAAGGTATATGAAAAATGAGAAATGTTTTATTTCCACCTCTATGTTATTGTTATACAAATATCTCAAAAGTTCAGAGTTTAAACATTAATCAATGGAGTTCTTATAAGCTGATAAAGCATTGACTACTATTAAATATACTGCTATTATCAATCACAGGCTCAAGATTTTCATTTTCCTTAAATTGTCTTCTAAATACAGACTTAAAGGTGCTTCTCATCAGGCTAAAAACATGTCTGGCCAATATATATATGGAGAAATGTTCATCATTTTTAACCCAGAGACATAGTTTTTGTTATGACTCAAAGATGTGAGTTTACTCCAGCCTGTTAACTTCTTTTTCTACAATGTGAATTTAAGTACAAATTTCAAACAGTTCTAAGAACAATGTATTTGAAATTTTTGTCTCGTTGTAAAGTAAAAAGAAAATATGAAAGGATAAGAGAGTCAAGGGAGTCATGGGACTTGACTCTGACTGTCATAGTCCAAATGGACTCACAATAAGTACTCCTGTCACATCAGTCAACAGTTTAAGTTTCTAAACTTTGACTTCTTTTTTTTGTTTTTTTTAAGTAATTTTATTAAATTATAAAAGTTTCCATTTACGCCCCTCTTCCCCACACCCTCCCACCCCCCCTCCTCCTCCCTCTTTGTCCCTAAGGGCAGTCAGGGTTTGTGCCCTGTGGGAAGTTCAAGTTCCTCCCCCCTCCCTCCAGGTCCAGGAAGGTGAATATCCAAACAGACTGGATCCCAAAAATCCAGTATATGCAGAGGAAACTAGTCCCAGTGTCATTGTCAAAGGCTTCTCAGAAAGACTCCGGGCCAGCCACATTCAGAGACTCCGGCCACATTCAGAGAATCTGGTTGGATCACGTGCTCGTTCAGTCGCAGTCCAACTGCCCTTGGTAAACTCTCATTAGATCCGTCCCCTTGTATCAGTGGGTGATAGCATCGCTTGCAGTCCTTCGTCATTTTCTTCGTCCTTCTGCTCCTCATTTGGACCTTGAGGGGCTCAGTCCGGTGCTCCAATGTGGGTCTCCGTCTGTATCGCCATCCATCGCCAGATGAAGGATCTATGGTGATAAGCAAAATATTCATCAGTATGGTTATGGGCCAAGGCCGGTTCAGGCACCCTCTCCTCTGTCCAGACAACAATCTGGGGATCTCTCCTTGGACCTGGGATCCCATATATAATCAAGTTTCCTGTAAACCCTAAAATGACTCCCTTAGTTGAAATATATTCTTCCCTGCTCCCATATTCATCCTTCCTCCCTTCCCCCTATCCCGGTCAACCGAGCTTTCTCCATTCCTCCCCTATTCCCTTCTCTCTAACCCTCTCCACTTCCAACAACCCTCCCACCCCACCCCCATGCACCCAAGGTTACCTGGGACTCTTGACTATTTCCTAACTCCTGGCGGATAGTTAAATAATCTTCATCAGGTTCGTCTTCTTATTTAACATCTCTAGGATCACGAATAATAGGCTCCAAGACCTTTAATTATGGTTAGAATCCACTTATGAGTGAATACATACCGTGTTCCTCTTTTTGGGTCTGGCTTACCTCACTCAGTAAAGCGTTTTCTATGTCAATCCATTTGCATGCAAAATTCAAGATGTCATTATTTTTTACCGCTGAGTAAAACTCTAATGTGTATATGTTCCACACCTTTTTTAACCATTCTTCTATTGAGGGGCACCTAGGCTGTTTCCAGGTTCTGGCTATTACAAATAGTGCTGCTATGAACATAGTTGAACAAACGCTTTTGTAGTATGTTCGGGAATCTCTAGGGTATATTCCCAGGAGAGGAATTGCTGGGTCCTGAGGGAGATTGACTCCCAGTTTCCTGAGAAACCGCCACACAGATTTCCACAGTGGCTGCACAAGTTTGCATTCCCACCAACAATGGATGAGTGTTCCCCTCATTCCACATCCTCTCCAGCATAGGCTATCATTGGTGTTTTTGAGTTTAGCTATTCTGACAGGTGTAAGATGGTATCTCAAAGTGGTTTTGATTTGCATTTCCCTGATCGCTAAGGAGGTTGAGCATGACCTTAAGTGTCTTCTGGCCATTCGAAGTTCATCTGTTGTGAATTCTCTGTTCAGATCAGTACCACATTTTTAATTGGGTTAATTAGAGTTTTAGTGTCTAGTTTCTTGAGTTCTTTGTATATTCTGGAGATCAGACCTTTGTCTGATGAGGGGTTGGTGAAGATCTTCTCCCAGTCAGAAGGCAGCCTTTTTGTCTTACTGACAGTGTCCTTTGCTTTACAGAAGCTTCTCAGTTTCAGCAGGTCCCATTTATTCATTGTTTCTCTTATTGTCTGTGCTACTGGGGTTCTACTTAGGAAGTGGCCTCCTGTGCCTATATCTTGTAGACTACTTCCCACTTTCTCTTCTATCAGGTTCAAAGTGGACAGATTGATGTTGATGTCTTTAATCCATTTGGACTTGAGTTTTGTGCATGGTGATAAATATGGATCTATTTTCATTCTTCTACAGGTTGACATCCAGTTATGCGAGCACCATTTGTTAAAGACACTTTCCTTCTTCCATTGTATACCTTTAGCTCCCTTGTCAAAAATTAGGTGTTCATAGGTTTGAGGGTTAGTATCTGGGTCTTCTATTCAATTCCATAGGTCGACTTCTCTGTTCTTATGCCAATACCAGGCTGTTTTCAATACTGTAGCTCTGTAATAGAGTTTGAAGTCAGGGATGGTAATGCCTCCAGAAGTTCCTTTATTGTATAAGATTGTTTTGGCTATCCTGGGTTTTTTGTTTTGCCATATAAACTTGATTATTGTTTTCTCAAGGTCTGTGAAGAAGTTTGATGGGATTTTGATGGGGATTGCATTGAATCTATAGATTGCTTTTGGTAGAATTGCCATTTTTACTATGTTGATCCTCCCAATACAAGAACAAGGGAGATCTTTCCATTTTCTGGTATCCTCCTCAATTTCTTTCTTCAAAGACTTAAAGTTCTTGTCAAATAGGTCTTTCACTTCCTTGGTTAGAGTAACCCCAAGATATTTTATGCTATTTGTGGCTATCGTGAAAGGTGATGTTTCTCTGATTTCCCTCTCAACTTCTTTATCCTTTGTGTATAGGAGGGCCACTGATGTTTTGGAGTTGATCTTGTATCCTGCCACGTTACTAAAGGCGTTTATTAGCTGTAGGAGTTCTTTGGTAGAGTTTTTGGGGTCTCTTATGTACACTATCATATCGTCAGCAAATAACGAAAGTTTAACTTCATCCTTTCCAAATCGAATCCCCTTGATCTCCTTATGTTGTCTTATTGCGATTGCTAGAACTTCAAGCACTATATTGAAGAGGTATGGAGAGAGTGGACAGCCTTGTCGTGTTCCTGATTTTAGTGGAAAGGCTTTGAGTTTCTCTCCATTCAATTTGATGTTAGCTGTCGGCTTGCTGTATATTGCTTTTATTATATTTAGGTATGATCCTTGTATCCCCAGTCTCTCCAACACCTTTAACATAAATGGGTGTTGAATTTTGTCAAATGATTTTTCAGCATCCAATGAAATGTTCATATGGTTTTTTTCTTTCAGTTTATTTATATGATGGATTACATTGATAGATTTGCGTATGTTGAACCAGCCCTGCATCTCTGGGATGAAGCCTACTTGATCATAATGGATAATTTTTCTAATGTGTTCCTGGATTCGGTTTGCCAGGATTATATTGAGAATTTTCGTGTCGATGTTCATGAGTGAGATTGGCCTGTAATTCTCTTTCTTGGTAGTGCCTTTGTGTGGTTTTGGTATTAAGGTAACTGTAGCTTCATAAAAGGAGTTTGGCAATGATTCTTCTGTTTCTATATTATGGAATACATTAAGGAGTATAGGTATTAGCTCTTCCTGGAAGTTCTGGTAGAATTTTGCATTGAAACCATCTGGTCCTGGGCTTTTTTTGGCAGGGAGATTTCTGATAACCGCTTCTAATTCTTCACGACTAACAGGTCTATTTAGATTGTTCACCTGTTCTTGGTTCAACTTGGTATATGGTACTTATCTAAAAAAATGTCCATTTCTTTTACATTTTCCAACTTTGTGGCATATAAACTTTCGTAGTAAGATCTAATGATTCTCTGAATTTCCTCTGTGTCTGTGGTTATATCCCCCTTTTCATTTCTGATTCTATTAATTTGCATGTGCTCTCTCTGCCGTTTGATTAGTTTGGATAGGGGTTTGTCAATCTTGTTGATTTTCTCCAAGAACCAGCTTTTTGATTCATTGATTCTTTGGATTGTTTTCTTTGTTTCTATTTTGTTGATTTCAGCCCTCAGTTTGATTATTTCCAGTCTTCTACTCCTCCTGGGTGAATCAGCTTCTTTTTTTTCTAGAGCTTTCAAGTGTGCTGTTAGGGCTCCAATGTGTGCTTTCTCTGTTTTCTTTATTTGGGCACCTATTGCTATGAACTTTCCTCTTAGCACTGCTTTCATAGTGTCCCATAGGTTTGAGTATGTTGTGTCTTTGTTTTCATTAAATTCAAGGAAGACTTTAATTTCTTTCTTAATTTCGTCCTTGACCCAGGGGTGATTTAGTAGTTGACTGTTCAACTTCCATGAGTTTGTTGACTTCCTGGGGGTAGCATTGTTGTTGAATTCTAATTTTAATCCATGGTGATCTGACAAGACACAGGTGGTTATTAATATTTTTTTGTATCTGTGAAAGTTTGCTTTGTTACCGAGTATGTGGTCAATCTTCGAGAAGGTTCCATGAACTGCAGAGAAGAAGGTATATTCTTTCCTATTTGGGTAGAGTGTTCTATAGATGTCTGTTAAGTCCATTTGATTCAATACCTCCAATAAATCTCTTAATTCTCTGTTTGGTTTCTGTCTGATTGATCTGTTCATTGGTGAGAGAGGTGTGTTGAAGTCTGCTACTATTAGCGTGTGTGGTTTGATGACTGCCTTGAGTTCTAGAAGAGTTTCTTTTACATATGTGGGTGCCTTTATATTAGGGGCATAGATATTCAGGATTGAGACTTCTTCCTGATGAGTTGTTCCTGTTATGAGTATGAAATGTCCATCTCCATCTCTTCTGATTGATTTTAGTTTGAAGTCTATTTTGTTAGATATTAGAATGGCCACACCCGCTTGTTTCTTAGGTCCATTTGCTTGGAAAACCTTTTCCCAACCCTTTACTCTGAGTAGGTGTCTGTCTTTGTGGTTGAGGTGTGTTTCTTGTAAACAGCAGAATGTTGGATCCTGTTTTCGTATCCAATCTCTAAGTCTGTGCCTCTTTATAGGTGAATTGAATCCATTGATATTAAGAGATATTAATGACCATTGGTTGTTGACTCCAGTCAATTTTTTTGAGGGGGGGGGGCAGTAATAGAGTGTATGTGTTTTCCTTCTTTGAGTTGTGCTAGTGAATGGTGGCTAGCTGTCTGAATTATTGTAGTCAGTGTTAGCAATGTTGGATTCCTTGGCATGTAATTTTCCTTCTAATATTCTCTGTAAGGCTGGATTAGTAGTTACGTATTGTTTAAATTTGTTTTTATCCTGGAATATTTTGTTTTCTCCGTTGATAGTGAACAAAAGCTTGCCTGGGTATAGTAGTCTGGGCTTGCATCCATGGTCCCTTAGTTTCTGCAGTACCTCTATCCAGGACCTTCTGGCTTTCATGGTTTCTATAGAGAAGTCTGGTGTAAGTCTGATAGGTTTACCTTTACAGGTTACTTGACCTTTTTCCTTTGCAGCTCTTGATATCCTTTCTTTAATCTGAATGCTTTGTGTTTTGATTATTATATGGCGAGGGGATGTTTTTTTCTGATCCAGTCTATTCGGTGTTCTGTATGCTTCTTGCACCTTCAGAGGAATATCACTCTTTAGGATGGGAAAGTTTTCTTCTATAATTTTGTTGAATATATTTTCTGGACCTTTGATCTGCAATTCTTCTCCTTCTTCTACTCCTATTATTCTTAGATTTCGTTTTTTTATTATGTCCCATATTTCCTGAATGTTTTGTGATGAGAATTTGATGGATTTGTTGTTTTCTTTGGTCAGTGCGTTTATTTTCTCTATGGTGTCTTCATAATCTGAGATTCGTTCTATCTCTTGTATTCTATTGGTTATGCTTGATTCTGTAGTCTCCATTCGTTTACCTAGATTTTCCATATCCAGCCGGCCCTCAGTTTGTGTTTTCTTCACTGCCTCCATTTCAGTTTTCAATTCTTGAACTGATTCCATTACCTGTTTGATTGTTTTTTCTTGGTTTCCCAGGGTATCATTTACGAATTTACTCATTTCTTCAAACATTTGTTATATTTGTCTTCCATTTGTTTGCTCATTTCTTCCATCTTTTTGTTATATTTCTCTTCTATTTCTTTAAGTGAGTTATTCATACCCTGTTTAAGAGACTCTATTGCTTTCATAATGACACTGTTTTCCATTTCTTCCGGAATAGGGCATTCAAGTCCTTCTGTCGTAAGATCGCTGGGATCTGGTGTTTTCATGTTGTTTTTCAGATTGTTGGAGGAATTCTTGTCTTGACGCCTGCCCATCTCTTCCTTCAGATGCTCTCCAATGGCTCTTCCCTCCGCTGGGTCTTCTTCTACTGGATTAGTGCCCCTTGCTATCCAGGAATCACTTTGCCTTCAGCCTTAGCTTGCTGCAGGTAGGCTATTAGAACAAAGGGACTTCCTTCCCTTTGCACTCACCAACTGTCCCGACCCGCGGTGCCCACCCCGACTGAGATGGAGGAATTTAAGCCCCTAAAAAGGGAGAGGGGAAGGGTAGAGGTTCCAGGCAGAAAGCTGGGATGTCGTAGCAGGAGAGAGGGATTAGCTGGGGGAAGCTGCCCCTTTGGAGTAGCCAGGGAGATAAGGATGGCGGGAATATTGTGTGTTCCCTAACTGGACTTGTGTGGCGGTCAACACACTTACCCCTCCACAGGATCAGAGCCCCTCGCTGGTCAGAGGTCTCCCTGCCTGCAGTCTTAGCTTGCTGCAGGCCGGCTATCAGAACAAAGGGACTCCCGTCCCTTTGCACTCACTGCCTGACCCAGCCCGTGGTGCCCTCCCCGGCTGAGATGGAGGAATTTAAGCCCCGAAAAAGGGAGAGGGGAGGGGAGGGGTTCCAGGCAGAAAGCTGGGATGGCGTAGCAGGAGAGAGGGATTAGCTGGGGGAAGCTGCCCCTTTGGAGTAGCCAGGGAGATAAGGATGGCAGGAATATTGTGTGTTCCCTAACCGGACTTGTGTGGTGGTCAACACACTTACCCCTCCACAGGATCAGAGCCCCTTGCCGGTCAGAGGTCTCCCTGCCTACAGTCTTAGCTTGCTGCAGGCCGGCTCTAAACTTTGACTTCTACCCCTAGTTTATATCTGTCCCAGCAGATTTTCATGTGGCTGACAGATCAAATGCAGATCTGCTAACTTAATTCTTGTTGTGGTATACTTACTTGCACACTATGTCAAAATGTGTTGCTGTGATTGGTTTAATAAAATCAGAATGGCCAATAGCTAAGCAAGAGGTAAGGGTGGGAATTCTGGATAGAGAAAACTCTAGGAAAAAGAAGGCAGAGTCACGAGCCAGACACAAGGAAAGCAGAATGAGTCATATGGAAAGATGAAGTAACACGTCATTCGACAGAATGTAGATTAAAATAAATTGGTGAATTTAAGCTATAATAGCTAGTGATACAAGGATAAACTAAGACTAAGCTTTCATAATGAAAAGAAAGAGTCTGTGTCTTTGTTTGAGTATGGAAAAAAAATAAATTCTGTCTACACAAACTGCTCCAAATGATACTTACTCTGAGCTTGCTGAAAGCTGATATGAACCAGGTCAGCTGAAATGATTGCTCCCTGTTTCTTAACCTGGATCAGCTAACAAGATGCTAGTGATGAATGTCTCAATGGCTCAGTCCCATCTTTGACTCTGAATAAATTGATTAGGATCAAACCTATCTAATATTTTGATGAGATAAATTAGTGATTGCAGGATGCTATAGGTTTAATGAAACATAACACACACGAAGAATTTCAAAAAATATATCTTGAATATCAGCTTCTGTGTAACAGACTACCTATGAAAGAAGAGTTTGAAGTTGTGTAACATGAGGGCACCATTCCAGGCTAGACCTGTCTAATAACAACATCAGCTGTCATCCTTGCAGATCATCAAGTTATTCACATTCCTGTATTCTATTATCCATACAAGAAGAATGAAAAGTTTAGATAAATTTGACAACAATCAAGCACATGACAGTGCAGGGGTCCAAATACTTAGAAAATTCTGTAGAATCTCAGGAAGTTCCTTTAAAATTGGAAAGCAGTATGAGAAGGTGTTTGGGTGTTCAACTGAATGGCAAAACTGAAAAAGATTACACATGGTTAATCTGAAATAAAGTAAACCAGACACCATAAAAGTACAGTGTTGATACTGGAGAGATGGCTCCATGTAAAAAGAAGTGCCTGGATAATGATGAGGGCTTAGGATCAGATCACAAACCCACATTAATTGTCTGGTGTGGTGTCATGCTTTTCAACCCTACTGTAGCAGGCTAACAGGGTGATTCAAGGGACTTGATGGTTGTTCAGTTTTTATAAGTCACCAAGCTACAGACTAAGTGACAAAACATATCTCAGAAACTAAAAAAGTGATGGAAGAAGAAATCTAACACAAGACTCTGACTTCCTGGGCTCAGACACAAGAATGCATGTGGCCACACACAAAAACTTGTAAGTCTACGCCACAAACAAAACCACACTCAGGCACACACACACACACACACACACACACACACACACACAAGAGAGAGAGAGAGAGAGAGAGAGAGAGAGAGAGAGAGAGAGAGAGATTGCATGCAATCATAGAATATAAACAAAAACATTGGTTCTTCAAAAGTAAGGAAGAGAGAATATATAGCAGTTCAACACTGTTGTAGATTCTCACATGGCCATGCAAACAGGAATGGAGATTTCCTATGCCTGAGATCCTCACTGACATTAATAGAAGATCTTGTCCCACCTACGCATCAAAATCTCTGTGCCTCTTGATAATGAAAGCAACAAAGTATTCCCTCCATGGAACTCTCATTTAGTTTGAAAGTCTTCTAATGACTTCCAAGTTGGTTTCCTGAGAAGTCACATACTATGATTCAAGCCATTTCTCCAGCCTGCTTTGTGAGTGCTTTCAGAGGATTGAACACTCTTATTTGCCTTTTTTTCTTACTTACGGTACTTAAGACAACTAGTATTTTAGAGCACTTTGTACAGCTTTGGCTGTGCTTGTTAGTTTTCTTCTCTTTCTTTTAGCAACATGACACAAACTTGGATCATCTGTAAAGACGGTACCTCAGTGAGAAAACATTTCTATCAGATTTGGCAGTATGCAAGCCTGTAGGACATTTTTCTTGATAAATGATTGATTTGGCAGGGCCCAGCACATTCCTTTCTAGGTGGCCCTGAACTGTTTAAAAAAAGGAAGTTGAGTTAGCCATAAATAGCAATCAAGAAAATACATTACTTTCTGATCTCTGCTTCAGTTCCTGCCTCCAGGTATCTGCCTTGAGTTCCTTCTTTAGCTTCCCTCAATGACGAGATATAAAATAGTAGATAAGGAAGTAAACCTTTTACTTCCTCTCTCTGTCTAGTTCCATTCCATATCCAGACCTTTCCCTGGCAGACATCCCATGGTTCTAGCATCTCTAACATGTTGGGGTCTCACACAAAATCCATGGTTAACCTTCTAGGTTCATGCAATGGGCAGTGATGGCCTCCAAGCAGGGACTTCTTTATCACATTCCTGGTTCAATGACTTGCTTAACCCCTGATTTATGTATTCTTCACTATTCTAAAGCTAGAAGTACATAGCTGAAGATGCCTGGTTCTGATACCTGCTTGAGATGAAACCCAGCCGTCTCTTTAAGTTATATTTACATATGCTTTGATTTTTTTTTTATGTTTTCCTTTGTTGTGTCTTTTCCTTCAGGAGCAGAAGTTTTCTTAGGCATTTCCATTACACAAGTTGGAAACATACCTGGAGTCTTTTGCTAAAAGCTCAACTCACTTTATTTCTTTTACATGAGGACTTTCTTAAAGCTTTTCATCTACTGAAGCACAAGATTTGATGTCAACACTACATTCCCTGGTGTTTTTTTTTCTCCTCACATTGTACATTTGTATAACTTTTCACCCCAATTACTCTTTTTAATTGTAGGTCTGCATAAAAGTGATTACTAATAATACTATTAGGTCTCAAACGCGAAAAAACAGCTAATTGAGGTGCCTGCTTAACATATCAAAGCAGACCTGACTGCCAAGTTTTCCAAGCAGCCTTCAGTCCCTACCTGTTGCAGGATATGGGCTGCATATCACCCCCTTTACCCAAAATTACTCCAGCCCTGTTCTGGGCTGCCCCTCCTGCAGTTAAGCTTCCCTATACAATCCAGCTGTTTTGGTTACCTGGCCTTAAAGTTTTGTTTTTGAGTCAGGGTTTCTCTATGTAGCCCTGGGATTCTTGGCATTCACTCTGTAAACCAGGTTGGCCTCAAACTCACAGAGATCTGCCTGCCTCTGCCTTCTGAGTGCTAAGATCAAAGGCATGCTCCACCACTGCCCAGTCAACCTGGCCCTCTTGTCTTTCCTTTAGTTGCTCCTCTCGCCTCCCCACTCTCCTCACATGGCTCAGCTCATAGTCATGTTCACTCTGGACTTTCTCAGATATCACTACCTCTGGCTCTGCTCTACATTTCATGTAGAACAAAACTTCTCCTACACCATACCTAGGCACAGTCATATTCTTCATTTTTGTGTCTCTTTTCATGAGGATGGCCCATGAAACTCTGCTTAGAGCATTAAACTACTTTACCAAACCAAAGTCCCAAAGTTTTCCACTTTTCTGAGAGTAAAAAGCCTGATAAGGCCTGTCATAGCAATATGTGGTTCCCTGGTACTATCTTCTGTCATAGTTACATTTAAATTGGTGCAAAAAAAACATTACCAAGGAAACTTATAAGATAATTAATTTAATTGGTGGCTTGAACAGTTTCAAGGGGTAAGTTCATGGTCATCATGGAAGGGAATTTAGCAGCAAGTTGGAAAGTGTGGTGCTGGAGAAGCAGCTGAGAGCTAATATCTGATTTACACTGGGAGTGATGTGGGTTTCTGAAACCTCCAAGCCTACCTTCAGTGACAACCCTCCTGTAAAAAGACCATATCGCCTGATCTGTCCCAAATATGTCTACCAGCTGATGACCAAAAGTTCAAATATATGAGCCAATGGGTACCGTTTTCATTCAAACCACTATGGTCTTTAAGTTGTTTTGGTTCATGGTTCTTATCACAACAACAGGAGTCAAGCTAGTACAGAAATTAGTTACTTGTTTGTAGGGTGTTGTTGTAATAGACCTGTCATGGTGTTTTAGGGCAACATTGTGTGAGGAGCCTAGAACTTTGGTCTTGAGTACTCAGAGATTAATAGGCTATTGTGGGAGTTCAGAGGATAGGAATGCTAAAAGAGGTGTAATTGATTAAAGTCTGCATCTCAGAGAAGCAACAACCATATACAAGCTCTCTGTATGGTGTTTTGAACTACACGTATGTGGATTCTGCTCTTCTGAGTATGAAGAACCAGTTCTGAATAACAAGAGTCTAGAACCACTGAAGTGAATCATTTGCTTTACTGAGACAATTACTATTGATTTCCTGGGGATGAAAAATCAACTATGATGAAGACATTGTTCCCAGCACTTGGGAGGCAGAGGCAGGCAGATCTCTGTGAGTTTGAGACCAGCCTAATCTACAGGAGCTAGTTCCAGGGCAGGCTCCAGAGCTACCGAGAATCCCTGTCTCGAAGAAAAAGAATAAATAAATACTGAGGGAAAGTCTTCTGAGAGGTATTTCCTCAGGTCAGTAAAAGCAATCAGAAGAACCAGTTGCCGAATGAATGTCTGTATTGGAGTCAGCCCATGGAAGGCTTAGTTTGTAAGCCAGTTCAAGTAAACTTTTATTGTCTATGCCATTTGGCTATGCTGGTTGCATAGTAGTAACACTGTTAATTAAGGAAGAGACAGGTGCCTTCCCTTTCAGTGATCAGCAAGTTAGTTGGAAGTTCTCTGGTGTTGTAGGGCCACTGAGGCTATTGGGGGTGAGCTGGTTTTGTAGCAGTTGTAGGGCCAAAGTTGACTTCTAGATAGTATCTGCTGGTTTGGTAGATACCTTCTGGGAAAGATGTATACTATGGCCCAGTTCCATTGCAGTCAGGCCTGGAGCCACTACTGAAACTGTCAGATTCATTTTAATCATGTCCAGAAGATGTACAGGCCACAGTAGTCTGTGTATGATCTGGAAAAAAAGCAAACCATCTTCCCTCAATGTAAAGAGTAAACTAGGAAAGGATAGAATGGTGAAGCACGGGGCATTAGTTAATGTATATATTCTCCAATAGAGCGTGAAATGAAACCAGAAGAGGGTTCCTTCTGAGGTTAGTAAGAATTTTGAGATTGTTGCATTGACAACATTTGAGGGAGGGCAGGGTAGAGCGTGGTAAAGAAAAGATAATGACTGTGTAGTACTCCATTCTTGAATTTTGCAGGCAAATGGATGGAGTTAGAAAACATCATTTTGAGTTAGGTAACCCAGACCCAGAAAGACAATAATCACATGTACTCACTCATAAGTGGTTTTTAAATATAAAGCAAAGAAAGCCAGTCCACAAGTCATAATCCCTGAGAACCTAGATAACAATGAGGACCCCGAGAGAGATATACATGGATTTAATCTGCATAAGAAGCAGAAAAGAAAAGATCTCCTGAGTAAATTGGGAGCATGAGGATCTTGGGAGAGGGTTGAAGGGGAGGGGAGAGGCAGAGATGGGAGCAGAGAAAAATGTAAAGCTCAATAAAAATCAATAAAAAAAAAGAAGAAAAAGGAGAAAAGGTAGTGGCCTGGTGTTTTTAGAGAACAGAGAGATATCATCAGAGGTGAGGAGGGTGTGTGGAGAAATGGTCTTAGGTTTGCAGAGTGTGAAGTTTAGAGTTATGTTTGTGAGGAAGGTGGCTGCCACATGGGATTGGTGAAAATTATCACAAAGGACTCACAGAGTTGTACTGAGGTACCCATCAGTGTAGTACTGTAGATGTGGAGAAGTCTCATGGCATTATGTAGGATGGCTATCCACAAGGTGTGATTAAAGGAGAGGATCCCAAGCTTGGAGACATCTGAGTTTGAGTTGGGCTCTGATTGTGTTATTGCCTTGCCTATATAATTGACTGTAGTGGACAGAGTTTTCATAAGAGATATAAAATTATAAATTTTCTACCTCTGGTAGAAGGACCAAATTCAGCAAAGTGAGTAGAGGCACCTCCATGAACTGGCCTCATGCCAATTTGTCATCTCAAGAGTATTGGGTGGTGAAGATGACTCAGTGCCTTTCAGAGTCAAGTTTCACTTGTTGGGGCTATATCCTAAAACCCTGGGGAAGAATAATATCTCTATATCTATAACCAGAAATGGGCAACCTCCCTATATGATCTGAGTTTTGTCCTTTTGGTTTGTTTGTTCCTGGAGAAAGAAAATATATTTAGATTTAGCATGGAGGGAATAGGTGAGAGTAGAGCCACAGTCAACTGAGCAGGCAGCATGGAGATAAAACATAACGTGACTCTCTGAAACACATCCTGAATAAAGACAGAAGGTAAAGATAAGGAGCTTAGGGGAATCTTTTTCTGGCCATATACTTCAAGTTTCCAGGCATGTATCATAGTCTTGGTTGTTGAGAGGGTGGAAAAGATCCCAAGACCGGAGGAAGGAAAGAGTCCATCCTCAAAATCGGCAGTAGATGGTAGGCAAGAGAAATTAAGCTTTAGCAGTCCTCTGGAGCAAAAGAAGTACTTATTAGGCAAGTGGGATGGAGCTCATTTCAATTTGTGACAGATGGATCAAAGTTCTAACTCCCCAAAGTCAGGTTGTTATGATCCAGTGTGGCCCCTACTGTATGGGTTGAGGTCTTGTGGATGATAGGCTTTCAAAGAAACCTGATATCCTAACAAAAACATTTGGGTAATAGGATTAGTAGAGGAATAAGGAAGGACACATTCAGCATATTCCCAGAGAAGTTGTTTTAAGACAGTGAGAGAAGGTAAGCAGTCATGGAGTGAGGCTGGTTCCAGAGGAGGGAAATTATTGAAGAGAAAAAGCCAACAGTATATTAACTCAACCATTTTGAAGGAAGAAGGGGTCTTGGGGCATGGCCTGAATGAGAGTTATTGCTAGAAGTAGGAGGTTGAGTAAACGGTGAACTTCAAAAAACAGTTCTGATACGTGAGACTAAATAAGTCCATCTGCCTTTTTTTACCTTTCCCAAGGACTGGGGCCAATATGAAAAATGCCATTGTATGTCCAAGACCTTGACAAACTGAAAGTCTTTGGAGGTGAATTCTGAACAATTATATAATTTTCTAGATCTAGGAAGTCCAAAATATCATTCATAAAGTGAGAACAGAACACTTATACAGTTTCAGCAATTTTAAGTAGAGATTCTGCCTTTCTAAACACAAAATATCTACTATAGTAAGAAATTATTTAGGTTTCTTTTATAAACAGGTTACAATGTGAAATCTGTCTGACAGAACTCTCCAGAAAGCTATACCAAAATTAGTTATGTTGAAGGAAGGGGGTGTTGCAAGGCCCATAGTTGGTAGGTTTGAGTTCTTGAGAAGGAAGTAGAGAGCTTGGAGGCACCAGAAAGGAGGTCGAGAACCATAGTGAAAAGATTTGTGAATAGCCATCAGGAAGGGTTTTGCCTAAACATCAGGGAGACAATACAAGTCCTGCAGAAGAAGCCAGCCTTGGGGGCCCACAAAAACTCCCATAATTTGCCACTGGGTCTCAGGATAGGGATGAGTCAAGAGGAAAATCAAGGAAGGTAAGTAAGAGTGTTAGCATACTTCCTTATCAGTCTTATTAGCAAAGGCTTTTCCCAAAGCAATACTATTGGTAGGGGCCTTGTGACTTAAACAGCAAATAATTCTCACATTCTTGGGAAGATCAGAGACTTCTAGCAGCCTTAGTACCTAGAGACATATTGGCAATAGATGTACCCTTGGTGATAAGGAAGCCACTACCATACCAAATGATGGAATGGTGGTGAAGGATGTGGAATACATATTTAGAATCTGTCTACATGTTGGTGGTTTTGTCTTGTGCTAAGGTTAGGGCTCCAGCGAAGTCTATGAGCACTGTCTTCTGAAACGTAGCACATGGTAGTAAAATGAGAGACTCTACAACTTGGCAGAAGGGACTATGTGAAAGCCCACTTGACAAAAGCCAATAGAGCTGAGAGATAATTGTCTATCTATGAAACAAGTATAGTTTGGAAATGACAGAGAGGAAATGGAAAGATGTAGATTTTTGTAGGTAAGGGTTTCAAGTGATTTTAAGCAAGAGTGAAGGAAGATAGTGGCCTCATTAAGGAATATATAACAGTGATGAGAGGTGGGCAGAAGTCACCTGGGATTTTATAGGAAGTTGATGTAGAAAAGTTGAAGCTTAGAATGGAACAAAATAGAGAAACTCTTATGTTGATAGGAGACCTTTAATCCAGTGTGGTGAGAGGGCATAGACATATCCATGAAAGTTGAACATAGAGGACTCCTGGATGCATAAGGAGGCTTCTTCTAGTGTCCATAGGCAAAGTTGCCATTCCCCAGCTATTGTATCTAGCAACAAGTCCCCAAATCCCGCAATTCTCCATTTTCCAGTGGTGTAAAGGAGAAAAGGTTGGTGAAGTTCCGAGAAAGTCAGACCAGGGGACTGTAAAAGTGAATCTCAGAGATGAGAGAAGGAAGGTGTGACAGACTTAGAATGAACTATAGACACACTTGTGGGGCTGGTTCACAAAGGGAATGAGCAAGAGGTCAAAGTTGTGAATTCAGGTTCTGAGGTACCCCATCAGGCCCAATCTCTTTCTTGGTGATAAGAGGTATGAGGAACCAGAGGTACTGAATATGATGAAGAGAGACTGTGACGTTTAGTGAGTAATAGGAATCTGAGACACTTCAAGTACAGAAGTTTGAGATTTGTTTCCTAGGAAGTTGAGAAGTATGTATTTGTGATGGTAAGAGATGTACAGCACAATGTCATCTACATATTGGGCTAAATGACTGGGAGAAAGGTTGAGAGAAAGGAAGTCAATGGCCAGAGCTTTGCCAAAGAAATGGGGCCACCTTGCACTGTTCAGCTCAAGTAAGATAGCTAAGACACTGTTCTGGTGTCAGGGTCCACTCAGGTGAAGGTAAGGAGATCATGTGAATATAGGTATAAAGGAATGATAAATAAATCACCCTGAGGACTTAAACTGTAAAGTGAGAGATAGATGAGAGAATCTGAGAATGTAGACTACAGAGGTTAGGTACCACAGGGTGTATGGGAAGGTCAGCCATGTTAATAATCTGGAGGTTCTGACTAGGTAATGCGGGCCATCTGGTTTTAGGACAGACAAGATAGGAGTGCTAGAGGCTGCCAGGGAGATCTTGAGTGTTTTCTGTGTTTGGGATTCTATTGCAGGTAAGAGCACTGTGAACATGGCAACACGTCATTCTTCATTTTATTATGTTTTTACCAAGTAGTTATCATTTTACATACCAATTCGAGTATACAATTCCTTCCCTTTTCCCACCCACCCCACTTCTTTCCTCATCCCACCCCCTTCTATTCCTCAGCAAGGTAAGGTCTCCCATGGGGCGATAACAAAGTCTGGCACATCATATTTGAGGCAGGACCAAGCTCTTCCCCCTGTATCTAGGCTGAACAAGGTATCCTGTCATAAAGAATGTGCTCCAAAAAGCCAGTTCATGTACTAGGGAAAAATCCTGGCTCCAGTGTCAGTGGTCCCACAAACTGCCCAAGCCACACAACTGTCACCCACATTCAGAAGGCCTAATTAGGTGCTTTGCAGGTTCCCCAGTTGTCAGTCTGGAGTCAGTGAGCACCCACTAGCTCAGTTCAGCTGTTTCTGTAGGTTTCTCCATCATGGCCTTCACCCCTTAGCTCATATTATTGTTCCTCCCTCTCTTAGACTGTACTTTGGAGGCTTGGCCCAGTGCTTACCTGAGTATATCTGCATCTGCTTCAATCAGTTGCTGGATGTAGGTTCTATGATGACAACTAAGGTAGTCATCAATCTGATTACAGGGAAAGGCCAGTTCAGGTACCCTCTCCACTATTGTTTAGGGGCTTAACTGTGGTCATCCTTGTGGATCCCTGGGAAATTTCATAATGATGACCATGGCAACTTTTATAAAGGAAACATTTAATTTGTGTTGGGGGTTTAATTCATTATCATGACAGGACATGGCGGCATGCAGGCAGACATGGTACCGGATGAGCTTAGTGTCTTACATCTTGATTTGCAGGCAACAGAAGGAAAAACTGTGTCACCCTGGCCAGACTTGAGCATGTGAAACCTCAAAGTCTACCTTTACTATCAGGAGCTGCCTGGGAAAGAAAGCAAGAGTTAAGGATAATCATGCCCCCTTGAGAATTAGGAACTAGCTTGGTGTACAGAAGGGGAGTTTGTGTAAGTTGCATGGGGAACTCAACACGATTCCCATTTGTCCTCTGGGTGACCCCTCCAGTTTGTTGAAAGAAAAGAGAAAGGGTGGGAGGGAGGAAGGGAGAGAGAACTTACTTATTATCTCTGCCTGCCTGCCCCACCTACCTAGCTACTGGATGGTGAGCCCTTTTTTAGAACAATCAGGTACCTTAGGCATGCAAAGCAACACGTCTTTGCATAATTAATACCCACCTTACATTGTTAAATAAATGTAGCATAAATAAATATAACACATCTTTGCCTAGTTAAAGTAAAATTCCATAATATTGGACTCTTTCTCTCTCCCTTCCTCCCTCCCACCCTTTCTCTCTCTCTGTCTCTGTCTCTCTCTCTCTCTCTCTCTCTCTCTTTCTCTCTCTCTCAAATTTATGGCGGTGTGTCTCTACATCAGTTCCCATCTGATGCTGGAGGAAACCTCTCTGAGGAAGACTGAATAAAACACTGATTTATGGGTATAGGCATCAATTTCTTGATATTTTACAGAAGTTGTGTTTCATTTTACCCTAGGTCTCTGGGCTATCTGGTCTCTGGTTCTTGGTTACACAGGCAGTGTCAGATACAGATTCCTTCTCATGGAGTGGATCTTAAGTCAAATCAGACATTGGTTGTCTACTCCCACAAGTTTTGTGTCACCATTATCCTAGCACTTTTATCAGACAGGACAGATTGGAGGTCAAAGGTTTGGTAGCTGGGTTGGTGTCCCCATTTCTCTTTTCATAGAGAGCATACAAAGTATCTTTCCACACCTAAGAGACTACAATTTAGGCATGAAGGCTCCATGTAGTCACAAGCTTTCCCTCTCCACATTCAATGAGATCTATGGATATTATCCCTGTTCATAGGACCCCACTGTCAGTTTCCAGAGAACAACCCTTTTTGTCTTAGCATCAGCCTGGGTTGTTGGGGAGTTCTGTGAGTCCTCCCACAACTCCTCGCCACAAGGCCAACAACTCAATTGAATACAATCCAGTCCCTCTTCTGGCATCCTTGTATGACTACAAGATATGGCCACTTGAGACTCCATATCCACATTAATCCTCATTAGGTTCACCTTCACAGGTTCTAGGAAGTCTCCACTGTACTAGGTTCCAACACCACCTCTCCGAAATGTCCCCCAACACAGCTATCTCTCCCTGAACTCTTTCCCTCCATCTACCCATACATAATACTTCTGTCCCCAGTCAACACAGCTCACCAGTAAAATCTATTCTATTTCCCTTCCCAGGGAGATCCTTGCATCCCCTCTAGACTCTCCTCTTTTCCTAACCTCTCTGGAGCTACAGATTGCAGGTTGGTTATAATTTATTTAGTGACTAATATCCCCTTATAAGTGAATACTTACCATGTTTATCTTACAGGTCTCATTTATCTCACTAAGAATTACATCTTTTCTAGTTCCATCCACTTACCTGAAAATTTCATGATGTCTTTTTTTTTACTGTTGTGTAATGGTTCATTGTGTAAATATACCACATTTTCTTTATGCATTCTTCTGTTTAAAGACATCTGGGTTGTTTCCAGTTTCTGGATATTATGAATAAAGCAGCAATGAAGATTTTTGAGCACGTGTCTTTCTGGGTGGATGGAATGTCTTTGGGGTATATGCACAAGAGTGGTATAGCTGGGTCTTGAAGTATATTATTTCCAACTTCTCAGAAACCACCTGTGGTTTATCAGGGGGTGTCTGCTGTTGTTGAAGGCTGGGAAAAGGAAAAAGCAGTGGGATGGAAGTTAGAAAGGGAAGATCTGTGGAATCCACAGGAAATAGAACCAAGGCACAGAGAAACCTGCCAAAGGTGTTCTGATGCAGAGTTTGGGATGAGATTGGGTCAACTGTGGGGCTTTAAAACTTGGAACATTTTGTATGGTGATGTCCATATTAATTTTGTGTGTGTGACCCTGGGGATGAACAAGAAAGAGGTTGTAGTTTGATAGTGATTTATGTTTCAAGCTGACAAGGAATCATTGTGCTGATTTATGTTCACTTAGCACAGGCTAGAGTCATCTGAGATGAGGGAATCTCAATTAAGGAAATGACTCCATAAGATCGGGATGTAGGCAAGTCTGTAGCGCATTTTCTTAATTAGTGATTGATATGGAGGGTCCAGCCCATTGTGTGTACCACCACCTCTGGGATGGTGGTTTTGTTTCTTTAAATTAGATATTAGATATTAGAAATTATTGAAAATCAACCCAGTAAGCAGCACTCTTCCATGACCTCTGAATCAGTTCCTGTATCCAGCTTTTTTCCTGTTTGAGCTTCTATCTTTACTTCCTTCTGTGATTAACAGTCATGTGCAAGCATTAGTCAAATAGATCATATTCTCCCTAAGTTGTTTTGGTCAAGGTATTTCATAATAGCAATAGTATTTTTAAGTAAGACAGTGAGGCAGTGAGGTTTTCTTTCTTTCTTTTTTTTGGTTTTTTGTTTTTGTTTATTTGAGGAAATCTGAGTTAAAGTTTCTGTTTACCTAGTAAGAACCTGGTCTGGGCTGGACCCAGGATACCATGTTAGAGCACTGTTAGCAGTACTGCCACTTGGACACCTGCTTTTTGCCATAGCACTCATTCTCTCATAACCCTCACTCATACACTTCCAATGTGCTCCTTTTGGTGAAGTTGTCCTTGATTTTCACACCAGCGACAGAACAATGTGTGTTTCCAAACATGACAATCTGCCTGGACTCCTGTAAACTGAGAAAACCTTGTTCAGTGTTTCAGGCCTCCTGTACTATATTTTTTTTAATGTGTAAACCAAATACCAAACTTACACCCTATCCCCATCACCCTAAATTCAGTTCTTATTACACAATGGAATCAAGGTCAGTCTGTAGAACCGACAATATTCCCACTATCCATTCGTCAGTAAATTGTGTTGACTTGCCCAAAGTCTATGATAAATGCATACTTCTCTGCACTCCTGTGGCTTCCACTGCATTTTGACCCATGCTAGTTTCTCGAATACTCAGACGAGTGTCCTGACAATGGTTAATCTTGGTTGTCAGTGTGAGAAATGCCTGCAAAACACACTAAGTTGCTCCCAAGGCAGACTTTAGTGGAGATGAATAAACTGGGAGAAAAAGGCCCGCACTAAATATGGAAAGAGACAAAAATTAGTCTCAGACTCTGTGAAACAAAAACCCAGAGGAGACAATAAGCATATATATTTACTGGAGATTTCTGAGGTGGTGCATTTTGTTGACCCAGCCTTGGTTGTGGATTATAATTAGAGATTTCTGTGCCGTTAAATCCTTAATTACATCAGACAGGTTTCCAGGCCTTCAGCCTCAGGCTAGGGTTGCTTCACTGATTTCTCTTTTCTGGCTTCCAACGTTTTGGAATGAGAAGCTACAGGCTGCACCAATTGTGCAGCCTGGAGTAGGCTGTATCAACATTACCCTGCTTCTAAGTCTTCAGTGAGACTAAGAAGTGTATACCAAAATTCTGTTAGGTCTGAACTATACTTCCATCTTGAACTTTCTGGAGCCCACTAATATTTTGGTCAGCCAGCTTAGTCCAGTAAAGTTATTTTGTTTCCTTATATTCACTCTCACAAACACGACCTCATCATAGGGTATTGTGTTGTCAGCCAATCTTGGTTAGTCATGTGGGGTTTGAGGTAGCATAGGTACATTTCAAATGAAGAAATATATTTGGAAAAACATAGATATAGAACTAATATGGAAATGGAGTATCCAAGCAAATCCTCACTATTACTATCGCTGTATTCTAACCTGACATAGTCAAGTACGTTTTTTTCCCATACCCTTTTCCAGAACCTACTTTAGGCTACTTACAAATCAAGAAATTAAAACATTTACATATTACCCTAAGTTTAAAGTGTTTACAAAACTTTGAAATTACCCCCTTCTTTTGTTTTCTCCAATGCTTTGGAGAGAACTGATTTATAATAAGGCAAGAACCTTATCATTAAGATGAAACACACAGCTATTTAGAGTCTATTTTTATAATTTCTGTTCCAAACTATTTCCTTCAGTTCTGTTCCAGGGTGATCAGATGGTAACACTTTTGCAAAACACTGAAACTGGGCCCAAAACATGAGACACATCACAAATGAGAGCAATATAAACTCATACATCCATGAAAGAAAACAGAAATAGAATATGGTGTTTAAAAGAGCCATAGAGATTGTCTTTACAACCCTTAAAGATCCAAGCTTCAAGGGGAAGGAACAACGAATCAACCCGTGTTCTTGAAAGATAAGCTATGCAAAAAGAGTGATCTTGAAACTTTCATTTTGCTTTGAAACACTAAAACCTTCATTGTAAACACAGAAAGAAAACTGGTAAACTTTCTTCAAAAACAACGTGAACATCAGGTCTAATGGCCAGAGAAAGATCCCATGGCAGTGGGAACCTCCCAGTTCAGTCGACCTGAGGCTTTAGGACAGGCTGAGCTCATCAAAGGGATAGTCAGCGAAGTGGTTCTCTGGGGTCGCCATCTGGCGCAGGTTGGCCAGGTAGCCACTCATTTTGGAGAACATGGGCCTGCTCATTCAGACAGTGATGCTCCAGGAAGTAGCAGAGGTCAGCAACACGTTTCTCCTTGGCCAGCTTGTGGAGGTTCAGCAGGCTCTGGTTGATGGTCATCTCCATGTGGAAGGCAAACTCCATGGCCTGGAGGCCCCCCTGCCAACTGACACGCTCTGGGGTCGAGATGCTCGGGAAGAAAACAAGGCCACCACGCTTATTCTGCAGGAACATGAACATCTGGGCACTGGCCTTGTAGCTGTGTGACTTGCTCAGGAAGAAACGCTTGAAGTTCCCCAGGGCCACGTCATCACGATCAAAGAACAAGGCCATAGACAAGTATACATATGAGGCGTGGAGCTGCAGCTGGACATGGTTGTTTACCGCGTCCTCGCAGTTGCCATCAGAGTTCTGTCGCACATGCCAAGCCCCTTCAGCCATGGTGGGTGCTCGAACACCACGACAATCTCAGCAGGCCCTGCACCTGCTTAGAGGGGCAGGGAGGGTAGGAAGGGAAAGGACCCCTGTCCCAGAGTACCTCAGCAGAGAGGAAGAACCTCAGAGGAGTGCAGCAGGTAGGCCTCAGAAGGCTCTGAGGAAATGAGTGTTGGCGCCTGTTGATGACATCATTCCAATGCCAGGCTTAGAGATGTACGGGGCAGGGTGGGGCAGAGTGGGGCAGGGCGGGCCAGGAGTGCAAATTTCCATATTAAGCCTATCTACTGAGCCCTTGCTGACATATATCATATATTTTAAAGGACAGTATAAATAAATGCCAAAATTGAAACTAAATTCTCTGAAAGTTTTATAAAGCAGTTTGTCTGGATATCATCAAAATGTTTTTTCTTTCAACATTCTGCTTTTGGCTTTCTTTAGTAATTTAGTATTTAGTACCAGAAAGCTTTATTTGAACAATAGTTCTTATTAGTGACCTCAACTAGCATTCACTTGACCCTATGAGCACAGGGTCAAAGATCAGGTTAGTCATCAATGTTCAGTGCCATCAGTAACCCAAGCAAGTATGTGATGACCTTCACATCTACATCAGATTTTTAAATACAAGATTTTTAAGTATTTTATCAGAAGTACAAGTGATAATTGGTCTTTAATGAATGAGGATGGTGAGTGAGAAACAGAAGCTAATGCCATTTCTGTGAGTACTGCAATTATTCATGGTGACTCACCTCCATCCAACCTTATTTTTACTCCCATTGTCATGAAAGTAGGTTTTTGTTGTTTATCATTTGCTATTATTCAGAAGGTGACTGAAATTGGCATTAGGAATGCAATTTTTTCTTCATTCTTAAGAGCAGCCTCTTAAGAGGAGGCTAACATTGCAGTGGATTCATTAATATCACAACTAAAATGGATATAAAAATTCATTATGTACATCTAATTTTCTATATTATGTAAGAGTAAATACCTTTGTCTATTTTAGAGTATTTCTTTTAATTTTGGAAGAAAAACTTAATGTTAGGCTTTTTACTTCTGAATTCACCTTGTTTTAAAAATTTTATCAGACAATTTCTCTCATTTATTTATGTGATCTAATGGAAATGTTAAATACCACAGGATTAAGAGTATAGATGATTTTATGAATCACTAAATGACAGATGCATTAGAAAAATAATAAAGTTTCAAAATATAGCCTTCAAAGAAACTGTTTAGAAATTCTTCTATTCATGTCTTAAATAGCCCTTTTCTAATAAATGATTTATTTTACAATCATGTACATTTTGGCCAATGCCCATGCACGTGCAACAGATGGGTGCAAGTGACTTGTGAGTATTTTTGAAACTGGAGTTATAGATAATTGTGAGTTGTCTGATGTGGGTGATAAGAACCCAACTAAGGCCTAACACAATAGTATCAAGTTCTCTTAACCACTGATCCATCTTTCTCACCTCCAGCATTGCTTTTCAAGTTTCTGGATGCCTGTCTTTTGTCTGTAAAAAGACTGTTATTTTGAGGGTCATGAAATTTATTCATGGTAACTGGCTTTTTTTGTTATGTATGCCATTTTCACTTTCTTCTTTTGGGTTCACTGCTGTTATTTTTTTTCTCAAGTTTTGTTTTTTGCAGACCTTCTACTTGTGTCTTTACGAAGCACAGTGTCAAAATGTCCTATTTTAGCCTTATTAGGTTCATATTGCATAATATATTATAGTAATAATATATACATATTATATTTTATTGTATTGTATTACATTTTATCATTTTATTGTATCGCATCAAGGACCCTAACACATTATTAGGGAATTTTATGTATATCTATAAAGTTTTGTAGTGTTGTTCTGCATCGTGTTTTAAAAAATTCAATAGTTGGTGTTTTCAACATAGTTTTATTTCATGGAAATAATGAAGTATTTAGTGTACCATGCATTGGTGTGATTTATTTAAAAATAAGATAATTACATCTCCCAGACAACCTTAAACCCTTAACATCTAAATATCAAGATCTTTTCTTGAGTTCATTCTGGCCCAACCTTCATTGACTGTCCAGAAAGGCATAACTCCAATTCTGTGGTTATGAGAAATATGTAAGATAGTTGGAGAGATACCTCTATACAAAAATAGGAAGCTATATTTTATGTTAGAGCAATTTAAATGCAAGAAAGCATGGCACAAAGGCATAGTAGGTAAGAATCAAAGTATAGAAGTATGGGCCAATCAGATGCTTTATAAATTTTACCTGCTTGACTTTCATGATAGGCCAAACATAAAATAGGCATTTTGCATTTAATTTACATTTAAAATCAACATCTCTGTAGATTTGCTTCAGGTTGAACAATCATTGCTGTATTTTCTGGAAGCAGTTGTGCTGTAAATAGGGCATAGATAGGGTTGGGAGAAGTGAAATAATATGATTACAGTATATTGTATGGAGAATATTTTTTAAATAAAAATGTATGTAGTACATTTAAGGAAATTGTCCTCCTTTCTGCTCAGTTAGGAAAAGAGTTTTAGGGGAAGAAGAAAACACATGCAGGCATAGAATCACAATCGATGTATAGTAAGATTAAAGTAGAAAATATATTTGCTAAATCTGAATGAACGCCTGGAGAATCTCAGTAAACATCAGGCTTTAAAACACTCACAGTGTCCCTTAATTCCTTCATCAAAAATGTTTTCACTTCCAATTTTTTAATATGTATGTTCTATTTATAGAAAATGATACATTTTGGCAAATAACCAAAACTGGTTAAAAACTTAAATGCAAAGGCAAGTGTTAATCCAAACTTAAACCATAATATCACTAATACATTAAAAAAAAGAACACTAAAAGACAACTCCCAAATACGTATATAGTAACTTATTCTTACTTATGACATACCGGCTTTAGCTTGGCTTATTTCTAGCCTGCTTTTTAAACTTAAATTAATCAGTCTCTCTTTTATTGTATTTTGCCTCTAGGCCTTTTACCTTTTTTATTATATATGTCTTTCTTCCCTTCTTACTCTGTGGGTGGTTGTGTTGCTGCTTGACTGGCCCCTGGCATCCTCCTCTCCTCCTTTTCTTGCTCATCTCCTCTCTTCTTTTAAGACTAGACCTCCTCTATTTTTTTGTTCTGCCTGGCAGGCATGCCTATTTACTGCATCTGCCTAGTTATTGGCCAATCAGCACCTTATTAGACAAATTAGGTATTTTAGAAGGCAAAGTAACACAACTTTAGAGAATTAAACAATTGCAACATAAAAGAATGGAACACATTTTTGCATCATTAAACAAATACTTTGCAGTATAAATATAGCATATTGTAAAGTAATATTTCACAACAAGTACAGGCTTAAGGCAAAACAAAAACAAGTGAGTGCCTTCAAAACAATTTAAGCAAAAAAGAAGCAAAAAGGGAAAAGGCACCAAAGGGAACTGAAATGAACATCTGTAGCCCTTGTGTGAGATAGAGGTTTATTCTTTTTTTGTTGTTGTTGGTCTATACTATGTTTTTTAAATAAATTTATTTATTTATTAAAAATTTCCACATCCTCCTCACCTCCCTTTTCCCTCCCCCTCCTTCTCAAGTCCTAAGAGCAGTCAGGGTTCCCTGCCCCGTGAGAAGTTCAAGGTCCTCCCCTCTCCCTCCAGGTCTAGGAAGGTGAGCATCCAAACAAACCAGGCTCCCACAAAGACAGTCCATGCAGTAGAATCAAAACCCAGTGAGATTTATTCTTGAAAATATTAAATGTTAAATGTTATCAGCTTACACATGCAAGTAGAATAAATTAAAATAGGCATTTCTTTGAAGATGTGCTTTATTCAAAACAGGCAAATTGATCTTATTAGCACTAAAGTGTCCTTGATTTTAAAATGATTGGGGAAAGTCATCATCTGGAAAGAATAAAGGCTGCGGTGTGCAAAAGAACAAAAATAAGTTACTATCATTTTAGCTATAGAATTCAACATTGATTGATAAAATAATGTTCATTATTCTTTAATATTTGAATTTATAAGGTGCTATGCATGCTTTCTTTCATTCAGCACTATTACAATATTTTGGAATTTTCCCTTGTTGTAAATGATACCACTGAGTGTTTTTATTCAGAGTAATATTGTTTTTAATTAATGGTTTTAGGTAGTTTTACAAATGACTGATATAACAATGTCAATGAAAAAATATGGGAGAAAAGTAAATTCTAATATTGACCTCACACTGCATAAGATATCAAAAATAATGGGGAAGGCAATACATAACTTCATTAAGAAATGTTTCTGAATGTTAGGTGCTATCATAGTGGTTTTGATGCCAAAGGGTGGCATTACAGTACATCTCAAATGCAAAATTAGAGCATGTCACACTCAAGGAGGTGGCAATAGGTAAATCTATTAGTCAAGTTCCTTTCCACCATTTTCATTGTTTTCATCTTCTTTCCCATGTTTCTTCTGCATTATGTGATCATTCAACACTCTTGGTACATGACTCCTAGCAGAAGTATAGTTCCATCCTTTTCTCTTAATAAATTTGTTAATCATGCCTGGCACACTGTAGGCCTTATAAACAATGAAATTGTTGCAAGTGATTGTCCCTTTGAGATTTTTAAGGGTGTTTGGTTTGCAAGAGCTTCTACCTTGAATTTCAAGTAATTCTTTGGGTTCAGTCACAGGCTCTTGATTTCCTATGGCTTTAGAATGACCGGGTTTCTGGTGTGCTGCTCCATATGTGATCTTCTTCAAAGTGAGCCTAAAAGTATCATGTGGTTTTGGAAATTTCATTTCAAATTGTGATTCTTGTTTGGAGAGTCCAATGTCCTTCAGAAAATCCAGTGTTCTGAATGGTGTAAAGTCAGAAGGAAGGTGACTAATATTCTTGAATGAGGACTCTTCATTTTGTTGGCAGGCATAGCCCATGCCAATTTTTCCCATTATAACCAAGTCTCCAAAAGGTTTATTCCATTCACATACACCATCAGCTCCCTCTTTTTAGGTATCTATATTAAAGAGAGTCAAAAATATCCTGATTTGTGTGTGTGTTTGGAGAAAGACAATTATCTTGAAGTGAACTGGGATTCTTGGGAACTCCATGGTTGAGCTTTTTATAAAAGAAACTCCCATGCTTGCTATGCATCTTGTTTTCTTCCCTTTTTTCTCCCAGTGAGGCCATTCATTATTTAGATTCTGGTCATGGTTTGGTACTTGAAGAGATTTTATGAAGAGGTCTAAATTGTCTTCCATCTGAGACTGAGGATTTTGCTGGTACTGGCTCTCTTTTCCTCTTTGCTGGGTTAAAGGACCTAAGCTAAAGAGTCCTCCATTCACAGGCAGCTTTATCTGACTCTTACTGGCTGTATCACTGTACACTCCTTGAGAAATTCCTGGGAAAAGGTTCCCCTGGATACCATGAGACATCAGTCCTTCGTATGGTGCATAGTCTCTCCTGAGCTCATCAACCTCTTCCTTAGAAAACAAGTGACAATGATATTCCAGGAAAAGAGGAAACTTCAGTTTCACCTTCTTGTGCTTCATGACACACTTGATAGGTCACTCATTCTTCTATCTTGGCAACAAACTATGCTGTTTCTCTGGGTGCCTCTGGTCCCACATGTTATCTCTGGCTCTGAGGCCACTACCTCAGAATCAGTGATTGTTTTCTTGATTATAATTGGTTGCTAGGAAACCTGAGGTTCTATTCTGATGAGAAAGATAGAACACCCTAGCCACAGGTCCTTCAGTGCTGTTCTACTTATAGTATGGAGAGACAATACCCACTACTGATAGGCTGACTTTCTAAACTGTCTGGTACCCTAGGAGAACACTAGTACTTCCACAAATTCCCAGCACATGGTTTAGTTAGACTGTTCAATTTGGATCCTTATAATATGGGTGTAGTGTTATCTGTCATAGTTAGTTTTCTATTACTGTTCAAAAACACCATGACCAAGGCAATTTAATTAATCTATTTACTTATTTATTTTAAATTTTTTATTGATTTTTATTGAGCTCTACATTTTTCTTTCTGCACCCCTCCCTACATGTCCCCTTCCCCACTCAACCCTCCCTCAAGGTCCCCATGTTCCCAATTTACTCAGGAAATCTTGATTTTATCTTTTCTTTTTTTTAATTGCAAAGACATTTTATTTGCACTTTGTTGTTAAAAATATAGATTTTAGACTTCAATAAATAACCTTCACAAAGTCACAAAATGGACTAAGCTAGTCAGTACATTGACTCAGATAGCCCAAAGTCCTTGTATCACCTAAACTGCTGTGGCTTTATTATTTTGCAACCACCAAGGAGTTAAAGCAATTTGCTTTGGCTGAGTGTAAATTTTTCACTTCCAACTTCAACAATCTGAAAACTGCCTGGGTAATTGTACATAGTACGGAAGGGGGAAAAAAGAGAAAAATCAATAAAAGATTACATAATTGTATTTCTTATCTTCCAGGGCTGAAGCTATCCATAGTTCTAGTTATCGGAACACAACCAACCTTGACAAGGTTAGCTTGGATTAGCCATATAGAGCAGTTTGTGACTGTTAAAAGCAGGATGGCGATCATCATCATCATTACAGAGTTGTAGAAGGTATCTTTAATTTGGTTGTCCAGGGAGACAGGGAACAATAATTAAGGATAAAAGATGGAAAGGAGAACTCTTATTAAAGGTATATTGAGGATGGGAATTTGATCGTAGAATTAGATTCTGATGAGAGGGGCTAAGGCAGCCATGGTGCTCTTGAGTGACAGGGGAACCAAGCAGACAATTATAATAACAGGCATCACCCCTAATCTTTGCAATCGCAAACCCACAGTCACATCCATTAAATTAATTTATTATTTTTATTTATTTATTAAAAATTTCCACCTCCTCCCCACCTCTCTATTTCTTTCCCACTCCCCCACTCCCCTTCAACCTCCCTCTCCAGTCCTAAGAGTAGACAGGGTTCTCTACCCCATGGGAAGTTCAAAGTCCTCCCCTCTCCATCCAAGTCTAGGAAGGTGAGCATCCAAACAAACCAGGCTTCCACAAAGCCAGGCTATGCAGTAAAATCAAAACCCAGTGCAGCTGTCCTTGGCTTCTCAGTCAGCCCTCACTGATAGCCACATTCAGAGAGTCCGATTTGATCACATGCTCCATCAGTCCCAGTCCAGCTGGACTTGGTGAGCTCCCATTAGATCTGTCCCATCTTCGCCGTGGGTGGACAAACCTCTCGCGGTCATGACTGACTTGCTCATCTTCTCCCTCCTTCTGCTCCTCATTTGGACATTGGGAGATAAGTCCAGTGCTCCAATGTTGGTCTCTGTCTCTATCTCCATCTATTGCTGGATGAAGGTTCTATGGTGATATGCAACATATTCATCAGTGTGGCTATGGGACAAGGCCGGTTCAGGCACCCTCTCCTCTGCTGCCCAAGAAACAAGCTGGGGACATCTCCTTGGACCTGGGAAGCCCCCTAGAGACAAGTCTTTTGCAAATCTTAAAATGGCTCTCTTAATTAAGATATCTACTTCCCTACTCCCATATCCAACCTTCCTCCATCCCACCCATCCCATTCCCCCAAGCTATCTCCAATCCTCCCCTTCTTCTTTCTCTCTCCCCATCTCTCCTCACACCCACCTCACCCCCACCACAGTGCACCCAACTTTTGCCTGACAATCTTCTCTACTTTTAATATCCAGGAGGATAACTATATGATTTTCTTTGGGGTCACCTTCTTACTTAGTTTCTCTAGGATCATGAATTTTAGGCTCAATGACCTTTACTTATGGCTAGAATCCACTTATGAGTGAGTACATACCATTGTCATCATTTTGGGTCTTTGTTATCTCACTCAGGAAAGTGTTTTCCATTTCCATCCATTTGCATGTAAAATTCAAGATGTCTTTGTTTTTTACCGCTGAGTAAAACTCTAATGTGTATATGTTCCACACCTTCTTTAACCATTCTTCTATTGAGGGGCACCTAGGTTGTTTCCAGGTTCTGGCTATTACAAATAGTGCTGCTATGAACATAGTTGAACAAATGCTTTTGTAGTATGATAGGGCATCTCTTGGGAATTGCTGGGCCCTGAGGTAGGTTGACTCCCAGTTTCCTGAGAAATCGCCACACTGATTTCCACAGTGGTTGTACAAGTTTGCATTCCCACCAACAATGGATGAGTGTTCCCCTCACTCCACATTCTCTCCAGCATAGGCTATCATTTGTGTTTTTGAGTTTAGCTATTCTGACAGGTGTAAGATGGTATCTCATAGTTGTTTTGATTTGCATTTCCCTGATCGCTAAGGATGTTGAGCATGATTTTAAGTGTCTTTTGGCCATTCGAAGTTCTTCTGTTGAGAATTCTGTTTAGTTCAGTACCCCATTTTTTTAATTGGGTTAATTAGAGTTTTAGTGTCAAGTTTCTTGAGTTCTTTGCATATTTTGGAGGTCAGACCTTTGTCTGATGAGGGGTTGGTGAAGATCTTCTCCCAGTCAGAAGGTAGCCTTTTTGTCTTAGTGGCAGTATCCTTTGCTTTACAGAAGCTTCTCAGTTTCAGGAAGTCCCATTTATTCATTGTTGCTCTTATTGTATGTGCTACTGGGGTTCTACTTAGGAAGTGGTCTCCTGTGCCCATGTGTTGTAGACTACTTCCCACTTTCTCTTCTATAAGGTTCAGCGTGGTCAGATTAATATTGAGGACTTTAATCCATTTGGATTTGAGTTTTGTGCATGGCGAGAAATATGGATCTATTTTCATTCCTCTACAGGTTGACATCCAGTTATGCGAGCACCATTTGTTAAAGACACTTTCCTTCTTCCATTGTATACCTTTAGCTCCCTTGTCAAAAATTAGGTGTTCATAGGTTTGAGGGTTAGTATCTGGGTCTTCTATTCAATTCCATAGGTCGACTTCTCTGTTCTTATGCCAATACCAGGCTGTTTTCAATACTGTAGCTCTGTAATAGAGTTTGAAGTCAGGGATGGTAATGCCTCCTGAAGTTCCTTTATTGTATAAGATTGTTTTGGCTATCCTGGGTTTTTTGTTTTGCCATATAAACTTGATTATTGTTTTCTCAAGGTCTGTGAAGAAGTTTGATGGGATTTTGATGGGGATTGCATTGAATCTATAGATTACTTTTGGTAGAATTCCCATTTTTACTATGTTGATTCTCCCAATCCAAGAGCATGGGAGATCCTTCCATTTTCTGGAATCCTCTTCAGTTTTTTCTTCAAAGCCATAAAGTTCTTTTCAAATAGATCTTTCACTTCCTTGGTTATCGTTACCCCAAGATACTTTATGATATTTGTGGCTATCATGAAAGGTGATGTTTTTCTGATTTCCCTCTCTGCTTCTTTGTTCTTTGTGTAGAGGAGGGCAACTGATTTTTTGGAGTTGATCTTGTATCCTGTCACATTTCTAAAGGTGTTCATCAGCTGTAGGAATTCTTTGGTAGAGTTTTTGGGGCTCTTTTGTACACTATCATATTATCTGAAAATAATGAAAGTTTGACTTCTTCCTTCCCAATTCGAATCCCCTTGATCTCCTTATGCTGTCTTATTGCTATTGCTAGAACTTCAAGCACTATATTGAAGGGGTATGGAGAGAGTGGACAGCCTTATCTTGTTCCAGATTTTATTGGGATGGCTTTGAGTTTCTCTCTATTTAACTTAATGTTAGCTGTTGGCTTGCTGTATATTGCTTTTATTGTATTGTTGTAGGAATGAACCTTGTATCCCTAATCTCTCCAAGACCTTTATCATAAAGGGGTGCTGAATTTTGTCAAATGCTTTGTCAGCATCTAATGAAATGATCATATGGGGTTTTTTTCTTCAGTTTATTTATATGATGGATTATGTTGATAGATTTTCGTATGTTGAACCAGCCCTGCCTCTCTGGGATGAAGTCTACTTAATCATAATGTATAATTTTTTGGATGTGTTCTTGGATTTGGTATTTTATTGAGAATTTTTTCACTGATGTTCATGAGTAAGATTGGTTTGTAATTCTCTTTCTTGTTTAAATATTTGTGTGGTTTGGGTATCAGGGTGACTGTAACTTCATAAAAGGAGTTTGGGAATGACTCTTCTGTTTCTATTTTGTGAAACACATTAAGGAGTATAGGTATTAACTCTTCTTGGAAGTTCTGGTAGAATTCTGCATTTTAACCATGTGGCCCAGGGCTTTTTTTGGTAAGGTCTATTTCAACTGCTCACCAGGTCTTGACTTAATTTTAGTATATGGTATTTATCTAAAAAAGTGTCAATTTCTGTCACATTTTCCAATTTTGTGGCACACAGGCTTTTGTAATAAGATCTAATGATTTTCTGAATTTCCTCTGTGTCTGTGGTTATGTCCCCCTTTTCATTTCTGATCTTGTTAATTTGCTTGATCTCTCTCTGGCGTTTGATTAGTTTGGATAGGGGTTTGTCAATCTTGTTGATTTTCTCCAAGAACCAGTTTTTTGATGGGGAATCTCAGCCAATCACATTCTGCTTAAGGTGTGGCCGCCTCAGGCCACCCAATACAAATAAAAGTTCAGAGTACATTTGCTGCTTCCTCTTTGCCCCTGCGTTCTCCTATCGTTGGGACCCTGGTGTAAGTTTTCCTTTCTTCTGTTTATTAAAGCTATATCTTTTATATTAAGCTAGTCTGGTTAATTTTTTAATTACTGATCGACCTTGCTCCTTCTGCTTTTTTGTTTCATTGATTCTTTGGATTGTTTTCTGTGTTTCTATTTTTTTGATTTCAGCCCTCAGTTTGATTATTTCCAGTCTTCTGCTCCTGCTGGGTGAATCAGCTTCTTTTTTTTTTCTTGAGCTTTCAGCTGTGCTGTTAAGTCTCTAATGTGAGCTTTTTCGGTTGGTTTTTGTTGTTTTGTTTTTTGTTTTGGTTTTTTTTGTTTTGTTTTGTTTTGTTTTTTATGTGGGCACTTAGTGCTATGAACTTTTTCTCTTAGCACTGCTTTCATAGTGTCCCATAGGTTTGTGTATGTTGTGTTTTTATTTTCATTGAATTCAAGGAAGACTTAAATTTCTTTCTTTATTTTTTTCCTTGACACAGGTATGGTTCAGTAGTTGGCTGTTCAGTTTCCATGAGTTTGTAGACTTTCTGGGGTTAGAGTTGTTGTTGAATTCTAACTTTATTCCATGGTGATCCGATAGTACACAGGTGGTTACTACAATTTCTTTGTATCTATGAATATTTGTTTTGTTATCAATTATGTGATCTATTTTTGAGAAGGTTCCATGAGATGCTGAGAATAAGGTATATTCTTTTCTGTTTGGGTGGAATGTTCTATAGATGTCTGTTAGGTCCATTTCATTCATTACCTCCGTTATTTCTCTTATTTCTGTTAAGTTTCTGTCTGGTTGACCAGTCCATTGGTGAGACAGGCGTATTGAAATCACCTACTATTGGAGTGTGGGGTTTGATGTATGCTCTGAGATCTAGTAATGTTTCTTTTACATATGTGGGTGCTTTTTTATTAGGGGCATAGATATTCAGGATTAAGACTTCATCCTGATAAATCGTACTTGTTATGAGTATAAAGTGTCCATCTCCATCTCTTCTGATTGATTTTAGTTTGAAATCAACTTTGTTAGATATTAGTATAGCCACACCTGCTTGGTTCTTTGGTCCATTTGACTGGAAAAACATTTCCCAACCCTTTACTCTGAGGTAGTGTCTGTCTTTGAGTTTGACGTGTGTTTCTAGTAAGCAGCAGAATGTTGGCTCCTTATTTCGTATCCATTCTCTTAACCTGTGCTTTTTTATAGGTGAATTGATTCCATTGATATTAAGTGATATTAATGACCAATGGTTGTTAACTCCGGTTATTTTTTCTGGTGGTAGTGTTTGTGTGTTTCCCTTCTTTGAGTTTTGCTGGTGGAGGGTTGTGAGATGCTTGTGTTATTATGAGTTTTGTTGGCTTCCTTGGTCTGTGAGTTTCCTTCTAGGATTTTCTGTAAGGCTGGGTTTGTGGCTACTTATTGTTTAAATCTGTTTTTGTCATGGAATATCTTGTTTTCTCCATCGATGGTGAATGCAAGATTTGCAGGTTATTTTAGTCTGGGCTTGCATCCATCTCTTAGTGTCTGTAGCAATCGATCCAAGACCTTCTGGCTTTCAGTGTTTCCATTGAGAAGTCAGGTGTATTTCTAATAGGTTTCCCTTTATATGTAACTTGATCTTTTTCCCTTGCAGCTCTTAATATTTGTTCTTTATTCTGTATGTTTTGTGTTTTGATTATTATATGGCGATGGGAAGCTTTTCTTGATCCAGTCTATTTGGTGTTCTGTATGTTTCTTGTACATTCATAGGAATATCCTTCTTTAGGTTGTGAAAGTTTTCTTGTATAATTTTGTTGAATATATTTTCTGGGCCTTTGAGCTGTAAATCTTCTCCTTCTTTCACCCTTATTATTCTTAGGTTTGGTCTTTTCATGGTGTCCCAGGTTTCCTGTATGTTCTGTGTTAAGAATTTGTTGGATTTGTTTTGTTTTTTTAATCAGTGAGTTTATTTCCTCTATAGTATCTTCAGTGTCTGAGATTCTTTCTTCTATCTCTTTTATTCTGTTGATAATAATTGTCTCTGTAGTTCATGTTCGTTTACCCAAATTTTCCATATCCAGTCTTCCTTCTGTTTGTGTTTTCTTCATTGCCTCCATTTCATTTTTCAAGTCTTGAACTGTTTGATTGCTTTTTATTGGTTTTCTTGGTTATCTTTGAGAGATTTATTCATTTCCTCTACCTTTTGTTAGTCATCTCCATTTGTTTACAGCAGTTTTTCACATCCTGTTTAAGTTCTTCTATTATTTTCATAAAGTTCTTTTTAAAGTCATTTTCTTCTATTTCTTTTGGAGTAGGGTGTTCAATACTTCTTGTTGCGTGGTCCCTGGATTCTGGTGATGTCATGTTGCATTTCCGGTTGTTGGAGGCATTCTTGCATTAGTGCCTGCCCATATCTTCCTTCAAATGGAGCCAGGAGAGTCTTGGTGTCTTGGTCCAATCTTTGCTGTGACTGACTCTCTGGGTGGATCTCCTCAGTGCAGGTACAAGAACAGTTCCCATCTGGATGGAACTCCTCAACACAGAAATAGAGATGCCTGGTATTCCAAGGACCTGGCAGACAAAAGGGTGTCCGTGGAGGGAGGACAGAGTCTAGTGGAACACAGAAGACCCTGTAGCAGAAACTGAAGGTGCCCTGCACTCCCTTGAGGGGCCTTCAGACCTGCCTGGCTGGCAGACACTCACCCCTCTGGGTGGGTCACCTTAGTGCAGGAGCAGGAACTGTTCCTGGGCCAGGGACTTTGCAGACAATAGGGAAGTCTTTGGAAATCTTGTCTTTTTCTACTTCCCATGTAGATTAGATCTATGTAAGTCTCACTTAGTGTCCTCATTGTTGTATAAGTTCTTTGGAGTTGTGATTTGTAGGCTGGTTTTCTTTGCTTTATGTTTAAAAAACACTTATGAGTGATTACATGTGATAATTGTCTTTCTCTGTCTGGGTTGCTTCACTCAAAATAATGTTTTCTAGCTCCATCCATTTTCCTGCAAAATTCATGATGCCATTATATTTTTCTGCTATGTAGTACCCCACTGTGTAAATGTATCACATTTTTCCTATCCATTCTTTGGTCTGGGGCACTTAGGTTGTTTCCAGGTTCTGGTTATGACAAACAGTGTTGCTATGAACATACTGAGCACATGTCCTTGTGGCACAATTGAGCTTCCTTTGAATATATACCCAAAAGGGATATTACTGGGTCTTGAGGAAGGTTGCTTCCTAATTTTCTGAGAAATCATGACACTGACATCCAAAGGGGCTGTACCAGCTTGCATTCCTACCAACAATGCAGAAGTGTTCTCTTTTCTCCACAACCTCTCCAGCATAAGTTGTCATCGGTGTTTTTGATCTTGGCCATTCTTAAAGGTGTAAGATGGAATCTCAGAGTTGTTTTGATTTGCATTTCTCTGAAGACTAAGGAGGGTGAACATTCCTTTAAGTGTCTTTCAGCCATTTTATATTCCTCTGTTGAGAGTTCTCTGTTTATGTCTGTGCTCCATTTTTTATTGGAGTATTTGTTCTTTGGATGACCAATTTCTTGAGTTCTTTGTATATTTTGGAGATCAGACCTCTGTCTGATATGGGGTTAGTGAAGATCTTTTCCCATTCTGTAGGCTGTCGTTTTGTCTTGTTGATCATGCCCTTTGCTTTACAGAAACTTTTCAGTTTTAGTAGATCCCATTTATTGCTTGTTTCTTGCAGTGTCTGGGTTGCTGGGGTTATAATTAGGAAGTGGTCTCCTGTGTCAATGCATTCAAGTGTACTTTCCACTTTCTCTTCTCTAATGTTCAGTGTGACTGGCTTTATGTTGAGCTCTTTGATTCATTTGGACTTGAGTTTTGTGCATGGTGATAGATATGAGTCTATTTTCATTCTTCTACATGTTGATATATAGTTATGCCAGCACCATTTGTTAAATATGCTTTCTCTTTTCCATTTGATATTTTTTTGTTGTTTTTTTGTCAAAAATCAGGTGTTTGAAGGTGTGTGGATTAATATCTGGGTCTTCTATTTGGTTTCATTGGTCCTATTGGTCCTGTTATAATGCCAATACTAGGCTGTTTTCAGTACTGTAGCTCTGTAGTAGAGTTTGAAGTCAGGGCTTGTGATGCCTCCACTTATTTATAGGATTGTTTTGGCTATCCTGGATTTTTTGCTTTTCCATATGAATTTGGTTACTGTTCTTTTGAGGTCTGTGAAGAATTTTGCTGGGATATTTATGGGCATTGCATTGTATCTGTAGATTGCTTTTGGTAAAATTGTCATTTTTAATGTGTTAATTCTGCCTACCCAAGAGCATGGGACATCATTCCACTTTCTTGTGTCTTCTTCAATTTCTTTCTTCAAAGATTTAAAGTTCTTGTCATACAAGTCTTCCACTTGTTTGGTTAGAGTTACTCTGAGAGATTTTATGAAATTTGTTGTTATTGTGAAGTGTGTTGTTTCTCTGATTTCTTCCCCAGCCCTTTTATCATCTGTGTACAGGAAGGCTACTGATTTTTTTTTCAGTTAACCATGTATCCTGCTACATTACTAGAAGTGTTTCTGAGTTGTAGAGATTCCTTGGTAGAATTTTTGGAATCGTTTATGTAAACTATCATCAATAAACAGTGAGAGTTTGACTTCTTCTTTTCCAATTTGTATCACATTGATCTCCTTTTGGTGTCTTATTGCTCTAGTTAGGACCCCAAGAACTCTATTGTGGAGTAAAGGTTTTATAAATATGACCTGATGATTCTCTGTATTTCCTCTGTGTCTCTTATTATGTCCTCCTTTTCATTTCTGATTTTGTTAATTTGAATATTCTCTTTCTGCCTTTTGGTTAGTTTGGATAAAGGCTTGTCTATTTTGTTGATTTTCTTGAATAACCAACTCTTTATCTCACTGATTCATTGTAGTTTTTCTTTGTTGCTATTTTGTTGATTTCAGATCTCAATTGATTCAGGTAAGCATTGTTTAATCTTCATGTATTTGTGGGTTTTTTGAAATTAGTATTGCTGTTAACTTCTAGTTTTAAACCATGGTGATCTGATAAGGTACATTGGGTTATTCCAATTTTTTTGTTCAGGTTTGTTTTGTTACTGAGTATGTGGTCAATTTTTGAGAAGGTTCCTTGAAGTGCTTAGAAGAAGGTATATTCTTTTCTGTTTGGATGAAATATTCTATTGGTGTCTGTTAAGTTCATTTGAGTCATAACTTCTGTTAGTTCCCTTATTTCTCTGTTCATTTTTTGTCTGACTGACCTGTCCAGTGGTGAGAGGAGAGTATGGAAGTCTCCCACTATTAGTGTGTGGGGTTTAATGTATGATTTAACTTTAGAAGTGTTTCTTTTACATATGATGGTGCCCTTGTATTGGGGGCATATATGTTCAGTATTGAGATTTCCTCTTGATGGATTTTTCAAGTGACTAATATGAAATGACCTTCCTTATCTCTTTTGATTGATTTTAGCTTGAATTCTATTTTGTTAGATAGATATTAGGATAGCTACACCCACTTGTTTCTTGGGTCCATTTGATTGGAATATTTTTTCCAACCCTTTACCCTTAGACAATGTCTGTCTTTGAGGTTGAGGTGTGTTTCTTGTATGCAGAAGAAGGATGGATTCTGTTTTTTATATCCAACCTGTTAGCCTGTGTCTTTTTATATATGAGTTGAGTCCATTTATATGAAGAATATTAATGACCAGTGATTGCTATCGCCTGTTAATTTAGTTTTCATTGTTGGAAATGCTTATTTGTGCATTTTTCCCCTTCTTTGGAATTTGCTGCTATGAGACCATCAATTGTCTTTGTTTTTGTTGGTGTAGCCATTTTCCTTGGGTTGGAGTTTCCCGTCTAATATTTTGTGTAGGGCTTAGTTTGTGACTAGGTTTTGGTGAATCTAGTTTTGTGATGAAATATCTTGTTTTGTCTTTCTGTAGTGATTGAAGGTTTTTCTTGGTATAGTGGTCTGGGAAAGCATCTGTGCTCTTTGAGTGTCTGCATAACGCTTACCTTCTGGTTTTCATTATATCTAATGAGAATTCAGGTGTAATTCTGATAGGTGTACCTTTATATGTTATTTGGCCTTTTTACTTTGCAGCTCTTAATATTCTTTCTTTACTCTGTATGTTTAATGTTTTTATTAGTATGTGGAGAGGGGTCTTTGTTTGGATCCAGTCTATTTGGTGTTCTGTAATCTTCTTGTAACTTCATAGGCATATCTTTATTTAGGTTGAGAAAGTTTTCTTCTATGATTTTGTTAAATATATTTTCTGTGCTTTTGAGTTGAGCTTCTTCTTTTTCTATAACTATTATTCTTAGATTTGGCCTTTCATGGTGTCCCATATTTCAGGAACATTTTGGGTTAAACTTTTGTAAGATTTAATGTTTTCTTTAACTGATGAGTCTATTTCCTCTATTGTATTTTCAGTACTCTTGTATTCTGATGTTCACACTTGCGTTTGTGGTTCCTGATTGTTTTCTCATAATTTCTGTTTCATAATTGTGTTTTCTTCATTGTCTCTATTTCAGTTTTCAAGTCTGAATAGTTTCTTCCATATGTTCGATTGCTGTTTCTCAGTTTTCTTTAAGGGATTTGCTGATGTCTTCCAATTTTTTATTTGTCCTTTCTTCCATTTCTTTGAGGGGATTTCTCATTTCTTCTTTAAGAGTTTCAAACATTCTCCTGAAGTTATTTTTTAGGTCAATTTATTCTGCTTCATGTTTCTTTGGTTGTTCAAGTCTTGCTTTTGTAATGTCTTTAGGTTTTACTGGTATTATGTTGCTCTTTGTGGTGTTGTGTGTGTTCTTACTTTTTCTACTCATCTTTTCCTCTAATGGGTGTGGTTGGGGCTGTCTGAGATTCTGTTGAGTAATCTTATAGGTGCTAGTAAATCCAAAGCTCAGACGGTTGTTTCTCATGGTACAGTCAGTGCCACAGTTTTAGTTACCTTGTTGGTTACTCCACGTTTTTAGAGATAGCTCACTTATCCTGAGGGCTTTGCTCTGTTCCCTTGGAGTTTGCTGTCTCAGGGCTACTTGGCTCAGGTTACTGCCTTTGACATTTTTCTGTAAATACTGGTCTGGATCCCCTCCTGCAGAGGTCCCTGGCTTAGAGTTGGTTCTGCAAAGAACTCTGGCTCCATCTACTGCCTTGGAGTTTCCAGGCTCGGATGTGCCCAGAACCACAGAAGACCTGGCTCAGGCTTACTCCCTCAGAGGTCCCAGACTCAAGCTTTGCCCTGCAGAGGTTTTAGGTTCCTGTCTATTCCCTTTGGTGTCCCAGACCAATCCTGGACCCAAGGAGGTCCTAGCTCAGGCCTACTCCTTCTGAGGTCCCAGACTCAGGTCTAGTCCTCTTGAGATCTCTGGTTCCTGCCTACTTCCTCAGAGGCCCAAGATTCTTGTGCATACTGGCAGAGGTCCTGGTTCAGGCCTAGTTACTCAAAGGTCCTAGACTCATGCACAGACCCATAGACCCCTTGCTTAAGTCTATTCCCTTGAAGGTCCTAGATTCATGTCCAGACCCTCAGCGGTCTCTGGCTCTGGCTAAGTTTCTCAGTGTTTACTCCACTGTACCTGTTTCGGTGGATTTCACTGTCTCCAGTCTGCTCTGGACCAGGTAGATGGCTCAGTCCTGGTCTGCCAGTGTCCCAGGACTGGACTGGCTCCCAACTCCCACTTCCATGGAGCTTGCTTCCTCAGGCCCAATCTGGCCTTGATAGCTGGTTCAGTTCTACTCCTGTGGAATTTGTTGCCTCAATCCTGTGCCAGCTCAAGGTGGAGATTGTTGTCTCGTGCTTTCTTTGGCCTAGGTTACAGGCTTTGACCTGTTTCTGTAAATCATGGTCTTGATCCCCTCCTGCAGAGGTCCCTGAGTTGGAGTTGGTCCTGAAAAGGTCTCTGGCCCTGGTCTACTCCCTCAGAGTTCCCAGGCTTGGGTGCACTCAGAATCATGGAAGGCCTGGCTCAGGCTTACTCCCTCAGAGGTCCACAACCAAGACTATTTTTAAAAGAAAGCATTTACTTGGAGGTTTGCTTACTGTTTCAGAGGCTTAGTCCATGACCAGCATAGTGGGGAGTATGGCAGTGCAAGCAGAGAACATTAGCTTAAAGTTTACATCTTATCTACAAGCCCAAAGCAGAGAGATTGAGATTGGGAATGGGGTGGGATTTTGAAACCTCAAAGCTCACACTTCCTAATCCTTAACAGTTTCACCAACTAGGGACCAAGCACTGAAATATATAAGTCTATAGTATTATTCTCACCCAAACCACCATACTTTCTTCTAAGACTAAGGGAAATCTTAACTGTAAGTCCGTGAAATATCAAAAATCAAAAACAAAAACAAAGCACTAATTTTTAACTTCCAATATAAAATAACACAGATTATATGTTACTATTCCGAAAGTGAGGAAATGGGGCATATTAAGGAAATACTGGAAGAAATCAACCCCGAAATCCAGCAGAGAAAGCTCCAAGTTTTGCAACTTCATTTATGATCTCAAAGGGCTTAGATGACTCTTCACATCTTCCATTCCTTCCAGCTTTGTTGACTACAATATACTTCATTCTCTTTGGCTTGTTCCACATTCTATATGTAGTTCTCCCTGACAGACATCCCATGGTTCCAGAACTCCAACATCTTGGAGTCTTCAACACAATCCAGACTTCACCTTACAGATGCATGCAATAGCTTCTTTCTCAGAGACACCATTTAGTGACTCCTCTACCACAAGTCTGGCCTCAGTAGCTTTTCTTAACTGTGGAAGATGATTCGACAAGTCCCCTCACTCTTGTATTCTTAATGACACAAATGTCAGAAACATGTGATTGGTGCTGTCTAGTTCTGTTGCCTGTTTGGACACATTACATTTGCATACATTTTGAATAATCTTGGCATAAGCTTTGATTTGTAAATGCTTTCTGTAGTGGCTAATGTAGCAACATTTTATCCTGACTCTATTTTGTATCTGCTTAGACACTTGTCAGTCTTCTTCTCCACAACAACCATGTCTGCCTTGGTAAAAGATTTGGAATTTTCATGACCCTAACTGAGCATATATTAACTAAAAAATAACAAAAGCTAAAATTAATGAAAAGAAATAAATAAGATTTGTTGTATTGTTTATAAAATGACTGTTTTGCCTAAACAAATATTACAGGTTTACCTTGACTCTAATATAACATTGTTGTAATTATGGGTTTTTATTTTCATTTAAAAATTCTGTACCCCAGAGCTTCAGCACAAAGACTGAGGTATTAATCTTCTCTTGGTCAGGAACCAAAGTGAAAGGACTCATAATCTTAATAACCAGTGTAGTGGTCTATCTCTTTCTTGGGAGAATTATTTAATTTCTGAAGGCCCTAATGAGTTAACCCCATGCACGCAAGACTCGGTCTTACTCCAGACCTTTAGAGAAAGTGTAAAGGATGCAGGGGATGTGCCTTTTGAAGAAATTCTAGGGCTCTATGCCTCTTACTGAGTCGGAAGAGGTCTGGAATGACCACTGTGTTCTCAGACACAAAGATGGACCAAGTTCTTCTAACACTTCTAATAGATGTCTGTATACTGAATTCAGTTCTAGTTAAGAACTACACGTCTCTAGAGAATACTTCATAGTAACTAAGAAGAACAGGTCTAAGAGGTTAGAACTCTTGGAGAACTTGTTAGAGTTGAGGAGAATAGGTCCCTTTGAGGAGCCTTATGAAGGTTTCAGAAGTAAACACCTGATAAGGAGCCTTCCCTTGTCCTTCTGCACTAAGTTGGTATAGTGAATGTTGGAAAGACTGGTTTCGTGATTTGACCTCTCATGAAATATCTGGTTTCAGTTTTAGCGGGGGTGACTGACTGGCCAACTGTGTGAGTGATAGAATGCTCTTACCAGAGCACTTTGCCCAGGGTGTTTTGTGAATTTTTATTATTGGTGTCTCTGTATTGTTTCATCAGGTGTGAGAGGAAGAGAGTTAGTCTGTTTTCCAAGCTCACTTTGACTTAGTAGCAACTGAAAGCTAACCTAGAACAGGCACTTCACCCTTTATGAAGAAATCTATACCCAATGTTGCCTATTACATGAGTATTACTAATCTCTTATACTGACAGTTCCAGTAAACTCTGTTCTCTTATCCATCTGTCCTTTGCTCTGTTTTTCATCTGTAGACTCCACAGCTGCCTTTCTCCTTTCCCTACCAGGTTCTGTGCATGCCTGTTTCTCTCTTCACTTGGACTCTCCTTATCCACCATTTCTTTCTCTATCTTTTCTTGGTTCCTCACTCCTCATAGTATCACTTCAACTCTTGTCATCCCTACCACTTAAGGACTCTCCCAGTGTCTAAATTTAGTCAAGCCCCATTCCTCTTCTTCTGAAAGGTTCCCCCAACAATAGGTACAAAAAAACATAAAGTTATGCCAGATAAACCCTGCAAGGAAAGGTCCCAATCCAGACTGTACATCCTTTGGCACAAGGCAAGTGGTGGTTCCAGGAGCCATGAGCAAGAGGTGTGTGAAAATATAAAGATGGTGCATTGGGTGTTTGTGACTCTATCAATGTGGTTAATAATACTTTGCTTAGAAATGTACCTAAATGTTGTATGGCGGGTGGGTTGTGTCCCATCCTTCCAGGCTAGCTTAACCCCTGAAATAATAACAGAGAAACTGTATTCATTTAAACACTGCCTAGCCCATTAGTTCTAACCTCTTATTGGCTAACTCTTACATATTCATTTAACCCATCTCCATTAATATGTATCGCCATTTGACTGTGGCTTTCCGGCATGAGTCTAACCAGCATCTGTCTCTGAGAGGAGAGCCATGGCATCTGTCACACTGCCTTCTTCCTCCCAGCATCCACTCCTGTCTTCCCTGCCTATCTAAGTTCTACCCTATCAAAAGGCCAAGGCAGTTTTCTTTATTCAACCAATGAAAGCGACACATAGAAAGAAGACCGTCCTACACCACCTAAAGATTCTATTTTCTGACAGAGACCTAGGCAGGTGATTCTCTTACAGTCTTGAACTTACATTCCTGGACAGCCTTTAAAAACATTATACAGAACAAAATTGTCTGAGTTAGGCTGTGCAGTGGTGGCACATGCCTTTAATCCCAGTAATCAGAAGGCAGAGGTAGGTGGATCTCAGTGAATTTGAGGCCAGCCTGGTCTACAAGAGCTAGTTCCAGCACAGCCTCTAAAGCTACAGAGAAACCCTGTCTTGAAAAACCAAAAAAAAATTGTCTGAGTTGCTATTGAAACTCAATAGTAGCATGATCCCTTGGCCTCTGATTTCTTTATATGGATGTAATCCAAATTGAAGTTACTGAGGGAAGGATTTGAAATTCACATCAAACATTTACTACATTAAATATAAGTAGTGACACTATCAAAACATTGCATTTTAAATATTATTTCATTAAAAATAACATTTGGACAATGGTCCAATAATGTACTTAAAAATACAAGGGAATTTACTCAAAAGTCTATGAATATTTACCCTTATTTAAAATATCATATAGTTCAGAAATACTCACCCCAACACTGGCAACATGACTCCTATCTTTTAATGAATCTCCCCACCATATTCCATTACAAATTATTGTTCAAACTTAAATAATCCTCATACCTACTGTGGTCAAGAGAATACCCTAGGCAGTAATCTCCTATCCACTCCTATATACCATTCACCCACCTCTCAGCAAGTGTTTTTACTCTTCCATTCTAGCATCTTCTAACAATACTTAAGTCCATATACTTTGCTGTCTTGGCAGAGCTTAGTGCTTTTCCTACTGAATTATGGCTACTTTACTTTTATAGGTACAACAGTGCTATTACCAGGACTGACAGTATTATTTTGACACTGGATCCAGATACTGCAACTATAAAGATGTGGCCCTGAAACACTTCAAGCATGATTATATTGCTGATTCCTGAGCCGGTTTCAAAAGTGAAACCACTGTGCAGAGATGTTGCTGTTCTTTAAAAATCAATATAGTCATTCTTGTCTGCTTCCAATTTCTAGGTGGATCTATATGTTTTTCTTTGGATTCGTCGTATTACTTAGCTTCTCTAGGATCATGAACTATAGGCTCAATGTTCCTTGTTTATGGCTAGTATCCACTAATGAGTGAGTTTGTGAGCATGGGGGTGGGGGTGGGGTAGAAGGAAGGGAAGAAGGGGAAGAGGAGGGGAGAAGGGGAGGGTTTGGGAGAGCTTGAGAGAATGGAGTAGTTGAGATGGAGGAAAGACAGATATGAGAGCAAGGAAAAAGATATCTTGATTGAAGGAGCCATTTTGGGGTTAGTAAGAAGCATGTCTCTAGAAAAATTCCCAGGAATCCACAAGAATGACCCCAACTAAGGCCCTAAGCAATAGAGGAGAGTGTGTCTGAGCTATCCTTGTACTGTAGTCAGACTGATGATTATCTTAAATGTCACCATAGAACCTTTGTCTAGCAACAGACAGAAACGGAGACAGAGAACCACATTGGAGCACTCAACTGAACTTCCAAGGTCTGGCTGAAGAACAGAAGGAAGGAGAGTATGAACAAGAAAGTCAAGACCATGAGGTGTTCACCCACTGAGACAATTTACCTGAGCTAATGGGAGCTCAGCAACTCCGATTAATCTAGGAATGAATGAGCATGGGATCAAACTAGTCCCTCTGAATGTGGTTGACAGTTGGGGCAGACTGAGGAGCCAAAGACAATGGCAATGGGATTTGTCTTTACTGTGTTTACTGTCTTTTGGGGATCCTATTCTCTTTGGATGTATACCATGCTCAACCTGGATGTAGTAGAGAGGGCCTTGGACCTCCCACAGGGCAGGGTGCCTTGTTCTCTCTTAAGATAGGAGAGGGGAGTGAAGAGGGTGTGTGGAGGGAGTGGGAGGAAAGTGAGAAGAGGGGAAGAAGTGAGAATTTGGATTGGTATTTTTTCAAGTAATAAAATAAAATGATAAAAAACAATGCAAGATGGAGAAAAAAAGAACCAATGTAGTAACCACAGCTTCTTCCATGAGATCATGCACCGTATGGAAATGTCTGATATAGTGGCCTCTAGGTCATGGAATATACCTTTCATCTGAAGATGATTTTTAAGTATAGTTTCTTGAACCTGCACCAACTGCCCACCAAAAATGGCATGCCAATCAGTAAACGAGTACTCTAAAGTAACAGGACTCATGGAATATATATATATATATATATATATATATATATATATATATATATATATATGTATACATATTTACAGGACTTATGTAATGAATATATTCTGTATATATGTCATATGTATTCCATGTATGTATACATATGTATGTATATACATACACATAAATGCACATACACATTTACACACACATATATATGTGCATGTATATGAGATTTATTATAATGACTTACAGGCTACAGTCCAGTTAATCTAACAACAGCTAGCTGTGAACAGAAAGTTCAAGAATCTACTAGTTGCTAAGTCCCACAAGGCTCAGTGTCTCAGCTGGTCTTCTGTATCTTCTGGAAACTTGAAGAAGTGGGATCCAATTTCAGTACAGGAATGGATGTGCTAGTAAGGTGGGGAGAAACAGGAAAAGATAAAGCTTCCTTTTTCCATATTCTTATATAAACTTCCAGAAGAAGGTGTGGCCCAAATTAAAGGTGTGTCTTCCTGCCTCAATATCTGGAACAAAAGGTTTGTGTCTTCCCAGCTCAAGAACTGGGCCAAAGGCCTGTGTCTTCTACCTTTAAGATACAGATCAAAAGTGTATGTCTTCCTCCCTCAAAGGTTCTGACTAGAAGTGTATTCAACCACTTCAAACCAGGCAGAAAATATCACACAGGTGTGTCCCCAATATCTGGATTGTAGTTCATTGTAGATGTAGTCAAATTGACAACCAAAAATAGCCCTCATACTACCCATGCAATTTCCTCTGTTACCAATGTCTATATTATTAGATCAAGGCAATTGGTGTCTACCTCTGCAATCTGCATCAGATGGAGTTCCTGGAACAGCATGCCTGAGCTCCACTTTGACAGACTTGGACTATCAGACAGGCACAAGGAGAAAGAACTTGAGACTCTTTACTTGGCTGTAAAGTTTTTCCCAGGTAACAAGAACAGGAGCCCACATTGCCTTTACAGAACATTCCCTAGTACTTCCATTCTGTTAGACTATTTTTTGCAACAATACAAATCTGTGTATAACATCTACTTCTAAAGAATGAAGTCAGATCATCTAGCATGTCTAAAATGGATATATAGCAGTATGTGATCACAGAAATGTCTCATTCATTTGTAGCTCAGGATATATAGAAGGTCATTGGGAAAGGAAATACAAGAGATCTTAGAAAATATAAAATTGCTTTTTATTATAATCCATGTGAATATGGAGTATGAAGTATTCAGTGTCATGATGTGGTAGTCTAAGATCTTGATTTATGTGTGTGTTATCAGACAGTATAAGCAAAGAAACCCTAAGGAAAGAACAGAATATAGAAGAGATTTTCTTTTGTTTCCACAGGAAATGAGAGGTTGTGGATTCATTCTGAGTTAAGAAAAATCAAGTTTGATCAAAGAAGACCACCTGAGAAATCTACAGTAGGAACAGATGGCCTGGATGTCTGAGTTCTACATCCAGAACAGATTCAAGACTGTTTCATGAGATGATCAAGACTCATAGGACACTCCAGTCAGGACTTGATCATAATTCTAAATTTTCTTTAGGTTCCCATAAGAGTATCAGTGTCCCAACCAGCAGGAAGTAATCTCAAAAACTACTCCCACATTTCCACAATTTGAAAAAATGGACTATGAATGTTCTTGTATTTTTTTAAAAAAAGAGGATGAAGAGGTGTGGGACAATTGCCTATATTCTGTCAATTATGTTTAAATAAATTCTGATTGGCCAGTAATCAAGCAGGAAGTATAGGCAGAACAACCAGACAGGAAGTAGAGGCAGGTCAATGAGAGCAGGAGAATTCTGGGAAGGAGTAAGCCCATTCCTCTCCAGGCCTGTTCCAACCACAAAAGAAGGAAGATGTGATTGACCTGCTGAAAAAGATACTGAGCCATGTGGCTAACATAGATAAGAATAATGAGTTAGTATAAGTTATAAGAGTTAATATGAAGCCTGAGTTAATGGGCCAATCAGTTTATCGTTAATATAGACCTCTTAACATTTCTCTATTAAAGGCTTATGTAGTTTGTGATCTACCAAATAAAGTTTCCTGAAGATCAGAGTGCAGAACTAAACTACTAGTTAGTTATAAAGGTCAGGCACACACCTTTAATTCCAGCACTCAGCAGACAGAAGCAGATGGATCTCTTTGAGTTCAAATCCACGCTGCATTACATGAGATTGAATCTGTTTAAAAGAGAAACAAGGCTCATGCAAGGTAATCCCAGCACTTGGGATCACATGCCTTTAATACTAACATAAAAAGAGGTGGAGACAATAGTGAAAAAGCTAGGCAGAGAAAGGAATATATGGCAGGAGGAGGCAGAAGCTCAGGTGAGGTCTGAGTTTTCATAGAGACAGCATTCAGTCTGAGGATTCATAGAGACAAGATCGCCCCTTTGATCTGAGGATTCATTAGAGGTAAGAACTAGTGCCTGGCTGCTCTGTTTCTTTTATCATTAAGCATTAACCCCGATATCTGACTCTGGGTTTTTATTATTAAGACCAATTTGAATTTGTATTACATCTGGCATCTGTTAAATTCATGATCAAGACTGGAAAGACTTGGTTAGAATAGTCTTGGAGCCTGATCCTCAATTACAATGGAGGAGCTGATGGAAATATGAGGTGAAAACTATTGAACAACAAAGTAGAGTTAAAGTGATAGAAATTTCCCAAAAACAACTTCTTGGACAGGGAAATTAGGCTGATATAAAAGGTACTCTATATGATGGGCACACCCTGGCTTTATGCTGTGCAGCAGTTTTGAATGCTTATGACAGAATTGAAAAATTAGGAAATAAAATTGAGTCTCTTACTAAAATGATATAAGACCTAAAAGAAACCTTCACTGATTTCTCACAAACATTGACTTGAGCAAAAAATAGAATAATACCAAATTTAGAATTTAGAAAATTATAATTAAATCCCTGGATTTTAAAAGTGCTAATTTTTAATGCAAAAGTGTAATTAGACTGTTAAAGACATGATCAGCACCTAAGGAGGAATAAATCTGAGATACAATTAATATTGAATCTTAGGACCATGATGATACTTGAATAGGAGAGATGATTTCCAGAGATTTAAAAAAATAGAAATGTCAAATGTTTCAACTGTGACAAACAAGGTCACTGTTAATGAACTGTAAACAGGAAATTCTTAGAAACAATGTTTTTTTCTAAGCATAATTCAAGCAGAGCGCCCTTCCTTTCTGAATTATGCAAAAGGTATGGCAAAGTCAGGCATTAGACTAATGTATGTAGATCTACATGGGACAGTCAAGGAAACCCTTTTGTTGTCAGTTAACTCCTTAACGGGCCTCTCTAAGGCCTCCATGCCAAATTAGGTTCAGTCATTTCCTGTCAGCATAGTGAAAACAACTTCCTAAGAACAATCAAAGATCCTAATGCCTACTGTAAGAAATCATACTGTTCTAGATGATACAGCAGCCATTGAAAAGAGAAAAAAATTCAGGAGAAGTCATTGAATTATTATGGCAAACTTCTATAAATGACAAAAACCAAAATTAAAAATATGAATAAATGATTTTGTCATTGCAGATTTTGTAGACACAGGTGCAGATGTTACAATTACATCAGAATCTTGGCATTCAAAGTGACCTCTTTAGGAGGTAAATGTTTAGCTTTTAGGAATTAGAACTTTATCCCAGATAAAACAGAGCTTGAGATGGGTCAAATATATAGGGCCAGAAGGACAGAGAGAAAGGCTGAGGCAATATGTGACTAATATAATATCAAGTCTATAGGGTCATAGTCTGTTGCAGCAATGGAATATCCAGATGAACATCCCTGCAGTCTCAGAAACAGGCCATAAATTAACATATGTCTCTGGGGAAAAATATTAGAAGATACAATAATAAACATTCACTGACCATTCAGGTTGTCAATGAACAGGGCACAATAATTGCTGTTATTTCAAAGGAACTAACAGCCCTACCTTTAAAATGGTTGATAATGAATCTGTATGGTTTGCAAAATGGTCTTTAACAACAGAGAAACTACAGGTCATAGAACAGCTGGTACAGAAGCAGCTAAATAATCACGATATTGGAGAATCAACCAGACCTTGGAAATCTCCTGTGTTTGTTACTAAAATGGAATCTAAAAAATGGAGAATGATTTGAGAGCTGTTAATAAGGTGATTCAGCCAATGGGCTCTCTACTATCTGGCATTCCTTTACCTTCTCTATTACCTAAAGGATGGCCTCTTATAGTTACTGTTTTAAAAGACTGTTTCTTCACTATATCTTTACAAAACATGATAAAGAAAAATTCGTCTTTATGGTGCCTACTTATATTAATTCTCAGCCTGTTACTAGATATCATTGGAAGATTCTCTCACCTGAATTCTCCCAGAGAATGTTAAATAGCCCTACCTGTGCCAATATTTTTTACATCAACCATTGGAAATGATAACCTAAGCAATTTCCTTAATAAATAGTTTATCATTACCTGGACAACGTCTTTCTAGCTGAATCAAATGTAGATATTTAAGAAAGAATGTTTGAAGAACTAAATTGTCTTGTTGGGGATTACAAATTACTCCTGAAAAATACAAAGAATAGATACTATAAATTATTTAGGCTATAAAACAAGTTTACAAAAAAATTGAACATAAAAAATACAAATTAGGAGAGATCAATTAAAGGCTCTTAACTATCTTCAAAGTTTGTTAGGAAACATTTTCTATCTGTGGACCACAATTAGGGTAAAGCCTGATGAGCTGAGTAATTTGTTCAAAACCTTAGATGGTGACAAGGACTTAAATAGTCCCAGGAAATTGTCAGCTGAAGATAAGAGAGAATTGGCTTTGGTGGAAGAGAAATAACAGAATGCACATGTGAATCATGTGGATCTGAACCTTTACTGCATACTGGTCATATTACCTTCCAATCATTCACCAACAGGGATTTTAATTCAGAGGGAAGATATAATCTTAAAATTGATTTTTTTACCATATAAACAGAGTAAAAATTAAAAACTTATTTGGAAAAGTTCTCTGAGTTAATTCTAAACTAACCTATAAAACCAGAAAATGCCTTTCATTTGATAATATATAAATTTTCAAAAGAGAATTTTCCCAAAATTAGGGTTTGATAAGTGTTTTGTTTTTCTCTTTTCAAGAGAATGAAGTTATCCTCTTAAGGGATCAGAAGACCACTGTGACAAATAAGATATCTAAAGAAAAATGATGAACCATTCAATGATAATGTCCCAAGAAAAGCAGTAAACTGACTTATTGGTATATCACAGCTCGAAAAGGATAAAATTTCAGAAGTGCTGCCAAAAGTTTGTTTCTGCTGTTTTCTACAGACACATAATGCAAATTGTTTTTTGTAGTTCCAGTCTAATTAAAAATTAAAACTGACTTTGTAGTTGGGGTATGGCTCTTTCCTTCTCTAACGTGAAGCATGCTTGTTAAAGTAAAATCTAAAAATCTGGGTCTCATGTCAAAAGAGCCAGCTTCTATGGGAAAGAAAAACCAAAATTAAGGGACTATTTTATTGACACTAATCTCACAACCCTTTGGTTATATTTTGACTCCTTAACAACTTTTTATTTGGTATAAATATTATCTCAAAATTTGTAAGAATAGATAGATAGATAGATAGATAGATAGATAGATAGATAGATAGATAGATCTTTTTGTTATATTTATATTAATGGTCATATAAAATACCAATTATTTCTAGAAAAAGGCTTCATGTATCTTTCTGTACATGATTTTGGCTTGAGTCTTTATCAGTTTTCTGCAGTGAACCATGCCCACATCTAATACCAACCTTTCAAGTCTCTAAAAGGAGTTTGAGGCTCCACAATAATGATTTGTCCAGGACTGTGGTAACACCTCTAAGATGGAAAAACCCCACCTAAAGAATGTCTATGTACTACACATTACTCAGAACAATTTTGAGGTGGCTAGCTAATATGATTCAGTCACATAGACTTCTCTAGCCAGGACTTGAGACAAGCCCTGCACTTTTCAATTATACAGACACTGGACAGCAAATGATACAGGTACCTCTCCCAAGATTGACAATTAGCCAAAATTTTTCTTTCCATGATCCCTTAAAGATTCTGTTGCCCCCAGACAGTAGAACATAAATTTAAAGAACATGACACACACATTCTCAAGAGGGTGGGTTGGTGGTTTGGGGACTTTTATTGGATTATGGATATTTGTCATTATTTAGGGGGAATTGATTACAAATTGTTATTAGTAATGATCAGTAAAAAAGCTAAACAAAGGAGATTAAGTTCAGGGTTCTTGTTTTGTAAAGAAAAAGGAGGATACAGATATGATTGGATAAAAGGGCAGTTTATTGAATCTACTTTGAAAAGAAAATAGGGAGGATATACATAAAAGTGAAAGGTAGATTA